>NC_049244.1:18682607-19333160 GCF_011100685.1 Canis lupus familiaris | reverse complement strand
CTGAGTAGTATCTGCTAGGTATCCCCACTGTAAAGTTTCTGTTTTGCCCTCTGTCTTTAATACTATTACTATTCCTAGGGAGACACATTACGATTTATGGAGATACCCTGCTTCTGATCAAATGTTCACCTGCTAATTTTAGTATTTGTCAGTGGACCTTGTCTATTACAATATTTTCAGCTTTCTTGATTCCTTCTAAACTTAGTGATTGGAATTCTTCTGCAAAGAAGAGCTATTCCATTTATTTATTTATGTACGTACTTACTAGCTTACCTTCTGACATCAGTGTGGCCTTGTTGATATTTATTTTATTCTATAGGTTATATTACAATACTATCATTTTTTGTGGTTAAACTTTGCTCAAATTATTTCAGCCATGGCCTATGAGAGTTCTTGCTGTTGCTTCCTGGGCCTTTTCTACATGCCATATCTTTTTATAAGCAGTTCCTTAATTTCTGACAAAGGTATGCCAGGCTCTTCTAGTATTTTCTGAACTCCACACCTGGAATCAGCTACATACTAAGGTGTTCTTGGATCATTTTATTTAGAAACCAAGATCTGAGAGCTATATATGTTCATTACTACTGTGGTGTAGCTAGTCCTAGGTCCTCTCAGCAGACAGACCTAGAACACGTGTGTGTGTACATACTAATCCATGAGTACACACACATTTATATTAATTTCAGTACCTATCTGCATATATAATAATAATAATAATAATAATAATAATAATAAACATGAATTTATATGGATACTGCCCATTCTAATCCAGCAACACTGAGTTCACTTCAGCTTTCCCTGTTCCTAGTTTTAACTTCTTTCTCCAACAATAAGAAGCCTACAGTATTTTTAGTGATTTGTTCAACTCTGATATATTCATAAAGTAGTTCCAGAATTCTCAGCCCATATCCTAGTTAGGAAGAAAAAAAATACTACCTTGAATACAATAACCATGTTCAGTTCTTTTTGCATTTTACATTATAACATCTAGTTTGGCTTTTTTCACTTAGCACAATAGATTCAAGATTCATTCAGGCTGTTTCATGTATCAATAATTTATTACCTCTTATCGCTGTATATTGCTTATTCATTTTATGGATATACCATTCTGTTTATCCATTCATCACTTAAAGGATGTCAGGATTGTTTCTACTTTATGGCAATTATGAATAAAACTCCTGTAAACATTCACATATAAGTTTTTATGGAAAAGTATGTTTTTCTTTCTTTGGAGGAAGTATCTAGAAGTAGATCTATTGGACTATTGGTAAGTACATGCTTAACATTTTAAGATATGGCCAAATTGTTCTCTAAAGTAGCTGTGACAATTTGCTTTCTCATCAATAGTACATCAGGGTCTGACTTATTCTACATTCTCGCCAGCATTTGGTTTCATAATTATTTAAAATTCTAGCTACTTTAATATATATGTATCTCATTGTGATTTTTAATTTGCACTTCCCTAACATGATTAATGATATTAAGTATATTTTCATGTGTTTATGGCCCATTGTATATCTGAAGTCTGTCCAGACCTTTTGTCCATTTTAAGTAGATTGTTTGATTTCTTCTTGTTGAGTTAAAAAAAATTCTAGATGGAAGTTATTTGTCAGCAATGTGATTTGATTTGCAAATATTTTCTTTGTGATTTCTCTCTTCATTCTTTTAACAGTGCCTTTTGCTCAGCAAAACTATTGTTGATAAGTACAAATTATTGGTTTTCAAAAAAATTTTTGACTCATGCTTTTGGTGCTCTATCTAAAGATCTTTTTGGGGATCCCTGGGTGGCGCAGCGGTTTGGCGCCTGCCTTTGGCCCAGGGTGCGATCCAGGAGACCCTGGATCGAATCCCACGTCGGGCTCCCGGTGCATGGAGCCTGTTTCTCCCTCTGCCTGTGTCTCTGCCTCTCTCTCTCTCTCTGTGTGACTATCATAAATAAATAAATTAATTAAAAAAAAAACAAACTTTAAAAAAAAAAAAAAATAAAGATCTTTTTGGATAGCTCAATGTCAAAATTATTTTCTTATATGTATTCTTTAAGAAGTTTTTATAATTTTACTTTTCATATTTAGATCTATGACCTATTTTGAGTTAATGTTTTTTTAAGGAAAAAGGTATGGGTATAGGTTCATTTATTTGCATATGCATATCTACTTGATCCCATAATATTTGTTACAAAGATTATTTTCCCTACATTGAATTATCTTTGCACCTTTATAAAAAAAAAAAAACAGTTGACTACATGGGTGTGGATTTATTTCTGGGCTCTCTGTTCTTTTATATTGATCTCATGTCTATTCCTCCTGTCAATACCACACTGTCTTGAACATTGTATATTTGTAAGTCTTAAATCAGATAGTGTGAGTCCTCCAAATTTCTTTTTCAGAATTGTTTTGACTATTCCATTATTGTCCAAGGACTTAATTTTGTATGATTTTAATTCCTTTAAATTTGTTAAGACTTGCTTATGACACAGAATATGGTCTGTCTTGAAGAATTGTTCATGTACACTTGAAAATAATGTACCTTCTGTTGTTGGATCAAGTGTTCTGTAAATATCAATTAGGTCAGATTGGCTTGTAGAGTTATTTGGCTCTTTACATCATTAAGTTTCTATCTACTTGTACTAAAAGAAGAGGGTTACAATATTTAATTATTATCGTGGGCTTGTATATTTTTACAAACCAGAAATTAAGAAATATTTTGCTTTATGCATGTTGAACTCTGTTGTTAAGGAATTGTTATGCTTTTTGGAGAACTGACTTCTTTATCCTTTTATAACATTTGCCCTGGATAATCTTACTTGTTTTGAAATATACTTTGTCTAATAGTAATGTAGCCACTGCAGCTTTCTTGTGATTAGCATTTGCATGTTTTATCTTTGCCCATACTTTTACTTTTAACTTATCTGTATCTTTAGAGTGGATTTCTTGAAACAGCATGCAGTTGGAACTTGCTTTTCTACCAATCTGACAATATCTTTTATTTAATGTATGTGTTTAGACTATTAACATTTAATGTAATCATTAATGTGATTGGTTTAAAATCGATCTTCTTGATATCTGTTATTGATTTATTCCATCTGTTCTTTGTTTCTCTTTTTTTCTCCTATCTCTCTGCCTTTTCTTGGGTTAGGTAAGCATTTATTATTATTCTATCTCGTCCTAACTCTTAACTTACTATTTATACATTATGTTAAATGTTTCAGGGGTTTCTGAAGGGTTTGCAAGGTACAACTTTAATCAGTAATCTACCTTGAAATACCATTATACTACCTAATGCTTAATTAAGGACTTTAAGATCCTTAAATAGTAGATTCCAAATTCCTCCCTCTCAAACTTTAAGACTTATGTTTGCTATAAACATGCAATACATTGCTATTTTGTTCATTTCATATTTTAAATGAGTGGACAAATTTAACAGAAGGCAAGTTCATTACATATTTCTAATCCTAAAATTCTTTTTTACTGGAGCAAATAACAACTAGTAAAATGGCTTACTATTAATGAAAACATTAGCAAACATTGTAAAATTGTAAATGGGAATCATATCTATTAATGATAATGGATTGAAGTAGGGTTAGAAAATATAAAATATAGAAGTTTTAGAAATTTTTAAAATTTATTTATGAATGCACATATTTTATAAATTTTATGTCAGTTATCTTTTATAATTACCTGAAGCTAATACATAAATTATATATGAAGAACCTGTTGAAAAATGGCCCGTTATGACTTTTAATAATTATAAGACAGAAAATAAATTCCTAGACCCTTGTTTTTCATTTTTTTTAACAATTTTATTTTTTTATTCATGAGAGACAGAGAGAAGCAGAGACATAGGCAGAGAGAGAAGCAGGCTCCCTGTAGGGAACCCAATATGGGACACGATCTCAGAGTCCTAGGATCATGACCTGAGCCAAAGGCGGACACTCAACCACTGAGCCACCCAGGAGCTCTAAACACTTGTTTTGAACCGAAGCATTAAGACCTAGTGATGCATTAAGAATTCTCCATTCTTGGGAAGTTAAATTTTCTATTGAGCAACATTCTCAATAGAAAATAGAATGAAGAGTAATAGAATGAAGTAGGGAGGGACAAGATTGAGAACAGCCCAAGGCTGGCTATAATTGTGGAAATAAGTAAATGATGGGAAATATTTTCATTTTTTAGTTCTTATCAGAGATTCATTGTATTTGGATATAAAACATGGTAACTATCCCATCATAAATTCAAAGCTATAGTTAGATCAACATATAAAAAACTACTTCAAAAAAATAAAAAAATAAAAACTATTCAAAATGAAATTATTTTATCATTTTGAGTTCTTTATTTCCTTTATAGAAAAATAAATGCCAGTTGGGCTGCAAAATATAGAGGATTATCTTTTCTCTTTATAAGAGGTAGCAATGTGATTATTATTTTATGGGGCATTTGATTTGGGGATTGAGAGAGTGGTCTTATTAATACCAGACTTCCCTGGCCAATAATCTTATGACTGTGGAATATATGTGGGTTTTTTTTTTAAGATTTTATTTATTTATTTGAGAGAGAGAGAAAATGAGCATGAGTGGGTGAGGAGCAAAGGGAGAAGGAGAAGCAGACTCCCCACTAAGCAGGGAGCGCAACATGGGGCTTGATCCAGTGACTCCAGGATCATGATCTGAGCCAAAGGTAGCTGCCTAACCCACTGGACCACCCAAGTGTCCCTGGAATATATGTTTTATGTATTCCTATTGTTTTATGTATCCTTATATTTCAAAAGGATTTTATATATATTTTATATATTTATTTTTATATATTTATTCATTTATATACATATATATACATAAAATCCTTTTTTATTTATATTATTGAATGTTCTGTTCTTTTTCAAATTTTTTATTCTATTTTTATCTTTGTATTTTTTTCAGTTTGAAAAGCTTGGATAACTTGTAATGACATGTCTTCCACTGATTCTTTCACAGCCTATGTCAAGACTGCTCATGAACCTATTAGTTTCATTCTTCATCTCTGTTACTGTGCTTTTCATTACTAATATTTCCATTTAATAATATATTATAGTTTTTGAATCTCTACTGAAATTCCTCATCTGATCATGTATGTAGGTGTTCTTCCTATTCCATTATATCCTTCAGCAGACTAATCATAATTAATATTAATCATATTACTTGACATATTAATCATAAAGCCCACCTCTCAGTTTCAACATTAGTGTCATTTCTAAGTCTGGTTCTGTTGATTGCTTTGTCTCTTGGCAATGTGCTGTTTTGTCCTGCCCTCCACCCCTTTTTCTTTGCTTTGAAAATAGCACATCTTGTGCTGGACAGTGGAGAAAGAGATAAATAGCTATTATACCTGCAATTGGGCATGATGCCTTTCCTTCTGCAAGGCCTTTTTTCTTTACCCTTCTAGTCCTTCATATCCATATTCAAATTAATCCAGCCAAGAGTTGAAATGTATTCCAGGTTTGTTACTATGGTTACCCACAGTGCTCCACTCCACAGTGCTTCAAATTCCTGTAGTGAGACTTTGTTTTAGGTAGGGGCTGGCTGGCCAGTAGGTTTTACTTAATACCTGCTTCATCCTCAGCTTCGGTTCTTCCTTTTGCATTGTGCCTCAGACAATGTCTGTCTCCATAATCTTTGAACTACTCCAACAGTATTCTTTTGTTGCTTTTTAACATATATTCGCTAGTCTCTGTTCTGGCTGAGTCTTGGTCATAGCAGGTGCTGTGTCTGCTGATCTCAGGTGGAGCCCTTGACTGTAGTTCTAGGTCCAGCTCCTATTTCTGATCATTCCCTAAGGGTAGAATGTTTTCTTTTCTTTTCTTTTCCTAGGCTACAGTGAGTTTTCACCATTGCCCTCAGGGTGAGAGTGTTGGCTTTCCTTCACCTCATAGATTATAGGGTTTTTTTTTTTCCACAGGAGATACAAGGAGAGGGTTTGGGCTAGACGTGTGCTTCTTCCACAATGACTGTTGTTTCCTCTCCTAGGCCTCTCTTGGGACTCTCCCAAGTCCTTCTTGTGAGATCAAGATAGAGTCTACAGATGAAATCTTGAAAAAAGGAGAAACTCTTCTCCTTTATATCTCCATATTCTATGGCTCCACAGTTTCTCACCAGCCTACTTAGCCTCTACCAACCCATAAATTATTCTAGATTAATCATTCTTACCACTATCCACATGCATCTGCCCAGGTAAACAACTACTGATGTCCCACCTCTCCCTCCATGCATCCTTCTCTCATTAGATTTCATCTAATTGGCTTCCAGAAACATTGGCTTTCTGATATGTTTAATAAAAGTCATGAACTTGCAGTTTGTTTGACTTTTTAATTTTATCGTTCTTGTAAGTTTGGGAGTATAGATATTCCCAGATTTCTACACCTAAGTGGACACTGGAAGTTTCTTGACTCCTTTGAGATAATTTCTAAAGTTAGGTTCAGAGTAGGATAGGTAGAGACACTGAGAAGATAGCATTTTTAACTTTGGAGAATGAGTTTCTACAGAGCTAAAAGAATAGGGCCACAGCTCTACTTTTTTTTTTTTTTTAATTATAAGGTTACACAGGCAAGTGGGGTTTTTTTGTCCTTTGAATATAAATGGTTGTAAGACATATTCCACTGCACCATTGTGAAAAGAAGAGAGTAAAACTAACCAAAAATTTTGCTTAATATAGGAAAGCAGAGAAAAAGTTCTTGAAAAAGTGAATCCCTCTCTTTATCTAAAAGATACCAAATGTTGAGACGTCCCTGGTTTTGCCTTGTACCTACCATTATTTATATTCTACTTGGGTGACCCAATCACAGCAAAATTATTACTGAGTAATGTAAAGTTTCATGTTGATTTCAAAAAGGAGAAAGGATTTTCCTTGTATATTAAAATTATATTTACATTACATTGCTCAGTCTGCACAAATCCCAAGAGACAGCTGTCTTTCATGGTTCCTCTTGTTTCCTAAATTTTCTTTAAACAATGTTTATTACCTTCCCTATTAAGTGGAATGATTCTGTTCTGCTTTCATATGTGTGAAGCTCACTGACCACAGTGCTCAGCAGTTAAAAGCCCTTCTCTCCACTTTTGGAGACATTTTCTTGACCATATATTGCCTCCAGTATGACTTTTGGGTTTTCTTTCCACTTTAGGTGATTCATTAAAGGATCTCTTCCAAATACACACAGCATTTTCCCTGAGAAAAGTTCTATCCATATTATTACAGATATGTGCCAAGAATTGAGAATTTTAAAAGAAATAAAATAGACTTATTTTATTATCCACAGGGTCTGGCTTAGATAAATGGGGAAAATATCCTCTCCTACATGGTATGCATATATGAACATCTGGCTCAATATCAAGGCCACCTGTTGGAGGTATAAGGAACTGATCTGTGTGTGCTGGTTTGATGGGTATCACAGATTCAGATTCACACACGACGTGTAGGACCTAACAGATGGAACAGATTAGTTTAAAATTTGTCTTCATTGCCATCATCTTCCTAGGAGATGATTTCCTTTCAAAAACTTTCATATCAATGCACAGCTATCAGAACCACCCACACATGCACACACATCCCACCTTTTCTCAACAGTTTTCAGTTTTGAGGGTCCTTTGTACTCTTTTGCACAAAGTTCCTTGTGCTCTAAGGAAGAAAATTGTTACAAATACACAAGGTAAAAGTATCTTAGTAAAATGTAAGGATTGACATTCAAGATTTAACAGCCTTTCCTTCCTCTAACATCTTGCAAAAAATATAACACTGCATCATTGGCCCAATGACATACCCCAAAGCATTTGAATTTTTTAAAGAAGATTTTAGAATAAAAGAAAGTCATTCTGTATCATCACTTGGGATTGTGGTATTTAAAGGTCATCAGAAAAGCATCTTCCTGACACATAACATCAATGGCAACCTCTTGGTATATGAGCTGAGGATAATATGTTGTTAAAAGCATTGTGTGACAAATGGAAATAAGAATGTTTGTCGTCAAATATTTTCTGCTGCTTGTACAAATAGAAAAGATAAGGTTCATGGTATTTATTCTTCTGTCTCCTAGTATATGTGAACATTCTTATCAGAATTTTATCTTTATAGAGGTATTTCCTGTAAAGATATAATAACCTTGAGTGGAGTTTTTAACCACTGGTTAGGTAAATTTTCATGTTTGTGACTGTCAGAAATAATAATGAACTATACTTCTGGCACTAGGGTGGCAAAGAAAAAGATTTAAAAAATAAAAAAAAATAAAGAAGCTGCATGGCATCACATGTCATTAGATAGGCCTTTCCCTAGGCTTCTGGATGATAACATTACCTTTATAAAATAATCTGTAAGCAGTTTTATTTTTGTGAAATGATAAATGATAGAAATGTTTAGGTGATCTTTAAATATGAATCTATGCACTTTAGAAATGTATCAAAGGGGCAGTTGCTATAGAAATTAGGATAAATTAAATGAAAAATAGTTTCAGTGTATCTTCCTTGAGTAAATTTTTAAATTTTGTAAGTTCTATTTTACTTATAATGTAGTTTATTTCTCCAGGTAAAATTAGGTTGGAGCAAGAAGATTGTGAAATCTCATGTTCCACAATGGTCCGCTGAGCAAGTCAAAATAGAGTTCGATCTCCATGATTCAAAATCTCCCAATGGGTAAGTCATTTAGCATGTCTGTATTGAGAAAAAATATTTGCAGTATGAAGCATTTACATTGGGTGTTGATTGCTAAGGACAGTTTTAGTTGTGAAAACTGTGGTTTAATTAGAATCCCAAATATTGTTTAACATCTCATTATTTGATATTAAGTTTCAAAATATTTAGTACTTTCCCTAATATACCTTTTTAAAAAATTATTCACTATTCTATAAATATAAGTTGTAAAAGTGACTGACATTGTCTAGGTCCTGGGGGAAGATATGGAACACACTCAAAAATTTAATTGAAGAAAGTTAAATGAAGGGCACATTCTAAGGGGTGTGAGCTGGGATAAGAGAACCCTGCAGGAAACCATTGCTACATAGGATGGAAGGTGCAATGATGAGGGAGAAGCATTTAAGGAAACTGGAGGGAGCTTGGAGCTAGGGAAGAGGCACATCCTCTTCCAATGGGGCTGTAACCCTGCTACTCAGCCATGGCCAGAACCTCTGTAAGGAAGAGATGGTAAAGGGTATAAATACTCCAACTTTAGTTTCCCCTCCACCTTAACTTTGGTCAATCCAACTGAACACCACAGAACTAGGAAATATGACTGGTGTACTCCATAGAGATCCACCACCATAAGGGCAGAAAACAAGGCAGAGAATGGTAGAAAATGGTTATGAGGGAGGATGATCGATGGATGTTTCAACATAGTATCCATATATGAATGAGATCATTTATATGAGTGTGCATGTGGCCGTGTGTGTGTGTGTGTGTGTGTGTGTGTGTGTGTGTGTGGAGAGGGGAATTCTCTTTGATGTCAATTTGATCTCTTTGGGTTTTGACCTCCACATTTCCACATTCCTTTGCTCTGCCTCACTTAGCCACCATTCTCAGTCCTACCCAAGGGTTTTTCATTATCAATAATGCCCCTACTTCTAATTCTAATTTCCAGCATCCCAGAGTTTAACCATCCTCTCCTATATTTCCAGTACATTTATTCTAATGTGCCCACTGCAAGAGTTCTCTAGTCTCATTAAGACCTACTATGAAAAAAAGAAAAAAAAAGACCTACTATGACATCGTATGACCTTCCTCTCAGGTTCACTTCCTCTTCATCTTGCTTAGATTCCAAAATTCTCATTATAATCTTTTATTTAACATCCTGAACTCCCCTATTCCCTCCCCTCTTTATTGTAGTTAACTGGTAATACCTCAGCCTTTGTTGAACCCAAGCTCACATCCAAACTGACTCATCTGAATACTGCTAAAAAAAAAAAAAAAAGTACACAACTCATCTGACTGATTTCGACTTATGTCAATGAACATAAAGTTTTAATAGGCACTCAAATAAAAAAAAAGCAGAAAAACAAAACTATCAATAATGGGTAAAATAAAAAAACTCATACTTTTCTCATATACTAAGAAATCTGGAGGCAAGTAGCTGCAGGTTAATTCCAGACTCAGCAATGTCAAGGTGCTAGGTTGATCATTGTCCAGAACTGGATTCATGCACATTCTTGACCAGGGACTGGGTGCACCTTCCCTGAAATCAAGTCTTCTCTTTCTAATTTCTGAACATAAGGGGATGTTCTATTAGCAAAGATGAAGTATATAGCAATAACTTACATGGAGAAACATCATCAGAGAAAACAGTTTCTGGTGTAAATACATTATAGTTCTTTCTTTGTAGGACATACAGACATATACACTCTCATTTTCAGACTCAAAGTAACTAAGTTTGGGCAGTGTATAATAGCCATAGCAGGAAATAAGAATAAGGAATGCTGAGAAATCGTGACAATCTGTACTAATCAGCATCTACCTGTGCTAGATGCTATAGGAAATGTGGAGAAATTCTTTCATAGAATTTGAATCTAGAGAATCATCTTTAAAAGTAATATTATAGGGGATCCCTGGGTGGCGCAGCGGTTTAGCGCCTGCCTTTGGCCCAGGGCGTGATCCTGGAGACCCGGGATCGAATCCCACGTCGGGCTCCCGGTGCATGGAGCCTGCTTCTCCCTCTGCCTGTGTCTCTGCCTCTCTCTCTCTCTCTCACTGTGTGCCTATCATAAATAAAAAATAAAAAAAAAATTAAAAGTAATATTATAGTTCATAGATTTAAATATTACCTTAGCTATTTTTCCTTTAAAATGTGTGAAATTCATTTATGATAAAATCTATTGATTTTTAATCAAGTTTAGCTAGTTGATTTAAAGTGTAATTAATAGACAAATATATAAAAGTTCCAGTTAAACCTCCGTGAATGCATTTACTAATTATTAGTGCCTTTTGTAGACAATAGCTGACATCTAACCACTTGCTATAATGTATATATTGTTTTATCTATCTAATTTAATATTAAGACTATACAATACTTCGTTAAAATTGATGATAGCTGGAAAAGACAACAGACTCTCATTTAAGTGATGAGAATTACTCATCCATATTTAGTGGCAAGTGAATTTTTACTGGCACCAGTCTTTGCTAAGTATCTCCCATGTTACCACCTGTTATCAAATTAAAGCTATGTCTAAAGCAAATGCTAATTTTATAAAAGGAACCTCAGGTAAAGGGAACAGAATAGGTACAAGCGTGGTATCAAAGTGCATTGCTTGTTCTGAATTCTTACAATAAGTGAATATCAAATAAATGTTACTCCCTCTCTTGACAAAGATTTGTAACCCATAATTACATTGATACATGTGCTATGTCAGGGGCAGCAGTGAAATTCATAGTATTTTTATGTGAAATGCACTGTTTTATTGCATTAATTCACATTTAATGTGTACACAGTAATAACCATAAAGTATGATAACCAAAGTTATATATTTTCTTCAGAACATTCATTTAGAGAGCTTTCAAAAGAGTCTGAGGAAATTAAAATATCAGTCAGTTTACCTGCAGGATATAGAGCAAAAGCAGAAAGCAGTATAATATCTTTTATAAGCCACCTGTTCCTCCCCATATAATGTTCTTACTTCTGGCTGATAAAATACAATAGTCATAACTCTGTACATATTTTTTTAACTATGGTACACAAAACAAAGGTTTCTGGAGTGAAGGAAAATATACTTCCATCAGTAAAATTGCATTACTCACATGATTATAAGCAGGAGGCTTGGAAGTAAGAGAAAACAGTGAAAGCAGAAATCCCAAAGCCCTTTCTTGGTAATGGGCCACAGAAAGATGACGTCCATAAAAACATGAAATCTCTTATAAGAGGTAGTAGAAACCCAGGGAGTGTTGAGAAATAACAAATGAGCAGGCATCCAGAAAACAGAACAAGAATGAAAAATCTTGGGGCCATATCGAGGGCCAGAAAAATAAAACAACACAGCAGGATATAATGTTCTAAAATCTGTGAAAGAAGAAACCAAGTAAAGCCAATTTAAACTGGGTGAACACAAAATGGTTTCAGAAATACAGGAGGCTGCCTCTGCCTTTTTTTTTCTTAATCTTCTAATACTTGAATATTCTTGCTGTCTATTACTCTGCTCTGGTATACACAAGGTTGATTATTCCAAATTAAGGCATACTTTAAGACCCAGTTTATATCCTATATCCTTCAAGTCATGACAACTACAACGCCTATGGATTCTTCCCATAGTTAAATTCCTAGTATGTTCATATTATTTATACAGTCTGTTCTTAATTCATTCTTTCAATCACTCAACATTTTTTAAAGATTTTATTTATTTATTTGAGAGAGAGAGAGAGAGTGAGAACAGAACATGAGCAGGGTGAGGATCAGAGGGAGAAGCAGACTCCTCATTGAGCAGGGAGCCTGATGTGATGCTTGATCCCAGGACTCCAGGATTATGACCTGAGATAAAGGCAGACACCCAACCACTGAGCCACCCAGGTTCCCCCCAGTCATTCAACATTTTAAGAAGCATTTTCCATGAGTCAAATGTGGCTTCAGTTTATCACCAAATCATGTTTTATCTAAGACATGGATAGTAGTAAAATATATACAGTTGGATATTTTTGTCATTGCTTAAAGTAGTTTTTAAAACACAAATCATGCACACATAATTTTTAAAAATTTAACCAAAAAGAAGGAGTAAATCCTCTTTCTTCACTGCAACCTTAGTCTCTCTCATCAAAACAATCAGTTATTATTTTCTTGAGTGTCCATTTAGAAAACAGAATATACATACTGGTTTATGCTTTTCTAAGACTCTATTTAAAAATCTAAAGAAATGGGAAATAAATATATATTCATATACACACATGCACATTCATATGCTGTTCTGCATACTGCATTTTTCTTTTAACTCTCTGTGTATGAGTTGACTGACTTTAAGCCATCATGCACATCTTATGAGTTGGTCTTCATCATCAAACCCATCTCCTCTCCTTCCTGGAGTCACTGCCAGACTACATTTCCAAAACTCCCTAGGGGTTAAGAGTGGCCATCTGAGTGAGTTCTGGCCAGTGGAATGTGAGTTAAAGTGATGTGTGTCACTTCTGTATCCATTCCATAAAAATATCCATGCATGAGCCTCCCCTCATTTCCTATGTGCTAACTGAATGTTACTGACCGTGAAAACCAGGTATTGATGATGGCAGAGCCTCCATCAGCCTGATGTGCGAAGGACTGCAAGGAGTCCATCCCCTTGACCCCTTCCCCTGCTCCTGTCTTGGGCACTCTCACTGGGCTAGAACATGAGCAAGAAATCAATTTCATTGTGTTAAGACACTGAAATTCTAGAATCAGTGTCAGCAGTTAATATTATCACAAACCTATACACACAGGCAGAGATAAATAATTGTTTTTGAATGTCTGAGGAAAACATAGTTTGTTGTTTGCAAGAACCATTATTTAAGCTCTCCCTTGTTGATAGGCATTTAAATTGCTGGCAGCATTTGTTATCAATTATACTATGAATAAACTTGTACATATGTCTTCATTTCTGAGTATCTCCATAAGATAAATTTGTAGCAGTAGAATTGTGAATCAAAGGTACATAATTTTTAAAAACCTGGTCCTTTATAGCTATGCTAACTTTTCCTTTACATTATTTGTTTCTTTCACTATTGTTTAGACATGGCTCCTTCTTCAGATCTTCTTCTTGGACACTTAGGTATTATAAAATTATTAACGCTCTTTCAATCTATTTGGTGAAAAATAGATTTGTTTAGATTTGCCTTTTTACAATTTTGAGTGAGATTGGGTATCTTTTCCTAGTGGTTTTGGCCATTTGTATATTTTAAATAGCCTGATTGCTCATACCCTTTGCAGATTTCCCTACAGAGCTATTTGTCTTTCTTATGTTGATTTATGATAGAACTCGAAGCTCCTGGAGCTAAATACATTTGAGCACTATTTGCATAATTAAAAATATTTACAGTGTTGCAATTCTTACCATCACTGTATAAACAGTTATCTTCCACATTCTCTGGAAGTGGAAGCAGAGCTGGAGAGAGTTAAATGGTTTACAATGGTGAAATAAGCACAGGAGAGAGGAGTAAGGACCTGAATCCTTAGAATGAGATCCTGTGCTTTTTCTAGTACATCACTAATTCTTATGGAATGATTTTTCTGTGCACACCTACTAGTTTGCTAAACCAAAAGTATCCAATATCATCATCATCATTATTATCCATCATCTACCATTTATTATCAATTATCGAACATCTATAGATGAATGGCACTAGCAACTAAATAAAATAGCTTATAAAGGAGATTCTCTAGAGATACCTGCAAAAGACCTTTAAAAATATAATTCTTTCTAAGACTATGCCCAGCAGTGAGATCTAGGTAAATTTTTAACAATGGTCACTGGTTGATTCCAGAGGTCATAAAAATTGAAGGAACTAGTGAATCCTATTTCAGTGGTTCATAATCCATATGAAAGCACATTTTATATACACTTTATGATAGGTGCTGAGAATACAGTGAAGAACTGTTAAGTTTCTACTCTAGAGAAGCTTATATACTTCTGAGAAAAATTTTGAGGCAAAATTATCACTAACATACAATCCAGGATTCCTTTTCTATAATTCTCTATAGAATATAATGGGGACACTCAGAAAGGAGTTAGTTATTGCGATTGAAATTCCTGGGAGCAGATTCAGTAAAGAGATGGCACTTGATCCAAGTATTGGAGATGAGTAGATTTCCTACATAGGAGATTTTAGATACTTTGCTGAAAATTGAGCTATTGTCTTGATCATTAGTTATCACCTATGTCAGACAAAATGTCCTGAGACACATGAAGCTAAATATAGTATGACAGCAATGTCAGACACCACTTGGCATTATTAGTTACCAGCATTAGAATTTAAAAGGTGACAGAGTATTCTATTTATAATTTTCATGGTCTACAACAAAGAAGGAACTCAATAAATATTTGTTGGATTTGATGGATTTCTGAGATTCATATAGACTTTTCTTGGAGCTAACTAGAACTTAGGGCAATAAGTGCTATGTCATTAGTTATATCTCCTCATGAAACAGAATCAATTTAGAAGGGAAAAACTAATAGCAAGGAAGACATCACAAGCCTCCTAGTGGCACTTGTTCTTGTTAGTGGCTCTCAGGAGGTAAAAACAGAAATCACAAGTGGCAGAGGTAGATGTTCACCAATGATTTACATTTTCCTTACTGCCTATTGCTCAGGATATGAAATTGTCAGGGGAAAGTGACTCCCCAGCCAGAGGCTACATATCCCAGGCTCTTTTGCATTCATGTGAGGCCAAATGGTTCATTCCCAGCAATAGAATGTGCTTTGAAGTGATATGTGTCACTGCTGATGCCCCTTGTACTTAAGAATGTATCCATCCAACTTCTAGCTGCTAGCGCCGCATTTCTTTTCCTGAAGGCTTTGTCCTCTAGGGCCTGCTTTGCCCACTCATGTAACCACATTAAAAGTGCATGGAAATTAGCATCCCTTGGAAATAGCTGTTAGTAAAAGCCTGGCAAGATGGGTATAAACCTATTAAACCTATCTTCTTCATTCTTCAAGGGGGATAATTCTGGGTCATGTGATTCACACTGTGTCTCAGAATTTCCCCAGAAGGATCAAGCTCTGATGGCCCTCAATGGCACCTTGTTTGCTAACATGCCCCGTATCAGTTACTTTTTCTTTCCTGTCTCACTTCCTTCCTTCATTCCCTTTCTGCCCTTAATCCCTGACTCAGAGCCAAGTTCTGGACAGTACAAACTAAGAGAATATATTTCCCCTAGATCCCATGTTTCTTTCTCTTGTTTTACTCTCTTGATTAGTTGGACTACAACCTCTAGTAGCTTTCTAGAAAGGAGCAATAGAAAGAATAATTTCTGAGATCTTGTGTGCCAAAAAAAGTCATATATTGGATTTATAATTTAGCTATCTGCATGAAGTAATAAATATTGTTATATTTAATATTTATTATATAAAATTATAATAAGTTCCAAAATTATTATCACTTCAACTTTCAAGTGTTTTATTCCATTGTTTTCTAGCTTTGAGTATTGTTCTTGAGAATCTCACTATCATCATAATTCCTCACTTTTGTATGTAATTTGCTCTCTTCATGTAAGATTTCAGAATATTCTCTTTAACTGGATTTCCTACAGTTGAATGATTATATGCCTTAATGTTGTTTATATGATTGTTTCTTCATTCTTTGATCTGGGCTCTCAAGGAACTCATAAACTAGAAACTGTTATCCTTCAGATCTGCCAATTTTTCTTATGTTATTTCTTTTTAATTTCCTCCCTTTTTTTCTTGTTTTCTCTCCCTGAAACTCATTATTTGTATTTTTGAGCTCTTGAGTAGTTCTAAAATTCCATTTAAGATTTTGTATTCCTTCATTAATTTTTGAGACACTTTCTCAACTCTGTCAATCTTTCTATTAATTTAAATCTAACATTATATGTTTGATTTCAAATATCTATCATTAAAATGAGAAGTCCTGGAATTACAGTATCTAAATATGTGTGTTAAGGGAAGGTCATTGAAGAGGAAACAAGAATGTGTTTAAGGTGCATATTTCCTATTGACAAAGATTCAGTAGCCATTGCAACTCCCCTTGCTTACCTCACTCCCAAAATTGCTACTGTTAATAATAATGATAATGATAGCTGTCAGTCTAGTCAGGAAGATGGAAGTCATTCTAGTTATTTCAAACAGAAGGACTTTAACAAAGGGAATTATACATAAAATTGTTGGAAGGACTGGGAAATCAGAGGGAAAAGGCGAGATGTTATTCAGAGATTAGTAGCCTACAGGTACTACTATCTAGTTTAGTATATCTCCAGAGCTAGAGAGACAATAGGGTCAGTGCTGTTTTGTGGAACCCACATGGGCTGTGCTGCTAAGGGTGCCAGGGTGTCATTAGCATCATAGATATTATCAAAACCACCACTGTTGCTCTGCAGGAAGCCAGGAGTTTGCACTCCTGCTGACTCTGCAGGAGCCCTGGAGCCCAGTCTTGCTGATGCTGTTGGAATTGCTGCTGAGACTTCTGGAACCCATAGTTGTTTATATCTGCTGTTACAGCTGCCATAAACATGCCACAAATGTAGCACCTGGCAGTCACCTAGAGTTGCTTGCCATGTTACAGCTGTTGCAATCAGAATCAATGAGCCCATGTTTCTGAGGCTTTGGGGATTCTGCTACTGCCACTTCCAGAGACAAAAGCAAAGGAAGAATGGCTTATCCTTTCTCCTACCTTTTATTCTTTCACCAATATATCCCAATGGTGAGCAGAGGCTAACCACAAACTAGCTGGCAAGGGAGTCTGGGTGATACTGCTTTGAGGCAGGAAAGTTGGGAATGGAGCTGAGAGTCCAAAGATAAGTAACCAACATCTAAATTTTCTGTGCACTAAGTAGATCCAGACTATATTTATATTATCTCATTAAACCTCACAACATCCATTTGAAAGTAGATACTTATTGCCAATGTTTTACAGATGAGCAAATAGTCTCAGAGATGTTGAACAGCTTGCCTAGGATTACATAGCTAGGAAAATGGTAGATTCAGAACTCTAACTCAGGTCAGTCTCATACAAAGTCTTGAGGTTGTGACCATTTTGCTTCCTACAGACCTTCAATGAACTACCCTTGGCAGTGCAGTTATCCTCTGCATTGGTGACCCCTGTTGGGCTAATGGTTCCCTATGGCCCTTCAGTCCAAGGAAGGTCCCTTATGCTCTTTATTAGAAGTCTTTCACACATTACAGCTATTATCCTAAGTGACACAAAAAGTCACTTGACCCTTACTATTCCGAGTGGAATCCATGTATCAGTACCTGAGAGGTGTTAAAAATGCTGAATCTCAGTTTCCCTCCACTCTATCTCAGACCATTGAATCAAAACCTATGTTTTAACAAAATCTCCAATTGATTCTTATGTTCTCTAGAGTTTGAGGAAGACTGCTCTATGCATCATTTTTCTCCTGCCCACAGTATACTCCTAACCAATGGGAATAGAGATGGTGGGGTGGGAGTCATAGTCTTACATCATACTTGAAATCACTGTCTCCTTGTAAATTCTGCCTTGACTCTTAAATTGGTCCACTCTGCCAGAGGTTTTCTTCATTTTACCAGTCTTTTTTTCAGTGACCACACTGTCTCCGCTGTGAATCTGGAATGTTTGGGGAATCCCATTCCATCAGATGGTCTTCCCTCAAGTGTGTGCTACTCCAAGGTCTCTTTGTAAGTCTCTGAACCTCATATAGACCTGTCCAATTGTCTAAAGATATGATTTAATGCTTCTGAATATGGTACAATAGGAGAGAATCCCGCTCTCCAGCATCTAACATAGCAGGAAGCTTATTCTAACTAGAACACACTAGAACACACAAGCTATTCCCTTTGCCCACCTAATTCCCATTATAATTACACTATTCATTCCCTATAGACAGGAAACAGATGGTGTGAACCAGCAAGCAAAAAGAAATGAGAGAACACGTCCTCAACAGCTTTCATTCTCCTCTGTTTCTTGTTCTTTTGTCTGCTCTGCATGTAACACCAGTCTTCAAGTCCTGACTGCTCCTCCACCATGGGTGATGAAATTACTACATTCTGCTTATGTGATTACCTCCACTTGGTTTCTGGGAGCTGCTGCCAAAATCTAGACATCTAAAGAGCATGATATGAATAGACTTTTCAGGAAAGCAAGAGTCATATTCTCAAGCAATACATCAATGTTTATTCTGTTTCTTGAACAGCTTCTTAATTCTCATTGGAGTTTATTAGTCACCCTTGTTCTCAGTTGATTAAATTTGTTTGTAGTTGCCTCCAAGATTATATTGACAGATATTCCTCCTTACAATTTAATAGCAACATTTTTGCAGAGTATGAGCTGACATGATAAGACAAATGGAGAAAGTGAATGCATCACACTGTATAGATCTGATTCATTTTTCCTCCTATCTCCTTATTTATTTCTGCCATGATTGGGAACCAAATGAACAGGACGACATTTGGGTTTTGTAAGATAACTATTATTTTTGATTTATGGTTTCATATTTTTTAAAGTAAACACAATAAATATAAAAATAAAAGTTACTTGGTATGATTTGTAGAGTGACTATATTTTACGAGTTAATTGTGTTAGGCTATGTTATGACTGGCACAAATTAAAAGGATATGGAAGAAAAATATAAGATTCTTTTAAAAGTATTTCTGGTTATATGTAGTTGGTTCCCCTTAAATCTGAACATTTCTGAGAAGGAGGAAGACTATAAGATATGCAGCAAAAGAAGGCTCTTGAACAATTCTGATTTAATTTGCATTACACAGTAGATATTATTACATTGATAACCTTTGTAAGGTTGCAAGGAAGAGAAAAATCAAATAGCTTTCAGAAGGATAGAAGAAAAATTTTGGCTGTTCTTGTGGTCTCACAGTCACTTTGAATTACACTGTACTTCAAGAGTAGGTTGCATATTGCTCCATGTGGAGAACTGAGCAACACTCCAAGTCAACCACGACTGTCTTTGTTTTCTAGCAGCTAGAGCCACAAAAGATGTATGAATGGTTGATTCACTGCTAAACACCATGAACAGCCTGAAGGATGGAGCCTATAATATGGTTCACTTAGCTCAGCCATTTTGCCTTTCTCTAGGATGGTTGATCTGATGTCTGTTAGCAGACTTGGTGTCTTTGCTTGGCCCAGGTCACCAGCCATGGCAGCGTTGCACAGAAAGCACCACAACCTGTGATCATGAGTATGGTTTTATAGATTCTTCTATGGATTCTTCTCTATAGAAGCACATATGATTTTACAGATTCGTCTCTATCCAGGGATCAATGAATCTTTTTTTCTCCAAAATAGAAGAATTTAAATTAATTTGACTTTTTAATAAACTGCCATTTGGGTGTCACGTAGATCATCTATATCCAAATATAATGTTATTCCTATAAGAACAAGGATTTGTCAGCTTTGGTCACTGTTGTATCCTCAGTGCCGAGAGCAGAGGTTGGCATATGATGGGTACTCGATAAATATCTGTGAAAGGAGTCGGTAAAAATAAAGCAATGGTTATTTAATACTTTCAGCTAAAGCCAGGAACAGGATGTACAGGGTAGCCTCAGTAAATAGAAGATCTGTGTGTTCTGCTTCTGCCTTTTTTAGTTCCTAGGATGAGGAACGTTTATAATTGCCTGCCTTGTAGGTGTGCTGAGAGGATTATTTAGGTGCTTTAAGTACTACAGAGTTAGAGAATGCTCCACTCAATTGAATTCTGTTTAATTGGTTTATTGTGTTTGTTAAGTTCTTAGGGGTATGAAGAAATACAAGACTCTTATAAGGCCCTTAAGGAGATTATAATCATGTTATTACTCTGATGTATTTACCCCTATAATCACTCTTTCTCCATCGTCTCACTCTTTATCTGTTCTCCCTTGTGAGGCTGGAACAAGATGGATAAGAGTGCCATCCTAGTTAGCTTGTGTGTGATGGGGATTCTAATGGGAAAGTGGGGATAGTGAGTCCTAGCTGCATCAAATAGGCTTATCTTATTGTAGTAGTAGTAGTAGTAGTAGTAGTAGTAGTAGTAGCAGACGACAAAATAGAACTTGGAAATAGGGATCCCTGGGTGGCGCAGCGGTTTGGCACCTGCCTTTGGCCCAGGGCTCGATCCTGGAGACCCGGGATCGAATCCCACGTCGGGCTCCCGGTGCATGGAGCCTGCTTCTCCCTCTGCCTGTGTCTCTGCCTCTCTCTCTCTCTCTCTCTCTCTCTCTGTGACTATCATAAATAATAAATAAATAAATACCCTACAAAAAAAGCATTTAAGGCTTAAATTTAAAAAAAAAAAAGAACTTGGAAATAAGGTGCATTTTGCTATATACTGTGCAAAAATAAAAATAGAAAAATAATCTTAAGATCAATATCTGGAAGGTCTAATGAAAGATAGAGGCAATACCTAGAAATGATTCAAAGAGAAATGTCAGAAGTCAGGTTTTCAATGAAAAGTTTCCATTCATGGGTGGACACCATTAACTCATCATACACTTAAAAATTTGGATTTTACTCTCATCAATACAAACTATCCTCCATGGGTTTCCAGCAACATTCCCAATACAATGGCAGTTTCACTATTGCTCCAGTCCCTTCTTTCAAAAAATCTTTCCTTTTCAGTTCTTCTCACCACCACATGACAGTTCTATCTAAGATGACAGCCAAATTTTCTTTGCTCAAAAATTAGTTCTTTGGTTTCCAGGTAAAGATGATTCATTGAGAAAGTACACTTACCTTCCACCCCTTCACATTAAAGTCACAGTAAGGATATAAAGCTCATAAGAGTAAAGAGAATGAAAGGAGTGATATAGCGGATAAAAACGTCTGTTCATCACGGTAATTCAAAAATGAGTCAAGAGTGATGACAAGTGAAAGCAAGTGGAGGAAACCACTGCCTTGAATGCACACTGAGGAGCTCCAACATCGTGGAAAGGGCAACCTTCCCAGCAGAATCCCACTGAGCTACCCACGTTCCCCTCGACATACACATTGTAAATGGGTGAAAATGACTTAGATGAAAACTCTTACCACTCTGGCATATGGAATGGACACCAGGATCATAAGAGATGCTTCCCTACCTGCTCCCTCTGAGAAGCCCGCCAATGACAAGCTCCACCCAAGTCCCCACAGCTAACAGCCAAGCTTCCATCATTTACACTTGTGATTGGATTGCCAAGGCCACTTGAGGAAAGCCTGGATTACAATAAAGAGACTGACAACCTGACCCAAGAAAACATTTGTATAATATTAATTAGCATTCTCAAAGAATGCAACCAAAGAAATTGCTGGTTCCTTCTAAAGGTAAATATGGGGACACCTGGGTGACTCAGCAGCTGAGCACATCAACTCAGGGAGTGATCCCCGGATCTGGGATCCAGTACCACATCGGGCTCCCTGTGGGGAGCCTGCTTCTCCCTCTACCTATGTCTGTGCCTCTTTCTCTGTGTCTCTCATGAATAAATAAATATATCTTTAAAAAGATAAAGTTAAACATGAACCTACACTATCCCACTGTACATTATACATTGTGCATTCTATAGCTATTCCATACCTAACTATTCATCAAAAATAAATAAAAATAAAAAATATAAATAAAAATCTATTACCACACAAAACTCATATGCAAATGTTCATGATATATCTATTCACAATCTGCAATCCTTTGATCTGCAATCAAAGAATTCTCAAAGAATTAAATCAAAGAAGACTTAGTAAGGCAATATATTCATAAAGCGAGAATAAAATGATCTTTAAAAAACAGAAAAAATAGCTTCTAAAAATTAAAAAAGAGATTCAAGAAATATTTTAAAAATTAAAATTCAGGGACGCCTGGGTGGCTCAGCGGTTTAGCGCCTGCCTTCAGCCCAGGGCGTGGTCCTGGAGTCCCGGTATCCAGTCCCACGTCAGGCTCCCTGCATGGGGCCTGCTCCTCCCTCTGCCTGTCTCTGTCTCTGTCTCTGTCTCTCTCAGGAATAAATAAATAAAATCTTTTTTAAAAAAATTAAAATTCAGGGACACCTGGGTGGCTCAGTGGTTGAGCATCTGCCATTGGCTCAGGTCATGATCCGGGGGTCCTGGGATCGAGTCCCGTATCAAGCTCCCCGCAGGTAGCCTACTTCTCCCTCTGCCTATGTCTCTTCCTCTCTCTATGTCTCTCATTGATAAATAAATAAAATCTTTTTTAAAATTTAAAATTCAGTAGAAATTTTGAATGACAAAAATATAACATCCTGAATATAGTTATGCATATAAAATTGAATCCCTCCTTGCTAGCATATACAATAATAAATTACATATGAGTTAACATCTTAAAACTAAAAAGTATTCAAATCATTTGAAGACAGTTTAGGAATAAAACTTTGTGACTTGGAATATAGGTTGATTTATTAATCCAGAACCCCTCTCCTATTGTCAGTAGTACCATTGTTGCAAAGTATCCACAAAGGTCAGTTTGCATGTCTAGAAGATTACATGCAGTATATTTGTATGCATATATGTCCACTCACACATCCACTCCCCCATATATATAGATCTCTTTCAGTTTACTCAAATTATATCATACTATATGAATTTTGTGGGCTTTGTTTTTGCTTTTTACTTAATAACATAGTTTAGTAATCTATTCATTTTAACGTATATTAATGAACCACATTAAAAAAATGTAGTTAAATGGAATTCCATCACTTATATGTCATACCTTATATAGCTAGTCTCTTTTTGACTTGCATTTATGTTGTTTTAAATTTGTGATGTTACAAACTCTTCAGTTAACATCTTTGTAAATGTATAATGGTAAAATCTTAAAAGTATATTCCTAGCTGTAGAATTGCTGGGTTAAAGGATCTGTTCATTTTCAGTTTGTATAGCTACTGCCAATTTGTCATTCAGAAAGCCTGCACTGATTTATGATGTATGTGAGATTGGTTCTCACGATTTCTGGACCATCATCAACCTTTAATTTTGCCAATTCAGTGGATGTAGGGTTGTATTTCATTGTTTAGATTTGCGTTTTTTTAAAAAAAATTGAGTGGAAAAGGACATTTAAAAATGCCATTCATATTATTAATGATGTAAGGTCATAAAACCATCATAATAAAAATAGAGAATATTTTCATCATTAAAAAAATGTCTTTTTACCTCTTTGCTGACTATCTCTCCTCCCTTCCCAATTCCAAGCAACCACTAATATTTTTGTCAATGTAGATTAGTTTTCATTTTCCAAAATCATATAATGGAATCATGGAGTATGCACTCTTGTAACTGTCCTCTTTCTCTCAGTATAAGAGTTTTGATATTTGTACATATTGTTGGAGAAAAAAGGAGTCTATTTCTTTTTTTTAAGATTATTTATTTATTTGAGAGAGCTAGCACAAGGAGGGGAGGGGAAGAGGAAGAAGCAGACACCCCAGCTCACTGAGTAGGGAGCTCGATGCTGGGCTCGATCCTAGGACCCCAAGATCACAACCCAAGTTGAAGGCAGACACTTAACTGACTGAACCACTAAGGCACCCCAAGAATCCATTTCTTTTAATCCATTTATTTTGTATTCCATCATATGTGTTTACTGCATTTGGCATTTGTTTCTCCATTTACCTATTCTAGTTTTTGATTATTGTGAATAGATACATAATGAAAATTTGCACATGAGTTTTGTGTGGTAATGGATTTTTATTTATTTTGGATGAGTAGCTAGGTATGGAATAGCTATAGAATGCACAATGTACAATGTACAGTGGGATAGGTAAGTTCATGTTTAACTTTAGAAGGACTTGTCAAACAACTTTCCAAAAAGTGTGCATCATTTTGCATTCTCACTAGGAACATGAGAGCTCTAGTCGCTTCAGCACTTGGTATATGTGCTGCTGAAATGAGCACATTGCCAGCACTTGGTATTATTCATCTTTTAATGTTGTATATCTTATTGTGGCTTTAATGAACAATTTCTTCATGATTAATTTTTCTGAGCACTATTTTATGTGCTTAGCAGCCATTTGTATGTCTTTTCCTTTAAAGTTCCCATCGAAGTCTTTGGCCCATTTTTTATTTGTCTTCTTATTGAGTTCTAAGAGCTAACTCTTCATGTATTCAGAATAGAAAACTTTTGTCAAATTGCAGATATGTAATATTTATATTACAGAATATGTGATGTTTTCCATCCTGTGGCTTGTCTTTCAACTTTCTTTCTTTCTTTCTTTCTTTCTTTCTTTCTTTCTTTCTTTCTTTCTTTCTTTCTTTCTTTCTTTCTTTTTTTTTTTAAGGTTTTGTCCATTCATTTGACAGAGATAGAGAGTGAGAGGGCACAAGAAGAGAGAGACAGATGGAAAGGGAGGGCACACACAGCTCAATCCCAGGGCTCCAAGATCATGACCTGAGCCAAAGGCAGACACTTATTCAACTGAGCCATCCAGAAACCCTTCAATTTTCTTATTAGTATATTTTAAAGAGCAAAATACAAGCACATTGGTTCTTTCTTCAGTCATCTCAATTCTGCTATTAAATCATTTCAATTTTTCAATGTCCTATCTTTTCAATCATTGTGATATTTTCCTTTGTATCTTTTCTTTACTTATATCTATTATAAAAGTTTTGAAATCATTACTTAGTAATTGTAACATTTGAATTATGCTGGAGTTTTCCTCTTTTGATTATATTTTCTCTTGCGAATGAGTTCTACTTCTTGGTTTTTGTATATTTTGATTGTTTGGGATTCTATCCTTATCATTGTGAGTATTACATTAGGAAGACTCTAAATTTTGTTATTCTTTCAAAGAGTGCTGATATTTTTGTTTTAGAAATCAACTTGGTTAGGGGCACCTGGCAGGCACAGTCAGAGGAGCATGTGACTCTTGATCTCAGGGTCATGAGTTCAAGCCCCACAGTGAGTGTAGAGATTACTTAAATAAATAAACTTAAAAAAAAAAAAAAGAAATCAACTGGATTAACTGGATTAGACTCAACCCAAAAATTCTGTCTTATGTATGGTTGGTGGCAGATCATATCTTGGTTCATTTCCTGTAACATTAGCTGTAATTTGCATTGAGATTCTCCCACAAATACATAATTTAGGGATAGCCAAGAGACTTGAACATAGCATATGTTCAGAATTTGAAGGTTCTGTTCTCTGGCATTCTCCATTCTAGGATTTTTTCCTTGCTTTCAAATGGCTGATGTCCTTAACTGATTCTTTGGGAAAGAAAAATGACGGGTTTCCTGCTAGAATTTAGGTTGCCCCTTGCCATATTTTATTTCTTGTCTGCCCACAGGCAAAAGCTATAATAAATGGGAAATTTTATTATGCCAGTCACTTCTCCCAAGTTTCATTTCCCCTACAAGATATACTTTTTTTTTTTTTTTTTTTTTTTTTTACTTTCCAGAGGATGAAGGCAATTGATTTCAATTTTGGTCGCAGTTTATAGTTGTTTTCATTAGAAGGATCAGTCTCTTAGAAGCTTCCCTAGAAGCCTGACTTCCAATTAACTTGCATGGCTGAAGTCAGCCAAGAACAAAATATAGATGGTGTTGTAACCCATGTGTGTGTGACTCTCACACCCAAATTCTCTATGCTTTATATAAAAGCAACCCCATCTACTGAGTACTATTATCTAATATTACTCTAGCAAGAGGCTGCTGAGTAAATAATCTCAATTGTCAGTATATTTCTAGAGCAATCAGCACTAAGTTACAGCGCCGTCTTTTGGTGGCTTTTTAAAAATTGCTGACAGCAGGTAACTGGTAAGCCTCTTCAAGATCTCATCTGATTTACCTGAGAGGACAGCACCTGTGTTACTTGGAGATTTTAACAAAGATTAAAAAACAGTTGTTAATAACAGCTGCATATTTCTAAATTAAATGAAAGCAAATTTGGAAGTGGGAAACCTACCACAAATATTTTTTTTTCTTAAATCTCATTTAGTACAATTGATTTAAAAGATACAATCCAGGATGAAATCACAGATGATAGTATTTTATTTAAATAATTCACTATTAGTATTGGTGATTACATTTTCTCAGGTCCCTGTTCTCTCAATGGTGTGAAAAAAGTTTGTAATAATTACATCATTTTTTACATGTGTCTATAGCTTAGGAAGTATTGGAGACTAATGAACCAACTGTTTATATCTTACTTTATTGCAGTTCTATTGCACCAGGGATTTCAAACTGACAAGAAGTTTGTAAGATTTTCTTCTTTTGTAGGTAAGCATAGAGATAGGAAGGAATGGAAATTTAGTTTTCTTCTGCTCATGTGGCCATTAAAGAAGTCATTTCACAAGTCAATTTCATTCAAGCCAATCACTATGCACTCATCACCTCCTAGATGTTTATTAGGTGTTTTAACAGCACTACCTTCATGCAAAGAGGGAATAATACTGCTTCTTAAATGTAGTCACTTGGCAGAGGTAGAATTCAAAATATTGTTTGTATCCTTGTGGTGGAACACCACACAAGGGCACTTGTGAATTACCTTATACACTTCAAATAAATGGAGAGCACAAAACTGATAAATCCACTAGTTTTTTTTTTCCCCCACTCTCAAAATGCTGCCATATGACTTGGTATCATGGGATTTGTCCATATTTTAGATTAGTCTGAAAGAGAAAAAATGTGTGTTATATCAGGTAATGGGTGCCTTTGTATCTTCCATTTAGGGGTCTCATGTATACACCACACATTGCATGCTGTTTGCATATTTAGACACTCCTTCAAAGAGCATTTGCATAATTTTACTTAAAAAATGTATAATGGGGCCAATCATAGCTATCTATCTTAGAGTGAGTCTTATCTACAGAACATACCTGTTTGCTTGATCCTGGAAAGGATCAAGAGCTAGTCCAAGCCTGGTCTATCATCCCCTGGTAGGGCCTGAGATGAAATTCAGAAGGCTCCTAACTCTGGAAAACGAACAAGGGGTCATGGAAGGGGAGGTGGGCAGGGGGATGGGGTGACTGGGTGACAGGCACTGAAGGGGGCACTTGACAGGATGAGCACTGGGTGTTTTACTATATGTTGGCAAGTTGAATGCCAATAAAAAATATACAATTAATTAATTAATTAAATTTTAAAAAAAGAAGGCTTTATCTTAAGAGAGAGGGAGTAGTCAACAGCTGCTAGGTGGAAGATGCCTCACAAGAGACATGCCTATATTTTTCTGCCCTAAGAGTTATATGCTAGTTATTGGTTAGGGAGGTACTTATCAACATCAGAAAAAGAGTTTTGCCACTTTCAAACTAAAGGCTAAAATGCGTAGCATGTTTTGAGAGCAAAAGAATTGGTGATTTAGCCTCCCTTCTTGGCAGCTGCTGAAACCATCTTTTATGTACATGATGGAAACAAGGATCTGCCTTCTGTCCTTTGCTCACCACCTGTTTTTCCTCGTTTGGTCCTTTCCCATCTTGCCAATAAAGGTGTCCTCACCATGATCCAATTCAAGATTTTATTCCTGTGTCTCTACATGTGTCCAGTACTAACTCACACACGACGAGAGAGCTGGGGGTAGTCTGGATACATGGCACTACCTTGGCATTCTCAGAAATCTGCCACTGCATTTCAGTCTGCTCTAACTCTGTGCTGACATGTTGAGGAGCAGAAGTGGCTCCGATGCTGCTACTATGAGTCTTCAGCTTTTATATATTGCCAAAATGATAGGTGATTAAGTTTTAATAATTAGGCTCAGGGATCCAGAGACAAATACCAAAGTAGAAAAAAATAAAGATTAATCAGAACTTCTTAACCTTCTGTAAGTAAGAAGGGCACACCAACATACTCCACACATGTATACACACACAGAATGATAAGTAAAGGTATGTTTCACAATAAGCTTTAAGGCTCTCGACTCAAAGTTAAAGGCTCTCCAGAATGCCCATCCAGTTTAAGATGCAGTAGTATGAAAAGGAAGGAAATGGTGCTGTCAATGTCAAAAGCCTGAACGTGACTGAGATGGACATCATATGGTTTCCCTGTTTTTAGAAGGGGACTGAAATAAGTACACAGTGTTTAAAAGTGCCAGAATATTTATGTATATGTAACAGAAAAGTTGTATCATGGGCTAGCTTAATATTGTTATTAAAATGGTTAAACATACATATTTTTCAGATTCTTATTTCCTTCCTCATATCTTTCCAAAATACTATATTCATTGTGTTATATTCCTCCTCAAGAATTTCAGAGGCTCTGTAGGATCTGGAATAAAATATTTAAACTCTAAAAGCTGGCCAGCCACAAACTACCTCAGTTTACCTTCAAATATGTACTTCCCTTTATGAACTTTACATTAACAGTTTGCTTTGATTAAATGTCCCATGTAGTCTCACCTGGTCACATTGTGTCTATTTCTCTCACTGAGCCCCTTTCCAGGACTTCTCTGTTATTTTTCAACCAATCCAAATCTTAGGAGCAGCAGAATGCTGGAAGTTTCAAATCAAAGACCAGACCTGATCCTGACTTCACCCCCAGCCTTTTGACCTTGGGCAAGTTACCTAATTTGGCTGGACCTCAAATTTCTCATATATTAGATGAAAATCATAATGATTAATAATGCTGAATGAGATCATACTTATAAAGTAGCCCAGTAAAGGGTCTGGCGTACAGTGCTTAATGAATCCTATTCGTCTTCTTTTGAATTGAGAATAAATTCCACCCTAGCTATAAAGGCCACTCCCTACCTCCCACCTTCACTTTAGACCATACTAATTTCTCCAACTATGTTGCTGTAACGTACTTCTTGTCATGTACATTTGTTTCCCTTAACTTAAAAAAAAAAAATCTTGGGCTCTATCAAATGGCAAAAATCATGTAAAGTGCTTTACACAAGACTTGACACATAGTAAGTGCTCCATAAATATTTCTGTGGCCGCTGCTACTATCGCAAAGGCAACAGTCACTCATACCCCTATGGTAACAGCTCTTGACTGATGAATTATGTTTGTTCCTGGAAAAAAAAAAAAAAAAAGAAAAGAAAAAATAAAAGAGGCAGTAAAGAGTCATGGCAAGGGTTCACCCTCTGGATCCAGATTGCCTACATTAAAATCCTCACTCAACAATTTCTGGCAGTATGACATCTGGCAAGTTACTTCACCTCTTTTGATTTAGGATGACCATAATAGTTATCCATCCATAGATTTGTTTTGAGTCCTGGGCAGCCCGGGTGGCTCAGTGGTTTAGTGCTGCCTTCAGCCCAGGGCGTGATCCTGGAGACCCGCGATCGAGTCCCATGTGAGGCCCCCTGCATGGAGCCTGCTTCTCTCTCTGCCTCTCTCTTCATCTATATGTCTCTGCCTCTCTTTCTCTTTCTTTGTGTCATAAATAAATAAATAAATAAATAAATAAATAAATAAATAAATAAAATCTTAAAAAAAAGATTTGTTTTGAGTACTAAATGAATTAAAATATAAAAAAGATCAAAAACACCTAACAAATAGAAGTATGTTACATGAATTTGGTATTGCTAACACATTTTAACCTTTTTCAGTCCTGACCCCCCCTCCCACCAAGTATTTTGAAACCTCCTGAAGACAGAAATATATATATTTATACTGATCTTATCATTTCATAAGGAAAAATGAAATAAAAGATGGCATAGAAGAGGTCTAGTACAAATCCTGGAGCACTGTAAAGATCTAAATTAGCCAGATTCTTTCCCCTTATCTTACCTGCCACACCTAATAAGTAGTTCTAGGAATTGCTCTTTGAGCATTTTTTGAAGGGAATAAATGAATATTGATTTTTCCCATATGCCAAGGATTATCATTAAATATAGAGCATTATAATTCAAAAGACTTCCTGTTATTCTGTGGAAATCTGGTTTGGTAAAATTATGTCATCTTCATTTTATTACTTACATCATTTACTGTATCCTGACTGCCCCAAAGCTTCTTGACATTTTGTTCTGGAGTCCTGAGTTGCAATATACTATTTAAATCAGACATTGTCTTAACTTTCTTTTAGATTCACTTTCATTTCTCTCCATTATCTCTTTTCCTTTCCTTCTCTCTACTGCTTACTTGCATTCATATGGAGATAGTGGAACTGTCACTAAATGGCAAAATAGCTTTCCTTTACAGAAGGCTAGCTAGAATTGTACTCTGCTGCTTCCATCTGCAACATTTTCAACATTTCAACATTTTATAGGTGAAGCTGTGAAAACAGCATGGGGGAAACAAACCATGCTTCTTCATGCCTTTGATCTTGAAGTCATCTCCAGGTTGACAAGTATAATGTACAGTTAATCCCTGAATAAATCTCGAGGGTAATAATGTATAGGATGACTAAGACATGGGTTGTTAGGTTGACTTTATAATATTTTCTCCCTCCACCATCATTGAACTATAATTGACATATAACATATGTAAGCTTAGAGACCAGTGTAATGATTTGATATAACTATAATTGCAAAATGATTAACACAGTGAGGTTAGTTAACACACGCATCACCTCACATAGTCACCAATTTTTTTTTTTTGTGGTGATAACATTTAAAATCTATATTCTTAGCAACTTTCAGGTACATAATACAATATTGTTTACTATATTACTATATGCTGTATATTAGATCCCCAGAATTTATTGATCTTAGGACAGGTAGTTTATACCCTTTGACCAATATCCCCTGTTTCCCCCAACCCCTAGACCCTCAACACATATATCTACTTTCTATTTATATGAGTTTGGCTTTTTTAGATTCCACATGTGAGAATATCCAGTATTTCTCTTTCTCTACTTAGCTTGTTTCACTTACTATAATGTCCTCAAGACCCATCCATGTTGTCACAAAAGTCAAGATTTTTTTTAAGGCTGAATAATATTCCATTGTATATATATAACACATTTTCTTTATCCATTCATCGTTTGATGGACACTTAGATCTTGGATATTATGAATAATGATGCAATGAACATGGAGGTGCAGTTATCTCTTTGAGATAGCAATTTCCTTTCCTTTAGATGTATACCCAGAAGTAGGATTCCTGGATCATATGATGGTTCTATTTTTAATTTTTGAGGAAACTCCATAGTGGTTTCCATAGTGGCTGTACCAATTTACATTTCCACCAGCAGTGCACAAGGTTGCCTTTCCTGCACATCCTCATCAATATTTGTCATTTCTTATCTTTTTAATAATAGCCATTCTAACAGGTGTGAAGTGATACCTCATTGTGGTTTTGATTTGTATTTCCCTTAAAGGGTTCAGGGATATTGAGCAACTTTTAATATACGTCTTGGCCATCTATATGTCTTTTTCTTTTTTAAAGTCTATTCGAGTCCTCTATGCATTTTTTATTCAGGTTTGTTTTTTTTTTTTTTTTGGTTTTATTTTTTGTTTGTTTTTTGAAAGCATATGATGCTTTCAGCTTTTGTTTTTCTTTCTCAGGACTGTTTTCTCTATTCAGAGTACTTTGAGATTTAATGTGAGTTTAATTATTGTTTTTATACCTCTGTGCAAAATTGGAATTGGATTTTTGTTTTTTTTTTTTTTTCTTTTTTTTTTTTTGGAATTGGATTTTTGATAGCAATTGCATTGAACCTGTAGATAATTTGGGGTAGTATGGTATTTTAGCAATATTAATTCTTTCAATCCATGAACTTAGGATATCTTTCCACTTATTTGTGTCCTTTTCAATTTCTTTCTTTATTGTCTTGTGATGTTCAGTGTACAGATCTTTTACCTCATTGCTTAAACTTATTCCTTAGTACTTATCTTTGATGCAACTTTAAATGAGATTGTTTACTTTATTTCTTTTTCTGATAGTTCATTGTTAGTGTGTAGAAACACAACTGATTTTTCTATGTTGATTTTGTATTCTACAACTTTACTAAATTCATCTATTAGTTCTAATAGTTTTTGGTAGAGTCTTTAGAATTTTCTCTATATAAGATCACCTCAACTGGGAGGACAATTTTACTTCTTTCTGGCTTGGTGTCTTTAGGCTTTCAAAACTATGTTGAATAGGAATGGTGAAAGTGGGCATTCTTGTTAAGTATGATATTAGCCGTCAATTGCTCACATATGACCTTTACTTTCTTGAGCTATATTCCTTCTATGCCTAATTTATTGGGAGTGTATATCACAAAAGGTTGTTGAATTTTGTCAATTGTTTTTCCTACATCTATTGAGATAATCATATAATTTTTCATTCATCTTATTAATGTGGTCTATCATATTTATTGATCTGTATATTTCAGTCATGTTTGCATTCCAGAGAGAAATATCATTTGATTATGGTGTGTGAGGTTTTTAATGTGATGTTGAATTCATTTGCTGGTATGTTATTGAGAAATTTTGCTCCCATATTCATCTGGGATATTGGCATGTGGTTCGGTTTCCTTGTAGTGTCCTTTTCTGGCTTTGGGATGAGGATAATGTTGGCATTGTAAAATGACTTTTCTCTCTATATGCTTGGAAGAATTTCAGAAGAATTGGTATTAATTCTTTTTTAAATGTTTAGTAGAATTCACCAGTGGAGCCATCTGGTCCTGGACTTTTCTTTGTTCAGAGTATTTTGGTTACTGATTCAGTCTCCTTATTAGTTATTGTTTTGTTCTGATTTTGTTTCTTCAAGAATTAGTCCTGGTAGATCCTATGTTTCTAGGAATGTATCCATATCTTTTAGGTTGTTTCATTTGTTGCTATATAATTGTTTATACTAGTCTCTAATCTTTTTGTGTTTCTGTGGTGTCAGTTGTAATGTCTCCTCTTTTATTTCTGATTTTATTTGAGTCTTATCTTTTTTTTCTTAGCTTAGTTTAAAAGGTTTATAAATTTTTTTAAAGGTTTTATTTATTTATTCATGAAAGACACACAGAGAGGCAGAGACACAGGCAGAGGGGGAAGCAGGCTCCCTGTAAAGGACCCGATGTGGGACTCGATCCCAGGACTCCAGGATCACGAACTGAGCCAAAGGCAGACACTCAACCACTGAGCCACCCAGGGTGCCCCCAGGTTTATCAAATTTTATCTTTTCAAACACCAGCTCCTTGTCTTCTTGATCTTTTCTATTGTTTTTCTGTCTTTATTTCACTTAATTCCATTCTGAGCTGTTATTTCCTTCCTTCTACTAACTCTGAGCTTAGTTTGTTCTTCTTCTTCTAGTTCCCTAAGCTATAAAGTTAGGTTGTTCACTTGGGATCTTTCTTCTTTCTTAATGTAAATATTTATTACATAAACTTCCTTCTGAGAGCTACTTTTGCAACACCAATAAGTTTTGATATGCTATGTTTTCATTTTCATTTGTTTCAAGATTAAAACAAAATCCCTTTTGATTTCTTCTTTGACCTATTGGTTATTCAGGAGTGCATTGTGTTATTTCCACACATTTGCCAAAATTTTGGTTTCCCTCCTCTTCTGATCTCTAGTTTCATACTATTATGGTCAAAAGGTACTTGGTATGATTTCAGTCTTAATTTGCTAAGGTTTGTTTTGTGACCAGCAAGGGTTAGGTTCAAATCCTGGCTCTGCCACTTATAAATGATGTATTTAAGATCAAGTAACTGAACCTTTTAGCTTCAAATGACATATCTGTGAATGGAGATAATAATAGTTCCTACTGTAGAAATTATTTAGACTACACACATTTATAATGTACACCAAGCACTTAGTATACTATTTATGACATTGTAAGAGCTATACAAATGAAAATCCTAACAATAAAAAGAACTCATTTTAGTGCAATGGGTTTTTAGTTAGGTTAGATGGCCTGACACACAAACTCTAAGATGGAGATTTGCCTGCAGATAATTTATTAGGGAATCACGTGACAACAATACCCTTGGAGGAGTGAAAAGGAAATAAGTTTGGATAAAATGGAGCTCTGATTCAGTCTGAAGAAGACTTCAACTTGACTCTTAAGGAGCACTGAAACCAGGATGACTTTCAGTGAAGTCCCATTGAGGTGAGAGGACTGGTCCTTTATACTCCTACATGGACCACATCTGAGAATGAGCTTCTCCCGGAGAGGCCACTTCTTGGGTAAGGTAGTTCTCTGGTGCTGAGCATAAGCCCCAAAGATTCAACTGTCAGCTTTCAGCCATGAAAACTCCTGACACTTGTAAAATGAGTATCATAGTCCTGAAGGTGGGGCTAGGCCATGCACAACAGCATCTACTATGGGTTCCTAATAGTAAATGTATAATAATTATATATAGTACAGAGCTTTATTTTATTACTTTTTCTAGACAGAATATTCCTGGTGGGTAAGAGCTGTGTCTGTCTTCATTGTCTGGCACACAGAAGGATAATATATATGTTTTAAATAAATGGAGTTGTTTATAAAAACTATATTTAAAAAAGTCATATTCTATCCTCCTTTTAAGAAATTAGAAAATCTAAATTTTCGGACACTTGGGTAGCTCAGCAGTTGAGTGTCTGCCTTCGGCTCTGGGAGTGATCCCCAAATTGTGAGATCAAGTCCCACATCGGGCTCCCTGCATGGGGCCTGCTTCTCCCTCTGCCTGTGTCTCTGCCTTTCTAACTCTGTGTATCTTATGAAAAAATGAATAAAATCTTAAAAAGAAAAAGAAAATCTGTCTTTGGATATGGAGAAACTACTGATATTTTCATACTGTAGTGCCAATTTTTAAATCATTTATATATTTTTAAAATGTTTTATTTATTTATTTGACAAGAGAGAGAAAGCACAAGCAGGGCGAAGTTCAGGCCAGGGCTAAGGAGAAGCTGGCTACCCACTGGCAGGGAGTCCTGATGTGTGGCTTAATCCCAGGACCCTGGGATCATGACCTAAGCTGAAGGCAGATGCTTAACTGATTGAGCAACTCAGGTGCTCTAATTTTTTTTAAAATAATTTAACTAGAACATAAAATATAGTGAGCAAAACATACCCCAGTTTCCCTTATTTAGATACACAATGGCAAAAGATAACTATAAATATTTCCAAACAATTTATTATCATTTTTGTTCATTTAATCCTATTTACAAAATTGTTTTTAAAATCTCTGTCTCTTGGGATGCCTGGGTGGCTCAGTGGTGGAGCGTCTGCCTTCGGCTCAGGGCATGACCCGGAGACGTGGGATTAAGTCCCACATTGGGCTTCTTGTGTGGAGCCTGTTTCTCCCTCTGCCTGTGTCTCTGCCTCTCTTTCTCTCTGTCATGAGTAAATAAATAAAATCTTTAAAAAATATATATAATAAAATCTCTGGGGATCCCTGGGTGGCGCAGCGGTTTGGCGCCTGCTTATGGCCCAGGGCGCGATCCTGGAGACCCGGGATCGAATCCCACTTCGAGGCTCCCGGTGCATGGAGCCTGCTTCTCCCTCTGCCTGTGTCTCTGCCTCTCTCTCTCTCTCTCTCTCTCTCTCACTGCGTGCCTATCATTAAAAAAAAAAAAATTATCAAAATCTCTGCCTCTGAATAGAGCGGAATAAAGAGGTGGATGAGTATTAATGTGATGAAGTAAACTGTTATGTGTAGAATCTAAGAAGTGCCCTTTCAGGTGATCAATATATTATTCTTTCATCTTTGCACATTTAAAATTTTTCATAATGCTTGGGAAAAAAAACATTTTAATTAAGTTGGCTATGTATTTATGAAAATATTGAACTGGGAGAGTCCCTAAGTGAAATAACAGAACAAGCCAAGCATTTTGATATGTAGAGGGCTGTAACAAAGTAAGGATATCTCTGTCTAACTAGTGTCCACCATGGGTTCCTAACAATAAATGTATAATAACCATATATGACATACTGCTTTATTACTTTTTCTAGATAATGTGTCTCTGGTAGGTAAGAGCTATGTCTATCTTAACTGCCTGGCATATAGGAGGAACTCAATAAATAGGTCTTAAATAAATGGAATTGCTTATAAAAAGCTATTCTTTAAAAAAATATACTCCTGAGTTTTTATTAGTTGTTCCTTTTTGGGGGTAGTAGATGAAGGGACATCTTGTTATAGTGACAGGTATGTTATGGAAGGAGACAGCAAAAGAAGATATCTCATGTTGAAAATGACAATACCAAGACTGAATAAAGATTTATAAAGAGGCTTAAAGATAATTGGCTCAAGGTCACTCACACTATAGGTGTGGAAACAGATTAGGCAGTCGAAGAAACTTGTTCAAAATTGTGCCAGTAGTTAGTGTCAGAGTAAGACTTTATTTTGCCTAGAAACACCCCTTCCTCCCACCCCCACCAACAAACAAACAAGGATTACAATGCCACAAACTCCCACAAATTTTCTATTTGGGGAAGAAGAAGAGATTTATGGGGTCCCATATGGAGCTTCGCTAATTGAATATGTCACTCCACTGGCCAAACATAATTTTTTTTTTAAGTTTTATTTATTTATTCATGAGAGACACAGAGACAGAGAGCAGAGACGCAGGCAGAGGGAGAGGCAGGCTCCTTGCAGGGAGGGAGCCTGACATGGGACTCGATTCCGGGTCTCAGGATCAGGCCCTGGGCTGAAGGCGGCGCTAAACTGCTGAGCCACCCAGGCTGCCCAAACATAATTGTTTAAACTATTAAATTTTTGGGGGGACTACAAAGCCTGATAAATATTAGTTGAGTAAGTTAGCCAGTAATTATGAAAATGATTGAAAGAATATTTATTTATAAAGTTTTTATTTATCCATTCATGAGAGACACAGAGAGAAGCAGAGACACAGGCAGAGGGAGAAGCAGGCTCTCCACAGGGAGCCCAGTGAGGGACTCAATTCCGGGTCCCTAGGATCAGACCCTGAGCTGAAGGCAGATACTCAACCACTGAGCCACCCAGGTGTCCCTAGTTGGTTATTTATTAAGCTATTATCACTCTGGGCCAAATTGATTACTAGATTAATATGACACATAGAAATGAGGAAATGGGCCCTAGGGCAGGTAAGTTTTGATAGGGAAGAAGGAAAAAAAAAGTAGGATTTAGTGGAGGCTTGAAGTGATGCCTGGATGGATACAGCTGTGGAAAGGCTTTGAGAGTATGGGTGGTAATGATGGGGAATATAATGAGGATAGGAGAGAGTTACAAAGGCAGTTGGACCCAAAGCAAAGAGATAGAGAAGGACTTCATCTATTTATTTTACAGAAATCTCACTGTGTTGCAGAATCCACTATCACAATGGTGAGCATCCTTTGAGAACTTGTGTTCGAAGAATCTGGATTTTCTCAGAAGCATAATTTGCCAAAGAGGCCAATGCTAGAGTAGGTTGCTTTCCTTCACTTATCCTACCCTTCCAGTCAGTTGTTTTGTTTGTTGGGTTTTATTTTGGCCATTGCCTTAGATTCGTGGTCGTCAAACTTACTTTTAGCTGGAACTACTCTTTTCATGACATCTTATTTATAAATTCTCTTGTAAATGATGCAATTGAGGGGGTATCCCTTGGGTGGCTCAGCAGTTTAGCGCCGCCTTCAGCCGCCTTCAGCATGATCCTGGAGACCTGGGATGGAGTCCCACATTGGGCTCCCTGCATGGAGCCTGCTTCTCTCTCTGCCTGTGTCTCTGCCTCTCTCTCTCTCTCTGTGTCTCATGAATAAATAAATAAAATCTTTAAAAAATAAAATAAAATACAAAATAAATGAAGCAATTGAGGTAATTCTTTTTGGAATAGAATAAGGTGGAATTGGAGGGTGCAGACCCAACTCTTCTACCTCAGCTTTGCCTATTCCACAGGAATTCTGAGGAACATAGGGACTCCAAGGAGCATGGCTATAAAAACACTGTCTCAGAAAAACAGAAAATGCATCATGGTCTCCTGAGTTCAGTAGAGAAGCAATTACAATGTTATTTATTTGAGAACCTTGAGTTATCTCTGTATGAAACTTATTTGAGAGGAGAGGGAGAAAGGACCAGCTGAAGTTGGTTCTGGGTTGCATGTACAAGGAAACCAATGAATATTTCTCATATTCTGAGAGGTTAACAACATCAGTTCAGAAAGAATTTTAAGAAGATTTTTTTCATCTCTAAAGTAAGAACTGTTTTAGTGGTAGTAGAATTCAGTTCAAGAATTTGTAACAGAAAAATGTTACCACTAATTGAAATACAGTTGGAAGAGGAAGGAATTTAATGAGCAGTTACACCATATGCTCAGAGAAACTATTGAAGAGTAGAAATCCATACTTGTGTAAGATGAAAAATCTAACTGTACTTGAAATATTGGATTGAAAAGCAATACAGAAGGTCTTAAATCTTGTGAACACTGTTGTTAGTACTGTGCTAGCCAAAGAATATGCAAAGTGATATGGAGCTATATTTGGTATGCAAGTATTTGATACATTTAATTTTCATTTTACACAAGTGATTTTCAAATTTCCTAATGCCATATATTGAGGAATTTTACTGTGTTGGTGATGCTTAATATCAAAATCACTGGTATTACACAAATCAAAATAATAAAACCCTAATTCCTTTTAGGAAGTTATTAAATTTTATTATGTGTACTTTTAGCTGAAATGTAAAACAAGGTATCTTGATATCCTCTCACCAAAGAGTAGGTTCATGAACAAAATATGACAATATGACTCCCTTCATTTTAATTTTCACCAGAGTGATATAAAGCCAGAATGAAATATTTGGAGCTGATTCATTCCAGCGGCAACCCCGACAAGGCTGTTGTGATGGTTTAAAAATATGTCTTCAAATCCTTTGACATTTCTCCCTTTAAAGGCAGAATTTTATTCCTTTCTCCATGAATTTGGGCCAAACTTAGTGACTTGCCTCTAATAAATAGAATGTATAATTTCTATCTAACTCCCAAAGCTAGGTCATAAAAAGGATACAGCTTTTACCTGGTTCTCTCTCTTTCCCTCTTCCTCCTCCCCTCCCCTCCCTTCCCCTCCTCTCCCCTCCCCTCCCTTCCCCTCCTCTCCCCTCCCCTCCCCTCCCCTTCCCTCCCTTCCCCTCCCCTCCCCTCCCCTCCCTTCCCCTCCCTTCCCTTCCCTTCCCTTCTCTCCTTGTAGGAGCAATCAGCCACCATAATGTGAGGATACTCGAGCCAACCTAGAAGAGTCCAAATGAAGAACGAAGGCTCCTGCTAAAAACCATCACCAGCTGGATAATTCTATAAGTAAACGAACTTTAGAAATGGATCCTCTAACTCTGATTAACCTTCAGACAATTACAACTGTGGCCAACAACTTAACAACAACCTCAATGAGAGACCCTGAGCCAGAAATACTCAGATGATCCAGAACCAGAAATACTAATCATTCAAACTGTGAAATCTAACAATGTTTATTGTCCTTTTGAGCTATAATATTTGGGGATAACCTGCTAAACAGCAATAGATAAGTAATGAAGTTGTGGTCCAACCCATGCTACTAACACTTTATGAAGCTTCTTTACTTCTTTTCATTTCTTTGATCTCCTTCAATCTTCCCTAAGATTCTATAAGCATCTCCCCAACTCCATTCTGCTAACATCAGTTTCAACTGCTTATTATCAAAGAACACAACTATAAAACAGTGTAATTTATTAATAATTTAAAAAGTTTGGTCTGAGAAATTTTAATTCAATATCTTGGTTTACTGTGGATCTATCTACACATTATACATTTTCACATGAAGGGTAAAAGATTGCTATTTATCTACTGGCATTTTGTAAGTCAAAAGTGATTTACCACTGATACATATGTCTCTTGATGAATATTCTAAGATTATGCAGCACTTCTTTATCACATATAATTTATAAAGAATTATGTGATCATCATCTATAAAGAATGCAAGTGTAAACTTGTAAAATGAAATTAGATGCTTTGTAATTGAAAAATATATTCATTGTAGATTTAATTGTTGAATAGTTATTTTGATTTGCCCACACAAGTTATTACTTCAGATTTACAAGTTTGGATATCCTGAACTTTAGCATGTTGCCCTCATGAGTGTGTGTTAATACTTTTTTCTTCTTCACGAATAGATGAAAACTTAAAGGAAAAAATAGAAAACTGCCCACAATGAAAATGTATCTTCCTTATTTTAAATCAAATGATTGTGTTTAATTTTTTAAATACAGTAGTGTTTTAATCAAACTTAGAAAAATTTTGGTCATTATTCTTTAAATATTTTTATTGCACTATTCTCTCCCGTCCTTCTCCTCTGCCTTCTCATCTCCTCAAACTCAAGTTATGTTTGTGTTACAACTTTTGATATTATTCCACAGGTCCTACATTGTTCATTTTCTTTTATCTTATTTTCTCTCTGTAGTTCAAATTCATATTAGCATATTGCTTTCATTGAGCTTGGTGTTATTTCTTATGTTGCCAATCTGTGATTAAAGCTATCAATGTTTGTTTTCAAATATTATACTTTTCAACTCTACAACTTCCATTTGGTTCATATTTATGATTTTTTTTCCTATTCTGAGATAGTCTCTCGGTATTCATTCATCATGACCATATTTTTCTTTAAAATTTTATAAAAGCTACTTTAAATTCCATGTCCACTAATTTCAACATCTAGATATTTGGTATTGATTTACATAGACTAACTCTCTAAAATATTGTTCACATTTTTTATCCTGTTTTCTTATTTGTAGTAACTTCTAGATATATGTTGGACATAATGGATCAGAAATTATAGAAATCTGGATTATGTTGTCCTCCTTAAATACTGGTGATGTTTTTTATGGCTGACATATAAATCACTGTAGATATTTTTGTTCTTGTCAGGCTTGAACTTATAGTTTATTAGAGCTTTATCTATATTTAGTTTTTAACTTTATCCTAGGGAATATCCTTACTCTACAGCATGATCTTTATACTTAAAATATAATTTCTCTGAATCTCAACTGAATCACGAATGAAATTTCTTTACTTCAGTTGGTCTGGACTCCAGTGAATTCTGGCATGGTATGCCCTCTAATATGACTGGCTCTCAGCCCTAAAAAGGACCAATTTGGGGAAAGATGAGGTATTTATAATCATAAGGCTCATGTCTTCTATTCCTCTTATTTTAAAGATCACAATCTTATCTAGCCTTTGTTTAATTTCTGACACAGTGATTTCATACATTTTTTCCAATTTAATAGTTCTTCTTGTCAAGAGGACATGTCTGGTGCCAGTTACTTTGTCATAGTTAAAAGTTGAAGTTGCTTTCAAATGTATATCTTCAGCCAGTTTGCTATAACATTTCTGGACTTAATAGTAAAATAAAATAGCATGTTAGAATGTTTAAATAATTTTACAAAGAAACAAAAAACCCCTAATACCCCTAATACACATACACATGCCATATACATTTTCTTTTTTTTTTTTTTGCCATAAACATTTTCAAATTTGTAGAGAACTCCTATAAACTTTTTGTATAACAGGAATTAAATATATTTTAATAAAATATTTTGTATAACAGTGATTAAATATATTTTAATAAAAATTAATTAGCTCACAAATTCCTTCACATTTTGATTTGTCAATATTTTGTATTTATACTTATAAGGATAGAAATATGTGATGAGAACTCTATTTATATTTATGTGTTATAGTAATCATTATATTTTAAAATATTAATACCTTACTTTCAATAAGAAGAACTCAATTGCTTTGATATCTCTGCAAATCACCTGCATAGAGTCTACAAATTATGCCTAATTTAGGTGCAGACCTTCGTCTCTTAAAGACAGGGTTCAACTTACCAAACCAATTTCCACCAAGTCCCTTACTCTCAGTAGAGAAAAACTCAATAAATGATTTTGCCATTAAGCTTTCTGTATTTCTTTAATATAGTAGCAATCTATTGAAAATTTAAACCTAAACCAAAAATAATATGGTATCTCAGATATTCAAGCTAAAATTTAAGTCAGAACACTACCTGAAGGAGTTTCAAAAGTGTTTACAATATATTTTACAGACTGTAGCTAAGAGCTTTGTACAATTCATCTTCCAGATGTAGACACATTAATGAATTTAAGTGTATTAATTTTCCTCTAGCATTTACAATTTATTATTGGCTTGGTTTGGCAGTGAGATGTTAAAAGGGGTTCAAGGTCCAAGTGAAATGATTTTTAAGTGCATCAGGAATGATGAGTTATATTCATTTTAACATCACTGCGTCCTTTTAAAGCCTCCGTGTTGTCAATGTTAAGGTTTTTAAATCAGAATTTCCTCTGATAAATGCCTCACTGAAACACAAAAGATTAGGATAGGCATTTAACAAACAAGGAAATACATTAGGCCAATAAACCTATGAAAAGTGCAATATTTTAACATCCCCATCAATAACCAGGAAAATGCAAAGTAAAACTAGAACGATGGATCATTGCCTGCCCAACAGATAGGCAAAAGATTTTTAAAGTTTGATAATATGAAATGTTGTAAAGATGTAAACAATAAAAATGCCCTCACATTTCTTGGAGGAGTATAAATTGGTAAATCACTTTGGAAAATGATTTGGCTTTTCTTTTTCTTTTTCTTTTTTTTTTTAATAAAGTTGGCTGTATGCATACCCAAGACCTAGCAAATCCACTTAAAGTACATATCCCTGGAAAAATGATGGATAATAACATCAGGATACATATATCAGAACAGTCATAGCAACATTGATTGCAATAGGCAAAACTTGGGAACAATTCATTATCTATACATGGCACAATGGGTAAGGAAATTTTGCTATATACATGCATTGAGATACTATACTAAAGATCAATTAAAAAATTAACTGTAGCTACCCAGATTAACATGGATAAATCTCACAAACATAATATTGACTGAAAGGAAGCAGTCTTAAAATAATATGTATGTATATTTATGATCATTTAAATTCAAAAGAGTTAAACTACATTATTTAAGTATGTATGCATAAGTGGAAAAACTAAACAGAAAAGCAAAAAGGTGGGTATCATTGAATTAGTGAGTATCATAACTATCATAGAAGTTAGGAGAGTGGTTGCTGACAAGGGTGGGGGAAGGACAAAGGTCATATTGGAGTGATATGCTGAGGTTTCAGAGTAGTTGGCAGTGCTTTATTTCTTGACCAAAGTTGTGGTTACAGTAGTATTTGCTTTACAGCAATTTATTATACTCTACATTCATGTTTTGATCATTTTCTAAAAATGTTATCTTTCATAATAAAAACTTAGTACTTCCAGGAATGAGGAGTGATTCCATAAATGCTAGTTATTTTAATAGTTTTAATATGTTTTTTAAAATAAACTTTATTCTTTGGAAAAGTTCTAGGTTTACAGAAAAATTATGAAGACAGTATAGAGTTCCCATAAAGGAAGCACCCAGTTTCCCTATTATTAACATCTTCTATTAGTACGTACATATATTACAATTAGTTATCTAATATTGATACAATATTTTTTAATACTGATACATTATTATTAGCTAAAGTTCATACTATTTAGATTTCCTTACTTTATATCTAATACCCTTTTTCTGTTTCAGGATGCCATCCAGGATAGCACATTACATTTAGTTGTCATTGTCTTTAGCTTCTCTTGACTATGACAGTTACTCAGACTTCTTTATTTTTGATGACTTTGAGCATTTTGAGAATGTTGGTCAGGTATCTTGTAGAATCCTCCTCAACTGGAATTTTCTGAATTCTTTTCATGATGAGACAGAGGCTATGAGTTTTGGAAAAGAACCACAAAAGCAAAGTGCCACACTCATTAAGGTATATAGTATCAACATGAGTTATGACTGTTAACGTTGGCCTTGATCACCTGAGACAGTGTTTGCCAGGGTTCCCCACTGTACAGTCATTCTTTCTACAGCCCATTTTCTTATTATCTTTTTTGAAAGAAAGTCCCTATGAATAGCCCATCCTTTAGAGTGGGGATAATGTTCTTCCTTCTATTCTAGAGGCAAATTTTGATCTACACAAGTTATTTAGAATTTTCCTAATGGGAGCTTGTGTCTCTATTTATTTGTTAATTCTATCATGTATTTATATTTATATATATGTATTATTTTATATGCTGATTTTTTATTATAATCGAATAATACTTTATTTTGTTCAGGTTGTTCTAGCTTTGGAATTCTTTCAGCTGATTTCTGTGTCCCTTTTATATACCCCCAACATTACAGGCTTTATTTCCCCTCTAGCACTTCATTACTTTCTGGCACTGTAAGATACACCAGGCTTATCTTCTGTATTTTCTGTCCCAATCCTAGAGTCATCAATTTCTCCAAGAAGCCCTGGTTCTGTTTATAGGGGACTGGTATTAGAAACCAAGATACGGGAGCTAGGTGTGCTCATTGCTACTGGGGTGTTTGCCTCCAGGTCCACTCACCTGACAGAGCAAGAAGATACTAATCAGTACATATTAACATTTCTATAAACATTTGTATGTGTATCTATGTATATATACATAGTTAGCATATACTGTTATATTTGTTTCAAGTGCACAATGTAAACCATTCAGGAATTCTATACATTACTAAGTTCTCATCATGATAAGTGTAGCCTTTAATCCCCACACCTATTTTCCCTACTCACCTCCCCTCTGATAACCATGTTTGTTCTCTATAGTTAAGTCTATTTCTTAGGTTTTTTTCCTCTCTCTTTTTTTCCTGTGTTCATTTATTTGGTTTCTTAAATTCCACCTATGAGTGAAATCATGTGGTATTTGTTTTTCTCTGACTGACATTTTTCTTAGGATTTTATTCTCTAGCTCCATCATTGGCAAGATTGCATTCTTTTTTATGGCTGAATAATCTTCCATTGTATATGTATCCACATTTCTTTAGCCATTCATTTGTCCATGGATACTTGGGCTGCTTCCATAATTTGACTATCATAAACAATGTTGCAATAAACATAAGGATTCATGTAGCCCTTTGAATTAGTGTTTTTGTATTTTGGGGAAAAATACCTACTAGTGTAATTACTGGATCATAGGGTAGTGCTATTTTTAATTTTTGAGGAACTTCCATACTATTTTTGACAGTGGCTATATCAGTTTGAATTCCCACCAATAGTGAACAAGAGTTACTTTTTCTCCACGTCCTCACCAACACTTACTGTTTCTTGTGTTTCTAATTTTAGCCATTCTGACAGGTGTCAGGTGATATCTCATTGTAGTTTTTTTTTAAGATTTTATTTATTTATTCACGAGAGACACACAGAGAGAGGCAGAGACACAGGCAGAGAGAGAAGCAGGCTCCATGCAGGGAGCCTGATATGGGAGTCGATCCTGGGACCCCAGAATCATGCCCTGGGCTGAAGGCAGATGCTCAACCGCTGAGCCACCCAGGCATCTCTCATTGTAGTTTTGATTTGCATTTCCCTGATGATGATGATGAGCATCTTTTCATGTATCTGTTTGCCATCTGTATGTCTTTGGAGAAATGTCTGTTCATTTCCTCTGTCCACTTTTAGTTAGATTATTTGTGCTTTTTGGTGTTTAGTTACGTAAGTTCTTTACATATTCTGGACACTAACCCTTTATCAGGTATGTTTTTTGTAAATATCTTCTCTTATTTAGTAATTTGTCTTTTGTTGATTGTTTTCTTTGATATACAGAAGCTTTTTATTTTAAACTAGTCCTAATAGTTTCTTTTTCCTTTTGTTTCTTTTTCCTTTAGGAGACAGATCTTGCTATCGCCCATGTCAGAGAAAATATAGCCTATGCTTTCTTTTAGGATTTTGATGGCTTCACGTTTCACATTGAGGCCTTTATTTTGAGTTTATTTTTGTGTATAATGTAAGAAGTGGTCCAATTTCATTCATTTGCATGTAGTTGTCCAGTTTCCCCAATACCATTTGTTGAAGATATTGACTTTTTCTCATTACATATTCTTGCCGCCTTTGTCAAAGATTAATTGATCATATAATTGTGGGTTTATTTCTGAGTTTTCTATTCTGTTCCATTGATCTATGTCTGTTTTTGTGCCAGTACATACTGTCTTGATGATCACAGCTTTGCAATATTGCTTGAAATCCAAAATTGTGTTGCTTCCAGTTTTGTTTTTCGTTTTCAAGATTGCTATGGCTATTTGGAGCCTTTTGTAGTTCCATACAAATTTTAGGATGCTTCGTTCTAGTTTTGTGAAAAATGCTGTTGGCATTTTGATAGGATTGTATTAAATGGTAGATGGCTTTGGGTAATATAGACATTTTGATAGTATTTCTTTTTTCATCAATAAGTATGGAATGTCATTCCATTTTTTTGTGCCATCTTCAATTTCTCTCATCCATGTTTTAGAGTTTTCAGAGTAGGTCTCTTATGTCTCTGGTTAAGTTTATTCCTATTTATTCCTAGGTATTTTATTATTTTGGGTGCAGTTATAAATGGGATTGTTTTCTTAAATTTTCTTTCTGTTACTTCATTATTAGTGTATAGAAATGCAACAGATTTTTGTATATTGATTTTGTATCCTGCAACTTTACTGAACTCATCAGTTCAGTTCACTTTTTTGGTGGTATACTTAGGATTTTCTATATATGTAGTATCATATCATCTGCAAATAGTGAAAATTTTACTTCCTCCTTATCAATTTGGATGTCTTTTATTTCTTTTTGTTGTCTGATTGCTGCGGCTAAGGTTTCCAGTACCATAGTGAATAAAAGTGGTGAGAATGGACAACCTTGTCTTTTTTTAAAAGATTTTTATTTATTTACTCATGAGAGACACAGAAAGAAAGGCAGAGACATAGGCAGAGGAAGAAGCAGGCTCCATGTGGGGAGCCCAATGTAGGACTTGATCCCAGGACTCCAGGATCACGCCCTGAGCCAAAGGCGGATGCTCAACCACTGAACTGCCTACACATCCCATCTTGTTCATGGCATTAGGGGAAAAGCTCTCAGTTTTCCTCCATTGAGTATGATGTTAGCTGTGAGTTTTTCATATACAGCCTTTATTATGTTGAGGTATGTTCCCTGTAAACCCACTTTGTTGAGGGATTTTATTATGACTGGATGTTGTGCTTTGTCAAATACCTTTTCTGCATCTATTCAAATGATCATATGGTTTTTATCCTTTCTCCTGTTGATGTGATATATCATGTTAATTAATTTGTGACTATTGAACCATATTTACATCCCAGGAATAAATCCCATTTGATTGGGGTGAATGATTTGTTGTTAATGTATTGTTGGACTCGGTTTGTTAATATTTTGTTGAATATTTTTGCATCTAGGGATGCCTGGGTGGCTCAGCAATTGAGCATCTGCCTTTGGCTCAAGGTGTGATCCTGGGGTCCTGAGATCAAGTCCCGCATCAGGCTCCCCACAGGGAGCCTGCTTCTCCCTCTGCCTATCTCTCTACCTCTCTCCCTCTGTGTCACTCATGAATAAATAAATAAAAATAAAATCTTTTAAAAAACATTTTGCATCTATGCTTATCAGAGATATTATCCTGTAGTTCTCTTTTTTTGTGGTGTCTTTATCTGGTTTTGGTATCAGGGTAATTTTGCCCTGATAGAATGAATTTGAAAGTTTTCCTTCCTCTTCTATTTTTTGGAATAGTTTGAGAAGACTAGGTATTAACTCTTCTTTAAATGTTAGGTAGAACTCTCCTGTGAAGCTATCTGTGGGTCTTATCTTTTAGCTATTCTGGACTTTTGTTGGAGTTTTTTGATTACTGATTCAATGCCATTGCTGGTAATTAGTTTGTTCAAATTTTATATCTCTTTCTGTTTCAGTTTCGGTAGTTTATGTGTCTGGGAGTGTATCCATTTCTTCTAGGTTGTCCACTTGTTGGAATATAATTTTTCATAATATTCCCTTACAATGTTTGTATTTCTGTGGTGTTTGTTGTTACTTCTCCTCTTTTTTCAGTGATTTTGTTTATTTGGATCCCCCCTCCCACTTTTTTTTATGAGATAGGTGATAGGCTAAAAGTTTATCAATTTTGTTGATTTTCTTCCAAAACCAGCTCCTGGTTTCACTGATCTGTTCTATTGTTTTTTTGTTTTTTTTTTTTTTTGGGGGGGGGGGGGAAGTTGTTTGCTTTTGTTTTTGTTTTTGTTTCTATATCATTTATTTCTACTCTAATCTTTTTTACTTTCTTCTTTCTAATGGTTTTGGGTTTGTTTGTTCTTATTTTCCAAGTTCCTTTAGGTGTAAAGTTAGGTTGTTTAAGTTGTTTGTTTGTTTGAGCTAGGCCTGTATTGGTATAAACTTCCCTCTTAGTACCACTTTTGCTGTATCCCAAAGGTTTTGGACCATTGTATTTTCATTTTCATTTCTCTCCATGTAATTTTTTACTTCTTTGGTTTCCTGATTGACCCATTCATTGTTTAGGAGCATGTTATTTAACCTTTATATATTTGTGCTCTTTCCAGATTTTTTTCTTGTGTTTGATTTCTACTTTCATAATGTTGTGGTCAGAAAAGATGCATCATATGATTGATTTTTTGAATTTATTGAGACTTGTTTTGTGGCTTCAAATGTAATCTATTTTGGAGAACGTTCCATGTGCACTTGAAAAGAATGTGTATTCTGCTGTTTTAGGATGCTGTATCCTGAATATATCTGTAAAATCCATCTGGTCCAGTGTGTCTTTCAAATCCAATTTTCCTTGTTGATTTTTTGTTTGGAGGATCTATCCATTGATGTAAATAGGGTATTAAAGGCCTCTACTATTATTGTATTATTATTGATTTGTTCATTCATGTTTTTTTATTAACTGTTTTATGTATTTGGTACTCCCATGTTGGGTGCATAAATATTTACAATACTTCTATCTTCTTCTTGGATTGTCCTCTTTATTATTACATAATGTCTTCCTTCTTTGTTTCTTATTACAGTTTTTGTTTTAAGGCTATTTCATTCAATATAAGTATTGCTACCCTGGCTTTCTTTTGACATCTATTTACATGATAAATGATTTTTCATCCCCTCACTTTCAATTTGCAGATGACTTTAGATCTGAGATGAATATCTTGTAGGTAGCATGGAGAAAAGTCTTATCTTTTAGCTACTTTGTCACCCTATGGCTTTTGATTGGAGCATTTGGTCCATTTTCATTCAAAGCGATTATTGATAGATCTATATTTATTGCCCCCCCCCCTTTTTAACTTGTTTTGTGGTTGTTCTTTGTAGTTTTTTTCTGACTCTTCTCTTGCTATCTTTTATGATTTGCTGGCTTTTTAAAATGATATACTTGGATTTCTTCCTCCTATTCTTTGCATATCTATTACTAGTTTTTGATTTGTGGTTACCATCAGTTTATATACAACATTTTTTTTGCATATGGCAGTCTATACTAAACATGATTGAGTAAACTTGAACCAATTCTTTACTCTCCTGCCCTGTGTCTTAGGTATATGGCATATCACTTTACATCCTTTCTTTTTTGAATTCTTTAACTGAGTTTTACAGATATACTTTATTTTTACTGGTTTTGTGTTTCTTACTTTTCATACATTTACTTATGGTCTTTCCTTCCCACTCAAAAAGTCCCCTTTAACATTTCTTGTAGAGCTTGATTAATGGTAATGAACTCCTTTAGTTTTGGCTTGTCTATGAAACTCTTTATCTCTCCTTCTATTCCGAATAATAGCCTTGATGGATTAACTGCCTTTAGCTGCTGATTGTTCCCATTCAGCACTTTGAATATATTGTGTCACATTTTTCTGGCCTGCAAAGTTTCTGCTGAAAAATCCACTGATAGCCTTCTGGGGTTTCCCTTGTATGTAACTGTCTTCTTTTCTCTTACTGCTTTAATTTTTTTCCATTTTAATTAGTTTTTACCATTTTAATTACTATGTGCCTTATTGTGGACCTCCTTGGGTTGATTTGGGGTGGGGGGCATCTCTGTGCCTCTTGGATCCAGATATCTATTTACTTCCCCAGATTAGGGAAGCTTTCAACTATTATTTCTTCAAATAAGTTTTCTGCCCCCTTTTTTCTCTGGAATCTTGGATCCCTATAATGTTATTATAGGGATCTGTCTGTTTCTGTTTATTAGGAAAGTAAGCTATGTTTCCTGCTACTTCTGTTTGAAAGGAGTGAATGGGGCACACACTTTTTTAAAGTAAGCTCAATGTCCAACATGGGGCTTGAACTCATCATTCCAATACCAAGAGTTGCATGCTCTACTGACTGAGCCAGTCAGGCACTTCTGGGATGTATATTTTTTAACAAGGTGGGGCTTCTTATCTTCTATAGGGGATGGGCAGCTGCTGTGGAGACCAAGGCTGGCCAGGTAGTTGAGGTGTAGGGGGCGAAGTTTTAACAAGATGTACTTGTCCTCTTTGGGAGGTCACCAGCTGCCACTGTTGAGACCAATGCCTCACAAAGCACATGAATCAGGAGATGTGGTGTTTGTTGACAAAGTTTATGCTGGTCTTCTGGGAAAGGGGACCTGCAGCCCCAGGACTGAGGCAGGTGTAGGTGTGATTGGGAAGGGCAGATGTGTAGAAATGCAGGTTGTGGGCCTTGGTGGAAGCAATTTAGGTAGTAATTACAGGCACCATGATCATTCTTACAGGTGGCTGTGTGTTTATGTTGATAGCCAGGGGAGGGAAATGGCACCTGGGTAGCTCCTTTTTCCTGGAGAGATCTCCCTTTAACCCCTGCCTCTCTGGACATGCTCTGAAATGAGTAAATAACTCGTCTTTCCATATGCCCTGGGTGTTTTTCAAACTACACCTTCTATGCCTTATGTTAGGGAGCTATTTGTCATGCTATCTCTTTAAGGGCTAGTGCTTAGCTTCCTGCCACCTTAGGGCTCTCCAAGACCCCAGCTCACTGAGTTTTAAAATTCCAGGATTTAAATCCCACTGATTATAAGAATTCATGAAATCAGCCCCTCTTACTCTCAACACCAAATGTTATGGGGATTTATCTTCCCATTGTGGGCTCCCTGGAGTAATATCCCCATTTTTTGCCCTTCTCTGTTCCCACAGTTCCCTCCCCCACCTAGAGGGCCACAGTTTATTTCACTCCCTACAACGTCTCTGCCTTTTCTACCCTCTTTAAGTGTTATCAAGTTTCATCCATAGGATGAGGTAAGCTTAAGGTCCTCCCACTCCACCATCTTCCCAGCTGCCAGTCCCTACAATAGGATTTTGAAAATCAAAACAGATGTTAAATGTACTTCTTAGAAGAGCATGTACAGAGTTCAGAACATAATAATATCTGGATCTCACATTCTGAAATTTTTTGGTTTTTGCTTGGAATATTTTGTGGGGAAGAAAAAGGTGTACAAAATTATCAATCTATCAGAATCATCTCTATGTTTGATAGAGATATTTAATTCCTGGCAAAGATAATGAAATATAGGTTAAAAAAAAAAATAAAAAAAAAAAAAAAAAAAAAAAAAAAAAAAAAAAAAAAAAAGAAATATAGGTTAAGATGTCAATTAATAATGTAGAATAAAACTTGGTCATTATTACTTCCAGATCCCTAGGGAGAATAAGAAGGGAAATACTTCATCCTTCTAGTGAATTTAGGGAGCCTTGGTGGGTCAGTCAAGTGACTGACTCTTGATTTTGGCTCAGGTCATGATCTCAGGGTTGTGAGATTGAGCCCCATGTCAGGCTCCGCATTCAGCATGGAGTCTGCTTGAGATTCTCTTTCTGCCCCTCTACCTGCTTATGTGCTCTCTAAATAAATAAATAAAATCTTAAAAAAATAGGAATTTTTAAAAATCAAGCAATATTTTAATGTCAAAATTGTGTTTGTAACAAATTAATAAATGGAATTTTATTTATAATTCCCAAAGACTTTTTTTGGCAATTTACAGTTATATCTTTAAAGTTCAGTAAAAAAAAAAAATCCTACAAAGTCATTATAATTGTAAATGTAAAGAAAAAAATATGTATCATTTTGACATGACAGTTATGAAGAATTATCACCACCATCTGTGTAAGAGTTTATACACTCTAGATTTAAGGTCCTCAGTCCACAGTGAACAGGGAGGACTGTCCTTTTTCATCTTTGTGTTAATAGCCATACCACACGGCCAACACTTAGTGAATGTTAAATTGAAATGACCTTCCTTTATTCCAATTTAAGCAAAGGTGCATGATTGTTCATAGCTTTATGTAAAATCAAGGTAATAGTCCTTGTGGATACACATGTTGCAAAAAATATATATATAGTTTAGAATCATTGGAGATTTGTGATTCTTACACCATTTTGAAATCCAAGCAGAAAAGTGTTTATAATTTAGAAGTGATTATTAACATTAAAACAGAATTTACTCCTGGGGCCCTTTAAATTGGTGAGTACAAGTGCATTTATGTGTTGGTTTTACAGATCATTAAATACTTCACAAGGAGGCTTGATTTGATTGTAGGCAGATGTTTGAGAAGCAAAGAAGGAAAAAAAGGAAAAAGACACTTGAAGTTGAATCATCAGGAATTGGATATGGTCTTCTAAAACTCAAGTTAAATTACCTGAGTATTGTAATAGAAATCAGTTACATGACTGGCATATAATTTACAGAAATTTGACAGACAAATGGTCTCAGATACATCTTTTTTGTTAATTGAAATTGACTTAATTTCACTCTTTGCTTAAAACCAATATATATATATTGGTGCCTGCATGGCTCAGTAAGTTGAGCATCTGACTCTTGGTTTCAGCTCAAGTTATGATCTTGGTGGTCCTGGGATCCAACTCTGCCTCTGGCTCTGTCTTAGCAGGGAGACTCCTTGGAGAGTCTCTCCCTCTGCCCCTCCTCCCCCACTTTCTCTCTCTCTTTCTTTAAAAAAAAAAAAATAAATAAAAATAAATAAATAAATAAATAAATAAATAAACAAATAAATAAATAAATAATAAATAAATAAGTAAATAAATAAGTAAATAAATAGTTTTTAATAAATAATAAGGCCTTTCTGGTGCTTTTTGTTTACTGCTTCTTATGGCCAGGACAGTGCTAATCGGCAAGATTCATGGACTGGTAGCATCAACCTGATCTGGTACTTGTTAAAAATGCAAATTATTGGGCAGTCTGGGTGGTTCCACGGTTTAGCGCTGCCTTCAGCCCAGGGTGTGATCCTGGGGACCCAGGATTGAGTCCCACCTCAGGCTCCCTGCATGGACCCTGCTTCTCCCTCTGCCTGTGTCTTTGCCTGTCTCTCTCTCTCTCTCTCTCTGTCTCTGTCTCATGAATAAATAAATAAAATCTTAAAAAAAAAGCAAATTATTAGAACCTACCCTAAATTAGAACCACCCTACTCTGGGGTGGAGTCCAGGTGTCTAAAGGTGTCTGTATTCTAACAAGCTTCCAGGCAAGTATGATGCATGTTAAAGTTTGAGAAATACTGGCTTTTTGTGTGTCTAGCTCTTTCCCAAACTTCATGTCCTGGCTTAAATGTCACTCCTCAGAGAGGTTATCCCTGACTATCTTCTCTAAAGCCATTTCGATCATTTTTCTTTTTTATTTATTAATTTTAAAATTTTGAAATAATTTTAAATTTACAGAAAAGCTGCACTAATAAAAAAATTCCTGGGATCCCTGGGTGGCACAGTGGTTTAGCGCCTGCCTTTGGCCCAGGGCGCGATCCTGGAGACTCGGGATCGAATCCCACGTCGGGCTTCTGGTGCATGGAGCCTGCTTCTCCCTCTGCCTGTGTCTCTGCCTCTCTCTCTCTCTCTCTCTCTCTGTGACTATCATAAATAAATAAAAATTAAAAAATAAATTCCTATATATACTCAGGTTAACTAATAGTTAATATTTCACTATACTTGCCTTACCAGTTTTCACACACACAGACATACACCTATACCTATGTAAACATTTGAGGGTAATGAGGGTACATATTCCTTCTTTGTCCCTAAATACTCGGTGTACATTTTCTAAAAACAAGACAACCTCTTTCATAACTATAGTATAATTATCAAAATCAAGAAATTAACACTGATACAACCATTTAATCAGTAGGCTTAATTACCTCATCACTTTAATATCCTATGAAGCAAAGAAGAAACAGACTGATCACAAATAAATATTATGATCTCAGTTTTTACTCATAATTAATACAAGGATATGAGGGGAAAGAATTGCTACTTTATTAGCTATGCCTTATAGCTATGTTTCTTCCAGAGGATGAAAAATCTCCCTTTTTGTCCTGTCAGGAAGCTCAAAACTAATTTTGTGGCTTAAAAACCTTGACAATATTATGTTCTCTGCTTTTTCATAGTTTCCATGTGACATTTCTATTTTAACAGTAATCATCTCTCCACTTATCTCCATGCATTCTGTTGTGAGCTTGCTCTAAGACAGATAGAAGCAAATACAACAGATAATAATATAAAAATTAAATCTCCATGATTCTCCATATTGTTCTCATTCTTTAAGTTAGAAAAACACTGAATTCCAAAGATTGCTTTGCATTTTAGAAATCTTTCTTAAATATTTATTGGGATTTGAAACTATCAATATGCCCTTTAAATTAACTTTAAAAACAAACACATAAAAATAGTCAAACAATTTAATAACTTAACAGTATTATTTATCAGTTGTTGCATGACACACTACTGTGAAAGTTAACAGCTGAAACAAAAATTATTTATTATCTTGCACCATTTCTGAGAGTCAAGTATATCAGGTAGATGGGTAGTTCCAACACAGGTTGCAGCCAAAGCTGCAGTCATCTCAAGAGGGCCATGGCTGGAGAGTTTATTTCCAAGGTTACACAGGGGGTTGTAGGCAGGCCTCATTTTCTTACCAATAGGTATCTCTAGGGGAATGCTCATGGCATGCCTCCATACCCCACCACAGTAAGAGAGCCCAAGGCAGAACCTGCAGTGTTTTATAAACTAATCATAAAAGTTGACAACTATCACCACTTCTAATTTTAGAACATTTCCATCACCCACAAAAAGAAACCCTGAAAATCTTTTGCTCTGTCAAAGACATTGTCAAGAGAAAACACAAGCCACAGATGGAAGAAAACATTTGCAAAAGATTTATCTGATATTCAAGATACACAAAGAACTCAAAACTCAGTGATAAAATGAAAATCCTAATTAAAAAATGGGCAAAAAGTCTGAACAGACATCTCATCAAAGAAGAAATACAGATGGCAAATCAGCGTAGGAAAAGATGTTCCACATCTTAGGTCACCAGGGACATGCATATTAAAAGAATGATTGGATACCAGTACATACCTATTAGAATGGCCTAAATCTGGAACACTAAAATTACCAAATCCTGACAAGGATGTAGAGTAAAAGAAACTCTTCATTCATTGCTGGTGCTTTAGGAAACACTTTGGCAGTTTCTCATAAAACAAAAAATACCCCAATATATGATCCAGCAATTCTGCTCCTTGGTATTTACCCAAAGGAGTTAAAAACTGATGGCCACACAAAAACCAAACATAGATATTTACGGCAGTTTTTTTTTTTTTTCATAATAGTCAAAACTTAGAAGAAACCAAGATGTCCATCAGTAGGTGAATGGATAAATATACTCTAGTTCATCTGGAAAGTGGACTCTTACTCAGTGCTAAAAGACTTTGAAAAACCTTGTAAGACATGGAAGAACTTTAAAATGCATATTAATAAATGAAAGAAGTCAATCCAGAAAGGATACATATTGTATTATTCTATCTATATGACATCCTAGAAAAGGCAAAACTATGGAAACAATAAAGGATTAATGGTTGTCAGGGGTTAGACTGCTGGAAGGGAGCATAAAAGATATTTAGAACAGAGAAACAGCCCTGTATGATACTATAATGATGGATATGTGTCATTGTACATTTGCCCACCCCATAGAATGTACTACAACCAGAATGAACCATAATGTAAAAGTATGGACTTTGGGTGATAGTAATGTGCAATGTGTAGGTTCATCAATTTTAATAAACGTTATCACTTTTGTGTGGGATCTTCATAATGGGAATGTCTATGCATATGTGAAGGCAAGAGGTATATAGAAAATATGTGGGCAGCCCGGGTGGCTCAGCGGTTCAGCGCCTGCCTTTGGCCCAGAGCATGATCCTGGAGTCCTGGGATCGAGTCCCAGGTCAGGCTCCCTATATGGAGCCTGCTTCTCCCTCTGCCTGTGTCTCTGCCTCTCTCTCTCTCTCTCTGTCTCTCATGAATGAATAAATAAAATCTTAAAAAAAAAAAAGAAAATATGTATCTTTTTAAAAATTTTGCTGTGAACCTAAAACTAGGGAAAAAAAAGTCTATTTGAAAAAAAAATGAAACAAAAAACAAAAAGAAAAAAAGAAAAAGAAACTTTGAACTTATGAGCAATTACTCCCCATTCATTCCCTGCTACCACCTGCCCCTAGAAAACACTAATTTACTTTCTGTCTCCATGGATTTGCCTGTTCTGGGCCTTTCTTATATAAATCAAACCATAAAATGTGAGCCCTGGGTGTCTTCTTTCTTGAACTTAGTGTAATGGTTTGAAAGTTCATCCATGTTATAGGCTGTATCAGTACTTTATTCCTTTTTATAGCTGAATCGTGTTCTATTGTATGGAAATACCACATTTGTTTACCATTCCTTACTTTATGGACATTTGTTTTCACTTTTTGGCTATTATGAATAATGCTTTCAAAACCACTCATGTACACATTTTTGAGAGCATATGTTTCTTATTCTTTTGGGCTTACATCTAAGATTGGATTTGCTGGGTCTTTTGGTAACTCAGTGTTTAACATTTTGAGGAACTTCCAAACTGTTTTTCACAATGGCCATGCCTCTGTATATCCCCATAAGCAATGTATGAGGGTTTGAATTTCTCCACATCTTTACCAGCACTTGCTATTGTCCATCTTTATAAAAAGTATTATTATTCTTATTATACCCATCCAAGTAGATGCAAAGTGGTATCTCACTGTGGCTCTGATTTGAATTTTCCTTGACTAATGATGCTGAGCATCTTTACATGGGCTTATTGTACATTTGCAAATCTTCTTTGGAAAAATGTCTACTCAAACCTTTTGCCAACTTTAAAATTTGGTTATTTGTCTTTTTTCTGTTGAGTTGTGTTATTTATATCTTCTGCATACAAGACTCTACCAGATATATGATTTGCAAATTCTATATCTTTAAGGTTTAGTGTCCGATTAAGAAGGAAGTAGAAAACAGCCTATCTTTATGGCATTTTAGTAATGCCACGAACCACTCCACTTTTACTTTCATGATTGATGATACCACTGAGCACCCTGCATGAGATGACTATACTTTCTTGAATCTCAAACTGTAGAGCATTCATTATGTTGTATATTTTCTACCCTGACCTGATATTGATGTACACTGTGTTTAATGAATCATATTTATCACACTCAGTTTTTCCATAGGATGTACTGTGTCTCTTAGAGTCATGGTCCAAGTGGGAAATGCAACAAATGGGAATAGAATCAGCTAGAAGGCAGGTGAGGGAACTCTGACAGGAAGGAGGAAGAGAGAAAACTTGAGCTGGATTGTCCAGCTGGGCTTTGCAGAGCATGCCAAATACTGGTGAAAACCAACAGTGGGCTCCTACCATCTGCATGGTGGCAAAATGACAATGTCTGCAAAACCGGAAATCCTCTCAACTTCAGATTAGCATCTGAATCAATTTCCAACTGATGGTTGTAACAATTTCCCCAGGCGTTGAACCCATGTGCATATAACCAGAGCCAAACATTCTAAGCAAAATAAAAAAGTGTTTATATAGACATTCTAAATGAAATTACAAATGAAAGTAAGAAGAGAAACCATCCTATGCAAATTTCTAAACTAATATCTTTGTTAAAAAAGGAAAATAATTAGACTTACACATGGTATTTAACCACTTACATTATAGCTTTTCCTTTGTGCCTTGCCTTGCTAATATTTCCAACATTTCAGCGCATGTGATAATTGGGCAGGATATGTCCTCAGGCAGTGGACGAGCCTTGCCAGGCCACAACCATCCCAGCAAACACTGGTGTGGAGGCTCACCTAAGGTAGAAGAAGTTACTTGAGGACACATCACAGGAGGCAGGAGGCAGCCAGGAAAATAAATAATTCCAAATATAGCTAATTTATTGTACAAACTGAAGTGTAAACATGAAACTATTATGTTTTTCTCAAACCACTGGTCCCAAATGCGTATGTCAAATTTTTCTTTTTTACCAAGTGCGAGACCTCTTAACAGGACTTCAGGTAGATTCCCTAACTTCTGGATCACTTTTAGGTATTCACTTTCACCCATTTAAAATCCATCAAGGGGCGCCTGGGTGGTTCATTGTTTGAGCATCTGCCTTTGGCTCAGGGCATGATCCTGGGGTCCTGGGATCAAGTCCCCACATCAGGCTCCCCACAGGGAGCCTGCTTCTCCCTCTGCCTATGTCTCTGCCTCTCTCCATATGTCTTTTATGAATAAATAAATAAAATCTTAAAAAAAAAATCCACCAAGTTTACATTTCCAGTGTATCTCCAATTCAGAGCTCTGTCCCTAATCACAGGCCATGCTTAGGTCTAAGGAGCTCTAAATGGGAGGGGGCCTAGCTTGTGCTTATTTCTAAGCACCTAAGATTCAATATTTGGTTTTAGGATGTCTCTTTTTATTCTGTTTTAACCCTTCCCTTCTGGTCTTGGAAGGTGGGGGGAGGGGAGGAAGTGTATAGGAAGGGCAAATTCTCAAAATTTAACTGCTTTGGTGTGGCTTGTCACAGCTTCTCTGGCTAAGATGGGCTGGCCATCCATATATTCTCATGCCAGCATCCAAAATGCTGGCTCTCACAGGTGACAATATTAGTTGGACACTGCCAAATCAGCTGATAACTCAGCTCCATGAAAGGAGGTTGTCCAGGCTTCCTCAATACCCCTACTTTCAGAACCCATAAGATATCCCATAGCTACCTGCTGCTTTCCCAGTGTTGACCCCTCTTGGGTGGGGTTTCAGGTACTCAGCTTATGCTTGGTACAAGAGCTGGAAAAATTCACATATCAAAAGTCACGTATTGAAACAAAGTCAGTGCTCACCTCAGATACTCTCAAATCCTTTTTTAGTATTTTTGTGTGACATCCCACCTCCTCCATATTTCTGAGTTCCATTGCTTTCAATAGCAACGCTGACTTTTCTTTAAAGGACTACCCTCAAGCTACTGGAGCCTACTTAAGTACCAAGGAGTTTATTTCCCCTGGGAGGTTGTTAACCAATAAACTGTCCAGCAAAGGAATATGAATGCCCAGCTCTTTTAGCTCAGTTTGAGAGGAATTAGAGGCTAAAACTCCAGAGCTTCCCTGCAGAATGTGTCTAAGCCCTACTCACTGTGGGACTTCCCGTCCCTTGTTTGGCTTTCTCCTCTTTCCAGTTCTGCTTCCCCCTCTCCCCAATTCCCTTAGTGGTTTCCCCTGGGAGTGCTTTCTTCATAAATCACTTGCACATAAATCCTGCTCCTTGGAACCTGACGCAAGAAACCTACCCTTGACAAACAGTTCGGTAAGGATGGAGCTCTGCTCCCCTTGCCCCATGCTAGTTAATTTTAATGTGTCAATTTGACCGGATCACTTGGTGCCCAGATTTATGACTGAAAATGACTTCTGGGTATGTGTGTGACCGTGTTTCTGGAAGAGATCAGCATTTGAAGGGGTGGACTGAGTAAAGCAGATGGCCTTCCCCAGGGGGAGTGGGAATCCTCCAATCCCATGAGAGCCTGAACAGAACCAAAAGGTGGAGGAATGGATGATTTGGCCTCTCTCTGTTTAACTGCTGGAGCTGAAATGTCGGTCTTCTCCTGTCATCAGTGCTTCTAGTTCTCAGGCCTTTAGACTCTGGATGAAATGTACATGGTCACCTTCTTAATTCTCAGGACTTCAAAGTATGCCACTGGGTGCTTGAGACAGGAGATGGGGCTTCTCAGCCTCCATAATAATGTGAGCCAATAACATAATAATTCTCTCTAGCTCTCTATCTCATCTCTCTCCTTTTATTTCCTATTGGTTTTGTTGCTCTGCAGAACCTTAACACACCTCCTCTCTTTACCCTGTCATCTCTTTCCTTTTATTAAAATTTTTTTTTTTACTTATTTGAGAAAGAAAGAGAGAGAGAGTGAGCAGGGTGGAGTGGGGCAGAGAGGGGCAGAGGGAGAGGGATTGGCAGACTCCCGCTGAGCATGGAGCCCAACATGGGGCTCAATTCCAGGCCCCTGAGATCATGACCTGAGTAGACACCAAGAGTCGGTCGCTGACCACGCAGATGCCCCCTGCCATCTCTTTTAAATGTTCTTTTTGATTAATTTCTGAGACCTGAGCAGCAGTTATTGGTCCTTCCTCCCTCCTTTCCTTTTTTTAATTCTTTTTTTTTTTGGGGGGGGGGTGTTATTCTTCCCCTTTCCAAACTCCCATCTAGAATAAGCCCTGTGATGCCAGATTTCTAGTTCTTTCTCTCACAACACTCATACAATTGGGGGCGGGTGCTAAACTGTTTCAAGTTTTTGATGGACTGGTTGTCTTGATAGTGATGCTCTCCTTTCATTACTTAAAATGGTAATGTTATTAGTGCTGGGAGCAAGTTGCCATTTTTGACGAAAACAGAACGTGACAGGAATGGAAAAGAGGTTTCATGAAGGTCCACCTGTTCTGGATATAGATGATCAGGCTTCCTTGAAGGCCCAAGCTTCTGGCTTCCAATTCTACCCAAAAGAACACTTCAAAGCCAGAATCAGTTTCTAGAGCTAGCGGTGGAAACCAAAGCAGTCCCCTCCTTTCCTCCTTCTGACAAGCCATCAGCAGTTTCTCTGATGGCTTGTATTAGTATTTACTAATGTCTGAAGCTCTGGAAAATAGAGTAGAAAAAGGGTAGAGTGACATGACAAATAAAATGGTAAGGTGACTAAACAGCCAACTTTTATTTGGTTTTTAGAGTTTGAGCCAAGTGATGCCTCAGGAAGTTGAAAGAAGAAGCCTGGACAACAATGGGATGATTAAAATGGCTACATTGGCAGGGGATGGTTCCCCTTGTCTCTGATACATAGCACTTATGAATGAAAGTGCTCTGCATCCCAGTGGCTCTCCTTTTGAACTGGCTCATCCATTACTGGGGTAATGATTTTCCATCTGGGCAACAGCAAAGCCAAAGGCTTATTACACAGGCAACATAAAGTTAAAAAGACATTATGAATAAAACGTTGGCTCATGACGGCTTTTGCCAACTCTTCTTCTGAGAAGACTGTCTGATGCCGACACGTGTTTATTACACTTAATAATGTTTACATAATTCTTCCTTGAGCTCATTAGAGCTGTCAGATCAGAAGTAAATGTGTTCCCCCCTCTGTTTATCTCTAAAGACTTCGCAGTCAATAAAGCAAGATGAATGACATCCAGGGCGCAGACAGCGTACTCTCGGGCTTTGCAAATGCTGCCAAGTTAAACCTTCAGTTCGAGTGGGCTCCTGGATGCTAGGGACTGCATCTGATCAACCCCTCAGTTCTCTGAGCAAAAGAGTAGTGCTTCTACAACTTTAATGTGCTTGGAATCGTCCCAGGAGCTCGCTAAAATACTTACTGTTAGGTCTTGTCCCTAGAGATTCTGATTCCGTTGATTTGGGATGGGGCCCAGAAATGTGCATTTCTAGCAAGCTCTCGGGAGGTGCTGATTCTGTTCCAGCGTGGACCATACTTGCCCTGTTCTAGAGGTCGTTTCAATCATCTCGTTTGTGTGTGTGAGGGGGGATCCCCCTCGACAATTCGGGGCTTCCTAGTCTATGCAATGCATCAGCAGCAGCGGCCACTCCGGCAGCGGAGGCAGGAGCCAGGGGCAGCGGGAGCTGCGGGCGGCACAGCGCGCGTGCAAACCGCACGGGGCCCGCGTGGCTCTGGGGGGCTGTCGGCCAGCGTGGAGGGGCGGGGCCTGGCGCTCGGGGGCGGGGCCTGGCGCTCGGGGGCGGGGCCTGGCGCTCGGGGGCGGGGCGCCCGGCGCCGGCTCCCGCTGCCTGCTCTCGGCGGCGGCGGCGGCGGCAGGGGCTGAGGGCACAGCCAGCGGGCGGCGCGCCGCGGACTCCCAGGCAGCCCGCGGAAAGGTAAAGCCGGGAGAGCGCGCTGGCGGGGCCTCCTGCCGGCAGCGGCTGTCCGAGTCCCGGAGCGTCCCCGGCGCCCCGAGCTGCGTCTGGGCTCGCAGGGTATTTGCACAGCATCCCGGGACCGCTGCCGAGCCAGGGTTTTGCGTGTGCTGCGGCGGGGCCGGGGCTGGGGGCTCGGGGTCCGCAGCGGGAGCCTGCGGCCATCCCAGGACACCGGGACTCGGAGACAACTTTGCGCAGCGGTCCTCTCCCAAGTTCCCTTTATTGCTATTGTCTTAGCGCCTCCCGGCTGACAGTCTCCCCGGACTCCAGCTTTGTTCTCGTCAGGCCAAACCCGCGGTCCCCCAGGGCGTGAACCCGGGAGTCGTTGGCAAGTGGCACCTGCCAGCCGGGTCCGCCCAGGCTCCCTTCGCATCCCCGGAGACCCAGGGCTGCCCTGCACTGCGCGCCGGGAGACGTGGCGCCCGCGGGGGCGCGGTGCTCGCCCCACTCCCCGGCGTGGTCTGGGTTACCCGCTAGGGCGTGCAGCCTCTGGGAGGCGCGTGATTTGGGGCTGGAGAAAGGGCGAGAAAAAGTTTGGAGCCTCGGCTGGGGCTCAGGAGCCGGCAGCGCTGGGCTGCACATGGCAGGAGTTGGAGAGAGCGCCGGGGGCTGGCGCCAGGCAGAGGGACACGGACGGAGGGGGAGCCCTGGAGGCCGGGCTTAGGAGCTCGACTGTCGCAGACGCGGGGCCAGGTGTAATTGCAGAGAAGGTGGGCGAAAAAGAGGCAGAGAACTGTACTAGGGATAGACGTAATTGCAGTGTACCTAGTGTGCACCCCCCCCCCTTTCAGGTGTTTTTTGGGAAAAAAAAACAAACAAAAAACAAACAAACCCTGTGCCATGGGATGCCTTCTTGAACCTGAACTCCTGGAGGTGGGGGACGGAGATGGGGGGAGGGATAAGTTTCACCTAGCTCTAGGGCTACTGGCTTTGAAAGCGAACAGGTGACAGAAGACTTCTGAGTGTGTGTGTGTGCTTGTGTGTGTGTGCGCGCGCGCAGCGGCGGGGGGATGCTGGACCGCCCGTGGAGCCCCCCCCGCCCCCCCGCCCCCAGCTCGCCACTGCGCTGAGTTTTCCTGTCCCTCCTCGCCCGAGGCTGCCAGGCGAGAGGCTAAGCGATGGTCTCGGAGTGGAGCAGACAAAAGGGTGCACTTGGTGCACCCTCCGAGGGCGAGGCGGCTGGTGTGTGTGTGTGTGTGTGTGTGTGTGTGTGTGTGTGTGTGTGTGGAGGGCATCCCCTTCCTGCCAGCCAGAGAGAAAGCAGGTAGCGGAGAGAGGAGCTCAGAAGGGAGAAAGGTGAGATGGAGCACGGGAGAAGAAACAACGGGAGGAAGCAGGAGGGCAGGGATCTGAAAGCATCTTGCCTGATGGGCTGTAAAATTATAAGTTAATCTTAAAAAAGAGATGTCGGGTGGGGACCCTGGAGCTAAAATTTTAGAGAATGGGGGCGCATTTAGTTTGATGAATAAAGGTGAGCGGTGTTCAAGGAAGTCTGAAACCAGCGCCAAAGTTTATTGCTGGTTTTAGCTAACCTCCTTGACACATCTTTCCAGCACCTACTCTGGAAGTACCTTTTGACTGTCAGAAAGAAGTAAAAGGCATATATACACAAATAAAATGCAACTAAAATGAAGTTTAAATGAAGCTTTGAGCAGGATTAAATGGCTTGTGTAACTGCTGAATGTTGCTAAAGTACTGTCAGGGCTATAAAATAGCCAGGCAAAAATAAAGGAAAAAAATAATTGTAACAAGAAAATGAAGGCTTTACAAGAACTTCCGTAATGAACACATAACAATTGATGGTATGATGCAGTAATTATTTTCGTATTTACGCCATTAACGATTGTAATTTAACGTTAATGTCCTGGTATTTTATTCCTTCTCATTTGCAGACAAAAGCACATCTGAGACACCATCAGGGAGTAATTTGGTAATATAAAGTCATGAATAGAAAACACTAAACCATGCTCAGAACTCTGACAACATAAAGCGTGAAACAAAATAACCTCATTTGCTGTTTATTATCTGTCTTTATAATTCTGTTTACCATCATTTGCATAAATGAATAGCTAAATTGTATAGTATATCCTTTTTAGGAAAAAAAATACTTGATGCTTATAGATATACTGGCGGGTGAGACTAGTAGGTAACCCTTATATTGAGCAAGAAAGGGATAGAAAAAAAACTTTGTGGGATTAGAAGTCATCTGGAAATAATCAGAATGCAAATTCAGCCTACTTTAGGCATTCTTATTTTATTTAACTTGGTGCAAGTAGTTTTTAACAATATATATGTAATTAGTCAGTGGGCAGCCCTTAGACTTCTTTCCTAGCTAATCTTAACCAAACCAAACCAAGCCAAACCAAACCAAACCAAAGTACTGTACCTTACATCATGCAACAATTTTGTTAACCTGAAAAACTCTTTTTTTTTTCTATTTCTATGTCCAAAGGGTAAATTTTCTAAAATTGAGAAGGAAGGAATTTATTGGAGGAAGCTCAAAAACAAAATTCTTTCAGCAGAAACTTAAATTATTAACATTTTGAGACAAATAAACATCAGAGTTCACACATCTTAAAATGATTGGATTACTTTAACTTTAGGATCTTTGCTAAAAGTGCCTTACTCATATGATAAAGAGAACAATTAATAACTGTATTCAAAAGGCTCTGAAGTAACATGCCAGCAAAACAGCTGAGCAAAACATGTAGTGGTTGGGAGGGATCAGTCAATCACATGAATGTTTTAAAAAAAAATCCATTTATTTTTGTGAGGCACAGAGAATATCACAATGATTGAATGCCCTTTTCCCTTTCCATACAGATACACTGGTATCATGTGGAACAGCACATAAAATCCGTATTACCTGAGAAGGGATTCCATGTGGGAATAAGGACCTTGTATGTATTTTAAGCTCTGGGGAAATAAAATAGTAAGTGACAAGCAAGCTTTTCATTACGGTGGGACGGGTGGTTGCATAAGATTAGGGCAAGTTCTTATCAGTTTTGCTGGTTACAAACTTGGCAAATGCAATTTTGTGAACAAACTACATTTTGAGTATAGGTTTAATTACTCTTTTCACTCTTAAAGAAAGTCACTACTCCTCTATTACCACTTTTATATGATAAATATTTCAGAGGCTCCCCAATTTCTCTATATTTCTATTGTTCTTTAAATCCCTGTTCTGTAGAGAAGTTCTGTTTTAAAGGCTAGAAAGTCTGACTTTTGGTTAATTCATGGATTTCTCTATTTTTTAAATATTTTATTTATTTATTCGTGAGAGACACACAGAGAGAGGCAGAGACATAGACAGAGGGAGAAGTAGGCTCCCTATGGGGAGCCTGATGTGAGACTTGATCCTGGGAGCCAGGATCATGACCTGAGTGGAAGGCAGATACTCAACCACTGAGCCACCCACGCACTCCTAATTCATTCATTTCTATGACACATTTACTCGGTCCCTATTATTAACTACCGGATATTGCAGTAGGTGCCAGGGATTCAAGGATGAGTTTAGACTCCGTCCTGGTACTTAGAAAGTGAGGGAGGCACTTATTGGATAAATACATGTAATAAAGTGCAGTAAGTGGCAGTCTATCCTAGGGCTTTGGAATGAGATAGACTGGGCTCAACTTTCAGCTCTGCTTCATACCAGCTGTGAGTCCTTGATCAAGTTTTTAGACCTCTCTGAGCCTCAATTTTATTATCTGGTAAATGAAGGGAAATAATACCTCTCTAGACCCCAGCATTGGGAAGATTACATGTCAACATATTTTAATCTCTTCCATCTTTTTTTGTTAAAAGACCTTATTTATTCATGAGAGACACAGAGGGAGGCAGAGACACATGCAGAGGGAGAAGCAGGCGCCCTGTGAGGAGCCTGATGGGGGACTTGATCCTAGGACCCCGGAATCACGACCTGAACCAAAGGCAGATGCTCAACCACTGAGCCACCCAGGTGCCCTGTCTTCCATCTTGAAAACAAACCCTGAATCCCACACTTCTCAACATCCCTCACTTCTTTACTCTATGTCCTTATCAGATTTCTGATGAGGCTTGTCTGTCTAAGCCGTCTTCACTTTCTCTCTCCTTTTTTGTGCATCCCACTCTAAAATGACTGCTGCCTCCACCACTTACAGAAACAACTTTGATTGAGATCAGCTGTGGCCACTATGTGGTCTGATCCAGTGAGCTGTATTCTTATTCAATTTCTGGGAGCATTTGAAAGAATTGGCTGGTCCCTATCCCTTCAAAAGTTATCTTTTCTTGGCACCGGTGACTCTGGTATGGCTTCTGTCACACTGTACATCTCTATTTTTCCTCATTAGGCTTTTATTATTTCTCAGCTAGCTCCTCTTTCTGTCTCCAAATGAAGATGGGAATCCTTCCAATCTTGGGAGTCTACCCTGGGCCCTCTTCTTAGCTCCCCAGCCTCCTCCTGCCTTTAAGTAGTTTTTTCCATTCTCATGGCTCTAACTCTTATCTATATGCTGACTCAGTTTATTTGTTCATTCCTGGCCTCTGAGCTCCAGAAGCATCTATTCAGCCGTCTGCTTCTCTGATGTTTCTTAAGCATTTCCAACTTCTTACATTAGAAATTAAATCTGTATTACTTCTACCACAATACACCAAATTTATTCTTCCTTCAATCTTTCTCATTTGGGGGAATGGTACTACCATACATCCAGTTGTGCATTTCAGGATCTTTACCCCTTTGCCACCAACATGGCACCAACGTATTTCTTAATTCATCATGTACTTTGTGTTCTGGGTGGGTGTTTACCTGATACACACAGATAAACCTGATGGTATTGATAGTTTATAGTGAGTAACTCTTCTGATGCAATGCCCTGGCCATACCAGCTAAGATATATATATTACTGTTATTCCTGTATTTACCTTCCTATGTCCATTCCCATTTCAACCTATAGGGTCCAGGTCAATAACACCCCTCACCTATATTTGTGTCCAGATATCCAGATATGATAGAGTTGTAAATGATTAATATCACTCTTTAAAGTTAAACGGACTTGCATTTTGTATGTTGTATGAAATACATTTTAAACAATTGAGTGTTAGGACATTGGACATCAATAAAGAAAGGCATCTGCTTGGCAAGGTATCCCATCAATTTAATGCTAAGTGGTAGGATACCTTATAAGGAGAAAGTCCTTTAGGGGAAGACAAATATCCTTGGTTGGATTCTATACTGACATGACAAATTATGGAATTTTAGGTTGTCAACATTTTGCCAAATTTGGAATACCTTTCCTGCATTTAATTTTGGGAAAGGGAAGTCAGATAAAGTTTTAAGTAGGCTTAAGTAATTGTAATCTTTAATGGTCTGTCTTTCTGTTCGTTTCTTTGTGTTTGGCCAACAGAGTAGATTTAATCAAAAAGCTAATCTAGAAACCTAAGAGACTGAGTATAAATGGCATGTTAATTGTGGATATACAGATTTTTTGACAAATAGAAAATGAAAGCAAAATAACTGGATGAGATGAGGTGTATGGTCAGTTCACCCCAGAACTGTTTGAAATTCCAGCCTTGTCCACTTTGGTCCACTTACAAGTGTTCTTAGCAAAACAAGCATCTTTGAGTACTCTTCACTCTGTATTCATTCCCTTTGGAGTTATAAAGTGTTACTTCAACAGGGGTGGCAATGATGTACATCCATGTTACCATGTAAACAAGACTCAAATGATCACTCCATGCTGTCATTGGAACTCAAAGATCAAGAAAAGTCTAAGTTTTAATTTTCTAGAGGTAGAGGCATTTCCCTTTATAAAAGAGAGACAGGGATGCAAGAATTGGTTCAATTGTAAATGCACTTCATATTCTCTGGTAGTTTTACAGTGCTGGCCCTGCCTTTAACCTTTGGATGACACTGGGCTGCAGTGTTGGCCTTCTAGGAATCTTCTTTACTCACTTCTTTCTTGCTTCTCTCTCACTAGTATTTCCTTCCCTCTTCAGTGCTTCTCTTTTACTTCACTTTCTCTTAGTCCTTTCCTTTCTTACTCTCCTTCCTCTTTCCCTCATCTTTTGTCTTTTTTCATGTTCTTTTTATAAGCAACACCAAACAGAAGAGAAAGATCTACATGAGCTTTTGTCCCAGCTGTTATGATCACGATAGGATTTAATTTACCACGTTGCCCCTGCCTTTTGTACTTGGCGGTCTTTGCAACCATTACCTCAGACTTACCTCCAGAATAAGTGAGATACCTTAAGGTATCTTAAGATTTTTGCCCCGTTTCCCCTCTGTCAACAAATAAACATGTAAGGTGGAAGAAAGGGATTGGTAAATTACCTTGTGGATCCATGCTACGACATTCTAGAGTGACCTTTTCTCAAGAAGTAGTCTTTATTACCAGGTGATAGAAAGGTAGCAAAGCCTGCTTCCTGAGCCCAGGTACCATTTTGGAAGATGCATGTCCATCTTCACAATGATGATGACAGCTAGAATAATGGCCTAAATGACAGTGACTAATATCTATTGAGTGTTTGCTATGTGCCAGACTCTGTGTTAAATGTTTGATATGTGTGGTTTTATTTATTCCTCACTCTCAGTAGGCCTGTATTATAGGTGAGGAAACATTAAACAAGGTTAAATTACTTAAACAAAGATTTCAGGATTAAAAGCATGGGATTGACAACTCAGATCTTCTGAGCTGTCGTGCTCTATACTGCAAAAGAGGCACTTCCTCAGCAGCACCCAGATCCTGTATCTATGAATACATTCATATTGAGTGAGCTGCTGGAATGCTCCAAAGCCATAATATCAAAGAGATGATGTGTGCGGGGTGTGGCATTCATTGGTCCCATGGGTGCAACTGGTATAGATCAGTTGGGTAAATCTTAAGGTTAGATATTTCACAGGAAAGCATGGTAAAAGCAGCTCATCATAATCTGTCTCTCTAGTGTGATTAGTGGGGAAGCCTAAAAACTAGTGGGATTTGTAGAGTGAGATAACATTAGCACAACAGGCTTTGGAAGAATCTTAAGAGATTTAAGTGGCTCCTTGCTTTTCTTTGTCACTCTCAAGGCAATGTGCTTGTTCATTTTGGGGTACACATAGTCTTCAGTGAGAATGAATGCTATAAAACACTAGGTTTGAGCAGAGGAGAAATAAGAGATCATTATGTAGGTGAAATGAGCCTTGATCAAGGAGTGATCAAACAGAGGTGATTGCAGTTAGTGTTCTCTTTGATTCTTTGCAGAAACCATGCTCCATGATGTTATACACAGAGAGGGACTGAGTATAAAGGAGACAACCATTGGCATTTGGTGTTGAATGTCTTACAAGGGACTCTAAAATGAATCCTGTGCTCCAACAAAGTTCATTAGGCAACTTAGTTTGAATTACATGGAGAACACGGGCAGTCAGAAAACATTAGTATCCCAGTAACTTCCTGATTGCTGACCTTGTGTCTCCCAGGCCTCATATAGTAAATAGATTACCCTTTTTTTCAAATGTTACTCAGAATATGACACAGTGTGAGGGTCCTCCAGTGGCTTCCGACCTCTCACTCTTACTAAAAGCCCAAGATCACAGTAGCCCAGGAGACTTCATGATCTAGCCCTCTGTTATCCTTCTGACTTCATCTGCTGATTTCCTTTGTTGAGTGAATGAATGAATGACACTTGAGTAAGCCAGGGGCTATCCAAGGTGCTCAGTCATATTGTTGAATAGATAAGGAAGGAGGGACTTCCTGTTTTAATGGGGACACTAGGGAAATTAAGGTTAGAAATCAAAGGCATAGGAACAATCTAGTGAGTAGGTAAATAAAGATAAAAATTAGTATATCAGAACAGCTGGATCCTGACTTAAGAGTTTTTATCACTTATTTTTTCATTCATTTAACGAGTATTTATTGAACATCTACTTTATACCATGCACTAGTGTAAAGGCTACATGTACATCAATGAACAGGAATGTGTGGCTGACATGCTATTAAGAGACATATATTACAATAAAGTGGACACATAAAACTATAATTTTAGGTAACAATACATCCTATGAAGAATATTAGCATACAGTTACAGGAAGATATGTTCTACAGATCCCATATCTTCCTGGCTTTAAACACTGAGTAATGTGGTCATCTGTCCCCCTCTCTCCTGCGCTGAAAATGGTACTGCTTTCCGAGATGAATACAGTTTAAACAATCTTATATTGAGTGACTATATTGTAATGTCTTCCTTAAGATTTTCTTCACTAGTAAAATAAGGCTTACTTTTAAGGTATTTAAAAAACAGAGCTTGACAAAAGAAGGTCCCAAATTGATGGTCTATGAATGTGCTCTGCATTTGATTTTAAAACTGTAGCAAATGTCTCACTGATACAATGGCAACTGTGGTATTCTTTTGATAAATAATTTAATAAAGAAGTCAGATTTAGAGTAGAGAGCTCTTTCTTGCCAAACACATCAATACATTCAACATTATAGTTAAAAGAGATAATTCTGAAAAATTTAATTTGAAGAGGTTCAGTTTCCATGTGATTTATACATTACTTACTTAATTTTCTCAGTATCAATTTTAGCCCGTTTATTTTTCAGTTTGTGTTAATTTGTTGTGGCAGGGATAGAAAATGGATACAGGCTCCAAATCAATATGATTGGCTTAGAAACATAAATGATTAATGACAATGTCACATCAACAAAGAAATAATGATTGCTATGGATGAAGCATTCAGACCCTTTCTGATACTATCTACTGGGGTCACTAGTGACCATGGGACCTGTATTAGTTTTCTATCACTGCCTTAACAAATTAACACGCACTTACTGGCTTATAACATCACCAGTTTATTATGCCAGTTTCTGTAGGTGAGAAGTCTAGGCATGCAGGCATGACTGATACTTTGTTTAGGATGTCACAAGACAAAAAAAAAAATAAGATTTTGGCCATCCTGAGCTTTTAGCTGAAAGTTTTGGGAAGGCATTTGCTTCCAGGCTCGTTCATGTTGTTGGCAGAATTAATTTCCATTGGCTGTAGGACTGAGGTCCCTGTTTCCTTGCTGGCTGTCAGCTGGAGATCGTTCTCAACTTCTTAAGGCAGCTCTTGGCTCATGGACCCTTCTGTCTTCAAAACCAACAACAATGAGTTCAGCCCGTCTCTTCAAATATCTGACTTCTTCTTTTCCTACTTCTCATCTGCCTTCCAGCAGAGGACGTTCTCTGTTTCATGAGGGCTCACATGATTAGACTGGGCTCATCCAGATAATTCCAAGATAATCTCCCTATTATAAGGTAAACTGATTAAAAAAAAGATTACTGAAGATTTTATTCTTTTATTTGAGGGAGCAAGAGAGAATTTGGGAGTTAGGGGAGGGGTAGAGGGAGAGGGACAAGCTGACTCACACACACTGAGCTTGGAGCCCTGTGTAGGGCTGGATCCCACAACTCTGAGATCATGCCCTGATTCAGATGCTTAACTGACTGAGCCACTGAGGCACCCCAAACCAATTAGTAATCATCATTACATCTGCCAAGTCTTTTTTTTCCAAACAGGGTAACATACTTACCAGAATGACCTCAGGGAGTAAAAGATACGGAGGCCAAAATTTTGCCCACCACAGGGCCTATGAGATCTACCTCTGGGAATGTACTTATCAGCTGGGACAGACCAAATGATCTGACTGTATTAATTGGAAACCTCTAACTTTTGGTGAAGGTGAGAGTGATGTTCTTTTAGCACACCCTGTAACAGAGCCACTGCAGATTTAAAACACTCATAGTATTAAACAAAACAAAAATTGATTATTTAATTTTGAAAGACATGGCCTCCAAGAAACAAGCTTGAATAAATAAGGGAACTTTGTTTCATAGGGTAAAATATTCAAATGCCTACAAGGGTCAGAAGTCAGAAAGGAAGGTAGTCAGATGTATGACAATATAGTAGTATAGACTAAGAATGTAAAAGAAGGTAGTGCTAACTCAGCTCCAGGTACCTGTTTTGCTCTCAAGCAATTTCTTTCTTTGTGTTTTTTCTTCAAAGATCCTATTTTTAAGTAATCTCTACACCTGACATGGGGCTGGAACTCACAACCTCGAGATCAAGAGTCATATGCTCCACTGACTGAGCCGGCCAGGCACCCCTCAAGCAATTTCTGCCGGTAATGGCAAATACCCGACTTGAAATGAGAGTTTAGAAATCTAGATTTTTCTGCGAATCTGGAAATCTGTGTGAAATATCCAGGTTTTTTTTTTTTTTTTTATGCTGACAAAATCAAAATTAAAAATAATGGAGCATGAAACCTAATGTATTTGAAATTAAATTTTCCTTGTGGGCTACCAGTTGGCAATTCATGGTTTTACTCATACTAAGTAAAGTGCATGTTTGAGTAAAAAACTATTGAATTTGATGAAAAAATATTCAATTTAGGAATTGTCATTGACAAAGATATTAAAATACTCTGATATAGTAAGATGAGGAACTTTTTGGCTGCCGCTTTTGGACGTGACAGTATGACTTAATGTCCTACTTTGTTAACCTGGGGAGGGGAGGAAAATAATTAATGCAATAATATTGTTTCTGGAGTGTTTGACTTTACACAAGTATTTAAATACCACTTTTTCTTGATTTATATTCTTCAAGTTTGCACAAGCGAAAGGAATCCGGAAGAGGTGTGATAAATTATCGATTGAATTCTAAAGAGTGTGAAGAAACAGTTTGGATAATTCAAGCACAGATCTCAATCTAGACAAAATTGCATTTATCTTTAGTGTTAACCTTAAAAAGAAAAGTCGGTTATTTTACCAGTAAAAATAGATTTATTGGGGAGTAACAGAGAATTGCAATTTGAGACACGGAGGCTATGGCAAACCATAAGCAGGTCCAACAACCAAAGGAGAGGAACTTTATTTTATACAGAAGAAGGAGACAGTTGTGAGGGGTTGTTTTGAGTGAAAATCCATTGCAGAAAAGCAGAGTTCAGGGTGATGATGATTTTATACTGGCTGAGGTGCAGGGTAGTTGATTTCTTGTAGGAGATGCAATGTATATTTTGGGGCCTAGAATTGCTGATTCTTCCTGTTGAGATTGGTCTGTAAGGGCCTACAGCTGACAATGCTTCCTGCAATTGACCTTGGGTGGTCTGACCCCTTCTTCTAGCCTTCTGATCCCCCTTAAGGAGGTTTCCCTTTATTGAATTTTACAAGAGATAGGGAGCATAACCTTTAAAAATCTGATTTAAAAAGAGAATTTATTTTACAGTGTATCAAAGTGCATGAAGAGGCCTAAGGACCTGGATGCAAGTAGTGCTTTTACAACTTCCCAGCCAAGCCATGTGAAAATGGGCAATATACACACATCCTCTGAACTTTACATTCCCTTTGTATGAAAGAGAAATTCAAGTTCCCTAACTCACAATGAGTTTCAAAGGATTGCTTGAAGAATATATACTTTTTATAGATTTGGAATCTGAATGGTTAGTATTTGCTACTATCCCTACTGGGCCACTTTCTTTGATCTGGCATGAGAGAGAAGAAAGAAAAATGTGAAGAGGACACCCAGCACAGCCACTACTGAATCATTTAATAAATATTTGTTGAGCATCTATTCTGTTTCAGCTATAGTATGTGCAGAGGATAAAAACAAACAAATGCAAGCCAGTTACACAGTGCCTTCTGGAAGTCATGTTCTAGCTAGGAAGATAAACATCATAATATATACTGATTCAGGTTCTTGCCAAGTATTTTGGAGATCAATAGGGCAGTAGTGTGGGGAGAGAATCGAAGAAGACACCCTAAATGAAAGATTACAATATTTTTTGGCTGGAGATCGGTATCTAGGAGATGTTTTTTTTTTTTTTTCTTTTTTAAGGATTTATTTATTTATTTTAGAGAGCGAGTGAGCACTGGGGAGGGGCAGAGGGAATGAGAGGAGAGAGAGAGAGCGAGAGAGAGAGAGAGAGAGAGAGAGAAAGTCCTAAGCTGACTCCAGGCTGATCATGGTGACCCATAAGGGCTTGATCTAATGACCCTGAGATCATGACTCGAGGCAAAAGGAAGAGTCTGACGCTTTTAATTGACTGTGGCACCCAGGTGCCCCTACAAGAGATACTCTAAAAGATAAAAACTAAGCCAAACTAGACCACGTTTTTCCCTATTTGCTTTCCTGAACTTCAGATACTGTGTATTTAATTGAACGAGTCCATGGACATAGTCCTAGTTTTCCACTCAAGGTCGTATTTCTAAAAGTATTACATAAGATTTAAAAATACAATTAGGAAAAAAAAGGAATTTACCTACCATAGCCCTAGTGATAACATCAGCATAAATTGTACATAAAAATGCAAACACAAATGCTGTGTCATTGGTCAGAATTGCTGCTTGGATGAGGACCACTGTAACTTTGCTAAGCTACAATAGCAAATCAGAAAATCCTTACTTAATGTAGGATATTCCAGAAGGTGCGTGATAGTTTTGAGGACTGTACAATACTGTACAGGATTTTAGTAAGGTGAAGCTCAGAGCTAGATTTGAAAGAAAAAAATTAAACCAAATTTATAGTAGCCCGTTATATCAAGACTGGATGCCATGCTCATATTTTAGATGAGTAGGAAAATTAGACTGACAGGAGGCAAGTTAATTATGTAATTCTAATCCTAATAGCCTTTTCTCATATAGCAAATAACAATACAATGGTTTACTATTAATGAGATCATTAGCAAACATTTTGTAATCACAAATAGGAGTTTTATATTGATTCATGATAATGGTTGTGCAGTAGGATTAGAAAGTACAGAAATTCTAGAAATTATTATTTTGAATTTATTAATGCATATATTTTGAGAATTTTCTATCTATTGATTGTTATATTATTATGTAGAGCTAATACGTAAAATTCTATATGAAAGAACCTATTAGAATATGTCACTTTCTGAGTTTTAATAATCGGAAGGCATTCCAGGACCCTTGTTTTTAATTGATGCAGTCTGTTTTTGTGCTCCAGAGGCCTAATGATGCATTAACAATTGTCCATTTTTGTTGGTTCGATTTTCTATTGAGCAGCATTCCTGAGAGTAATAGAATGAAGTAGGGAGGGACAAGATTGAAGATGCCCAAGACTGGCTACAGTTATGGAAATACGCAAATGATGGGAAATAATTCATGTTATTTTCATTTTTAGTTCTTATCAGAGATTCATTGTATTTAGATATAAAGCATGGAAACCATCCCATTATAAATTCAAAGCTATAGTTAGATCAGCGTATTAAAGAGTACTTCAAAATGAAATTATTTTATCATTTTGAGTTCTTTATTTTCCTTATAGAAAAATAAATGCCAATTGGGCTGCAAATTATAGAGGATTATCTTCTCTTCTTTTAAGAGTTAGTAATATGAATATTATTTTGTGGGGGGCATTTGATTTGGGGATTGAGGGAGTGACCTTATTAGCATGAAATTCCTTGGCCAATAATCTCATGACTATGAGATATATATTAAATCCTTTTCTATTTATATTCTTTGGCAGGCTATCATTCACTGTTATCATGGAAATTTTGTTAAGTAATAGTTCTCTTGAGAAATCATGGGTGCTTTTTCGAGGTCATGATTTCCTATGAGCTTAAAGAGTGGGCTATCCATCCTTTCTTCAGTTAAGAATCCACTCTGTACCCATTTTCTTTAACACATACTTTATTTGTAAGGTTTCTGACATTCCTTTCTTCCGAGAACTTAAGAGTGATATATCACACTCTTTATTTTGTGAAGTAAAATTGATTAGAGGAAACAATAAACATAACTCTTTAGGCATGAAACTCAATATATTTTGAATACTGGGCCGGGCCACCATAGCAGCCTAAGCAGCCATTCTCTGGAGAATGCTGGGCTGTGCCAAAGGCCTCCTAGTAAACAGTCCTCACAGTATTTCTTCTTACGGTGGAAGGAATTTCACCCTTGACCTTTACTATTATTGTTTTGCTCTGACATAACAAAAATCCATCACTTCTAGATATTGATACCCGTTCATTGCTGTCAAGTTATTGCCAGAAGGGGAAAACTAGCTAATTTGGGGGGGGGGGTGTCTATGTGTGTTTTAAATCTCTATCCAGAGGTTTTAATGGTAGCTGTGTTTTAAAAATTGGATTAATTGAGCAATACTGCTAAGCAGAGAATCACATATTATTTTTCACTGAGTTTCAAGGGTCACATGAAGGCAACTCCCATTTCTAAATCTTTGACACTTCAAACAATCTGTTTCCAGACAAAAGTCAGCTTGAATGGATGAGGGGACAACAGAAGGCAGCAGGTAAAACATGTATTTTAAAAGATAGGGAGACTTCATTTCAAGTCTTACCTTTACGCTTTACAGGCTGTGGGATACAGACAAGTGGCTTGCCTCTCTGCTCTGAATTTAAGTTTTTCACCTATGAAAGAGATGATGTAGTAGTGCCTGCCTGTGACAATTGTTCGAATTTACAAAGGCAAAGTGCCTGGTATCCTATAGGCTCTTTATACTGTGAGTGCTATACACCCATTTCCTTCATGGGCACATGTAGATTTAAGTCAAATAATACCTCCTGCCTGCTCATACAACGGCAAGCTGATAGATCACATCAACATGGAAAGTAAGTACATGTTTTACTTCTCTAAGTAGGATCCTCATGGAAGCAGCATCAGTATCATCTGGGAGCTTGTTAGAAATGTGGACACTCTGGCCCCACCACAGACCTGCTGAATCAGAACTTGCATGTCTCCTGGGGAATCGTGTGCACAGGCAAAGTGTGAGAAGCACTCCTATTGACTGTGTCACTTCTCTCCTGGCAAAGTTGATCCATTGTGGTATTTGCTGTTCATTTTTTTTTTTCACTTTTCATGTGTTGTTTTGGGGATGTTTGCGGGGGGCATAGGTGTTCCCTCAGCACTGGTACCTTGGGGCACATCTGTGCATGCTCACCTCCATACATGTCAGTGGAACATCCCTCAGCATAGGGCCTGGCACAAGTGGGACCTCAATAAATGTTTATTGAGTGAAATAAAACAGTCCACAGTCAGATAGGCAGACTCTCCCATCTGTTCCACAGACTCACAGCAGCCCTAGAAGGGCCTGGAGAGAGATGAATGTGCTTGAGGTCTTTGCCAGGAGGCATTACCCATACCCAATGGGGAGGAGGGGTTTGCTCACTGCTGTTCTTGCCAAGAGATCTGCTGAGGTTCTGAAAGCCTGTCAAATATGTGTAGGCAGAACAAAGGACAGGGGGCTTCCTTTCTTTTTTATTTCCCTTGCTTGGCAAAGCTCATGCCATGATTCTTTGGGAGCAGTTATCTTTTGGTGGTAGTTTTTCTTGCTCATAAGGGACAATGGAGTGGGTACAGTGGCAGCACACCATGGTCATATTTTCCTACCCCTGTGACTAACTGGCCTGTGTCTCAAATTTTCTCTATTTCAAATCATGAAGCTGCTGATTCACAGGCTGGCATGGGGTATGGCTGGCCTAGGGGAAGCTGGGAAGCCAATGAAATGGCTGGACATGAGCTTTCTCTCTGGGGCACCGTGAGACACAGGAAGCTGTGACCTCTTCAAAGTTTGGCAAATGCTTTGCATTGCCATGGTCTTGAACAAATCAAACATGGTGCTTTCCAAGCCTATCGAATTGCAACAAATATATTGAGATTGAGTTTTGTCCACCTAAACCCAGAGTATATTTCCGTGAAGTTCACACACCAATGTTCCTGGACCTTTGAGATCTGGAACCTGCTTCCTTAGTGGTTAGTGCTCTACCACTCCTCTGTTCCTGTTCCCAAGGCCAGTCTTGGCAAAATTGTCAGGCAGGAGGCTTCTTTTGGGGGTCATCCCACCTCACTTTCTGACTCTGCTCAGTCTTAGGAATCTGGTGAACTCAGAATGACAAATGTCTTCCTCTTCAGCAAACTCCTCCTCATCCTTGCTGCAAAATCTCTCTCCTTATTCTTCTATCCAGCCATCAAACTCTCATTTACCCAGTGTGGCCAATCCCAGTGTGGAGTTAGGAAGAAAACAATGAGATGAATATACATTCAAGAGTAAAATTTCCCCTAATCCTTTTAAGGACAGCTTTCCTTTTTAACTTGGATGGAATCTTTATTCAAGGGAATTTGCAATGATCTGAATGACATTTAAAGTAGTCTATAACAGATTAAAGAGAACTTTGATCAATATCATCTTTAGCTAATACCACCTACAGTAACAGACAAATGCTTGTATTTCAGTTGCTTAATAAAATTACTTTTATATAATATGAAGGTAACAGTGTAATGGCAGCATGCCTGGACTGGGGAGGTAAGAGGATTGCTCCATGCATTCATTCAAGGACCCAGGCTGACAAAGGCTCTGCCATCTTCTATGCCTGGTTTGGCGGGTTGCCCTGGGTATTGGCATCCATTTGACAGTTGGGACGAGAGAAAGGAGCATGCATAGGGGCATCCATGTGGTACAAGAGCAGGAGGTATGCATGACCTCTGCTCACTTTCCATTGTTAAAAACTGAATCACATGGCATGCTCAATTGCAAAGGAGGCCGGGATATGCGGCCTAGTTGGGTGCTGGATTTGGTGATCATCCATTCATTGTTGCTGCTGTGGGCGTAGGAAGTGCCCTGTTCCTTTTTCTCTTTCTCCTGCAACTCCTTAGAGAGATTTGACATTCCCTCCCCCTCTTGAGAGTCAGTTCTCTGCAGCAGAAAGCCTCCCTCCACCCACCTGAAGAACAAAACTAGAATCTTGGCAGGCCACATTTTGATGGTTGCCAGCAGTTAATCCAGACTCAACTTCCTGTATTTCCGAAGGGTGTTGTGAGAATTAATGAATTATTTTAGGTGATTATCATCCCTTTGATCATTGTCTTTGTCCTGTGCTTTTATAGTTTATGTGATGCAGGCATAGACTTATACAGTACCTCAGTTAGAGGCAGAGTGCTTTTCTATTATCCTACCTACCACAGGAGGAAGTGGAGATGCACATAGGTCAAAAGACATATTCTTTAAAAAAATTTTTTTTAGGATTTATTTATGTATTTTAGGCCCACCTGGGTGGCTCAGTCAGTCTAGCAACCTACTCTTGATTTTGGCTCAGGTCGTGATCTTGTGGTTGTGAGATTGAGCCCTTTGTGGGGCTCAGAGTCTGCTTGTCCCCTCCCTCTGCTCTTCCCTGCTCACTTGCTCTTTCTCTCTCTCAAATAAATACATAAGTAAAATCTTTAAAAAATAGTTATTTATTTATTTGAGAGAAAGAAAGTGCATGAATGCATATATATATATATATATATATATATATATATATATATATATATTAATTCCAGGAGAATAGGTACCTAGTACAGGGAATCCAAAGAAATGATAGAGTATGTGGCCTTTTGTTCCTGGCAAAAGTGAAGTGGAGATACAAAGTGTGACAGCAGCATTACCTATCTGCAGAAGGGAACATGCTGCCCTTTTACTAAAGTAAAAGTTCTTCAGAAAGGAATCAAACCTTCTAATGAGCCACAACCAATAAATCCTGTCCCTCCTTTGGGAAGTACAGAAACTTTTGCAAAGAGCAGGGATTCCTAGGTCGGCCTATGGGCACTGACTGTGTCCAGACTTCCTTAGTGGGCTGTGGTGGGCAACCAAGTGGCTGCATCCCTGGAAAGACTAGAAGACCTGCTGTGGCTTGAGCCAGTGTACATGCTCCATCACCATAAGCAATAGAGTTTTCTGTCCCTGGGGTTGAAGATAAGCTGTTTTAGCCATTCTGACCAATGAATGTAAGCAGCTGTGAGAAAACCAACGTTCTTCTTCTATGGTTGAAATTTTAAAAACTTAAAAAATAAAAGGAAGAGAAGGGCATTGAATACAGGCCCAGAGGACATTGAACATTTAGTTGTATTTATATATAGGAAGCAGATTTAACAACCTCTTGACAGCCCCTATATCAGTGCTTCTCCAACTTTATTGTGCAAATGAATCACTAGGAGATTTTGGTAAAATTTGGATTCTGACTCAGCAGATCTGTGGTGGGGCCTGGGATTCTGCATTTCTCATAAGCTCCCATTTGATTTGGATGCTGGTGGTCTGGGACCACACTTTAAGTAGCAGAATGCTACATTGCTTTATTGTTGGGGTTTTGTTCTGTTTGGTGAACAGGGCATGGAATAAGAGTAGTTGTTCTCCTAGAATGGAAAAGCTGGGCCCTTCAGAGCAGTGGTTCACTGAGTGTGAGCCCAGCAAATCACCATGTGCATCCCTGGGGAACATGTTAGGAAAGCAAAATGTTGGGCTCCTCCCCAGATTTCCTCAAGCAAATAACCAGAGGTTGGGACCCAGCTGTCTGTTTACAAGCTCTGGGGGTGACTCTGAGTTGTAAACATTTGAGAATCATTGCAGGAAAGCAGCTGACAATGGCTTTGAAAGGTTTGGTGGTTACGTCAGCAATCCTATATAATGGCTGTAGGCTCCTGAACCATGTATCCTGGTCTTTTTCTGCTCAGTTTCAAACTGGATTCCTTGGGTTATTACATTCTTCAAAGTCTTAGCTTTTTATATGAATCCTTCCATCCTTGTTCTGCATTCTTTATGTGGGGACCACACAAAAGCAAATGTGCCTCCAAAATAAAGCCTGGGAATTATTTCAGGGTTCATTGATCACTAAGTGGCTGTGAGTCTCAAGTCTCTGCTGAGAACTCCCTTTGGTTGTGGTATTGGGACCAGTTGTCCAGGTTTGTTGGAGACTGAGGATTCCCACAGCATGGGACTGTCCATGTTTACACTAGATCTGGGACCATGGGTCACCCTAATTGTAGGATGTTGCTTTTCCAGCTTTAAAGTGTGAATAACCTGAAGATTTTGTTAAAATGCAAGCTCTGCTGATTTCAGTACTTTCAGTTTGGTGCTGAAGAGTCTGCATTTCCAGCAAGCCCCTAGGTGACATACTGTTGCTGGTCTGTGGACCACAGTTGGGCAGCAAGGTAGTATGCCAATCTTGGGATACAGAGTTGGCCTATATGCAGATAAATCGGGGTATCTATAGGCACTTATACTGCAGACTGGCTCCTTGGCCCTGACAAAGTCAAAGAAAATTTTTGAGCCATCTACAGGCATTAGAATTGTGAATTTTACCTACAAATATATGGTATCAACACATCTCTACCTTTTGGGGCTGTGGTTCTTTAACCCATCCAATCCAACACATGCCTTAAAAATTGTCCCTTATAAGGGCAGGTGACTTCCGTTATAAAGTAGAGTAGAACATTCTTAAGGCTACAGTTTTCTCAGTTTGCGTTTGAGTATTACTTAATAATTTTCCTAGTTTAGGCTAAGCATCTGCAGATGACCTGGGTATATCTGTCATTTTTGGTCTTGTCTTTGCCTCACAAATGGTTCATTTGTCCTTCAGTTTACAGCTGTGGTCGACCACAGGGTCTTTTGCTATTTGCAGGGTTAGTGCTTTTCAGCATAATGAGTTTTGCTTTATCCATATCCCCCTTTACTAATTGCAGCACAGCAGCACATTCTATATCCCATCTGTTTCCATGATTGATTGTCTTTTACTTCAGAGTGTCCTGGAGAGTTATTAAGAAAAAAATCAGACTTCACTGCGACCTTTAAAATCATCATAAATTGTGTTTGTATCCAAGTATACTGGTCTACATTATGACCACCCAAAGCACAAGAAATAACTTACTTGCTGTTGACTATGTGATTTCTCCTTACTTGTCACAGTGAGCTGTGCACTGAGCCTTTTTGCCTTATTATGTCTTCTTCATTCTGCTTATATCCTGTGTAATTAGTGTTTTTTGTCTACACACTTCATCTTTTCATTGATGAAGACAGAGAGGCAGAGCTTAGTAATGGCTCTTAAGAAGCTGCTGGTCATGAGTTTCTGGTAACATATAAAGTTGTTTTGATGTACTGTTAATTCTCATTATTCATGGTAGTTATGGTCTATAACAATACCTCAAATCCTGAATTAGTGAATACTGAACAATTACCCCTAGGAGAAATACAGGATTAGGTTCTTGGTCTTATGGTCACAACATTTTCATCAGCTAATTAAATGCATAAACTTGTGTTACATGTGCTTCTGTTAAAGACACCTTAAATATATATTGTTGATTAATTACCATTGAACTCATGGTCAACAGCACTATAACTCATGCCTGAACAAAGTTCATCTAATATGTGTATTTTCTCTGTGAGGCACTTCACACCCTTTTTGTACTTAGGACCACTAGACAGCACATAGCACTGGGCTTGGGAGCCATTTTTTTTTTTTTTTAAGATTTTATTTATTTACTCATGAGAGACAGAGAGAGGCAGAGACATAGGCAGAGGGAGGAGAAGCAGGCTCCACGCAGGAGCGCGATGCGTGACTCGATTCCAGAACTCAGGGATCACATCCTGAGCTGATGGCAGACGCTTGACACTGAGCCACCCAGGCATTCCTGGGAGCCATTTAGAACAGCAAAATCAACCAATACCACACAGAAAAAAATCATGGCACTAAAAAGGTATGACAAGTGCATTTGTTCACTGTGTGAGAAGTGAAACAAGAAGGTGGAGTGTTGCATGTGTGACCTCACCTAATGTATGCATAGGGTGACCCAGATTTTGGCCATATTCACAAATGACCATGAAAGTGCCACATGTTAGGATTTGGGGGTTATAATTACATATAAATTTTAGCAAGTAAGCAAATTCACAAATATGGACTCTGTGAATAATGAAGATTGATGTATGTTGTCATATAACCATACTCTTCATAGCTGGCTCTATTTAGTCTATGATTCTACTTAGTGGAGTAAAGGCATTTGCCTTCAACTATTGAAAAACTTCTAGAAGCATGTTGATAGAGGCCTGTTATATAAAGATATATCATCACTTTGGCAGCATCTTAGCATAATACAGTATCCAGGGCCCTCATTTATGAACAAACGTGGTATCAGGCTTTTTCCAGGTACCATGTATAGGGCACTAAGGCCAGTGCATGGATCTCTGTTTCAAGGAGCTTGCAATGTCCATGAGAAAAGAGGATCAACTATAACAGTAAACAGTAAGAGCCTAATAGTACAGATAACGGGTATTAGAGAATTTCAAAACCACCACAGGTTGGCTAATTTTTGTTTCCTGCGAGACCAAAGTTCCACATCTGCCTTTTTACCATAGTGCCTAGCATATAGTAGGGGTTCAAAATTATTTATTTGAGTGAAAATGAAAATGAAAGTATTTGAGCTGATGTCTTGGGGCCTTCCATAGGTCAGTTTTCCAAACTCTACTTGATAAATTTCCATGGGATATTTATCAAGTAGAATTACATTTCACAAATCAATTGATTATACTTAGCATTTGTAGACTTTTAGCAATGTAGCATATAGGAATCACCTAGGGGAGATTATCACAATGCAGATTCTGATCAGTAGGTTAGGGATGAGGCTTGAAATTCTGTATTTAGTTTGATCCTCCCCCCCAAACATTTTATTATAAAAAAATCAAATATACAGAAAGATTGAAAGATTTTTACAGTGATTACACACACACACATATATATGTACACCATCCATATTTTACAATGAACATTTTACTTCATTGCTTTGCAGACCTAGCTATCCATACCTTTACTTATTCATTTTCTCATTCATCTTCTTTTTTTTTTTTTTTGTTTGATGCATTTCAAAGTAAATTGAAGACATCAGTGCATTCATCCCTCAATAGTTCATCCAGCCTGCATAACTTTAGCTAGAGTTCTGTATATGTTTCTGGATATGAATTTTTAATTTGTTTGGGTAGCAGTTTCTTTATGCATAAAAGTATAAGGTTGGGTAAACTTTCAGGTGAAATTTCTGTGGTTTTATGAGAACTTAATGCCTGGCTTAGTTACAGGGGTTAGAATGTGGGACAAATTAAGAGTAACCCCTAAGTTTTGAACCTTGGGCCAAGAAGGTTTTATTGGAACATAGCCATACGCCCATACTCATGCATTTGTAGTAGTTTCTCACCGTGCTTTCATGCTGCCATGGTAGAGGTGTGTAGTTATGGTAGAGACCATATGGTTTAAAAGGCCAAGATGTTTACTATCTGGACATTTACAGAATACATTTGCTGATCCCTGAGGTAAAGAAATAAAAATTACTATGCAGACTGGGAGAGATCTGGAAATTAGAAGAATGAAAACAAACTAAAAAAGTTGGCAGAGTTGACAGAGGAGAGTGGGATAACCTAGGTTCTAGAGAATTCAGATGTAAATGCACCTCTAAATAAGATTCCTTTCTAAGGTATGTTGTCCCCCCCCCCCCCCCATTCTTTCTTTAATTGAAAAAGGGAAAAGCAACAGTGATTCAAGGTACATCAGTCAACTTAGGCTATTCTGTGCTGTAACAAATGGACCCCAAATCCCTGTGGCTTTTTTTTTTTTTTTAATTTTTATTTATTCATGATAGGCACACAGTGAGAGAGAGAGAGGCAGAGACACAGGCAGAGGGAGAAGCAGGCTCCATGCACCGGGAGCCTGACGTGGGATTCGATCCCGGATCTCCAGGATCGCGCCCTGGGCCAAAGGCAGGCGCCAAACCGCTGCGCCACCCAGGGATCCCTCCCTGTGGCTTTCAACAGCAGCTCTGCTTGTCCTCCATAGGTCACCTTTGGTTCAGCTCCATGTTGTCCTCTCTGGACTCAGGTGATAGAGCCTCCACCATCTGGGCTATTAACAGGCTTGTGATAGTCAAGAAAGAGAGAGACAAAACATTAACCAACTCTTAAAGCTTCTTGCTTAGAAATGCACTTATCACCTTTGCTTAGATTTCATTGGCCAAAGCAAGTCATGCGGACAGACCTGGGTTCACCAGGATGAGGATCTTTAACACTCCTCCAGAGAGAGGAAGCAGATGAATATGAACAGTAGTGCACTCTTCCTTGCAAGGCAAAACTGTCAAGAGATTTTTGTCATTGTTTAAGGAGCATGGCTTCACTGTGCTTGGAGGAAGAGGGAAGAAACCTACACAGAGTGTTTTCTGAATAATTAATATCCCCTGCTGTTACTTATGGTAGGGGAAGTTTTTCACCTGGGCTTTATGAGTTTCTATGTCTGTGGGTCAGACCTGGTAGTCCATACTAGCTCAAGTTAATGATCTAGCACATAGGGATCTTCTGGGGAGATTGTTACAATGCAGATTCTGATCAGTAGGTTAGGAACGAGGTTTGAAATCCTGTATTAAAAAAAAAAAATCCTGCATTTCTAATAAGGTCCTGGGGGATGCTGATGCTACCAGTCTATGGACCATACTTTGAGTAGTAACAACGATTTTCATCACCAGATGTTCTAAAACCAAACCAGAAACAGGTATTCATTAACAAACTATCTGGATCAAAAAGGTGAAATAATGAATCCAAAGGGAATAAAGTACCCAATCTGAAATGTTGAACATTTCTGGTCATTGCTCAGAACATCTCCAAGGCAGAGAAGAACCAGATATTGAGAGCAGGATTACGTTTCAAATGATGATGAGAGGATCACCTGGAGTCATGACTGGTGGTAGGGCAGTGGGTAGGCCAAGAAGTGTGGCCAGAGAAGAGTTAGTTATTAGTTATAGATTTTGAGCTAGAGCAGTTCCACCCAGTGACTTTGGCTATCACCATTCTATCAACACCCTCTTTGTAGTGGAATGTGGGTCAAAGGAAACATCAATATTTTTAGTCGCAGATGGGACTTAGAAACTAGCAATAAATGTTTTTTGAGCACTCAAACATGAATAGCAGCTTTGTCAGAATTCATAACTTTAGATAGTGGCAGAGGATTCAGTACAGTTAATAAAAGCCATTCAGCAATTTCATGCTATGAAGTATGTTTCATTTGAGTTTTGATTGTCATAAATATCTTGCTAGTTAAATCTGAAGCAAGACTATAACTATGAGATTTGATGTTTGAAGAGAATATTTTGAGGTGAAATGGTTCTTCAGAACTTTAGCATTGTTCCTTCAAAGGAACATCTGTAGTTATTAGGAACAATTGATTTTATTGTCTGTTGATTCCTCTTTTTAATGACATTGACAGAAGTGTTTTGGCCGTGATTAGCAAGATAAAGCCCATGCGTATATTTCAAATATGTCATGGTTTTTGCATGAATTGCTGTTGTATTTAGGTTTTGTGTCACACACATCTGGCATTGAATTCAGACTGCTACCTGCTTGCTAGGATTCCATGGGCAAATATTTAAACTCTGAACCTTATTTCTTTATTTGTGTCTTATAGGTGATATTGCATTAAAGATGGGCTAACTAATGTACATATATATCTTTAAAGATATATATGTATATAGATATATATGTATTTCTATATATATTTAAATATATTTATCTTTAAAGATTTTATTTATTTATTTGAAAGAGAGAGTATGAGCTGGGGGAGAGGGCAGAGGGACATGCAGACTCCCTGCTGAGTGAGGAGCCCCATGATATGGGGCTCCATCCCAGGACCCTGGGATCATGACCTGAGTCCTCTTTTTTTTTTTTCTTTTTTTACCTTTGATGTCATGCTTTATTTGTTCATCCATTAAATATTTTATTTTTATGTCCTCTCTATACCCAACATGGAGTTCAAACTCCCAATCCTGAGATCAAGATCCCCCAACCAGGCCAGCCAGGCACCCCAGTGCCATGCTTCATAACTCTTTGCTTCCTTGCCTATCTCTGCATCGAACTGGAACATTGAGTCCTTGACGGGGAGCTTTAGTTACCTCAGAATCCTAGAACGTTCTCACTGTATCCCAATCCTAGATTGACATTTACCATTGAATAGCACTTTAAATAAATAGTCAGTACAATAACTACTACAGTAAAGGAAATTATCAACTTTTCACGTGTGTGGGCCCTGCTCCCTGGGCTCCCAGGGAAGCTATGGTTTCTTTAACATTGATCAAGGTCCAAATGACTCCACCACACCTCAAAGCATGGGCTCAGTTTCTGCCCTGACACATGCAACACCTCTGCTTCAATTAATATGTATCAATTAATCAAAGGGAGCCTGACCGGCTCCGTGTGGTTCGTAAGAACATGGGATCCTGGGATCATGACCTGAGCCAAAGGCAGATGCTTAACCTATTGAGCCACTCAGGTGCTCCAGAGCTAACAGTAATGTATTTAAAGGACATTACACAGAGTAGGTCCTTAGTGAATGCTGGCTGTATTTTTTTATATTCGTGATACAAATTGAAATCACTCTTGTTTCGACATTTAGAGTGAACCATGTATATGGCTATAGTAAAAAAAAAATAGGCAGCAAATATTGGACAGGATATGGAAAAACTGGAACCCTCATACATTGCTGGTGGGATTTTAATATAGTACAGCCACTTTGGAAAACAGTCTGGCATTTTTAAAAAATGTTAAACATAGATTTACCATATGACCCAGAAATTCTACTTCTAGGAATCTACCCAAGTGAAATGAAAATATATTTACAAAAGGCTTGTGTGCCAATGTTCATAACAGCATTATTCTTAATAGACAAAACAAAACAACTGTCCATCAACCAGTGAATGGATACACAAATCGTAATATATCTATACAATGAACACTGTTTGGCAATAAAAAGGAATGAAGTACTGCTATATGCTACAGTGTGGATGAACCTCAAAAACAATATGCTAAATGAAAGAAGCTAGACACAAAAGATCACATACTGTATGATTTCATTTATATAGCATTCCCATAAAAGGCAAATCTGTAGAGACAGCAAGTAGATTAGGAGTTGACTGGCTCTGGCAGGGGGTGCCAGTGGGTAACTGCACATGGGCTCGAGGTTTCTCTTCAGAAATGGTCTAAAATTAGATAGTGATGATAAGTGCACAGCTCTGTAAATTTACCAAAAAGCATTGCATCGAATGCTGAAACTGGTGAATTCCATAGCATGTAAATTATAACTCAGTAATGCTATTTTTTAAATAAAGTGTGAACTGTGTTCATTTTTTAAATTTTTGCTTATTTCTGTGTAGGTTCTCATTGTCATAAAATGAGGACAATCAGTGAAATACTTTTTCGCTTTCTGAAATGAGGTGGATTCCGGAGCTATCGTGAATGCTTCAGCTTTCTCAACTCAGTAGGGAACGCTTTGGTTTTTCAGGACAGCAAACTGAACCCTGAAACTAATAGCCTGCAGGCACCAGCTGAGGATCGTAACATCTGAAAACAATAGAAAGTCCAGTCAGTAAATGCAAATCAATAACACTGGCTGATGATTCCACGTAAGTAAAGAGAGATTTTTAAGATGGAGTGTCTTGACTCTAGCCATTAAACTTCTCATTCACCAGTTCTTCATTAAATGCCTGCCTTAACCAGGGCAATTGAGTCTAAGATATCAGACATTTTTGAGTTATGGAGATCACCTGCTTCATTTTTGGCCTTGGGCACAGGATAAAAGGAACTGAGTTGAATATTCCCCCAGAGAATGATGTAAGGAGAGGTAATTGGCAGCACCTGGAAGATACCATCTTGGAACAACTGCCATAGATGTGCTTATGGAAGCATAAGTACATTTAAGAAGAGGCACCGAGTCTCATTGTGTTAAAATGCTAGGGACCTCATTCAAGCATCAGATTTAAGAACTAGGTGTGTGTTTATGCGTGTGTGTGTGTGTGTGTGTGTGTGTGTGTGTGATAGAGAGAGAGAGAGAGAGAGAGAGAGAGAGAAAGAGAGAATTCTCTGGCCTTATTTTTGAGAATGGGAATAGCTTGGGCACCCAGGTGGCTCAGTGGTTGAGCGTCTGCCTTGGGCTCAGGTCATGATCCCAGGGTCCTGGGATCAAGTTTTGCATCGGACTCCCCACAGGGAGCCTGCTTCTTCCTCTGCCTATGTCTCTGCCTCTCTCTGTGTGTCTCTATTTGTTTCTTTTGTAGGGATCTCATTGTGGGGGTGCAATCCTAGCATTCTCCTGATCGGATAGACTAACACATATACTTTATCAGCCTTCTTTGGTTGGTAGTAAGTGAGTAATAGGAATAGAAGGTGTCCCAAAGTTGCTACCCAAACAGCAAAAACAAAAACAACTCATTTCTCAGTGTATAATATGAGGATCACTGGTATCAGAATAACCTTGTAGGGGGCAAGAAGTGTGAGTATCTTATTTTAACAATCTACGTGAGTGGCTGTACTATGCCATGCTCTGTTTCTGAGGAAACAGTGGTGCATAAAAGAGACCAAAGTCCCTGCTTCATGGAGTACTTGTTCTACTAAATTGTTCTCCAACTGTAGGCCCTGAACCAACAGCATCTCCTTTGCTTGGGTACATAGACATGTACAGTTTCTGGCCTTGCACTTGACCTACCTAACAAATCAGAAACTTTGAGGGGGCAGCCTGACAATACAAATGCTAATACGCTCTCTAAGTGTTGATGTGGGATAAGTGTTTGAGAAGCACTCTTCGAGGGCAGGGTTTCTCAACCTTAGCACTGTTGACGTTTTGGGCTAGAAAATTCTTTGTTGTGGGGCTGTTCTGAGCAGTGTAAGATTTTTAGCACAAGAGATGCCGTGTAGCTCTCTACCCTAGTTTTGACAATAAAGATTGTCTCCAGATAGTGTGAATGTCTCCTGGGGGTGCAGAATCATCCCAGGTGAGAACCAGTGCCTTAGGGCAAGGCTGTTCAAGATGGCTTGCTGACTGGTACTATTAGCATCACTTCAATCACATCTCTAGGATGAGTGAGGAATCCACGTTTTAAAAAGTCCTTCTAGTGATTGTGATGCTGCTAAGGTTCAAGAACCACCATCCTAGTGGAAGAGATAGACACGTGCAAACCATTCAGAATGAGTAGTGTGCTACACATAAGATCTATAAGAAGGAGTGTCTTCACTTTACCCATTCAACATCTCCTTTCAGAAGGATAAGGAGGATATGGAAGGAGGACAGGGTGTTCCCAGGAAGAGAAAGGTTGTAGTTTTAAATAATATAGTCACGGAAGGTTTCATTGAGAAGGTGATTGATCAAAGAGTGAAGGAAGTGAGGAGTGAAGAGAGAATGGGGAAGAATGCTCCGGGCATTGAGAAGGGAAAGAGCAAAGGCCCTGGGGCAGATGTATGTCTAGTAGGTTAGAGGCTAGTAGGTAGCCCAGGGTGATCAAGTAGAGGAGTCTGGAAGTAGTTAGAAAACAAGTAAGAGAAGTAATACATGGATGAATCAATGAACAAGTTTACCTTGACTTCTATATATGCAAGTTATGTGGCTTTGAGTGTATTTTGTGATCTTTTTAGACCTCAGCTTTTTCTTTTTTTTTTTTTTTTTTAATTTTTAAGGTATTTATTTATTTATTTATGATAGTCACAGAGAGAGAGAGAGAGAGAGAGAGAGGCAGAGACACAGGCAGAGGGAGAAGCAGGCTCCATGCACCGGGAGCCCGACGTGGGATTCGATCCCGGGTCTCCAGGATCGCGCCCTGGGCCAAAGGCAGGCGCCAAACCGCTGCACCATCCAGGGATCCCTCAGCTTTTTCTTTTATAAAGCAGGATTAATACTTGTTCCCTAGAAGTCTGCTTTGAAAAATAAAATGCTCAAATGATGGTAAACTTTCAAGAGGTTTGTCAGATTACATTGCTTATAGTATGTGATCAATAAATTGTATATGTGTTATAAGAAAACAAAACTAAACCTAGGAAAATTTAGACCTACCATGTCTGAATCTCTGTGATGGAGACTGGTAATCTGGGCTTGTAATAAGTCCCGCAAAATGATTCTTGAATATGTACACTATTTTGAAACTCTTTATTCTGCTCATATACAGTATTTGTATCCTGGTCCCATTGATTATTTGAAATGCCTTGTCAGTAGAATTTTTAAGGTGTGAATATTAACATATGAGATTCCAAGGCTTTCCTAAGAAGGAACCAAATTGTAGATCAATATGGCAAGTTCAGGAGATTACACTGAGAGGCTTTTAACTTCCGGGTGAAGCTCTCTAGGGTGAACATTCAGAAGAGGACTCCAGGGGAACTGACCCTTTTTGGTTTGCTCCAGCCAATCAACAATACTAAGAAATAGAAATACTTCGTGATCCACTGTGCAAGGAAAATAACTGTGAGGTAAATAAGGTATTATGTCGACTATGATGTCCCTAAGGTTGGTACAGTTATCCAAGCAAAAGATTCCTTGTACCCAGTTATGTAAGTTTTTGTTTGTTTGGTTTTTTCTTTTCTTTTCTTTTTTGTACTCAATCCACCTCTCCCTGATGAGTTGCCTGTCTTTATCATTATGCTTTGGTAACTTAATATGATAACCTTGAACTTTTGTAAACACCTCTCCTCTTAAAGGCTCGGTGTTTGGGGCCATTTTCAGTTTTTAAAAATAAGCTATTCTTCAATATGTTACTCTCCGGTTATTTTGCTCCACCTTATTTGCCTTAGGGAACCTCGGAGATTAAATCTTACCAAATCTTGAAGCTGCCATGATTTGAACTGCTAGGTTTTTCTGCCTTAATTTCCCCTCTGTGAGTTCAAGAGGTCAGACGTAGTTTGAGGCAACACTTAAGGAGTCTGTATCTTGAAAAAGCAATTGGATTAGTTGGGTTGAATCTCTTTCCTTTTTTTTTTCCACATTGAAATGATGGGGTGGGAGAGTGTCAAGATGAGTTTTAAATTGATTTATTTGGAGATAAAATGCACCAAAGCTGAAGAGGAAATGCCTTCTCATTATTTAGTTGCTGAGCTGCACCTGAGAGTTCATGATGATGCCAAGAGTATAAGTGAAAGCACCCAATTTTTGTTCAGTTAATTCACACATACATTATAAATATTATAAATTAATTATAATACTCATAAGATATATACCCAAGCAATTTAAGGAAGTTTAAAAAAGCAAGGGTGTTGCAGTTTGTCTTCTATCTACTGAACTACATTACTTTTAACAACTTCTCATTTTAGGCCCCTGCAATATTTAATTTATCACCCCTTCAATTTCACCTACTAGAGAATTGAGAATTAAGGATATTTTCGCCTGTTCCAAAGCTCTTATGAACTTTCACCTTCAAGGATTAGGCACATCACAGTCACCAAACCTTTTCCCCACTGCAGTGTCCGCCAAAAGACATTTTCAATTAAAGTTGCTCCTAAGAGTATCAGAAAAAATAAAGGACACCTGGTTAAATTAGAATTTCAGATAAACAGCAAGTACATTTTTAGTGCACATATTTTCCATGCACTATTTGGGATATAAAAATCTATTTGTGGTCTGTCTGAAACAACATTAATTGGGGAGTCTTGTAGTGATTTGTTAAATCAGGCCACCCTATTGGCTTCTCTTGGGATTGATGTTATTGGACTACAGGAATATCCAATTGTGATCATTAAGCTTCAACCTAAGGGAATCTTGGAGACAAGTTATTTGGCTTCTCTACCAGAAGGAAATTAGGACCAAATTCTATTCTCTGAAGAAAAGACAATTTAGAACCTAAGACTTCATTTTTTTTGAGAAACAGCTAGGGTCAAAAGCCACTGTCATGTTTCCCTAAGATGAGTGAAGCAGGAATTAGAGGTATTTCTCCTTAGGCCCTAGGGTGAATATTACCATGTGAAAAATGAAGAACCCAAGAAGATCACAACATGTCTTTTTCTCTTTTAAGTCTTCATGGATCTGGGTCACAGCTGAACGTTTATACAATCTACTTTTCAATTTGTTAGGGGATCAAAGGTCTATCCTAAAGGTAGCTACACCATTATCACATTTATCATCTATGTGAATCCTTTTGCATACAGAAATACCTAGTTACATCTGAGTCCCGTTAATACAAAGCTTAGCACAAAGAAACCTGTGCCTCCTCACTTTTCTTCCTCTCGATGATCATGGCTACAGTGGACACAGTCCAGCTTAGTTTGAGATTTAGCAAAGGGGCTTGGTGGTTTCTTCTCATTATGACAAGGATGAACTTGTCACGTCGTGGAAAACGAGGTATTGCGAAGAAGGAGGCAAAGACCCGGAATAATCAAATCTACTTTTTTTTTTTTAAGACCACTAACTCAAGGTATTTGTTATTACAGGATTCTGAATATTACTATGAAGTGACAGTCACCCTCCTTTTCATCTAGAGAACTGTTCTCAGGATCTACAGAAGAGAGGTATGCTCAGATTTACTCCTTTTAAACTCCTTAATACTCTTATTAGAAGCTACGTTCAGTAATTCCCTTTGTAATCCGCCTTATCTGGCTTCTGGAGTATTTATTTTGATTAATCACTTTGATCCATGGTAATAATTTCTTGCCAGGAAAAGCTCTGAGGAAAGAAATGATGTGCTGTTTTATGTTGAAGTATCTCCTGAAGGAACATGGTTCTGGGGGTTAAACAGCTCTAAGTCTGTTGAAGGTGGGGAGGTGAGTGGCCACTGGTAAAGTGAGGATGGATGCTGAGGGGAGGCATTTGTGTCAGAGCTATGTGGTAAAATAGGAACAGAGTTTCTCCTAAAACCCCCACGTAGTTATAATAAACAGTTTAACATCAAAATGACTGCAGGCGTCCTGTTATTGTACTCACCTGGAAGTGAAACAAAACAGCCTTTTCTCACTTCAGAGGACTGGAGTTTCAAACTGTGATATTCTGTTCTAAAAAGGATTTAGAATTCTAAATTTTTTGGGTTTCACATGTCCTACAAAATCCTAAACGCAACTGATAACTGTCTGCTAGACCATTATATTTTCCCGGGGTGAGATACACAAAGATAACAAAATCAGAAACATAAGCTTTATATATTTGCTGTTGGAAGTGGGAGTGCTTGAAAGTTTAGATCAGAGGTTTGCAGACTTCTGTAAAGGGACTAAATGGTAAACATTTTAGGCTTTGTGGGCCTTACGGTTTCCTTTACTCAATTTGGCCTTTACTCAATTGTAGAAGGAAAGCAGTATTAGGCCACATACAAGTGAAGGAGTGCAGACACTGAAATCTGATGTTGACATTCTCATGTATCCTCAAGAATTTTTTGTAAAGATATTCTTTGAGAGCACGAGGTTGCTCATGAGCAGAGGAAGGACAGAGGGAGAGGGAGAAGCAGGCTCCCCACTGAGCAGGGAGCCTAATAGGGGACCCAGTCCTGGGGCTCCATGATCATGACCTGAGCAGAAGGCGGACACAACCAACTGAGCCACCCAGGCACCCCTGTAATTTTATTTTGTGTGTTTTGTTTCACGTTGTTTTCTAGCTCAAAGGCTAGATTTGGCCTTAGGTTGTAGTTTGCCTCTGCTTTAGATCCTAAACCAAGGCAAAGCCTCCTGCGAATCTCTGCATACTTTGTACTCATTATCATTGCAGAGACCTTATGCTACACTCCTGTTATAGTTTTCCAAAAAGACCCAGGCCCAAGGCAGAAGTGGTTAGTGCCTCACGGGGCCGGACAGCATATCTTAAGCTGTGCCTTGTGGGAGGAGGAAGGAGCGTCAGGTATTGACGATACCTGGTCTGGCTGTTTATTGCCAGAAGTCTGTGGACAAACCTTGTGCACCTGGGCTGTTCTGCTTCCCAGCCAGTGACCTTCCACCTGCTTTAACTTTAGTCTTGTAGCTCTTAAGCTAGTTAGCAGAACTTTAGGGAGCTAGAAGTTTGGCAGCTGTTTTTCAACATAGCAGAAGGTCAGAAGGCAGAAGGTTTCTTTATATTACATTTTTATTGTTTCTCTGTGATTAAAGGGTTTGATTTCAAACACTTGACAAGAGTTGTTTGAACATAGATCTGCCTCAGTGTAGGCAAACTCAAGTGAAAGAAACTAACAAACCCGTGGACCCCCTCCCATCCTTTATTCTCTACACCAAATAAATAGATCAATTGGGGCATGATGATTGAATAAAAATAATTCTTTGCAAAAGAAATAATTGTAAGCAGTTCTCAAATGTTTTCTTAAAATCACTGAAGCTTTCTCTAAATAATACACTTGCTGAATGTTGAAAATAAGACTATATGTAAAAATGAAAAGCTTTCCTTCCTTGTGTGAGCTAATAATGTGCTGTGTGACCTTAGATAGGTTACTTCACTTCTCTGTACCTGAGTTAAATAAAATGAGGAACTTGAGGCATATGAATTCAAAGGGTTCCTGGGTATACCTAAAAAGATGAAATAATAGAATATAGAGTGTAGGTGTCTCATAACCACTGAGTAAAAGAGCATTATTTTCTCACCATGGTGTTATATGGCTTAATTATGTTCCTCCAAAATTAATATATATTGAAGTCCTAACCCTGTAGTACCTCAGAATGTGACCAGGTTTGGAGACTGGGCTTTTGAAGTGACAATTAAGGTTAAGTGAGGTCACATGGGTGCACCCTAACCCAGGTGAGAGTCTTTGGAGATAGGCCTTCAAAGAGGGGACTGAATGAGACAGTAGGCTGGGGCCATTGGATGACAGCCTTTGGTGCCTTTTAGAGAGCTACTAGGGATGCCCTAGGACAGAGTGAAGGCCATGTGAGGACACAGAAAAAAGCTGCGTGCAAGCTAAGGAGAGTGGCCTCAGGGAGAAGCCAGAACTGCAACCACCTAGATATTTTAGCCTTGTCTAGAACCTCGAGAAATTTCTTAAGGCACCCAGTCTGTAGTATTTTGTTATGACAGCCTTAGCACACTAATATACGTAGTGTTGCAAAGAATGTGTGTAGGAGTGCCATCCTTGAGCTGACCTCATGAAGCAAAGGAGTAGTGTGAACTTGATTCCCTCCCCATTCCTTGCTCCACCTAACCACTCCTGGTCTGGAGCGCAGGGTGGGGTTGGATTTGAAAGAAGAGGTGAGGGGTGCCTGAGTGGCTCAGTGGCTGAGCGTCTGCCTTCAGCTCAGGTCATGATCTCGGAGTTCTGGGATCGAGTCCTACATTGGACTTCTAATGGAGAGCCTGCTTCTCCCTCTGCCTATGTCTCTGCCTCTTTCTCTGTCTTTCATGAATAAATAAATAAAATCTTAGAAAGAAAGGAAAGAAAGAAAGATCATTGGATTGTGTGGACCTTCCTGGCTTTCTTTGGAGAAAAGTTTCAGGGTTCTGAACATCAATAAAAGATAAAATCTTAATCTGTTAGCAGCATATTTTTCATATGTCTTAGTGAGAATTCAGAGTTAAACTTCTTATTTGCCAGATACTGCTTTCATACCATTATTGATATAGAGAAGCCATTCTCAGATGTTTTTGTCTCTTTCATACCCTTCAGTCCTACAGGACTTCAAAGCTTTTATATGTGGGGTATGGCTATAGATATTTATATATTAGAAAGTAAAAATGAGAAATTTGCTAATTGCTTCATTTAGAATAAGCCTATTAACACAAATAACATTTTTTATGAAAAGGGATTTTCCCAAAGCAAAAACAGTGAAGAGCAGAACCTTTTCCTCCACATTTTTGTAAGTTTTTTAGTGTCTAGCCTAGTAGAAGGTAGCTGGATTGGCATATCTGCTTCTGCCTTCAAACTGTTGCGATATCACATATTATACTAGATTCAGAGAACTGCAGTATACGCAAGAGCATGAGAAAGGCAAGTGCCACCTTGGCATCAGGAGGAAAGTACTTGAGGTTTCATGGATGTCCTGCACAGCCCTATCAGGACTTGTGAGATCAGTTTGAGAACCTCTGCTAGGGCAATATACCCAGAAAAAGGTGATTTATGGTTTCTCTAGTAAGACTTGGTTGCCTGCCCTGTTGACCAGGCACAAACTTCTCCTCGTAGTTGCCTTTTTAAAACTATGTCTAAAATGGTTGTCAGTGGAACACTTGTAAACATGTAACTGAACAACTCAAAATTAGGACCACTTCGTATGTAGGGCACAAATGGCCCTGCACAATTTAAAGGTACGGCTGAAAATCAATGAAGGCAAAGAGGAACTGTTGCTTGTAACCCACATGGCCTGTAAGGCATAGTGGGTTTTTTTGGTTAATTTTTTGCACCTGATTTAGATTTGCATTTACCTATGCATAGGATCTGTCTCCATCAGTCACATATTTGACGGCTACTAAAGACTGCAGTGATTAGAAAATCTAAGGCAGAGAATTTGAGCTATATGGCTTTTCATCCTATGAATGAGGAAATGAATGTCCACATAGGCTGGATGTATTGCCCAGGATTACCCAACCAAGAAATACAGCACTTGAGATAGGAAAGACCTTGTTTTTACATGGTACTGTGCCATACCTATACTACTATCCTCGGCCAGCTTAGCAACTCAAGCTGAATGTAATTGTGAACTAAATCAGAGACTATAGAGTCCAAGGGTGATCATTTGGTTGTATAAAGACTCCCGAAGACTGGAGTCAAGAGAGAAAAATAATAAGACTTCAGTGGATTTGGGGCAAACTTTGAAATTCAGGGAGGGGTAGGATGGGAACAGGTTAACCCAGTGAAAGGAAGAATTTTGAAAAAAAAAGCATAGGGGCAGGTGGCCAGAAAGAAAAGCTTTGTGAACATGGGCTGGTGGAGAGGTGGTGGTGATCAGGGGTGAGGGGAACAGTTGCTGAGGAATAAGGAGCAAGGAGACTGACAGATGGGGTGGTGGTAGCAACACCCTCTCTGAATCCAAGCTTTCATTTGTTAGATGCTTCATCTAACAGGGGTGGCAGGTAAGTGGCTCTTACCTGGAGCTTGACAAAGGATTCCATCCAAGCTTTTGGCCCTGAAACTCCCATCACTGAACCAACCCAGCTAACTAGCCACAGATGTTTTGTTTATAACCGGAGGAATTCATGTGAGGTTGGTGATGACATTTCCCTGTCTATAAAATGCTGATAGTTAAACAGTGATACTCTGTGCAGCATTTGGAATCTCCATCTTGAGAGGCAGTTCTTAAGTGTAATGGTTTAATGGTCATTTAGCATGATGGGCCTTTGGAGTGTAATATCATTTGCCTGCCAGTTAAAATGAACGCTTCTCTGTGGGAAGTCAAAGATCATGTCAGCATAACTTGGGTTAGGTGAAGGAGCGCATCAAGATGTGAATGCTAAAATTGAGAATAGGGAATAAAATCTCTTGTATGCCTAGCCTGTTCATAAATCCAGTGTAATTAAAGAACACCACTAATACCTACCAAATGGGAAATACACTCTGAATCGGTGAAAAGTTTGACTTATTTCTAAAGAAGTGATGCTTTATTATCTTGTCTGTTTTTCACCTGTCCTCTGCGTAATGCTTTTCTAATTTATTGATAAGGTTGAGGTTACCACAATAAAGAAGCTGAACTTCTTGCCTGTCCTGAAGCTGCTGTGTCCCTCCTCTTGCTGCATTTGTGGAAGGAGGAGGTGTGGTCCCTGCCTTTCGGGGCCAGTGTTATACCCTTAGCCTCTCAAGGGGGCCTCTTCCCCATTCAGGAACATCATTGCTCCAATTTACCCTTCTCTCTCCTAGTCTCTTCCATCTGTTTCTGCTCACAGATTGTTTCTTTTTCCTTCACTTAGAAAAGCTCCCTGGCTGTTTGGACATACTTGTGTTACCCTCTGCACATAACCTTGAGCTGTGCACAGTCACACCCTGGCTGCTCCTGGGGTAGCCACTATTGCATGCCTATGGCATGGCGGGGGCTGCAACTGATCACATCCATGTTCTTGGCTCTCTTGTCTGGCTCCTCATCTTTCTCAGTGTTTCCTCTTATTTTTTGGTCAGGATTGGTGGTCTACCTTCCTGCTCCTGCTCCATGCTCATCATGGGCAGTGTCACCTGCACCCAACTTTTCATAAGCATCTTACCCTGCCTTTGAATGTATATACCCTTCAGCTCTGCTCTTTCCTTTAAGCTCCAGAGCCAGATACTCAACTGATAATCATCCACGTCTACCTCCAACTCACCATCTCAAAGCCAGACTTCAACATTGTCCTCCTTTACTGCTAGGCACAGCTGCTGTCCTCCACATCCTGGAGCAGGGGTCCACAAGCTGTAGCCAGTTGGCCAAATTCAGCCTGTACACAGTTCTGTAAATGATTTATTGGAACATACCCCTACCCATTTTTTAAAGTATTTTCAAGGGGACTGAGTGACCTGTAAAATGTAAGATATTTATATCTGACTGCCCCCCCCCCCACTTTTTAAAAAAGATTTTCTGTATTTATTCATGAGAGATACACAGAGGCAGAGACATAGGCAGAGGGAGAAGCAGGCTCCCTGCAGGAGCCCGATGTAGGACTCAATCCCAGTACCCCGGGATCACACCCTGAGCTGAAGACAGGTGCTCGACCACTGAGCCACCCAGGCATCCCTAGATCTGAGCCTTTACAGAAGGAATCTGTCAACCCCTGTCCTGGAACGCGAAAATCCTTTGAAGGGCTTGATAGTACCCACCAAAGGGTTTTATCTCCAGACTTTTTTTTATTCAGAGATTGGAGAATTTGCATTTGTAACAAGTTCCCAGGTAATGCTGGTCTGGGAGCTACCCATTGAACAGACTCCCAGAACAGTGTTCTCAATTACATTGTCATTCACTTCGATCTTCCAAATGAGCTTAAATTTATCCTCCTCATCAAATCTACATACTGAAATGATTTTTTAGAAATACACATTCATCTAAAACGTGACAAGTTTTCAGGGACTTCGTCTTACCTACAGGTAGGTTTCATCTCCTTGAACAAAGTATGGATCCCAGTAAAAGGAAAATGACATAAACCACAATAGTTAACCGCATGAGCGGTCTTTATTTTGTATCAAGCCCTTGACAGCATTAACTCATGGATTCCTCACAATGACCCAGTGTGGTAGGAACTTTTATCAATTCCATTTTCCAGATGAGCACACTGAGATTCAGTGCCAAGGTCATGGGGCAGGAAGGTGGTACAATCAAAATTTGAACCTGAGCAGTCTGGATGCAGAGCCTATCTATGCTGCACTGAATCTCTTTATAACCCCTTACTCAGTGCCCCCCCCCCTTAGTTTTGTTACAGTATTACCTTAATAGGTACAATTAGAAACCTAGATACATTCTCCTGTGCTAATAGTTCCTGTACAACTATAAAACCAAACCAAAGTGAATACAAAGACACAATTCCAATAAAATCTAAGTTAACATTAAATTGATGTTACACATGATACTGAATATTTTACTAAATATTAATTGTCTTTTGCAACATGAATTGGTATCTATTTGCTACAGTGAGGCTCTTGTGGGTTCAACCTAACTACAGCCTGAGGCATGTTCTGTTATTGCATTTCTTTTTCAAACTCCTGTGAAACCATTTTTACACAGTAATATAATGATAATTTGCCTGAATGTGTCATACAAATATTGTGTTGACCTCATTTCCCCTCATCAAACTTTCTAGGTAGTAAGACTTGCCACCCATGCCATCAAAAGAAAAGTGTTGGCTCTGAATCCTAGAGGGGTTCTGTGCTTTCAGGTGGTTAGTCACAGACCCTCGTTTGAGGAATCTGAAGTGTAGCTCCTGGGCGGACATCTAGAGCCCTTCACAGTGGATCCCAGGATACCCTTCCTTACTTCCTCTTACTACTTTCTTGTCTTTTAAATTTCACCAGTACTAAACTGCATGTAAGCTTAGGTGTCCAGTGAATTGCTTCATTTTTTCAGGCTTTGGTAAGAACTCTCCTCTGAATGACTCCTCCAATCCTTAAGCCCACCCCTCAAATCCAGTGTACTCCCAAGCCCTAGTCATCCTGTAAAATTCCATTTGAACACAGACTTCTCAGCAACCCACAAAATGGCCTGTGTGTAGCAGAACAAACTAATGCCTCAGTAATGCCCGGCAAGGTCCTTGTGAGCTACCTCCTGTCCTACACTATGGTTCGAGGTGAGCTCCACAGTGTCACAGCAAGCTTTAAGAAATAGGCTTTGTGAAGAATGAGAACACCGAAAAAGCCAGAAGCAGCAAGAGAAGCAGTTTTGTAGGTCCACTAACTTCCCCTCACCCTGCAAACTGTGCTGCTGGGTCCCAGTACTTGCTGGCCTCACTCACACTGGGGGATTTAGGTTCCACATGTAAAGTATTCTCCCTCTGTTTCTCTTCCTTTTCCAGGGAAAGCTTGAGGGAGCATCTCTCTCAGTGGAGGGATAATCAGACCTGCTTGGCAGCAGGCAGACTGGGTCTTGGAGTAGCAGCTATTCAATAGAGTTGTCTTGGAAAACCAGCTGCCCAGCATCTAGATACCTTAAAACCCATCGAAAGTTGCTTATCCGTCCTGTGGGAGGAAGGGAGCCTGCTGAGGTTGGGTCATTGGTCCCTGTGGAGGCTGACTTTGGGTGCAGTCCCAATAAATGGCTAAAGGGGGAACTGCTTCGGTGTTCAGGCAACTTGGAATTGGACCTCTGTGTTCTTTTCAGATCTGCTTGCACACTCCTCTGCCCTCATAATGTTCCAGTCCTGTCAGGTCTTCAGTGGCCCATTAAGTTGAAAAAGCAACTTTGGAAATTCTTCTAAGAAAAATGTACAAAAATAACAAAAGAATGTGTAGAGGCGGGATCCCTGGGTGGCACAGCGGTTTGGCACCTGCCTTTGGCCCAGGGCACGATCCTGGAGACCTGGGATCAAATCCCACGTGCATGGAGCCTGCTTCTCCCTCTGCCTGTGTCTCTGCCTCTCTCTTTCTCTCTCCCTGTGTGACTATCATAAATAAATAAATAAAATTAAAAAAAAAAGAATGTGTAGAGGCTTGGGATTTTTCCATTGACTACCATTGAAATCAAATTGAACACCAGGCAGATTTCCAAGTCAAGTGTCAAATAATGAGTCCCCATTGAGAGCAAAGTAGTTACGGTGAGATTATAGGTGCCTATTGAAGTGATCAGAGATTGACAACTCCTTTCTACCAAGGAAAGTGCAATTCTATATCTCTGGATGGGTTATACAGAAAATAGGGCTTGATATGTGTGTTGTAAGAACTATCAAATTAAAATAATTTTGCTGGGCCACATTAGCACTGAAAATCCTTTCAATGCTGATTCGGTAACAGTATAAAGTGCATGTGTTACATGTGGGTGTTAGTTTCTTTTAAAATCTATCCTGATACTGTCTGGATGTAGAAAATCAAGGTTTTTGAAATCAAAATAATTCATTTAATATACAACAAGAATAGAAGACACTTCAGAAGCACATCTATAATGCATGATAGCATACTTAGTGTTGAATCCACTTTGAAGACTGATAAGGCTTTTAAAAAGTAAATCACTGTCAAAATACTTCATATGTTAATATCATTTGTGGCTACTTTCCATTTCTGTTTCTGTGAAGCAAGAAATCAACAGTCTATCTCCCTTTTGTACAAAAAAAACTGAATAATTCTTAATACAGTGTAGTTCTTTATTCACTTAAGTAGGTGTTATAAATGCCTTACAGTGAACGTACACTTAAAATCACTCGTTGCAGTTGTTTGTATATGATTCTTTCATAATATTAAGTTGGCTTGTAAATCTGATCAACTTTGTTATTTGTGTGCCTTATTTTTATATTGGAAAAAATCTGATATGAGGTACAGAGTGGATTTATAGAGTTCAGAAGAAAAAATCTGATATGAGGTACAGAGTGGATTTATAGAGTTCAGAATATATGGCTCTTATACAAATATGAAACTAACTTAAACCAACTAAAATAATGCTTTATGATCCTTATAAAATTTAGTTTAACACTTCTTGTAATTGGATAATTACGTTCAAAATCAAAACTTTGGAAAAGGGAAAAATAATGATGAATTATTCAAAGATTCCAGCTTTCTAGAATGTACACATATGGATTAATGTCCTTCCTCTAAATTTAGCATTATATAAGTCAAAAGTTCTCTAAGCAATAACCTGTTGCCTGTCATTAAATATCAGAAATTGGTTTTTTTTTTTTCGTATCTAGATAATTATCTGTTGTATGGATACATGATAGTGTATACTAACTATTCCTTTTGGTAGACCTAAAATACTTCTAATTTTTGCATCTTATGAAAAACCAACATACGTTTATCATCATTATTTCTTTAGGGTGAGTTCTTAGAAATGGAGCTATAAGATCACTAAGTCAAAGGGGGTCTTTATTCATGCCGACGGAGTGTTTTTCAGGGGAGGTAGATGAATTTACATTGCTATCAGTGAATTAAATTATTCATTTTACTAGTTTGCCAGTATAAGATTTTATAATTTTTAAAAATACCATTTGGTAAGTCATCTCTGCCGTCTGCTGTGAGATACTTTGTCATTAGGTCTATTCCTGGTTTCTGTATTTGATTCCATGGGTGCATCTGTTGATTCCTTAATTATTATAATTTTATAGCCTTTAATAATTGAGGGAGTCAGTCCCTCTCATTATTCTTTTTGTTGTTTTCAGAATTTTCATGGTCAAACCTGCCTACTTATTTGATGGTCTGATTCACATTTGTATAGTTCAGGGAGACTTTGAGTGCGGTATTCTTTCTCCAATCCAGAGTGATTGGCTTACTTCTATGGTTATCCATATATTTTTTTTCATGTTGGAAACCTGATGACTTTACCAAGGTGCCGCCTTATTAATCACTTATTCTTTATCTTCCCTCCTGCCTGCTAGGACATAGTATAGACCTTTTTCATTTGTTGGTTTGGACCTGCCTTTATTTCAGAGAATTATTTGTGACTATTTTTGTTACTCATTTTGTTAAGACTATGTTTATAATTTTAATAATTTACTAGAATATATTTGCATTTCTTGTATAACCTTGATTCGATTTAGATATCAGTAATTTTTTTCTCCATTTTAACATGCAAATTTCATTTTGCTATTTCTCCTGGTCTGTTTTACATATATACAGAATCTCACCCCCTCCACTGCTATTACCTTGGTCTGATCCACTGTCCTCTCTTGCCTCCCAGTGGACCTCTGCTTTGTACTTTTGCCCTTCTACCGACTATTTTTAACACAACCATTGGTGTTCCAGTAATGTGGGTCCTGACACTCTTCAAAGTCCTGGAATGGTTCCCTATTTAACTTGGATAAAAGCCAAAATCCTTACAGTGGCCTACAAGGACCTACAGACTTTGTTTTCCTTCACCTTCCCGTAACATGTGTATTATCTTTCTGACTCCTCTGTAGCAGCATTATTCGCCTTGCACTGTGTCCCAGCATCACATGGCTATCCCATAACCACAGAAGGCACACTCCCACCTTGCAACCTTTTCCTTGCTTCCTCCTCCTACCTGGAATGCTGTTCCAACCAATTATTCATTTAGCTAATGACCACATCCCCTTCAAGTCCTGGCTCAAATCTTACCTTCTGTGTAAAGGTGCTCTACTCTATTTAATATTCTAAGCCATGAACAGTCCTTCCCTCCTAGACCTCTTCCTCTCCTATACCCTGATCTGCCTTTTGTCATAGCTTTTACTTTTGAGCCTTCTGTTTCAGAAGTTTCCTTTCTGAAACTTATTAACAGCAAACTTTCTCTGAGGGCCAGATGTAAAATTTTCTGCTTTGTGGACTCCATTGGTCCACAAAGCAGAATAGCTACTCAGCTTTGCCCTTCTAGCATGAAAGCTGTCACAGCATAGAAAACATGTTTTCTCATTATTTTTTTTTAAAGTAGCTGTGTTCCAGTAAAACTTTATTTACAAAAACAGATGACAAGCCAAATTTGGCCCATGGGCCATTATTATTTAATATTTTACATTTTATTACATTTGTCTTTTTCTAGGTTAATAGTATCTTGCATGAATGATTAGCTTATAAAACCATTTGGGCCTAGCATTTTCTTGGTGGAAGTACTTTTCTATTTCATTAATTGTTATAGAATCTTTCTGGTATTCCGGTTCTTTTCAAGTTTATATTACTATACTAAATTGTTCAGTTTTCTTTTTAATCTCTCTACCTCTGGTCATGTCTTTTATTCTAAATATTAATAAATTCCTTCTCTTGATTATTCGTGTCAGAGATTTTACTATTTTTAGTCTTTTCAGAGGATCAAAGGGATTTTATTACTTCCTATAGTATGATTTTCTAATTTATCATTTTCTGTTCTTATTTTTAATGCTTTATTCTTTGAGCTTACTTTTTTTGAATAATTAGCTCATTAATTACTAGGTTTTTTCCCCCATAGAATTTATAGCTATCATCTTCCCTCAAACAAGTCATTCTAAATCATCCTACATGCTTTGATATGTGATATTAACATTTTTGCTTAGCCTGTTTTTGTTTTTTTTTTTTTTTTGATACTTGGGTAAGGTATGTTTCTAAGTATAATTTAAAAAATTATTAACACTTAACTAACTTGTTTTTTCATCAGAGACTAGGATGGTAAGGAAATACCGACTTTTTAAAATTAATTGAGCTTTGCTTCATGGACTAGCAGCAGTTCAACCTTAGAGTTTTTGGTGTTTATGTAAATTTGTAGTATGTTTCATGCTAGAAGTGTTCATTAAATTAAGCCTACTGATAGTGTTCCTCATTACTGATTCTTTTCACTTGCTAATTTATTAGTTACTAAGGCAGACTTGTTGGAATCTTCCAGGATGATGGTGATTTTTAAAATTTTTGTTGACATAGTTATATTAAAAATGCCCTTGAAATACTTCAAAGTCATGTTAATAGGAGCAGATAAATTTACAACTTGTGTTGTCTGCCTTAACATTTTACTGTGATGCTCTTTATTGCAAGTGGTACCTATTGTGAAATCTATTAATATGTCCGTATAGATCACTTCGATTAGATTTTGAAACATTTTTTCTGCTTATAATCTTGTTTTGTCCTTTTATATTAGGTGATTTTAGGGGTAAATATTATAAAGCTGGATTTGTTTTTTTATGGCTGTCTTTATCTTAAACTTTAGTTCATTTCTATTGATGGCAATTACTATAAAATTTCTAGCATATTTTATATTTGTCTTCATCTTTTTTCACCTTTGTTAAAATTTTCTTTGCATTTTTTTCTATACTCTACTAGAAGATATATTCATTGCCCTTCTCTTAATAATTGCTTTAGAAATGAATAATTATACTATTAAGTCAAAATCTAATGGTAATGAAAATCTTTACCTCTTCCCAAACAATATGCAAACCTTCAAATACCTTAACAGGAATAAATGTCTTCCCAGTTGGTATTCTTTTGTTGTGCAGGATTTTAATGCTATCTTATTTATTTTAATCCCAGGAATTTAACATTCTTCTCCTTATCCTCCCCATCCCCCACCTTCTCCTCCTCCTTTCTTCCATTTTAGATTTCCTTTCAGAGTCCTTTTCCTTCTTGATGTACATTGTTTTGCAGGTCTCTGCTGAAGGCTGTGTTGGCTGCCCAAGCTGAATGTAGATCTAGGAACCTTGGGCTGTGGGCAGGGTCAGATCCAGACGTTGGCCAGCTACTCAGGATGCAGGCTTAGGGCATACTATAGATCAGTGATGCAGTGTGCCAAGTGAGCATGCTGGCTCTGGGCTCAGGTATCCTGGGATCACATGGCAAATGTGCAATCTTGAGCAATTCCTTCTATACTTTAAGCTTTAGTTATTTTGTCCTTAAAGTAGGGATGATTATGGTACTGATTCACTGGTTTATCATGATGGTGGATGAAGTTAATGCATTCACAGTGCTCAGATCACTACTTTGGCTAAAGTGAACATTGAAATGTAAACAAATGCATTAATAGGATTAACTGACATTTGTTAGAACTTTTAAATGTTTTTATTATGATATAGTTGTCTATTTATAGAAATTTGCAAAGATATTTTGAGAAGTTCCCATACATCTTACAGACCTTGGTTGAAGTTAAAATCTTATGTAACCATAGTACAATTAAAAAAAAAAAAAAACAGGAAAATTACATCAGTACGATACTATTTATGAAATTGCAGGTCTTATTTAGATTTCACCAGTTATCCCACTAATTTCCTTTTCCTGTTGTAGATACAAATCAGCATCCTATATTATTCCAGCTCAGTTGGCATGTTGTCTTCATCTCTTCCCATCTGTGACTTCTTCATTCTTTCCTTGTCCTTCAAAACGTTGACCCTTTTTTTTTTTTTTAAATAAAAAGATTTTATTTATCTGACAGAGCACAAGCAGGGGGAGAAGCAGGCTCTCCATTGAGCAGGAAACTCAGTGTGGGACTTGATCCCAGGACCCTGGGATCACAACCCAAGCTAAAAGCAGACACTAAACCAACTGAGCCACCCACGCACCCTCCTGACACTTCTTAATGTTGGGGCTATTGATGACTGAAAGTTAGATTGAGGTTTCTTATTTTGACTAGCATACCACAGCAGTGATGTGCCCTTCTCAGTATATCATACCAGGGGCCATGACATCAATATATCCTATTACTGATGATATTAACTTTGATGACTTGTTGAGGTGTGGTGACTGCTGGGTTTCTCCACTGTAAAGTGAAATTGTTCCCTTTGTGAATAATAAATACCTCCAAGGTATTTCTGAGACTATGGAAGTAACTTGTTTCTCCTTCAAACTTTGAGCAACAAATTTTAGTATCTGGTGATCTTGACTCAAACAGTCATTATGAGAGTGTTTGCTTAATGGTGACTTTCTATTTCCCACACTTATTCTCTCTTTAATAATTCAATTTTTTCCCTAGAAGAAAGAGTTGTTCCTTTTTCATTTATTTAATTAAATTATTATGGGTTATAATCCAATAAAAATAAGTTAAAGTATTGGTATGGAGGAGAGAACTGCAGACAGGTAGTTAAGAATTGTGGAGTAATCAATGTTAATCAAATCAGAAATGTTTGAGTATGTGAACATATTAGCAAGCATTTAACACTTAATTTTTAGGGCAGCCCCGGTGGCACAGTGGTTTAGTGCTGCCTGCAGCCCGGGGCGTGATCCTGGAGACCCTGGATCAAGTCCCACATCAGGCTCTCTGTATGATGCCTGCTTCTCCCTCTGCCTGTGTCTCTGCCTCTCTCTCTGTCTCTATGAATAAATAAATAAAATCTTAAAAACAAAAACTTAATTTTTAAAGCCATAATACACTGGAATTCTAGGTATTATGAACTACATGTCTTATTTCTCAAACCTAATGATATAAACCAAAAATCTTAATTATATTGCAATTATGTGATTCTAAAGATGTGCTGTATATTTATTGCTTTGAGAAATAAAACTTGCCATGTTATATTATTCCAAAGCATGTATGAGAAAACAGCATTTTCTCATGTGTAAAAGCATAGTACCAATGAGAAAAATGGAATTTAGTGGCATTTTATTTATCAAGTATCTATTACTATGGGCTGATGTAAAACTGTACTATATAATCTCATTCCTAGGCCTCAGTATATTCAGAAGCAACAGTTACATCAATTTATCATAAAATAGTAGCAACAGAAATGTAATTTTATTAATGCTGGGGCTCTTCTGGAATAATAATATTGAGGGCTGAGAGGTAATAGTACAAATTGGAATGGTGGGTCTCTACTAAAGGCAGACACATCTTTTTTTTATCCTGTGTATTTCCTCTAATTTTATTAGCAGTGCCTGAATTGAATAATAGTTTAGTGGTCAGATGTAGTAGATAGTATGTCAAGGTGATACCCAAATGTAACTTTTTGAAAACCGTTCCAGTTTAAATAGAAGCATTCCTTAGATGTACAGTGATTCTTAGAAGCTGTCTTTTAGCTATTTAAGTGTTGTTCTCAAAAAAGATAGATTAAAATCAGAAATTTTAATACATTTGCTTCGTGCATCTGAAATTGGTTCTAAGAAATTTTATATAATACAGTGAAGTTGGGATCCCTGGGTGGCGCAGCGGTTTGGCGCCTGCCTTTGGCCCAGGGCGTGATCCTGGAGACCTGGGATCGAATCCCACATCGGGCTCCCGGTGCATGGAGCCTGCTTCTCACTCTGCCTATGTCTCTGCCCCCCCTCTCTCTCTCTCTCTCTCTCTCTCTGTGACTATCATAAATAAATAAAAATTTAAAAAAGTATATATTAATACAGTGAAGTTTTTTCAAAAAAAAGTAGCTATACTTTTTAAATATAAAATTCACAATCTTTCTAAAACTCTAGAAAGGCTTAGTAATAGAAAGCCCAAGAACCTTCAAAAACTGGAGTGCTGATGTGACTTGAAATAGGATTTGTCTGTAAGTCAGTGAAAAACAATTGCAAGGCCTTCAGCCTCCTTTGCTAATTCCCAAGGTTTGCTTGTGAAGATGTTGGAACACGGTCACACGATCACAGCCAAGCCATCCGGTACAGCTGTGACTGCTGTACCATGGTAAAGGCTGCCAGTTACAGTGAAAATCTACCTGACCAAGATGGAGAGTTCCAGGTCTGTTCCTCCACTTACCTCTGAGAACAGTGGCAGGTGGACAGAAACTTCTGAGGAGGGAGATTTAAGATCTCTGAGGGAAAATAAAAGGCCCAGAGGTAGTGATAATTGAGGGCCTGTTAATGGAATGGGAACACGCCCTATCTATAGGCCTTCAACATGCACATGAAGTTTCTAAGCAGCCTGTAAAGATATTCATACACTTTCCTTTGTACTTACCTTTCAAGATATATTGTTTCCTAGGTGGTTTTACAACACAGACATGCTGTCAGAATGGGTGGTGTGGTGGAGAAGGCCCTGCTTACCACCCACAGAGACTACTTTCTTACAGAAAGGGAAAATAAAGGTGGTACAGGTGCAAGGTTCCAAAATGAGAACAGGAAAGGACACAAGATGAGTGCTTTGAGGCTGGATCTTTAGCGTATACATGTCGAGAGTTGTTAATTTTATGCTGGTGAATGGACTGTTAGCATTGCATGACAATTGTCCTCTAGGAAAACATTTGTCTTAAAATCTCTGGTTTATATTAATACCAAATTGGTTTACGTGAGACCAATTTTCTTTTTGTTGGTACTTTTCTGGCATGTCTTTTTCTTATCATCTTTAACTATTCTGTGCTTCCTATGGGCCCCTCATAAATAGCATATGGTTAAATTTTGTGAATTTTTTTTCCTGCTTGGCATATTTCCTTCATGTTGCTTTTTTTTTTTTTAAGATTTTATTTGTTTATTCATGAGACACACAGAGAAGGCAGACACATAGGCAGAGGACAGAAGCAGGCTCCCTGCAGGCAGCCCCATGTGGAACTCGATCCTGCAACCCCAGGATCACACACTGAGTTGAAGGCAGATGCTCAACCGCTGAGCCACTCAGGTGTCCCTCCTTCATGTTGCTTTTTAAAAATTCTTTTTTTGCTTTCCTCATCCTCCACTTTTCTTGTAAAGATTTTATTTATTTATGAGAGACACACAGAGAGAGGCAGAGACATCGGCAGAGGGGAAAATCAGGTTCCCTGTGGGGAGCCTGATGTGGGACTAGATCCCAGGACTCTGGGATCATGACCTGAGCCAAAGGCAGTGCTCAACCGCTGAGACACCCAGGTGCCCCCTCATCCTCCATTTTAAATTCTTTCTTCAGATACCTCATCATAGTCTTGGTTGACTGTTTCTGGATATAGAATAGTGGAAAAGCTGGCTGGAGGCTCTGAGAGGTAGATGGGACATAGCCATGATAAGGACTGCAAAGCAGGACTTCTCAGTACCAGCACTACTGGCATTGGGGGCCAGATCATTGTCAGGGACTGTCCTGTGTGTTGCAGGGCATTGAGCAGGCATCCTTGGTCTTTACCCATTAAATACCATTAGTACTCTGTAGCTGTGATAACCAAAAACATCCCCAGACTTTGCCATCTGTTCTCTGGAGTAGGGGGGTAAAATCAGCTCGGTTGAGAACCACTGCTGTAAGATGATCTACATGTACCATTTGGTGGGGAGCTCCCAGTGCCAATTTCTGTGGCTCTTTTTGGACTGATAGGATTTGCCAGGGAGAGAAAAAGAAACTATCTCCTACCTATAAAGACCTGGTTGAAAATATTTTTTTCTTTTTTCTTCCATTTTTTAAAAAAGATTTTATTTATTTATTTAAGAGAGCGCACATGAGTTGGGGGGAATGGCAGAGGGAGAGGAAGAAGCGGGCTCCCCTACTGCTCAACCAGCCCAATGTGGGGCTCAATCCCGGCACGCTGGGATCATGACCTGAGCCAAAGGTAGATGCTTAACTGACTGAGCCACCTAGGCACCTCTCATCCTCTGTGTCCTCTTTGGCAGAAGATCCATTTTGTTCAGCATTCTCCTCCTCCTTCCCATGAATATGGTTTAGCCAACACTGGCAGTCCCATTCTCAGAGCAATGATGGGTTGACAAATGCATATGTGACAGAAAACTATCCAAAGAGACTTAAGGGAGAGTTTTCACTGGTAATGGCAGAGTGTCTGGAAAAGCCTTCCTTAATAAAGAACACATAGGATGGGCAGTTTTCTCATTGGATGGATGGTGTGGGGATGGATTGTAATGCCTGGCTCTGCATGCAGCACTGCATGGAGCTAAAGTTGATGCAAAGCAGAAAGAGAAACAGCAAGGGGTCCTAGTGACAATGTGGAACCACTAATTCATCAACCCTGGATGCTAACTCTTAATTTTATTTTTCTAAACTTAGATTTTATAAATCTCCTTATTTAAGCCATTCATTTGAATCTGACTTTTTAAAAATTTGCCACCGAAGTCTTTCTCACATTTTCCCAAAAGTTAGTTGCATTTTATAAAGTCCCGTTGATATAGAATAATTACATCCTTCTATATGCATCAGTCCTTAGATACTCAGTGGTGAAAGATCCTCATTTACATAGACCTGTGTGAAGCCAGACTTTGAACAGTGTTCATGTGGGATTTTTTTTAGTTCCACTAAAGGAACATTTTTAAACCTGAAAGAATGGTGGGCTAAGAAGCAAATAAACTTTTAAATATTATAAAGTGCAAGAATTGAGAAACTGGGCAAAGCAGGATCACTATTGTTTTGACATTCTAATTATAAATACATTAGACTTGGTGCAAAAAAAATCATCAAACCATCAGTCTTGGCGATGGTTAAGTTAATTCACTTTTTGAAGTTCAATAACTCATCTGTGAAGTGTCAGCAGCTGGGTCTTGTTAATGGTAAGCCTTTCATTCCTGTTAAATCAATTGTAAATAATAGAACCCCTCAGAGAAAAATGATGAAATAAGCATTGATTTCCAAATTGGGTGTCAGATACAGCATTAATAAAACGCATTGCAAGCAAACAAGTACCTAATATACTCCGATCACTGAAATAGTAATCAAGAGGAAAAAAAATCATTGATTTTTGTGTAAGTTGCTAGTATTTTTACATTTCATTTGTATCTATGTATCATCTGATGAGATTTCTCATTTAGGCCCTATATGGTTATTTAATTTTCATTATCCTCATCAGCAGAACTAGGTTGTTTTGTGTAATGTTAGATTTGTTTCTCCCTTCTTTTAAATAGGTGACACATAGGTTTTTTTTGTTTTGTTTTGTTTTTTTTAGTTGACCGATACCAATGATTTTGTTATGTTTAATGCAATACAGTAATCATGTACAGCAAATCACATAAAACTGTGGAAAAAATGTAACCACTCTAATAAAATTTTTAAGGAAAATAAAGCTCTCTAGCAGGTGTACATGAAAATGCTTTATGCCTACGAACTCTATTTAATGTTAATGCCAGTATCTTGATTACTTGTATCTGTACAATCTAGATACAGGATCTGGCTGAGATAAAAATGTGGCTGTGAACTGTTGATTATCCGGAAAACAGAGTTGGAAGGGCAATGTCATGTTATCTGTTAGACTGAAATACTGAAAACCATTAGGATCTCTATTCATTGAGCATTTTATGAAGGACTAGTTTGAGGGAAAGTACATAAATTTATTCTAAAGCCATACATAGGATGGGGGTGGAAAGAGAAAGGGTAGAATTTTCAAAAGGCATCCCAAACTTCATAAAGTTAAATAGCACAATTTTTTTTTCCGAGGATGGTGTCTAAAGATAAAGTAGTAGTGATGTAGTGGTGATTGATTTTGGCTTGATTTTTCTGTTTGAATGCTGTTTCCTCACATCTCATAACTAATTATATTTTGTCTTTTAGTCTATCGTTTTTTTTTTTTCTAGATTTCTTTATAAAACCTATTTGAAGGTATTCAGATAATGTTTTAACTGTTGGCGATTCAATGGTATTTGACTATTTGCTATCTATTGTTGTCTTTGCCCTCAAGAGCAGACTAGTAACTCTTCATAGGAACTTCATTTTGATGTAGATGGAATCCAAGAGTAGATGATACTCAGATGCAAAAAAATTCACTACAAAAAAAATAGTCAGAAATGGAAGTTACCCCTCACAAGAAAGAAAATATTACAAGATGAATACCAGATGTGAAGTGACCAATGTAGCAACATATTTACAGAGTACAAGGAACTTGGGACCTGACCTTGTTTTCTCAGCTCACACACAGACCAACTACTGTGTATTCCAAAAAGGAAAATGAGATGCTTACAGAACTTATGCCAGATGAAGAATACTTGAAGGTCATGGAAAATTGTGCTAGGCATAAAGAAAAAGTAGATTGCAGGTCTACCAGCTGGTCAAGATCTGTTGTATTAGGATGATCATAAAATTTACCAAACAAGGGGAACCTTTGAGGAAAAAAAGGAAAGTAATAGTAATGATTAGGTTGGGAGAACCATCACATACAAGGACTGCACTGGACAGGTTGTGTGGTCATCCTAATTTTGAAGAGTTTGACTACTAGCCTCAAAGCGTTCTTCAAGTAGGATCAATGGGAAGGAGAGAGGGCAGTGTGAGGGGGAGGCACTGGATTGCTGTCAAGGAAGGGATTGGTAAGGAACAGTTGACTGGCTGAAATGGGATGCCTATCCAAGAATTCCAGGTAGTCAGTGGTATTGCTCAAATATGATCATGAGGCCATTTAAAAAGGACAGTTTTGTGGGGATTTGAGCATCAGAATTATGGTTGGACCAAATGAACTTGAATGTTCTTGCAAACCTTGAAAATCTATGGTTCTAAATTTTAAATGAAGTTCTGTGGAAAGATGTACTTTCTATCTCAAGTTGTCTTAAGATCCATTAGTAGAATTGTATTCTGGAATGCGTGCAGTCTAGTATGGCAGGAGTGTAGCTCTGAGTCACTGATGTCTGAATGAACTAAAGTTTTGTCAAGAATGATCTGGACAGAAACTGTTTAGGTTGTAGGACCTACTGTTAAGACCAGTAAACTGAACTGGGTATGACACAAAATTAAGGTACAGTTTGGAGGCCTTGAGACATGAAGTAAAACTCCCTCCAAAGCAGGGTGTGTGATCCCTACAGTGCTCTTCCACTGGACTTGTGAGGCACCAGGATGATGTTTCAAATAGCACCTCTGAAATTTTATACAAGGAAGTTGTATCATATGTGCATTTATGCAATTTGAGCTGTAGAGATATATATTAGTGCTATAAAATTGTCCTCCGTATTTATGTACTTTGCCTACCATGGATTTTATATATTATATGCTACTTCATAGAATGATTTAGAGATTTTTCAAAGATGATCTCAACTCCATGATCTTGTCCTCATTTGCCAACATAGCTCTGAACCCCTGTACTAAGGTACTCCTGATCTCTATCCAACAATTCCATTTTTCTAGGTCAGCTGTAGCTTCGTGTTCTTTGAGAAACCTTCCCTGCTAGCCATGGCTACACATGGGCAAACCTATCTTAGCCTTTGGTGGCATTTCCTGTCTGTAAGGCAGATTTTTGCACTGAATTATACCTGGCTCTGTTGTCCTCTATTTGTAGTTTGGGTACACCTGGCCTCTAACTAGACTCCACACCTCTTATTGGAGGGACTGAGTCACTCATTTCTTTGGAATCCTCCAGAATGAGGTGTACCCTGTGGATGGTTGTTCAGTTGAGCTGGGCTCCCTCTCCTTAATTGAAGAGACTGTTGCAGGAGCTTCATGATGCCTGACCTCCCAAGTGGAAACATCTAGAGATACTGCTTGCTACTCTGGGGGCAGCCTGATCCATACAGAAAGACTAAAGGGCAATCATGGGAAGGAGATTTTATTTGTTAATTCAATTTTAGACTGCTTTTCTATGTTAGACTTCAGTGTCTGTGGTGTCTAGGCCATGGGATCACAAAACGTTTCTAATTATATTTAAATGTTCTCCCTCCCTTTGGGAGTTACACATACAAACTGGCTGATTTCATAGTTAGGGATTCATATTTGGGATTCCTATTTTACATAAAATGCTGTGTTAATAGTTTGAAAAGTATTCCTCACATAAGAACTGTAACTTGAACTTCTTTAATTCCTGCTTTTTCGAATTATTGCCATGGAGGCATGAAAATTGGCATATTCTGAACACCTGCAGGTTTAGATTTCATAAGTAAGGACCATCAATTACAAAATACTCTGTGCATAATGGGATTGCAAGAGGATTTAAAGTCAGATTTCTTCTGTTAACTGGTATGCATGAGAAAAAATGATATATGGAGAACTTTTAGGGGTGGGAGAGACAAAAGGGCACTTCTAGTACAACGGAAAAAATTTTTTTTACAAACTATCTTCTCAACGTATGATTTATATCTGTAGTGTATTGGAAGGTAAATCTTGGCTGAGGCCAATTTATTGTAGCACATCTCTGTAGTGTATTAACTGAGCAATGCTTCATAAATGGGCATGTTGAACCTCACTTCAAGTACCCTTGCTTCTTAGATTAATAATTGCATCTTTGAGGCTCAATGCTATTTTATGAAAGAATGCATGGTTTTGCTTATGTACTGGTAAGTACTTAATTAAGAGACATAGCAACAAGTGAACAACAGATTGTTTCCACTTACTGTAATGAAAGTCTGTGTTGTGCAGGCCAGCCTCTGGAATAATCTAACTGGCACAGCCACTACTTCTGGATATGATGCTCAATATTATGGTTGACTATGCATTGTGACCTCTGAAAGCTTCTTTTTTCCTTCTGGTCTTTGCATTGTAATATAACCTTGCAGCTAGCTACTTGGGAGAAAGGACACTGTTGACTCGTAGCAACTCTGGTAGGCTTTGGTTCTGCCAGCAGTGCTTTGACTGTGGCATTAGTACTTGTGGAATGTGTAGGAGAAGGCTGACCACTACAGAGGACAGGCCAGTGCAGTACAGATTTAGGCAGTGTACATACCCCTAGTGGCTTTTCTCTAGATCTTGGTCCACGTGTGCTAGATCACTAGTTGGTTCATCAGCATTGTTAGGTGCCCATGGGATACAGGCACATGTTGGATACTATATTATAGGACTCTATTAGTGCTTAAACTACCATGAGTCTTCATTTTTAAGGATAAGAAAGCTTTATTCGTGGTATCACCAGAATAGCCATCTATAATCCTTTTCCCACACCCTGAAACCTGAAAGATAGGCTGTTTTACATAGGATATGAAGTTTTTTTTTTTTTTTTTTTTTTTTTTTTTTACACCATAATAACAGTAATGAAGCTTAAGTAGAATAGCAAATACTTGGGTAGTTCTGGGTAGCTGCTAAGTAAATACTTCCTATATATTGATAAGCTGTCACCATAACCCTATGAGAATTAAAGCCAGAGAAGTAGGGATCCCTGGGTGGCGCAGCGGTTTGGCGCCTGCCTTTGGCCCAGGGCGCGATCCTGGAGACCCGGGATCGAATCCCATGTCGGGCTCCCGGTGCATGGAGCCTGCTTCTCCCTCTGCCTGTGTCTCTGCCTCTCTCTCTCTCTCTCTCTCTCTCTGTGACTATCATGAATAAATAAATAAAATCTTAAAAAAAAAAAAAAAAAAAGCCAGAGAAGTAACTTACACAGATCCTAGTGGTGGAGCTGAAATCTGAACCTGGGCAGTCATAGCCTCTTCTTTTACCAGTCATGCATAGTGGTTTGAAGCTAAGGCCCAGTTATCTGTCGAAGTCAGATTTAAGTACTGACAACCTGAAATTTAACAATCAAGTTTTTTGTTGATGTGTTTATGCAGTCTGTAAAATGAGGATGGTCATAGGGGATCCCTGGGTGGCTCAGCAGTTTGGCACCTGCCGTTGGCCCAGGGCGTGATCCTGGAGTCCTGGGATCGAGTCCCGCGTCGGGCTCCTGGCATGGAGCCTGCTTCTCCCTCTGCCTGTGTCTCTGCCTCTCTCTCTCTCTCTATGTCAATTATAAATAAATAAATAAATAAATAAATAAATAAATAAATAATAAATGAGGATGGTCATAGAATTTAATTCCAATGGTTTGGAAATTATGAGATCTCTGGCATCTAAAGTGCTCAATAAATGTTGGCCTTATGATTTATAGTGACGGAAATAGAAGGGTTATCCATTGATAGGTATAAAACAGTCTTGTGTATATATCCCATGTTTTATGGGCTGACATGAGGGAGGAACGGTCAGTGATAGGAAGAAGGGACTAGCCAGAAGTGAGGGAGGTGGGGGGTGCCCATATTCTTGTTTTGGACCACGGAGGTTAATCTCCACAGGGTTACCATCACCGGTGTGTGTGGAGAAACTTTACCTCAGACCTCTGGTTTAACTTCATTTATAGTAAGTTCACTTTACTTTACAGCTGACAGTCCTGGATCTTATTTAACTAGAAAACAGCAACTGTCAGACTAATTTCCTCCTGATAATTTTGTAAATTTCCTTCTCTAATTGGATAATAGAATTATTGGGAATTTTGCAAATAGAAAATCAGACAATCTGCTGAGGGCAGGAAGTGATAGCAGTGTGTTGGACTATATAAAACCTTACTGCACACAATCCAAGCCGCGTGTTGTGGATTCATCAAAATCCACGGAACGGCTGTATTGTTTCGTTTTACTTCCTCTTCTCACACTGCTGATGTGGGTCCGTTACCACAAAGCATTATCATCTCTTTTATTTTTTATTTTTATTTATTTATTTTTAATTTTTTAAATTTATTTATGATAGTCACACAGAGAGAGAGAGATAGAGAGAGAGAGAGAGAGAGAGAGAGAGGCAGAGACACAGGCAGAGGGAGAAGCAGGCTCCATGCACCGGGAGCCCGACGTGGGATTCGATCCCGGGTCTCCAGGATCGCACCCTGGGCCAAAGGCAGGCGCTAAACCGCTGCGCCACCCAGGGATCCCATCATCTCTTTTAGTAGTTCTGCTTTTCTTCACTAACTCCTCTAGGGGCAGATGAATTTCACCAATATGATTGTCAACTTCATGTATTCAAATCAGGGTTTTTCCACTGGTGAACCAAGGGGGGAGAGAAATCTTGACTTTTGGAACCAAGGGGGGAGAGAAATCTTGACTTTTGGAAAAACCATGTGCTTGCCACATCTCCTTACTACACTGTTAACATTTTTTTCGTTACCTTTTATTTGTTAAAGGAGGGATAGTCAGCTCAGGAAACATCAGAAACCAATCACAATTTGACTATTTCAAAATAAATTTTTACATCAATGACATTATATGGTAGAAGTTGTTGACAAGTTTTGGTGATCTTCCAAGCACTGGCTTGGAATGCTTTTAAATTTTAACTTTCTACTTTCTCCCCTCTTCAAATGTATTTAGTTACCTTGTAAAGGAGTTGAGATTTTTGGCAAACCATTCAAAGTTAACTTCAGATTAAGAGTAAGAATGTAAAAGAAAAAAACTCTGAAAAGTTTGGATTGCCATGAAAGAAAATTTTTTTTTGTTTTTTTTTTTAGAAAATTTTAATAATGAGTATTTGTATAGCACATTGGTATTTTAATGTGGTAAGCAGTACACTCAACAATTATATTTATCACCGCCCTGCGGTACCAAATGAAAAGAGTGAAGAATTCAGGTAACCCAAGTGTGACTGGTTTACTTCTGTTTGTGTTAACAATGATGTACTTTTTTCATTCTTTGAGGTTAACGTTTTTCTGTCCTCTATAAGTAGTTGCCTTGCTAGTGGGGTGTCTCGTGGCTCAATGACAACTATGCTGACTCCTTTATTTCCAGTTTGTCCTGAGCCTCAACCTGCATGCACTATTAACTTGTCAAGTCCCTGGCATTGAAGTTCCTTAGATATTTCTCTCACAGTAACTAATGGTAGATTCCAGGACACTCAGGACCTACCCTCTTGGTGATCAGATTTCACACTCTGAGAATTTAGACTTGGGGTTTTTGGGTAGCACCAAGGAGAAATGGGACTTTGCTATCTATATTTCCATTTTAATATAGCCTTGAAATGTGAGCCCCTGTAGGATGTAGGAAGACCTAGCTGAACAGAAAAATGGACTATCTGGCCTTAAACCAGTTCTTGAGTAGGGAGTTTTGTGTTCTGTCTTCCTGGGTGAAGAATTGTTTGTGTTAGTGCTGCCTAAATGCTTCAGTAGTGTTTCGTGCATTGATGGAGGCTCTCACATCTGATGGATGTGGTTTGAGTTTGGATTTAGTTATCAGTTGTGTGACCTGAGCAAATTACCTAATGCTGCTAAGCCTCCATTTCTTCTGTGAAATGGGAATTCTTGAGGTATTGGATGCATGCCCATCAGCAGCCTCTGTGAACTGTGGCTTAACACTTCTGAGTAAAGTAACCCAGTTACAAAGGGCATGGGAAGGTTTAGTGCCGTTACATCTGTCTGCAAAGTTGTGACCATACAGTCCATAAAATTTGATTTTTAGCAAATGAAGTCCTGGACATTAAAAAAAAAATTTACCAAGGACTGTAAATCTCCATTTTGAATGATATCCGGTGACATCTTGCCATAGAAGTCTCTATCTGCACATTTCTGTTTTTCACCTAGAGTGCCTTTGAAGCCAGGCTCTGTCTGGGTCAGTCCTGCAAGAGGTACCTTATGGTGTATGTGTCAGTTAGTACCATGGATTCTGGAGCCCAGGCTGCCTGTCTTCTCTGAGGGCTTACTGAGTGGTCTTGGTCAAGTTACTTAGGCTCTCCATGCTTTAGTTTTCCATCTCCCAAATGATAAGAATCACAACAGCTCTCTTAGAAGTTAGTTGTATTATAATGATTTAAGTGCTTTACCTGCCTTTCTCAGCATATGGTAAACATCCAGTCAATGTTGCCTGCTGCTTACTTACCGCCCCCCACTATAAGTATATAGTTAATGCTAATGAACATTTGCCTCAATCAGAATTTTTCTGTACAGCTAATTAAACATTAGGCATTAATGGGGCGGGGGGGTGGGTGGAAGATAAGTCAGGCAAGGACACAGGGGAGAGCAAAGAACAGTCTGACCATTTCCTGGCTTAGGAGAAATGAGGAACAAAGCAGTCAAACATTCTAGAATTAGGTTAATTGAAGAATTAAAAACAGCTACCTTCTTTACCTACAATTGACGCTGGGGAGCATCCCATCTCAGACTGCCCACAGCTGGGTGCATACCCCTAAATTTCAGTGCTTTTGAGTTACCTTTGATTCTGGAGGTGCATCTAAAGAAGTAGATAAGACAGTGGCCGAGAGCCTGCCTGAGGGGATCACTGGTGTGAGGAGAGTGGAGGGCTGCCAAGGAGACTTACAAGGCCCAGAAGTAGCCCTGCTAGACCGCTGAGGGAGTAAGAAGTCATGAGGAGACAGAAGGTGGGGAAAGCCATCCCTGCTGAAAGTAGTCAGCTGGACCAGGTCCTAGAGATGGACACCCCTTCTCCAGTTCCCTTGACTGCGATCTTAGAAAAAAGAACAGTGTGGGTGGCCTTCTTTAACCTTACACCTGCTGCTGTCCTAGAGAGAAAATAAGTTGCAGTTGGAGGGCTGAGGGTTCTTAGAGATGGTACGTTTTTATCCAAGGGAACAGGTTAAAACTTAGCTCAATTGATGGCATAAACTGGTCAATTATTTCCCTCTGGAGGAAACTTATGGAGGAGGCTTGAGACCAAATAAACCAGCTGGAGGAAACTTATGGAGAAGGCTTGAGACCAAATAAAAGAAACTTGCTTTTAAACTTAAACTGCAAATTAAACTTTGCAATCTTGATAGGCAAAATATGTGGCTTTTTGAAATTTTCCTATGAGCATTTTCCAGGGAGAATGACAAAGACATAATCCTTTCCTTGTTAAAGTAGTCAGTGACTCAAAACCCAGAGTTTGATTTTGCCAAAGATTTACCTAGGGAATTTGATTGTTTTCTTATTGATAAAATTCTAGCATATATTCATATCCTGTATGCTTTAAAGTAATTCAAAAGATGTACACTGAAAGCATAATGTTAAGTTCAATTGGTCTATTGTTTTAGGGTTTTTAAAAAGATTTTATTTATTCATGAGAGACAGAGAGAGACACAGAGACACAGGCAGAAGGAGAAGTAGCCTCCCTGTGGGGAGCCTGATGTGGGACTTGATCCCAGGATCCCTGGATCATGAGCTGAGCCAAAGGCAGACGCTCCACCCCTGAACCACACAGGCATTCCTCAGTTGGCCCATTGTAATAAAGGGACAGATGTTAGAGATCTGAGGCTTTCTCTGGGATAAGTGATCTTGTGGCAGTTGCTTTCCAATCAGGATGGTATTCTTCGTGTTTTCATAGTGGTCACATTCAGAGTAGCTGATTGATAAAATTCTAAGTATTTTCTATTGTTAGACATGTAATAACAGGGTGACATTCAGTCAACAAGGGCTAGAGTCCTTTACATATCTACCCAAAAGAGGGAGACCCCTTGAGCTGCAGTAAGGACAACCACTTAACGACAACTTCACAAAGGTTTTTCCCCATTTGCATGGGATTAATTTGCATCTGAACCTTGTTGAAAGATTGTGTAAACCCGTTTGCTCTCTTGACCTTGGCAGACAATGAGGTAGCCCCATTGGAAAAGATTGTTTTATTTGAAAGGACATTATTAATGTATGGTTACTCGGATTTGCTAAGTAAACAGAGTCCTCGAAGTAGAGGAATAAAATGAGCATTCAGAATACATGGTCTAATACTTTAAATGTTCAAAATCTTATTCACAGTTTAATTTTTTACACTCTCTGTAAGGTACTAGGAGAGATGAATAAGTTAGGGCTTTTGACTCTAAAGCTCTTACCCTAGCAAAATAAAAATAAATGCATGTATACAATAGTTTTATGTATGCCATCATGTGCATTTTCTAGGAGGAATGTCTGAACATATTTGCTTTTCAAACAAGCCAGTGACTCCAAAAGGTTAAGAACAATCACAGTTTTAGTCTACTTAATGTAAACCTGTGCTTTTCGATGATAATTATTCAGAAAGTTCTGGGCCTTCATCTGCTTTTGGCTAGCAGTGATGAATTTATATCAATAAGAAAAGTAATTCAATTATTGGGCATATTGGTAGAGTAACATCAAATAGGTGTTAGGGGCCAGAGAAACATGTAAGAAGGATGTAGTACTTGCCCTTATGGAGGCCGGTATCCAGTGAGAACAAAACATGCAGTACAAGTTCTGGCAGAGGTTTGTGCTAAGTTAATGGATAAGAAGAGAGTCGGTGAGGGTTCTCAAAGAAGTATCCTTTCAATTAACTTGAAGAACATAGATGGAGAGGCCAGTTTTTCTCTTTCCTTTAGCCAGGAAGATGTACTTAATTTATCTATTTTACTGAGTTAAGTAAGATGAAAATGAATCATATAGGACTTAATCCCCTTTATAACACTTAGGAAAAGTAAAACTGACTATTGATTACCAGGTGATATGCTAAGTGCTTTCCTAAGAATTATTTGATTTACTCAACCATTTAAGATAAAGGAACTGAAGCTAAGACATTTGTGAGCTAATATCACACAGCTAATTTATTAAATAAGTAGAGCAAATGGAGATATGATCCATCTACTTAGATTACAGGCAGCTCCCAGGTAGATTGGGAATGCATTTTTCAAAAGTTGCTGAGTCCCAGGATGGAGTCCCACATCTGGCTCCCTGCATGGAGCCTGCTTCTCCCTTTGCCTGTGTCTCTGTGCCTCTCTCTCTCTCATGAATAAATAAATAAAATCTATTTAAAAAAATGCACTCGAGAAGAGAGCCTGGGTGGCACAGCCTGTTAAAGCATTAGACTCTTGGCTTTGGCTCAGGTCTGATCTCAGGATTGTAAGACTGAGCCCTGCATCAGCTTGGAGTCAGCTTTAGTTTCTCTCTCTCTTTCCTTCTGCCCCTTCTCTCTCCCCAAGTAAATAAATCTTTAAAAAACACCATGCATTTGTGCATTAGTGACAAGTACACCATTTTTCTTTTTCTGTATGCAAATTCTCTCTTTCCCATTTGATCCCTACAGTTAGGCCCGTCAAAAGAAATTGAACCCTTTAGGATGGATATTGAAAATAAGTGCTGTTGGGCAGCCCGGGTGGCTCAGCGGTTTAGCACCCAGGGCCTGATCTTGGAGACCCTGGATCGAGTCCCACGTCAGGCTCCCTGCATGGAGCCTGCTTCTCCCTCTGCCTGTGTCTCTGCCTCTCTCTCTCTCTCTCTGTGTGCGTCTCTCATGAATAAATAGATAAAATCTTAAAAAAAAAAAAACTACCATTCCACAGTAACAAAACTATTAAAAAAAAAAACAAAAAGAAAATAAGTGCTGTTAAAGATATAGAGAAACTGGAATGCCTGTCCATTGCTAATGGGAATGTAAAATGGTGCATCTGTATTAGAAGACAGTATGTAGGCTTCTCCAAAATAGTTAAACATAGAATTAACATATGATCCAGCAAGTCAATTCCTAGGTATGCCCCAAATGATTGGAAGCAGGGTCTCAGATTATTTGTACACCCATGTTCATAAGAGCATTATTAATATTAGCCAAAAGGTAGTAACAACTCAACAGTGTTTACCAGGGGTTAGGAGGAGTGGGGATGGGAAGTTAAAATTCAACAGGTACGGTTTCAGTTTGGGATGAGGAAGTTCTGGAGATAGGTGGTGGTAATAGTTGTACCACATTGTGAATGTGCTTAATGTCACTGAACTGTACACTTAAAAACTCATTAAAACTGGAAAATTTTATGCCTATTTTACTATAATAAAAAGGGGACTGTAAAAAAAGGATTCACATTCCCTCTCTGACTCATCTGCCAAAGCATGCTTGAATAGTCTACACCATCTCATTTGAATGACTGAGATGTAGAGTGTGGCAGTATCTACTCCCCCAGTGGAAAACAGACCTCTTTTAGATACATCTAATACCAAATTTGAGCTGTTATGGAAACTAACCTAGAAAAACGACGTGCACCTTAAACTTGCCCAGAGGTTAACCCTTCATATCCAACTACAGGCCACACTGCCAGGAAAATGAGTCTCAATTTGTCTGAGTGGGAAGCCATTGTCTGTAAGTTTAGCTCATAGAAAATGGCTGCAAGTCAGAGACTGTCTGATTTGGCATCCCTGATGTCTGTCTCTGACACTTAGGGCTAAATTACACTGCTGCTAATTAAATAAACGTGTAAAGCCAGCACCATGCCCTGCCTCTCCTCTTCCATAAAGCAGGGCATTGCCACTTTGGGTAGTTGTCCGTATCCATCATTTCATAATTTCTAACCTTAGGCATAGCTGTTTAACTCAATTAAATGTGACTGAAGTAAACTGTGTTGAGAAACCTAATAGTAAAATAAATATATGGAGTGAAATGCTCAGGGTGATTTCTGCAACTCAAGTTGAAGCTATTAATTTTGGGCAGCATGTGCAGTTCTTGATCATGACATTTTTCAAAAGAAATCTCTTCTGTCTGAATTATCCTTTTGCAAAGGGAAAGACTGCTCCTGACTTGAATACCCTACTTCTCCTTTAAAAAAATTTTCATCGAAGTGACCAAGTTTTTCAATCCTTGCAAATACCATAACTACATACTCTAGAAGGGCATTAAAAATATAAGGCTATAGTTTAAAATATAAATTAGGTTCTTAGGTTAAATATTATTGGCTAGGAGATTAATACTTGATAATTTGTGGATGTCATTCTTTTTTGGTCTTCCATTTGTTTCACTCAATAAAACCTTAAAACCAGGAAGGACTTTTATCTAGAGAATACCTCAGTGTGCTCCATAGAATACAATGTTCTGAGAGCTGTTGACTAGTTTTCCTGTTTAAGAAAGTCTTGTTTTGTCAAGTAACTGTGATAAATTTTGGTTTAAATAAAGCTTAAACAAACAAAAACTACAGGACTTTTAAGAACCTTAACTTCCTAGTGTTTACACTGTGAGTTGCAGAGAAGAAATGTATGGAATTCAGTCCTCCAAAACATACTCATGGAACTTTGCTTTCCAAAAGGCATCTGTTAGAAGTAGGAGAAAATAAAATAGGCTCTGAGAAAGTCAAACTTTGTACCTAGGACAAATGGAGGATGTAAAGACTTCAAGCCTCATGGTTTATTTGGTATTCTGTGGCCTTAAAAATAGATTAGTTTTCACTTTGGAGTGGAAAGGCATGAGCTGAGGGTCCAAGCTAGAATCTGAGGCCCTTCTCTGAGTTGGCTGGCTGGATACCCTCAGACATCTCTGTAACTCTGATGTGTCCTGACTGGGTTGAGGCACTGATCCCTCCCGTGCCTCACTCAAAAGATTGTAGATTTAATGCTTTTGAAGTAGCCTTGCAAATTGTTAAGCACAATTGCAGATCACCGTCATCATAAGTACAGTTAGACGATAGCTCTGGTATTAATGGTTTTTCTGATTATATCAAGATGAATTTGATACGTAGTATGATTACATGGTTTGAGCACAGCAACATCCAAAAATAACCCTATGTATGAAACAAATAACATTGGAAGACAAGATGCCTGGATGTTAACCGTGTTTTGTTTTGATAAGGGTTTGGGTTCAGTACTTCTACTTTTTACTTGTGTATAATAGAAGTACAGATTTCTTATCAGTTCTACTGCCTAGGATTCTTCCTCCCCTTGAAGTAGAAACTCATACTACGATGGCCACTTTTTTAGCTTTCTGCTGTACTACGTTGAACATTTTGCTTTTGTCTTCCTCGTTACAAGATGGCTGTTCTGTTGGCCCCACTAGTGTGTTCTAAATGGGAGGGATGGAGAAGTTACTTTTTGGAAGGATCGTGCAGACTCAGGATGGGAGGCCCTTCTCAGTAAAATTCTAGTCACAATCCACTGGCCAAACTTTTGTTTTAGAACCACCTCTCGATTGAGGTGGCTTGGAAAATCAAGCGTTTAGCATTCTGACTTCCTGCACAAAGTGCTTTAAGTGTGGTCCCTAGACCAGCATCCGCATCACCTGTGATCCTGTTAGAAATGCAAGTTCTTCTGCCTCACCCCTGACTCTTTATCAGGACTAGCTACTTCCTTTGTGCAGCCTAGTGCAAAATAAAAATGTGGGGCCCCTAGTTCAGAAATGATTAAAATTTTCAAGACAATAACAGCAGAACATTAAAATCAAGCATGAGGTCCTGTGCAATGTCAAAGGTTACATACCCATGAAACTGGGCCTACCATATGTAACAGAAAATGTAACAAGTTTTCTAGGTGATTCTGAGGTATGCTCAGGTTTGAGAACCACTCTAGAGGTACGGAGAATAGGTACTTAATTATTTCCCAGATCTAACTACTTCTTGAGGAAACTGCCTGGCTATTTGTAGAAAGATTCACTCGCCGATCAGTCCTATGGGAGGCAGAATGTCCTATGATTTTCTTTGCCATTGGTGAAAAGCATCTCCTGACATCTGGGGACAAAAGCCCAGTGGGAACTGAGTAGGACCTGGAGGAGTTTCTGGCAGCCGACAGCTGTGGCCAAGGATAAATTCTAGATGAAAAAGCTGGGTAGTGTTGCTCTCCTGATGAATGGTTATTTCAAGGGGTTAAAAAAAATTGCTGATGAGCCTTCAATGAAAGTGAAATTAAAGTCATTTATCCCAGATCATTTGGAAATATCAACTCCCTTCTTAAAGAAGGAAAATATAATAAAGCTCCTTCATAAAGATATAAAATATTTAACATGTGACTTCTGCTTTGTACCAACATCACCTCTTAATAGTCACATTATTTTGTTAAGTTTAACTTCAATGAAAAATTTAGGAGGAGGGATGGCCAAATGTTTAACCCAAATCAGGATTTTTTGCCTGAAATCTGTGATTACATCATTGGCACATTTATATTGTAAGACACTTTTACGATATAAGCATTTTTTCATTTGGGCAGCAATCATAATAAATTGAAATAAAATTCAGTCTTGATTGATGTTGTAAGTGTCATGTACAGGGCAAGTGCCATCTATTAAGTGTGGTTTGCCAGGGCAGCAATAATAGTAGCATTTGAATGTTTTTCTTATTAAGGAGAAAAATGGTCAGTAACATTGGTTTGGTGGACTCCAAGGACGATGGTAAATGGAAAATGCCTGCAGCGTGTGTGACTCCTTCACTGGCTTTAGGACAAAGGTAGTCAGAAGGCTGCAAGAATTGTGTGTGTGTGTGTGTGTGTGTGTGTTTTTTTTTTTTGATTTTTTAAAAATTAGGATAAACTATTACAGTTTGTGGAATGAAAGAGAGAGGCTGATTACAACATAATGGAGTGTACCATATTCATCTCTTTGAAATATGACCTCACCCGGCCTTTTCCATTTTACAATCGATTCTCTCATTCCCTTAATGAACCTTTGCATTCATGAGTCTTCCTTGGAAGTATGCACATGAAGTATTGCTGGAGCAAAGAATAATTGTCTGCCAAGTAAGTAAGAACAAAGTGCCTCTCTTGTCGTTCGGTTCAATAACATTAGAAACTGTTAATGCATCATGTTGGGCACCGTATTGTTTTGCTTAATAATTATCTAATTTGCCAAAGCTTGCTTTAAAAAATGTTTTTTGAAAACTGGCACAATAGAGTTGTTTGCTATTTCTCTAAAGATGGGATGAGAGGCTGATGTAAATGCACTTAAGCACAATTTTTGTTCTTAAAAGTGTTTCTAAGCATGTCTAATTTGGGCAAAGTAGCACATTTATTTTGAGCAGATACTGTGACAGTGAGGCATAATAAACCTATAGAGAATACTTGGTTGCTTGTAACAGAAAGGAATACAAAACAATAAATGTAATTCTTGGGTTTTTGAATAATAACTTACATAATTTGGAATGCATACATACAAGGTTCATTGATCCAGTATTGGAAGACAATATGATAGATTTCGCATAACCCAAGACCTAAAATCTATTCTAGTTTCATTTTGATTTCTTCTCTCCACCTGTAGGGAAGAAATGTTAGCTCTGTTAAATGTTAGTTACATATATGACTCTGTAAATTGGGTGAAAAAGTTTGCATGAATTGATGGCATGAGAAAGGAAAGAACAGGATTGAACCATGACTGTGCTCGTCAGCCACATAACTATTTCAAAGACTTGTCCTTTCCTGGGAAGCAGGGGAATAGAATTGCCAGTGTGTGCTTGGCCATTTAATTGAGCCCAGGAGAATTATGGGTAGACACAACAGTGGAATTAGGAATCTCTTTAAAGAATATAAAAAGGAGACAGAAGTAGTGGGCATTACCACAGGGCTCCAATCTGAAAAGAGGGGAACCATAAGAGAACAGAAGTCCAAGCCTATGAGGGTAGTAAAAATAAAAAGCCAAGTACAAGGTTACCGAAGCCTGTGATAACCAATTCTTAAAAACATACATAAAGCATATATCATGCTACTGTTTTATTATAATGAATAAGGTTCCAAGCAGTGGTCCAGCATGTCTTTTGCCTCTTCTCTTCACCTAAATCTCAGGATGCCTAGTTCGGCTTCCTGCAGGGAGCCGTTTCTGACTGGCAGAGGGAGGGAGTGATTCCTCTTAGATCTCTTTCTTGCATAGAAGCACTTTAAAACTATACAATCATTAGGCCTTTGTGTATAGCTGAGGGTTTATTGAGCATTTGCTACAGCAGGTGCTAAGTGTTTCTACTTACATTTTCTTCCAATTCCACACTCTTCAGAGGAGCTAGGTACTGCTGTTTCAGTGAGATGCAGGAGGGTTAAGTGGCTTGCACAAATTCCTACAGCTGGCAAATAACATCTAAAATTGGAGCACTGATCGATCTGTCCCCAGAGAGTGTGAGCACTGCTTCCCAAAACACATCTCCTTATTTTAGGTAGGTTTTTTATGTATGTGGCATGCCTCCCTACTTAACCTGTAAACCCTTCAGGAGAAAGTAAATGAATCACTTCGAGTCTCACACCCACCTTCAGTTGGAACCAGTTCTTTCCCAGTTTTTGTCCACTTCGCAAAGGAAACACCTTTCACCCTCCCAAGTCGTGCCAGGGCTCATTGGTAGGGCTTTGAGATTTAGACCTATTCTGTTGAGGGCAACCAGAGATGATTGAATTAGGTCATGTGTTGAATTTCTGAATTTAAATACGTTGTAGAGTCAACTGAGAATGCTGATGATTCAAGCACTTCCCCTTTTTTGTCTTCTGATAAAAAGAATTGTCTGTCTCCCTGTCCATCTCCCTGTATGTCTCTAATAGAAAATGACATGGTCATCAAAGGACTGTGTGACATGTTTATTTGAAATAAGAAAACGAAGTCCTACCTTTGGTAAATCTAATTTTACCTTTTGGTTTGACACTGAGGACTGACTGTGCTAATTGGGTTATATAGTAGATGTTTTTACAGAAATTGTATACACTAAATCTGTAGTTGAAAGGTTTGAGTAAAAATTAAAAACAGGATAGGATCAAAGTATCTTATCAGCCTTACATTAGGAAAGGTGTTTTTAATTAACTTACAAATCTTTCAAAGTGTATTGAGATAAATAAGATGTCTTGAAGCAGAAGAGTAACAGGATAATTAAGTCATTTAAGTCTTAGAAAAACCATTTGAGATGCTTCCAAAGTTTACTGAAAAACTCAGCTTCACATCATTAAAATGTTCTAATAAAATTTCTCCTTATGTACAATGGCTATAAGAACTTTTAATATTTAATTTTAAAAACAGTAATTGTAATAATTCAATCGAAAATAATTCTTATTTTTCACTGTAGGACAGCTTTTCGACCATAGGAAATACAATTAAAATGAGGCATTATGGTGAGAAGTAGAATGCAGCTATAAACATACAAATACATTACGACAAAATTCTGTGATGTAGGTCACAGGAGTGCAGTAACCATGGTCCACTGATCGAGAGCTTTTCTAGAATACATTGTATTCTGTGTGAATAATACAGATCTCTATAAGCATTCAAATGATTTCATATATGCTTCATCTTTGTCAAAAATCCCTCAGATGCTCTGGTAGGTGATATTACCAGGTTTATACAGAAGGGGCCACAGACACCCAGGGATGCCCTGATTGACCAGAGTGATTTGCTTTGTGATTGAGCTCAGGATTAGAAACAAGCGTTCAGGCTCTTCTAGTCCTTCTCCTAAAACAAGTTTTCTTTATTCTGTTTTGTGAAGTAGACTCACCATCCAGTGTGGAGCCCAATGTGGGGATTGAACTCACAATTCTGAGATCAAGATCTGAGCTGAAATCAAGTCAGAAGCTTAACAGACTGAGCCACCCAGGAGCCCCCAAACCAGTTTTTTTTTTTTTTTTTTTTAATAAAAGAATAGGAGCAACTGGGTGACTCAGTTGGTTGAGAGGCCAACTCTTGTTTTTGGCTCAGGTCATGATTTCAAGGTCCTGAAATGAAGCCCTCGGAAGTCCTCTGGCTATGTGCTCAGTTGGGAGTCTGCCTGTCTCCCCCTCTCTCCCTCTCCTGCCCTACCCGCCACCTGTGCATGCATCTGTGTGGTCTCTAAAACAAGTAAATAAATTTTTTTTTTAAAAGAAAGAATAAAGGGGAAAGGTACACAGTTTTTTTTTTTTTTTTTTAATGGCATAAAGTAACTGAAAATTACCAATAGTGGCAGATCCTTTGAAAAAAAGTCAATATATTAATGATGCAACTCTTAAGATGAGAGAATTTTATACTAAATCTGTTCAGGCCCTTGATACTCAAGTGGAATACATCCTGTTTCTGATTAATTTTCAGATAATGAGCAGAAAAGGAAGCATATTTTAAGAAACATCAATATTTTGTGTTTGGTAATATAAAACCTGAAATATGGGCAGCCCCAGTGGCCCAGAGGTTTAGCGCTGCCTTCAGCCCAGGGTGTGATCCTGGAGTCCCCAGATCGAGTCCGACGTTGGGCTCCCTGCATGGAGCCTGCTTCTCCCTCTGCCTCTGTCTCTGCCTCTCTCTCTCTCTCTCTCTCTCTCTCTCTCTCTGTCTGTCATGAATAAATAAATAGTTTTATAAAAAAAAAAAAAACAAAAAACAAAACAAAAACAAAAAACCCTGAAATATATGCACCATACTTTTAAAAGAAGCTTTGGATTTAATTGGAGAAAAAAAAATTTTGCCACTACAATGTAAAATAGTTCTAGTAGGATCAACTACGAGACATGACTTATCTAACTACTGAAGTCACAGGTCTTAGAAGGAAGGAATACATTTCTGAAGGAATGCTACTACTCTGTAATTAGTTTTCCAGATCATGTTTGAAGTTGAATTACAAAGTTAGCCTCAATTTCCAGGTGTCTAGTAGAATCAGTCTTTTTCCTTAAGGTGGCAGAAAGTTGGATGTTAATTAAAAAAAAAAAAAATACTGGAATGCTTTACTCTGGCCCTTGCTAATCCAATGGGGGAGGGGCGGGGGCTATGGTTGAGCAATTTCTTTTTTTTTTATCATGTAAATAATATAAGTATTCTCTTTATTTTTTTTTAATTTAAATTCAATTTGCCAACATAAGTATAACACCCAGTACTCATCCCATCAAGTGCCCTCCTTAGTGCCCATCACCTAGTTACCCCATTCCCCACCCCACCTCCTCTTCTGTAACTCTTTGTTTCCCAGAGTTAGGGGTCTCTCATGGTTTATCTCCCTCCCTAGTTTTTCCCACTCAGTTCTCCTTTCTCTTATAGTCCCTTTCACTATTTCTTATAGTCCATGTATGAGTGAAACCATATGATTGTCCTTCTCCGATTGACTTATTTCACTCAGTATCATACCCTCCAGTTCCATCCACATCAAAGCAAATGGTGGGTATTCGTCCTTTCTGATGGCTGAGTAACATTCCATTGTACATATATACCACATCTTCTTTATGCATTCATCTGTCGAAGGACATCATGGCTCCTTCCACAGTTTGGCTGTTGTGGACATTGCTGCTATGAACATTGGGGTGCAGGTGTCCTGGTTGAGCCATTTCTTGAACTGTCTTCACCTTCAACTGTTTCTCTGCTTAGTGGGCAGTCTGCTTCTCCCTCTCTCTCTATTCCTCCTCCTCCCCCTACCCTCTCTCTCATTCTCTATGTCTCAATCTTAAAAAAAAAAAATGTGTAAAGGTATGAATGGGGGACATGTGAGGAGGGAGCTAGGGAACACCAAGAGAGCCAGAGTCTGCAGTGAGGCAAGTCAGTGACCTCAATATGGTCAGAGGGAGGAAAGCGTTTAGACCTCCTGCAGTCTCAGGAAAGTTCACAGCTGCTGGAGCTCTGGGACAGGAGGTTTCCTATATTGTTGGAAGTCTATAAGGTGCATTCAGTGGCTCAGAATATGTGAAGATATCTGACACATGGCAGGTACCTGGATTTAGTTTGCATTGCTGTTTATAGTTTGAATCATTCTCCCCATGGATTCAGTTGAGTTTATTTTCTTAAGCTGTACTTTGCCTTCCTCCATTTTTAAGAATTTAACCAAAGCCCCTACCCTGGTGCTGCCTTAAAGGATGGTGAGTTTGTGATGTACTCACTTCACAGATGGTAGAGTGAAAAGCCATCTCTTCCTTACATGAGACCCTTGAGAGTTCCTGATTTGGTAGTTTCAGATGTGATTGTATGGGTAGTGAAAATGAGTTTTCCAAAATACAAATCCAATTATGTTTTTTTCTCTTTCTCATCATCTTAAGGCTAAGTACAATCTTGTAGCACACTATGAAAATCTCTCTGCTTACTCTGTGTCTAACCACATCTGTTCTCACTTTGTTCATCTTTCTGCTCCAGTGATAGTGGTGATGGTACTCAGCATTCATAGACTGACTCACTCCACTCTGCAGCCTCCTGCTCTCTGGGGATGGCCAACTGACATCATTCTAGCCAGAGCAATGCTGGGGGAGATTACTAGGGTGGGCCTTGGGACAAACTATCTCTTTTCCAATTAAAAAAAAAAAAAGATATTTTTAAGCTGTTAAGCATTTTGTTCCTTGCCCTTCTTTCCTTCTTCCCACTGGAAACCTAGAGAAGCAGCATTCATCTTGAGAGAGGCAACAAGAATGAGAAACAAGCCATATGGTACACTACAGACATTGCTAGAACCTGGATCCTTAAAAGTGTCATTGAACAGTTGTACCAGACAAAAACACCCCTTGTCAGATTTCTCAGTGTTTTTTTTTATTTTTTATTTTTTATTTTTTATTTTTTTATTTATGATAGAGAGAGAGAGAGAGAAAGAGAGAGAGAGGCAGAGACACAGGCAGAGGCAGAAGCAGGCTCCATGCACCGGGGGCCCGACGTGGGATTCGATCCCGGGTCTCCAGGATCGTGCCCTGGGCCAAAGGCAGGCACTAAACCGCTGCACCACCCAGAGATCCCCCTTGTCAGATTTCTTACATGAATCTAGTTAACATCTGTCTATACTGGTCAGTAAGGTTTTTATGTTACAAATGTAATCTTGTTATTTCACCATAGAAGTATTTCATGTATCAAAGCATCTAAGATGTGATGTTTTGTTTGTTTCCTTGTCTAGAAGAGACAGTGAACTTTTTTTGCAGTTTACTATATTCAAGGCATTGTGTTAATCCCTGAAATACAGAAGTTCCCAATGACTTTTAGAAAATAGGTACAAGTCAACAAAAAATTACATCGAAGGAATGAATGTTGAAATAGCCTATACACCAAGGCAGAGAAGGTATCATGGATTCCTGAGTGGGAAATAGCCAGGTGGAGAGTATGAGTGAAAGTGGTTAAGAGTATGTGCAAAGTCCTCGAAGCCAGAGGGAGCACACACTGTATTCAAGGAACTGGAAAAAGTTTAGGATAGCCAATGTGAGAGCAGAAGAAAACTGTGGTAAGTGATGAAGAAGAACAGGAAAAGGGAGCCTTGCAGCTTATGAGAAAGAGTTTGGGTTTATCAGCAGTGTAAATATTGAGGATTCAGCAGGGATTGGTTAATGAGGGCTTTGTGGCCCTATCTCTGTTGAAAAAAGCTTGCTGTGCCTCATAGATGGCCAATAGGATGGAGTCTAGTAGAGAGCATTTTGTCAGATATCAGGGAGAGATACTGGAGTTTGGGGATGCAATTATGTGAGTGGGTTTGGAGAAAAGTGGGTGAGTACTACTGTTTGGATTGACAGGGTGTAAATGATGGAACAGAATGAAAATGAAGGAAAAACCAGAATGTGTCTAGATTTTTTACTTTGACAAAAATGGTATCACTACCACTCAGACCACTCATGTGAACCTTGGAGCATGGGAATAACATTTAGTATTAACCATTATTGTTGGATTTGGTTAAGTGAAGGAAGAGAAGGAAATCAATTTTGTACAGAGTGAATTTGAGAGGCTAAAAAATCATCACATGTAGAAAACCAATTGGAGGATTTGGGGCTGAGCTAGAGATACTCAGAATTTCTCATTGAATCAGCCAGTATTTATGGAACACTCACCATGTGATGGGTATTATACTAGGCACTGCTGTGTCCAATGGCAGTTGAAGCCATGAGAAAATGACTGTGGGCAAGCCCCTGATGAAACAGAATATTTGAGAGTGAGGGTGGAAGTTTTCAAACTTTAGCATCAGAATCATCTGGAGGGCTTATTAAATAGGTTGCGGTTTCTACCCCAGAGATTGGATATAATAGATCTGAAGTAAGGTGTGGGGCTCTGCATTTTAACAGTAGCCCTAGGTTATGATGTCGATGTTGCTGGTTTAGGGCCACACTTGAAGTAGACTAGGAAAGAGAGTGGCTATAGGGGACTGAGAAGGAAGAGCTAAAGGGGGATATAGGGAAAAGCCTAGAAAATGGAAGCTTTAAGAAGGAAGCAATAGATCTGTTAAATATTGCTGAAAGCACAAAAAAAGTCAAACTAAAACCACTCCTGTACTTAGTAAATCAGACAAGAGAAGCTAAGTAGTTGATGAGTAGGAACCAAAGAGTGTGAGTAGTAAAGATATATGGGATGATGTGGTTGGTCAACTTTAGAAATTTGCTTTTTTCCTAAATAAACAGACTTTGAGCACATTAATCACCAAAGTGCTTGGGTGAGGTAGATAAACTGCATTTAAATGGAAAGATTCTGTGGGAAATACCTGGTAGATACTGTCCATAGTAAAGCTAAACAGATATGAATATAGCAACATTTCTTCATGTTATTAATATGCAAATGAGCTTTGCACATTGCCAGTGGAATCCACTAAGCAATATTTCCCAAAATTATTTGACAATGAAGTAATTTTTTGTACAGCTGACTTTGGGGGCAAGCAGTCCAGGAACACCCTTTGGAACTAGTCTCTCTGCAATTTTAAGGCTGACCATGGTTTATAGAAGTCCCTGGGGAGGAAGGTCTCCTATCTTTATCAACCTCCCATAAAAGCTTGGGATTTGAGTGGGATCCCTTTTCAGAACCCAGGACTATGCACGAGTCACAGGTATCAAGCATCCTATCTGTGCAGTATCACAGTATATTCTAAGTCTTTAAGTGGATGGTAGACAACTTCAAAAAAAACACATTCTTGGCCAGGTATTTGTTTTCCTGGAGGTATACTTGGATTTTTATCATCAGAATGATTGAAAGCATATCTTCCCTTAAATTCTTCTGAAAGGTACCTGAAGTTAACGATAACCTCTATGTAACATAGAGTAGCTATATATTTTGGTGTTAATTATTTATTCCAAACATCTCTTTTCTTTAAAAGCTGTAGCAGAATCTCTACTAGAAGAGATTGCAGTTACCATATGCTCTGTACATTGAAAGCCAATACACACACAGCTTCCGTCAAGGAAAATCAATGAAGCAGGATCTTCTAATTGATAAGACTAATACTTCTTGGTGTGCAGCTTCAACATAATGAACAAAATTCAGCTGCTTTGGTTTGGAAATGGTTTTTTGAAGAGGAGAAGTAAGGTCAAATCAAAGACCTTCTGAGAGGAGGGATAAATTGGCTAGATAAACAGGACTTTACTAACTCAAAAATTCTGTAATTCTTGACAGGTAACCAGATCGGTGTTTTTTTTTTGGCTAACAAAACAGTTAATTCACATTTTACGGAAGATTGAGGGGGGATAAAATATGAAAAAGTAAAGGCAAAAAAAAAAAAAAAAAAAAAAAAAAAGGAAAGGCTTTGTTCCATACTGGCCCTTAGTATATTAGCTCTAGCATAACTTTCTAGTCATCTAAACCATCAGCATTTAAGAGCTAGTTGACCTGCTATTGTTTGAGTAAAATATAAAATTTTTGCCAATGTCCACTCTGACCGACCTTGCCTTTCCATACCCTTCACCTCTCTATGTGTGCTTCCCCCTTCCTGATGTAGCTGAATCCTAATTTTTCTATTAAGTGTTTCTTGGAGGGCTTCAACAGAAATGCATGCTATTAATATTGGCATCTGTCACTTGTATGATACGTTTGAAATGTCAAAGCATTTTTATAATCAGTATCTTTATTTTTCATGATAACCCTGAAAAGCAAGTTATCGCGATGGTGTATTGATGGAGGAAGGTACCAAGTTTCCAAGGGAGTAAAGGCTAATAAGTTATAGAGTTAGGACCAAGTCAGGATTTATGCTACCAATTTTATACTCCCTGCTCTTCTTTTCCTGTGTCTGTCCTCACTGATCTCTAGGTACTTATTTCTCCATGTATTCATTAAAGAAAAAAACTACTCTACTTGATTCTACTATAATGCATGTTTCTGCAATAGGAATTAGCACCACATACACAATTGGTAAAATGAAAGAGTGACATTAATGAAACATGGTGATAATCTTGTTTTTTTTTTTTTAATTTTTATTTATTTATGATAGTCACACAGAGAGAGAGAGAGAGAGAGGCAGAGACACAGGCAGAGGGAGAAGCAGGCTCCATGCACCGGGAGCCTGACATGGGATTCAATCCCGGGTCTCCAGGATCGCGCCCTGGGCCAAAGGCAGGCGCTAAACCACTGCGCCACCCAGGGATCCCTTGTTTGTTTTTTTTTTAAAGCATATACACGCTTAACATTTTAAAGTTGACAAAACCCGTTGAATGCAACAAGCTACGAGCAAGTGGGTTTTGCGCATGGTGCCCATTTCCTATATTGTTCCTGGCTTGGGGTGGCTATGTGTTCTGGCTGGGAAGCATTGATTTTAGTCTTCATCTTTTCGCGTTTTTACTTTGTCTCCAGGGCTCAATTGTTTGTTTTTGAAAGTCTGAGCATGCTTGCAAGTGGGGGAAAAGGGTAGAGGGAGAGAGACAATCTAAGCAGGCTCCATGCACAGCATGGAGCTGAACACAGGGCTCAATCTCCTGATCCTGAAGTCATGACCTGAGCCGAAATCCAGAGACTGATGCTTAACCGACTGAGCCAACCAGGTACCCCAAGGCTCAGTTTTAAAGTTTTCTTAAACCTACTTCCATCAAGCTACTACTTTCTCTTTATGTTTGTAAGTTGAGGTCCTTTTATATATAAAAGGATCATTTTTATATACAGTTTTACTTACTAGAAATTCATCATGTCTTTTAACTGCAACAGTATTTTTATTAGGATGTGCTCTGGATACAAGGTGCATGCATATGGAGTGGTCTCTCCTGACCTATTTTGTTCTATACCCTCTATTCTTAGTGTGTCATTTCATAAAGCAGAAGGATTTAAATAACATGTATTTGGCATATTTCCTTAAATGGCTGTATTTGTAGAGTAAATAATGAATATGCATGTATATGGTTATATCTGTAGATGTATGTATTCACCAGAGTAAAGTATCTAGCTTCCATAGCTTTCCATAAAATGTTTCTCACAAAAGTATATATATGTTTTCAACTCTATGTAGGAATTATGGAAAAGCTACCAGGTGCTAGGTACTTCATCATTTAATTCTCACAGCAAATGTAAATCTGGGTCTTTTGATTTCCAGTTTTGACAAAAGATTTGAACCTATCGCAGTCTGACTCTATAACCCTTGATTTTATGACCTATAAACACCATGTTTCCATTTCTTAAAAAGCTGAACATTGAATTTTATAATATAAAAATTATTCTACCTAAACCTAGAAACCGGGGAAGAGATGCTAGCAAAAAAAAGTTAAATTGTTTGCCTTTCTACTATCCCTTCAAAGACTTCTTAGTAATTTTTTGGTTTTCTCCCTCAGGTCCAGTCTCTTTAACACTAATGTTGAATTCTTTTTATCCTAAACTTTCTAATAATGAAACTACTTAGCAGAAACTCATTCAAAGATAAACACAAGAATGGCCATATGATATAAAGTGATAAATATACAATACAGAGTAAATAACCTTTGCAGTTTCTCGGGACACAGGTGCATCTGCTTCTATAAATGGGAGCTGTGTTGGTTAAACCGCTAGCTGCTATAACAGATACTCCTCTGATCTCCTCAAATCTAAATCTTAGAGAAATGTAAGAAAGATTTGTCACTCACCTAACAGTCCAACTTATATGCTCTTGGTCTGACAGCTCTTCTACAAGCTTGAATTCAGAACCTCCATTTCTTGCCATTTTGTAACCCTACAATTTTTAATGTATAGGTCTCAGATGGAGATGGAGATCACCTCCATTATAGCCAACCAGAGGCAGAAAAGGCCATGGAGAGATGGGAGAGTTTTATGTGGAGACCCCAAATGACAGACATTACTGCTGCCCCACGACAATGGCTAGAACTCAGTCATGTGGCTATTTCTTTTTTTTTTTTTTTTCATGTGGCTATTTCTAACCACAAGGAATATAGTCCGTGTGCCCCAAAGGAGGAAGAACTGCTAGTTTGTGAACAGCTAGCTGGTTTCTGCCACAGGGTCGACATAAGTTCTTTAATAGCTCAAGTTTTACGTCTAAAACTATTGCTTCCAGCAGAATAAATTTCTCCACGGCAAGCTGTGATAAATGTTATGACTTTATATTTTATTTTATAGCACCTCTGCTCCATTCCTGCTAAATTGCCTTACTGCGTTTCATTATGGGCACTAATGATGAATTAAGTTGGACTGCTTAATAATTAAAAGTATCTCTAGGATAAAACCATATTTTTCTCTTGGAAGAAATCTATTTGGCTTTGTTCACAGCTACAGTATTCAGTGTAAGAATTCTTGAATGACTTCTCAATAAGTGACATTGACAGGATTATTCAGCTTGTTTACTAGTGAAGTAACTTATATAAAATATAAGGGGGAGCTTTTTACTAAGATAAAATTTAAAAAATGAGCGGTATGAACTTTTAAGAATAACTGTGGGAATACTAAAACCCTTGGATAAACTGACATGTTCCAAAGAGAACTTTAGAAGCAACCAATTTCTGATGCAAATTTGAGAAAGATGGAGAAGGAATAGTCCCCTGGATCAGTATCAAGCATAGGTACTACCTAATTTTAAAGAGTTACCCATTTTTAACATTTTTGTTTTTGCTATGGAGTATATTTATTTGCCTACTTTTTAAAAAATATTTATTTGAGGGATAGAGTGAGAATGCTCAAGCATGAGCTGGGTGAGGGGCAGAGGGAGAGGCAGGCTCTCTGCTGAGCAGGGATCCGGATGCAGGGCTTGATCTCAGCTTTCTGGGATTGTGACCTGAACTGAAGGCAGATGCTTAACTGACTGAGCCACCTAGGTACTTCTAAAGTAGTATCATCTTGGGACACCTGGGTGGATCAGCGGTTGGGCAGTTGCCTTTAGCTCAGGTTGTGATCTTGGGATCTGGGATTGAGTCCCACATTGGGCTTTTGCAAAGAGCCTGCTTCTCCCTCTGACTATGTCTGCCTCTCTCTCTCTCTCTCTCTCTCTCTCTCTCTGTGTGTGTGTGTCTCAATGAATAAATAAATAAATCTTTAAAAAAGGTAGTATCATCTTAACATTGTAAAAGTTTGAGGGATGTTTGGGTGGTGCAGTTGGTTGAGTGTACAACTGTTGGTTTCAGTTCAGGTTGTGAGATCAGCCCTGCATTGGGAGGAGTCTGCCTGAGATTACCTCTCTTTCTCCCTCTATTCCTACCCTCCTGTGTGCGCTTGAACTCTTTCTCCCTACCCTTTCAAATCTTTAAAATTTTTTTGAATACACTTAGATCCTGTGATCACTCTATGGATAGTATTAGAAGATCTATGTACCAGATTGGGGTTAAAATGTGTAATTTGGGGTGCATTTTCCTGAAAAGAGAGTCCATGTCTTTGTTACATTGTCAAAGCATCTTGTGATACTCCCCCAAATGCTTAGAACCTGCTGAAATAAGAAGACTTGAATCTTAAGACTGGCAAAAACACAGAGCATATGGTTGCTTTAAAGAAGTTCAAATCTACAGGCCTAGAAGATATTACAGAATGCTAAATAGAATGAACATGGGATCTTAGAACCATTTTTAGTAACATTTACTCATGTACATATTCATCAGATATTGAGTGCCTTTTCCATGCCTCATGCTATGCTTAGATATTCTAATGGATGAAGGTAAAGTTGCTAAAAAATTTTAAATTAGAGTGGTCAAGAAGCAGGGCTCTATATTAGCATCTGAGCACTCAAGTGTGGGCATCAGGCATCCAAGGGTTCAAAGGCCACTTTGATTTAATATCTATATCATCTTGGGTAGTTGGGGAACCTCTCCATACTTCCATTTGTTTTTTATAAAAGGAGGCCGAATGTACCTATTTCTTTATGTTGTTAAGAAGAGTAAATTAATAATACACATAACATACTTAATGTGGTGGCCCATACGCAGTAAAATCTCAACGAGTGGTATAGTTGATGTCCTTTTAAATATTGTATCTAATAGGTATAAGACTGATTTAGACTTACTAGGGGTGATACTATAGATAGGATGGAAGCTGAGTTATAGGACCCAGTTCAGCTTAACATAGGGAATCTGTTAATAATTACAGAAATGGATAAAAAAAAGAACCAGGGCACAGGGTAATGAGGTCTGTCACACAGAGTATTTAAATAGAAGAAGCTGCCACTTCTCAGGGGATGAGAAAATCTTTACAAGATTAAACTAAGTTGCATTTGACATCTCTTCTATAATTAGTATCCCATTCGTGTTTTCAATGACTATCTTATCAATGATAGTTATAGAAGGAACTTGAATCTAGTTTAGGTGGTATTTCTGAGCTTCTCCAAGAAAAACATGTTTTCACAGAGGCAATTTATCCCATACAGATATAACTTCTTTAAAAATGCTTAATTGTTGAATATCTGAAGTGATAGTACATACATAAGGTAGTTACTGGCTTAACAGAAGTTTTCTTCCCCTCACTGATATTAACGTCAATTTACAGACAACTCTAGGGATATAGCAAATGTGATAGGTTATTTTATTTTAATCAGAGATCATCTATAGTGGTAAATATAGAAATTTATTTAACACGTCTCTTAGAGCAGAGTGAAAAATATACTTCAGAAAGAATTTGTGCCTTAGTCTCTTTCTAGAAGAGCAAAGTTGAAATTAAACGAAATACTTCATTAGAAAATATTTATGAAAAGTAGCTTCTTGTCAATCATGTTTAGTAGAAAACAATAAGCCAAGAATTTCTTCATGAAATCCCATGTTTTAAAGTAAGATGATGAAAATCAATGTTTATTCATCAGTCAAAAGGGGTTCCCCAGGTGGCTTAGTTTCTTAAGTGTTTGCCCTTGGCTCAGATCATGATCTCGAGGTCCTGGAGTAGATAGAGCCCCTTATCAGGGCTCCCTGCTCAGTGGGGAGTCTGCTTCTCCTCTCCCTCTGTCCCTCCTCCCTGCTCATTTTCTCTCTCTCTTTGTCTGTCTCTCTCAAATGAATTCTTTAAAAAAAAAAAAATCCAAAAAACAAAAAACTCCCAGAAACTAAGCCCGTCATGGATGTTAGTCTTCATGGTCCCATATTTTTTTACTTTTTTGGGAGAAGGAAGTTTCAAGATTAATTTTAATGATCAGGTCAGTAATTATAAATTCATAAATAAGCCTAGAAGTAACATAAGAGAATAATGGATGTCCAGTCTATAACAGTACTCTGGCATTGCCTATTCACATTAGAGGTTTACTTATTATCTCTTAGCAGTAGAGTAATTTATTTTGGAAATTTAATCCACTTTGTAGAATTCTTTGTAATACCAGCTTGTCTCTATCTATGCAGCAGAAGTAGGCACAAGTCCATCAGATGCTAAGGTAGTTATAACCACAGGGAAATAGATGGGCAGGGCCAAGATAGTGCCAACTGCAGTGAATGGTGTAGTCTGTGACATTAGTTAAACAGTGTTAAACAGGGAATCTGAGATGCCATCATCCCAAATCCTTTGCCCTCCACATTCTATAGGCCCGAGCATGGCATAGCTCAGGGTTCTGAGGCATGGAATGCTTAAATGCTTTAACATTCCTTAGCAGCACTGAAAGGATTCATATATATTCAGATCTCTTGACCAGTAATATTTTCCCAGGCTTTCCTGTAACATCTCAATGATGAGAGGGGCCTTGGATTGCTGAAATATTGACACTCCCCGAAGCATCAAAGTTTGAGAAGGTGGGAGATGATGCCACAGTATTGAGGCAGGGCAAGACAGGTACTGTGCCTTCTCAGATGGACCTCACTCTGTCCATGGGAAGAGGCAAATCCTCTGGAATTGGTACCTACAATACCTTATACCAATGACATTTAAAACAAAGTGGCCAGAATGATGTGGTATTCTCAGTACTATCAGAGGCGCAACTAGCCTGTTTTAACCACATGTATGTTACAAATACACTTCATTGCGATCTGTTTCTGATACTGTAGATTTGTCGTCTAACTTATTAAGGTGGATATAATACTTTTGCTTTCCATGGGAGACCCAGCTACTGTGTATGTAGCTCTATGGAGATCCATAATGTTTACCTTTAAAAAGCTAATTTGAAAGATTGAAGTGACCATTTAAAACTGTGCCCCTAGTGAAGGGAAGGGGAAAAAAGACTTTCTATAAGAGGTATATTTTTAAAAAGATTTTATTTATTTATTTGAGACAGAGAAAAAGCACAATTGTGGAAGAGGGTTAGAGAAAGAGGGAGAAGCAGACTCCTTGCTGAGCAGAGAGCCTGATACGGGACTCGATCCCAGGACCCCGAGACCATGACCTGAGCCAAAGGCAGATGCTTAACCAACTGAGCCACCCAGGTGCCCTGTAAGAGATATTTTTAAAGTGCTTGTTCTTTTGCCTTTAGATGAGAAATGCTGAAGTTGAAGTCAACAAGGATAAACTATTTTGAAAGACTTTCTTTTAAAATGCCCGAGAGCCTTGCCATCCAGTAGAAATGAGGTGCAACTCAAGTATGTTAATTTTTCCAATGGTCACATTGAGAAAAGACAAGGCACAGATGAGGTTAATTTTAATTTTACTTCCCTTGGATGTTGACGTATTTTGGGTGTACTATCAGTATTTTTTAAAATGAGCAAATTTTACCCTTTTTGCCCTATCTTTAAGATCCAGGGCACATTTCACAGTTGCAGCACATCTTAATTCTGAGAAGCCACAATTCTACTGGTGGAGAACCACATATGGCTAATGGCTATGATAACATATAGGCCGCTCTAGACAGAAGGCTACGCTCCTGAATTGCTAGGAAATCATGGCTGATCCATTGGAGCAATTTCCAGCTGGAGAGTAAATGCCCAAATTTTGTTTTATGAAAGAGCTTAAGCCCTTTAGAAAGGGAAAAACATTTTTGGGCTTTGTGTATGTGCTTGCCACGCAGCATTGTCTGTGATATGTGACTTTGGATCTGCTCCAGCTGACAGGTGAGATACTGTGACTCTCTCAGCTGTGGTGACCTCGCCAAACAATATGCTTCTGGAAATGCAATCAGTTCAGCCTTGGTCTCTACAAACGCAGGTGGGTAGGTAGAGCATTCAGCTGAATGATCAACCTGTGGAGATGGCTTCAAAATCCTACTCCTTCTACTGGATGCTAACCAACCTGGATAAGGAAGCCCTGGTGCCTGAAGTGAGCTCAGAGGATTAGAGGAGAGAGGCAGCTACAAGCAAGGCCAGAGCAGAGTGTTAATGCACATCAGAAGTGCAAGGCATTCGGAAGCTCCAAGGAGGTTTGTTGACTCTGGTTGACAAGGAGAATTAATAAAAAACCGAGCTTGTCAATATCAGTTTACTTCTCTGTAATGAGAGTACAAGCAGAGATGTCTGTGTTTACGTCTGAGTTAAGAGAGAGGAAAAAAGTACTCCCAGAAAGCAGCAGTAGGTCACAGTGAAGAGAGAGCTGGCTTTATGGTTGTATGCTCCTCCACTCCAGTCACAGCACAGAAGAGAAACAGTTGGAAAGAACTGTAGGGAGAAGCAACCTTTATACTTTCTTTAAATTTAATGATTTCATTAAAATTTAACACATTAATAATATGTCTGAGATCACAATTGTTTTCCATTCTATTTTAAGGTAAAATTCACATACATCAAAATGCACACATTTTAGATACACCAGTTGAAAAAAATTGACATGGTTTCCCGTATTTTGAAAAATTCAGTTTTAGCTTGAAATCTTATCAAGAGAGAAAAGATATTTATCACCCCCTAAGTTTTCCTTATATCCTTTCCCCCCTCAATTCCCAGCTCCAACTACCAATGCTTTGATTTTTTTCCCCCAAAATTAGTTCTTCCTCCTCTTCATCTTCATAAAAACTTCACACAAATGTAATGATCTAATATATATTCTTGGGCAATGCTTGTTTGACTCAGCAAAGTATTCTTGACATTCATGCACATGGCTCCTTAATGGCATCTCATTGTATGTACGTACTGCAGTTTGCTCATGCATTCTTCTGTTGGACACCTGGGCTGTTTCCCATTTTGAACAAGTATGAAAAACCTGCTATGTACCTTCTTATACAATTTTTTGCACAGCTAACACTTAAGAATGAGATTGATGGGTCATAAAATAGATGTGTATTTTATGAGCAAGTATAAGATTTTTTCCTAAGTTGTGGTACCATCTTATACTCCCACAGTGGCATAGGAGATTCCAGTTGTTACTCGTCACCACCAACGTACTTTGAGTGAGGGAAAACCCCATTTTCAGAGAGGGTGTGTTACTCACTAGATCATCAGGTATCATCAGTGTCACACAGAGGAAAAAGACTTGTACAGTATGACCTGGGGAAATGTGTAATTTAACTAGATTAGCCTTCCATTTTATAAATGGGAGATCAGAACCTTCTCCCCAGGTCCTCTAAAGGACACTAAGATTTAGCACAAGCCCTGGAATAAAACATCACCAATCAAGTGACATGATATTGTTAGTCTTGCTCTCCTACTGCCTTTCTGTGGGTATTTGGAAAATAGGGCTGAAAGAGCATAAAGAAGGGGGTACCTGGGTGGCTCAGTGGCTGAGTGTTTACCTTCGGCTCAAGTTGTGATCCCGGGATCCTGGAATGGAGTCACTCATCAGGCTCCTCGAGGAGAGCCTGCTTCTGCTTCTCTCTCTGCCTGTATCTCTGCCTCTCTCTGTGTGTCTCTCATGAATGAATAAATAAAATCTTTAAAATAAATAAATAAATTAATTAATTTACTTTGACATGCATTAGAAAGATGAACTAACAGATGGCTGGATAAATGACTAAAATGACTACATTGAATGTTAACAATTAGAGTCTAAGTGATCTATGTACATATTTTCCCAACTTTTCTGGATTTTGACAACTTTCAAAATTCTTGAGGAGGGAGATAGGGAAACAAGATTATTTGTAAACTCTGGTACGTCAGTGGGAACAAATTGCTGTTATCTCAGACCATAGACAAAAGCTAATTCAAAATGGAGCACAACCCTAAATATAACAGAGAACACTATAAAACTTATAGACAAATTTTCATGACCCTTGGGTTAGAGGTTTTAGATAAGACACCAAAATTATTCACAGAAAAAAATGGATAAATTGATAAATCATTGAGCTGATAAATTCAATAAAGTTCAAAACTTTGATGATTAAACATTAAGAAAATGTTTCCAAATCAGATATATGGGAAAGTGCTTGTATCCAGAATATAGAAAACCGCATGAAACTGCGGAGTAGAACAACCCAATAAAATATGGACAAAAGATTTAAATAATCTTTACTGAAGGAGGTACACAAAGATGTTCAGTGTTCTGAGACTTTAGGAAAAACCACATATACCTCCTAGCCACTAGAATGGTTAGACTCAAGGACACAAAGCAAATACTGGTCAAGATATGGAGAATCTAGGACTCTCATACATTGCTGCTGGTAACGTAAAGGGGTAGAGCTCCTTTGGAAATCGAGCAGTTTTCTTAAAGGCTAAATGTTCTAACCTTAGTATATGTGCTGCCAAAGCGAACACTCCAAAAGACTAACTGTAAATTTACCACTTGATCCAGCAAGTCTGCCCATGGGACTTTATGCAAGAGAAATGAAACCACATGTAAAGACTTGAAAGGGAATGATGAGAGTAGTGCCATTAATAGTAGCAAAAACTGAAAATCCTCCAAATGTCGAGCTGGTGAAAGGCTAGACAAAGTGTGGCATAGCTATACAACAGATTATTCAATAATAAAAAGGAACAGGGATCCCTGGGTGGCTCAGTGATTTAGCGCCTGCCTTCAGCCCAGGGCGTGATCTTGGAGACCTGGGATCAAATCCCATGTTGGGCTCCCTGCATGGAGCCTGCTTCTCCCTCTACCTGTGTCTCTGCCTCTCTCTCTCTCTCTCTCTTTCAGTGTCTCTCATGAATAAATAAATAAAATCTTCAAAAAAAGAAACTTCTTAAAATAAAAAAAAAATAAAAAAATAAAAAGGAACAAGCTAATAGATGCTCTGACCCAGCTGAACCTCAAAAACATTCTTCCAAGTAAAGGGGGCCAGAGACCAACAGACCTCATATTATAAGTTTTCATTTATATGGAATGTCTCGAAAGGCCAAACTTAGAAAACACGTAAGTGAGTTCCTAGGAGGGAACAGGGATTGACTGAAAATGAGCCAGGGGTATCTTTTAGAAGTGATGGAAAGTTTTTAAAGCTGCATTGTGGCCACAGTTGTATAAATTCACTTAAAAAGCATCACTGAGTTATACCCTTAAAACAGATGAATTGCATATTAATTTCTCAGCTAAGAATGGTATATGAAACCTGAAAAAATAGGTTCTCGTTCAATGGTGACTGAGTTTTGTGGCTAGGAGAATGGAATCTGGTATAGGCTTTCCCTCATCCTTACTGGATGACTTGTAGAATTTAACCTCCCTGATTTATTCCACCACCACCCCCCCCACCCCCGCTTAAATGACAATAGTATCTACTTCATGTTAATGTAAGGACATTAAATTAGATAAACAGTGCTTTAGCACAGCATTAAGCACATGGAGAGCTTAATAAATGTCAACTCTTATGACCATGGTAATGGTGATCTAGGAGGATTGACCATAATTTCCCGGTTTCTTTTTGGCTCCAAGATTTTAATATATTTACTCCCAAGATTTGGTAGAGCCTAGAATTGTATGCTTCTCTAGTTCCTGGCCTGACTTTTAATTTTACTCTCTATCCCTCTTGGCCACAGTGCCTTTAATTTCTTCTCATCAGATTTTTCAGTGTTAACTGGAGCTTCTGCTTATTCCTCCTCATTTGTGGCTTCCTATGGTGCTGCCTAACTGTGATTAGCCTTGATAGCACTCTGTATGAAAGAAAAGTCCAGAATTAGCTATATAAGGGTCTAAGGTTTTCACCTACAAAGTATAGTGCATGGGTTTTAATACTCATTTTGTGATGACTTTGTTTAGAAACAGTTACTGTTTTATAATGCAATTTTTGGTTGACTCCTTCAGAGAGAGGGTCTTAGCTAAGAAAACTGGCAAGATAATGTTAAACCTGGTTGGGAGCCCATGGATCTGGGAGAAGTTAAGAGTTAAATTTCTGTTCACAGACTTGGGAGAATGCCAGTCATACAAACTGAAGGCTGAATTTAAGATTATTTGAAAATAAAAAGCAATTTTATTACTTTTCAAGAACACTAACAATGTGAACTAGCTGTTAACCAAGTGTTTTCATGAAGAGGTCCTGCTGGGACTTCTTTTAATTTGGCAATTAGCAGTACCATTTACATACAAACAAAGAATGCAAAGTCCTTAAACAGTCCATCCCCACCCCCAATTAAGGCAATAGCCAAAAGAAGTCTTCCTCTATTTGTGGAACAGTTATTTCCTAAATCTAAAATAGAGCTATAGCCTTAGAACTAATGTAGAAAGGATGATCAGAGACTTAAAATTGGGAAACTTGGAATTGACAGATCTAAATATTGTACCAAAAATGGTCCTCTTCTCCCTATACCTACTGTTATCTCCCCCTTTCCAGCTCTCTGTCACACATTTCAGCTTTAGCATTTAGTTTCTGTGGCCTTATCAGGTAAATTTAAAACTGGAGGTTAAAAATCTATTCCAGGGACATCTGAGTGGCTTGTGGTTGGCTCAGGTCATGACCCAGGGGTCCTGGAATCAGTCCTGAATCAGGCTCCCAGTAGGGAGCCTGCTTCTCCCTTTGCCTATGTCTCTGCCTCTCTCTCTCTGTCTCTCATGAATAAATAAATAAAATATTTAAAAAATAAAAATCTATTCCATTGCCTCGTTTTCCAGATAAAGAACTAAGGGGAAGGTGATGTCATCTTGGACAAGGTCATAATACTTGGCTGGCAGCTGTAGTGGACAGGAACTCTTCCTTCCTGACACCCAGTTATGTTTTCTGTCCCACACATTGTGTTAAGTTCCATCTGTGACTGTACAATAGTCTGTTTCCTTCTGCTCAGATCCATGTGTCCTAAGCTCACACCAGAGCCAACTTCTGCCCATGGCTCTTGCCCATGGCTCAAGCTTTGATCAGTCCCCCTTAGCCATGCTCATCTTTGTCAATCATCTTTTTAACTGGACACTGCATTTATAGCACATGCCCAGCAGAAGCCCAGTGAGAGCATCCTGCCTAGGTGACATGATTCTAGTGGTAAGTCAGAGTCCCCTTCACCCCTAATTAGCTTTTTGAAGCCATCTATGGAATCACATTACTTCCTGTGGTCTTTAATTCCCACTATTAGAGCCATGCATTCAGGTGCAGGCTTGCTAGTGCAGATGCCTCCAAAGCCAAGTAGGTAGAAACAGGTCAAGATGACATCTGCCAATGTTGTCAGATTGCTGATTTTGAAGGATATGTTAAGTCCAGTTTCTATGTAAAGTATCCCAATCAATAAATGCTGGGAGGGAATTCCTAGGTTTTTAAACATCAGGTAACCCTAGCAATTGGTGAGTATAACCTAATGAGCCTATCAATTGATGACTTACAGAGTTCATGATTTCATTCCAGGTTTCAGTTGAGATCCTGTTATGTGTCCAGTGCTGTGCTACATACTTTTATTCTGTAGCCGATGGGGTTGGAAAAATACTGCTTTCCCTGGTATAATGAACTTCTTTGCATCCCTCTGCTCTTTGAAGCTAGCAGTTCCTGGAAGTCTGTGTTATCCTTCTCCCCTCTTTTTTCCATCTTCTCATAAGTTCAGCCCTGACTCAGACTTTGGAGCACATTTTGGTTAGATGAAAATGAAGTCTTCCTGTGACCTTGCATCAGCACAACTGTCTCTGATCCTGCTGACCATGTGCACATGTTGATAGTGAGTTCCCTACCTTGCTCTTTCTCAGTACCCAATCATATGCCCTCTCCCCACCCTTTCTAGTCTAGTGTAGACTATATGATCTGTCCCAAAAAAACTACTCTAGTTTTCTTCATTCATGATGCCAAATGCTCCACCCCCCATTCATCCTCACTCTGGCACTCTAATCCCACTAAGATACACTTCCTCAGGTCCTAGTGAAAAGAATTAAGAGTGCATTGTTATGGTTTGAGTTTTGTGTCAACAAATCTTGCCTTTTCCTGATGCTGAGACTCTCTGAAATACTTCTGAACCTAGACCAAAACACAAAAATAGCAGGAAAAGAATGAATTTATGCAGAATAATCACAATTAATAACCCTATGGAGGAATTCTTAAATAATACTACAATTCTCAAAAATTATACATTTCTGATGCCCTGATTCTGGTATTGACTCATGCATTTGCTGACGAGGACAGTTTGGCTTGATGCAGCCTTCTGTCACCTGCCCAACCTTGCTGTTTTCCTCGTAGACCTCAGCACAGTCCTATCCTGTGGCCTGTATCCCTAGGGTCAGGAGATGCAGTGAGATCCCTAGTTCTACCTGCTATGATCTTATGAGCTGAGGCAATTTTGCTAAGGTGCCGTTTCCTTATGTAAAATGAGGATACCACCACCTTCCTCTTTAAAGGAAAGTATTTTGTAAAAGAACTTGTGTCAGAGTTTGATAACAGGCTTCAGAGTACAACAATCAGTTCAGATCTGGTTCTGCCATTGCCAGTCTGGGTCAGCCTGTAAGATGATGATACATATGGTGAAGAAAATATAGCTGGCTAAGTTCTAAAGATACATATGGTGGAAAAAAAATATATAGTTGGCTAAGTTCTCAGCACAAAACATGATACACAGAACTCTGTATTAGAGAAGATGATCCTTGTGATTTGGGAAGCATTTTTAAGTTGCTGTATCTTCACAGCAATCCTATGCTGTAGCTATTTATAGGAAGTGCTTATTCCCATTTCACAGATGAAGACATTGAGTTTAGCAGAAATAATTTGTCTAAATTCCTACATACCTTGGGAGAACCTAGATGCAAAGAGCCTATCTCCAAATCTATTCTTTCAACCCCTACATTAGGCTGCCTCACAGGTGGTGGGGAAAAAAGATGGGTGGAATCTGAGTCCAAGATACAAAGCCTTCCCTTCACAATGGGAAGATTAAATGTTCATTGCTACAGCTGGCTGTTTCTAGCTCTGCTGAGAATTTCTTGCTGAAAGGGGGTAGGGAGGAGGGGTTTTCAGAGTATAAACCCTTAGGGTCTCCATGGCCAACTCAGCTTGGGAAAATCAAATCTTGGGACAACAGGAGAAGGCTAAATCTATCAGAAAAATCACTGGGAAGTTATAAATAAAAAAAATTGATGTAGAGAGTATATTTTCTTTGTTCTTGGATTCTTTATTTATATCCTGCTGACTTACAAAATGATGACTTGCGGCAGGTTACAACAAAAGACACACAAACAATAGAAATGTTCAGACAAGGGTAAAAGGTCAAGAGACTGGGTATTTGAGCTATTCATTTAGTACATTATTTTCCCAGCTGGGAAATCTACTGCACAACTGAACTAAGATCAGAAAGGGTGCTTCATAAATATATAGGTTAATTCTAGCAATATATTTGAAGTGCTTAGATAGCAACCCTCTCCCTATTTCACTATAATGGCCCAGCTTAATTTGTCATCTTTTTTTCCCCTCCTTTTAAAGCATTGCTGAGACTTTAAGATACTCATTGTGAATTAATTTGGGATTTGGCATAATAACATTAATCATGCTAAAAGAATTCATTTGACAGTAATGCAGTATAATTAGTGATGTACTAAATCCATTGAGATCTACCAATAATTATAGAATCGCTATTTAAAACCTTATATAGGCATTCGTTTTTTCTTGTTCCCCCCCTGTTTTGAATGTGCAGCATGTAGAGGCAAAGTCTCAGCTCTGACAATTTGCTTTTTGAAATACTGGCCATGGGTATCCAGAATAAACCTTAGTAGACTTGGCTCTAACCTTAGAGGCCCCTTGCTAAGGGCAAGGTATAAAAACTGTCTGAAAGAAGACTATTTAATCCTGAAGATAGCCGCCCAAATCATGTGGAATTACTAAGGAGCCTCGAGAAAATAAATGGGTGTGGACAGACCTACAGTTTAAGAATTTAGAAAGCTTAAAGACTGGTGGAATAGAAAAGGAGACTTGAGATCCCTATTCCTAGATTGGAGTGAATGTTTTCTCTTTCTTGAAAGCACTAATGATTTGGAGTGAGAAGAGGTAAGGAAGATGGTTTCTGTGGTTGTAGCTATTTAAAAATTTCAACAGAAAGAGATCTGATTAAATCAACAGGCCAAATTGTATTATTTTCCATTATAGCTGGGGCCCATTGAGGTGTATGGCTTGTTCAGGTCCAAAATCTGGTGATCCAGCCAGGTCTAGACTCCCAACTGTCTGCCCTACAGTAGCCATGGTTTCCTCATCATGAGGTTTGTAGTTTTTGTAGCATCTCAGAATCTGTTCAATGGGAGTTAGTAGAGAGAAGCAAGCCTCAATGTCCTAAGGCATTTCTTGGTTCTAGAATGGGAGTAAACATGTGTTGTCTTTGAGAAAATTGTGAAGAGAGTCATCCAAATAAACTTTTGCATTCTTTGACTCACTGAGGAAACATGGTTGAGAAGCCTTAGCCTAGAACAGGATAATCCATTAGACCTTTCTGTGATGATGGAAATACTCTATCTGCTATGTCTATTACCTTAGCCACTGGCCATGTATGGCTGCTGCACTAGAGAAAGGAGGCTAGTGTGATGGAAGAAGTGACTTTTTAATTTAAATTTGAGACACAAGTGGTTGCTGGATGCCATATGGAGCAGCATAGCTCTCTGTATTTTTGCTTATTCAATATATAAAGCCACATAACAACCCTATTGCCAAGGGCATGTGAATATGTCCATGTTCTAGTCCAAGTCCTGTATTTTGGAATGAGCATAGCATTGTGCTTTAAAGGACATGATTTACAGGACCTGAGATCAAAACCTAGCAGCAGGGTGTGATTTAGAACAGTATCCTAACTTCTTGCAGGGTACTATCCTTACCCTACAGGCATGATGTGAAGTGTAAGGGAATTAATAGTGTGAACTACTTACAACAGAACTTGGTGTGTGCAAAGTGCTGATGGTGATGAACACTACCTATGAAAAATCCATGGTGGTGAACAATACACCTTGACTTCTATGACTCAGATACAGCTTTCTAGGTATTTAAAGAACAGTGGCACTTAGCTGCACAGACTACTTATGTCCTGAAGAGAAGGGACAGTGGTGGCAGTTAGCCCCAGTGGCAAGGAATATTTTATCAATGAAATTGTGTAGAATTACTGAAGCACAGTAATCATAAAATGCAGACAGACTTTTATTCAGTGTTTATTTAAAAATTCTCTCCAGGTAAAGCAACCCCGTAACACGTGTCACTGGACTGAACACTACCACTGTCCTCCACCTTCCTGCCTCAGGATCCTCTTGGCATGAATGAGGGCAAAATAATAAAGATCTAATTCACCTTTGTTCCTCCAGCCGTCAGATGTGCATTAATCACTGAAACAAAAATTATATCCCTATAACCTCATGTTCTACCTTGTATACCCAAGACATCTATATACTTGCTAAATGTAAGAATCTATCATTCTCACTTATTTGTAATTGTATAATTCTAGTAACAATATAAAAGCACAGAAAATCGGTGCCTGGGTGGCTCAGTCAGTTAAGTATCTGACTCTTAATTTGGGTAGAGGCCATGACCTCAGAGTCTCTTAGGGTCATGGGATCAAGCCCCAAGTCGGGTTCCCCACTCAGCAGGGAGATGCTTGAGATTCTCCCTCTGCCGCCCCCAATGCACACTCAAGTGCTCTTCCTCTAAAATCTTAAAAACACACACACACACACACACACACACACACAGAAAACATGACAGATTCCACTTACCCATAACTAGGTTTGTAGACAGTTAATATTTTGCTATATTTGTTTTTTGTATCTCCCTTTAAAAGAAATCTCCTCATGGTGTATAGTTATGAAAGCTGCCTCTACTGTTTTGGGAATGTAGTAGGTTACCAATAAAAAGATATGTCTTGGCATTTTCATGTACTATGGGATCCCCATGTTGTCTTCCAACAAGGAGAATGAGGCAAAAGTAGTAGGATATTAGTATATTAGAAGATAGGCAGAAAGGATGATAATAAAGTTGATACTGATTCCAGTGAAAAACATAAAACTGAAACCTATTTTTAGAGTATAGGTTACCTTGCATTGTGGGAATCAAAGCATGGTTTCTCTACAACTTGTTAAATTCTGTGGTGCTTTGTAAACAGATTATAATGTCCTTGCCCTCAAATACAGGTTCAACTGAAGAAATAATACTGACCCCCAGGTACATAGGTACTGAGGAGTGGAATAATTATTTGTGGATGGTGCTAAAATATCATTGGAAATGTGAGCAAGTCACCAGCACTTGGTGACTTAGGGTATAGCTATTACATAAGAAGGAAGACTTAGTGTTTGAGCCTGATTGAGAAAATGAGGTTACCAAGGAAAGTGGAGATCAAGAGCTATTTTTGTGACAAGAACAACAAGTTTGGTTTTGGGTTTATCAGAGCAGGAGAAGGCAACAGGGCAAGCATAAGTAAACATGTTGTATGCGTTTTGAAAACCAAAGCCCCTGAGTGTTATATTCTAGGCAGCTATAAGAACAAATTATACTATTGAGAGAGTTGTATTGTTAGATGAAGGATAAATTACCCAAATGAGGCTTAATATGATGTTCCTAACATTAACCTCTTCTCCAATCAAATGTGCTTGGCTTGAGAAATTAAGTGAAAAGGCCAGTCTTACTGTTTTCTTGTCAGAACTCAGCTGAACTTAGAGCCATGGGGGGTTGATTGCATTAATTTACAGAGTACACACAAGACTCTTAACGATAAGGATGGACTTCTGTCCATTACTACACCAATGAGGTAAACTGATCCAGTAATGCTGTTACCCTAACTGCCCTCATCCTGAAGTTATACTTTTCTCGCAGAACCATATTTATCCTTCCACTATCAAGTCAAATATTCCATTCAATGTCTGTGATATTTAACGACTCTTGGATCTATATAGGAAAAAAAAAAAAACCTGGAAATTGCCATGTAGGAGCTTAATTTTCATTAAATCTACTTAGCAGTATATAGTAATACCTTACCTTTTTCTGAATTCTTCGGTTCTGAATCCTCAAGTAAGTATGTATTCCATTGCCCTAAAAGAATAATTTAAAAAATGCATTAGTGGACTGGTTTTTATAAGGCAGTCTTGCAGGCCACATGGCTTCTACACAGCCATGGTATGTGGTGACCGTGATCTTTGTTTTTGGTTGGAGGATGTTTTGGGTTGAAAGCTTTATGTAACATCTGCTTATTTATCAGGCCTTAAACACTTGAGTGTCTGTAGCTGTTCTGATATAAGCTAAAGATCTATGGTCAGAGCCCAGAAACATGCAAAGGATACTGTGACTTTGAAAGTTTCTGTAGTCAAGGATCATTTATTCCCTGAATACATACTAAGAAATGCAGTTAGCCACAACTGATCTGTGTATTATGATATAGACTCTCCAACCTGTGTTTTTGCCTCAACAATGTAATCTTGTTAAACTTTATTTCTTGAAAGTATACCCCTTAGGCTGATTTTGATATGCATTCAGATGAGTTGGTTTGAGGAGGTGCTAGCAATTTTGCATGTTTTCAATACACACTAATGTGGATCTGCAGAGAAAAAAGGTAAAACTTAGTGTTCTGCAGCAGAAGTGACAAACACATCTGAGGGATTACTTTGTTTCCTGTAGTGTAGATGCATTGGCAAACCAGATCCTCACCAACTTTGTACAAGATGATAGTTTTATTGCTGGGCTTAATAGGGACAGGAGAGCCCTGAGGGGTTATGAATATTTTTGCACGGAGCGTGTTAAGTCTGGGTTCATCTTTATTGAGAAGAGAAGCAACTTGGAAAAGCAAAATTCACCTTATGGTAGAATTTTGAGGGGTAAAGTGGATTTAAGCTACTGGAAGTCAGTGAGTTGATGTGGATTGTTAGATACTTCTGTTGCTTATACAGTATTACCAATGAAGGGGTTAATTGACCCCTTACAAAAGTAACCCTGGTCTTAGGGGACAGGATTTGAAAGATCAAATGTTTTTTGTAGCTAGAGTACAGTCCATCTGCTATACGTACTCACAGTACAATCTGTACTCCAACCAAAGCATAACCCATTTATTAAATACACTTGAACAGCTTTCTGCGCATCATTAAATAGAAAGACGAAAAGACCTAAGGGCACCAGATAGTTCTTAATTCTTGAAATGCTTTACCACTTAAAAGAATCTTTTTCAATTTGCAAGGATTTTTCTTTCAGCTAAGTGATTGTTCTTTCTCTTCTTACAGTCTTAATCAGTTTTTATCTAGACTCAACCTCTGAAAGTACTTTTTTTGCAGTTCTGGTTTTTCCATGCAAGGTGTGCTTTTGTCAGCATCTGTGTTGTCTCACTATCAGCATGTGCTTTTTTTCCCAGTTCTCCTAGACTGCCAGGTAACATCCACCTGTCCCTCCACAGGTGGATGCTGGTGGTTAGTGCATATCCTCAGCCCCTAAATTCTCAGGTTTCCTCCAATTATACAAGCATTTTTCCTCCACATAGAGATAATCTCTTGTTTGGTAGAGCTCAGGGTGTGAGTCTGAATAATCTGGTAAAACAGATTTTCCTTGTTTTGCATTAGTGATGCCTAGAAATTGGGTTGATTTTAAGAACCCCGCTGGGTGCTTGGACATGGCAAATCTTGAAACAGAAAAAAAAAAATCTTAACACTCTGAAATGATCACTATTAGTATCTGGATCATGTTTTCCCCTAGTCTTTATTTTATACATTGAAATGCCTATTGTTTAGAAAAAGGGCTTTAGAAAATATGTTACCTAAAAGCAGTGATAGGAATATTCTCTTAAGTATCTTGCTGAATTTAAAATATCCTTTGAAAATGATACTTAATTAGCATGCTCATTTATGAAGAGAAAATATTTCCAAGTATTTCGAAAGAAAACTGAGTGAGGACAATAGGTCACTAATGTAATCCCCTAAGAGATGCACGTGGGTCCTAGCCTTACTTGATATCTTAGTAAATGATTTGGAAGTTAGAGTGCATAGTGAAATCTCTACGTTTGCACATTATACTAGCTTTTCTTATGGATAAATTATAGGAAGATCTCACCATGCTCTGAGAGTAAGCAGAAAAGTGACCGATGGTCTTTAATAAAAATGCATTTTAAGGGGAAAAATGTCATGAGCTGTAGTTTATAATATGATGGTTTGGAACCATCACTTATGAAAGAGCAAAGAAGAGCAATTTTATTTTGCTGTTTGAAAATATGATTTCAGGCAGAAAAAAAGCCAATAAAACATTGGTCATTATTCATTCATTACACAAATAATTATTGAGTCCCTAACATAATTATAAACACCATGTTAGATTCTGAAGTTGTTGGCTTAAAAAAATCCCAGTAATTTATGGCTCATTTTCAGCAGCTAGATTGTTAAATGCTTACTGCTGGCTCTCCTTTTTTACCCCATCTCTAAGAACTGTTCCTTAGCATTTTGAGAGGAAACAAAACTTCCAAACTCAATTCAATGCCAATATTTATGTTGTCAATATGGCCACCTGTAGTACCTGGGCAGTACTGCTACCTGGACCAATGCTGCTTCTTTGGAATTGATTCCTTAAACATATTCTTTTATTTTTTTTAATTTTTATTTATTTATGATAGTCACACACAGAGAGAGAGGCAGAGACACAGGCAGAGGGAGAAGCAGGCTCCATGCACCGGGAGCCCAACGTGGGATTCGATCCCTGGTCTCCAGGATCGTGCCCTGGGCCAAAGGCAGGCGCCAAACCGCTGCGCCACCCAGGGATCCCAAATATATACTTAATAATTATAGAAAACAAGGAGCACCTGGCTGGCTCAATGGGTAGAGCATGTGAATCTTGATCTCAGGGCTGTGAGTTCGAGCCTCATGTTGGGTGTAGACATTAAAAATGAAATCTTAAAAAAAATAAGTATGGAAAACAGTAACTACAAAGAAGTAAATATGAATAATGCTTCTTAATTATGAGGAATAATGTATATCATTCTGCTTATTTTAATATGCATTCTCTTGTCCTTTGAGCCCTCATTGTTAATCTGACATGGTTTATGATAGTTTAGTAAGTTAAAATCTAGTATTTTTAAGTAAATGACAGTGTTCTGGAGATCTATTCAGTAGATTCTGTATAAAGTAAAATTGCAACACAACAGCTGTCTGAATTTAGGCAGAGTGCAAAGAGCTCTCCTTTGGGGGCCATGTGCTAGGGGTCCTCCCCTTTATGATTCTGAATGAAAGGAAAGTGGGTAGGAGGTGGTATACATCTAGAGACTGAAGCTTTACTACCATTAACTTTGTATCTATGCATCCTGTTGGAATTGAAAAATATGGTTTGTACCTGTGGTCTTAAAATTATCAACAAAATTCCCTAAACCAAAGTAATCTTAATTCAGTCATTAAAGAAAACCAATGAAAGCCACTTAATAGGGTCTTAAATGCTCCTTTTTATAAATTATGTCAGAGCAGGTGGTTTCTTGTCTGTCTTCTTTATTTTTATATCCTCAATGCCTGGTACATGATAGAAATTCAGTTAATACTTGTTTACTATCCAACACTTATACAGTGCCTACTGTGTGCCAGACACCATTCTAAATGCTTTTCAAACAGGAACTGTTTGATTCTTACAGTGACACTATAAGCTATGCATCCACATAAAGGTGAGGAAAATTAAATACATGCCAGAATTTTAAGTGATTTGTTCAAGATCCCCCAACTTGTAATTAGTGGAGTTGGGATTCAAACACAGGCAGTCTGGCTCCACATTCCATGCTTTTAACTACCAGGTATGTCTCGTTGAATTGAATATAATTTGGAAAGAGCCACTGACTTATATGATTAATGCCTTCATTTTTCCTATATTTTTAAGTGTATACCCAATTATTTATCTCTTCTGCCTGAAAATTCTCCCACTCTCCAACAACACCAGAAGAGCTTAAATTTCTTGGCACATCATTTGTGTCTTTTCTTAATTTGACCTTGTTTATATTTCACCTTATTTCTCTGTCCTCCTCTATGGAAAGGAGCATGAAATATTCCAATGGCCTGTATAGGCTGTTTGTTTTTATACCTCAATGCTCATGACTGCCTTTTGCCCAACTTCAGTTCTACAGATCTGTCAAGACCAGATGAAATGTCCTCTGTTCTATGAAGTTTGCAGGAGCTATCTAATTTGCATATATCAAATTAGAGTCTAGCACCATGTCTGGTAAAAGGAACTGATGGGTACAAACACAAAGTGTGCACTGAATGGTTCCTGCAGACTACACACATGTGTTTGTAGGCATCCTCACACATGCCTTCGCTCACATAGTCTACAATATGAATTGTGACCCCTGGATTGGACAGTGCATGCTGGCACAACAGTACAGGGCAACTCTGCTGGTGAGTAGTAGGAACTCAGTATGGTTTTGTACAATGAGTTAGGCACTTCTTTTCTATCACAAGATCAGAGACTGTGCGAGTAGTTTGGGGAGTATTGACCATTCAGGACGTATCTGGATTTGTTTCTAAATTCATACCTTCTTCCACAAAATTTTATCTGGTAGAAAAACTAATGGGATTCCAACAGAATACCAAACTATATCTTGAGATACCTTTGACTTCCACAATAAGCAAAAATTCCTGAATTTTGGAATCTGCTTGAAAGAGTTACCTTTCTTCCTTTCTTTCCTTTCTTTCCTTTCTTTCTTTTCTTTCTTTCTTTCTTCTTTTCTTTTACCTGTTCCATGAACCATATCCTCTGCTGTGCCTTGGAGTTTGAGCCTCTCACCCAGGGTGGTGGATGCCTGTTTCTTGATCTACATGACAAGCACAGGGAAAAAGAAGGAAGGCAGTAAACACCAAGAGTGTCTCAAAGTCACAGTGACAGTCATAGCCCTAGTCCTGAAACTCTCCCACTTGAACTATCCCAGCACCAACTTGGTGTATTGAGCACCAGATGATGTATGCAAGTGTTGAATCCCTATATTGTACATCTGCAACTAATACTGCACCGTCTGGTAACTCATTGGAATTTAAATAAAAACTTGAAAAATAAACACCCCAGCACCAGAACGAGAGATGTGGAAAGATCTGGCTGTGGTGGGTGCAGTAGCTCTTGTTTTTTTTTTTTTTAGCTCTTGTTTGTATAGTGACTTCTACCTGCTAGAACTGGTGAAGTTGCTGATAAGTTTATTTTAGTCCATCATTTCAATCAATATTAAATTCATGTTAAATAGCAACTTTGACAAGCTCATTAAGCATGCATTTTTAATGTGTTTTAAGCACACGTACACATGTATACATCTACATAGATAAATGAAGATACTGAATACTATTTTAAATTCTCAAGGACCCAAGTCTTCTATGTTGATCATGAGCTATGTTTATTAGATTTATCTAATGTGACAGTTTTAATAATTAGAAAAAATATAGAGACAAATAGTATTATATTCAAGTTATTCAGAGACTGTTTGTTAGAGGCTTAGATATGTGGCCAGGAAAATATTATTTATTAATCAGGAAACATCCAGTAGGATTAAATTATAATTAATTGCTACTTTGGTTGAAAAACTACCAATGACTGACAGAACTCATGGAGGTGCTAATCTCTCTTCAATTTTTATTTCTCTCTCTGCTTTAGAGAAAGTAATTAACCATTATGGAAGAGAGGAAGCCTATATAATTTGTTTACCAATAAAATATCCTTAAATGAGAGAACTAGCAGCTTCATTTAAATAGGCCTAAGAAATCAATCTTCTTTCAGAAAACTGAAATAAAATATGATTCAGATTTGTGACATTTCAGTGTGTGGCCATAATCTCTTAAAAAAGGTAAATAATTTTCTCGGAGGAATGAAGACACGTAATTGAATAAACGACTTAAGGTTATTTCCCTGTATATGAATCTGCTTTAAAAAAGAAAAAATGATGGCAAAACATGTAAATCCTGTATAGTATTCTTTCAGATGATTCTCTGCATTTTTTCAGTCTCTTAAAGGAGTACTGTTGACTTTTTACTTGAGGAAAAAGACAAAAATATTTCACCTAAAATTTCCTTCATAGATCTTGATGAAAGTGTTCTAAAATCTGAATGTATCAGGAAAGAGCATTTTACATCTTTTACATATTTTTTCCCAAGCTTATTTTTTGAAAGCCCCTAAATGTACACTTGAACTCTGGGAAGGAATTTTTTGAGAAGCCAACTCAAATAAACCTGAGTATTGAAATTTGGGGGCTTTCTTAGGCTTGTTAATGGCTCACTTTCCACACTTTGTCGTTGAGCAGAAGTGTATGTGTATGGAGCGTGAGCTCTTGCAGCCAGGAGAGGTAGGATGCTCCGATGGTTAGAGCAAGCTGGGACTTGGTGGCTGTGCATGTAGAACCACAGCTGAGCTCATCAGGAATGGAAATGGTTAGAACACTGAGCAACAGATGCTCGACAAGGTCAGAAACCTTATTCATTATAAAATGGCCCTTTTAAGACTTCTAAAAATAATTTACTTGAGAAATAAAATATCAGTAACTAGGTCTTTCATGATCATGTTTCCCAGCATCCCTTTCATATTTCTATTGTAGTGAATAAGATGTGGTAAGAAACATCAGACATGATATTAAACCACTGGCATTATAAACTCAAGTACACAAAAATATATATGCATTTATATTTGTGCTTTCCAATAAGGTAATAAACTACACACATTCTAATAAAAGTATAGAAACCTTTCTTCATATCCTTAGAACCTTTAGAGAAGGACGTTTTTGTTTTCTTAAGCAGACTTCCCAGCTTCTCAATAAAGTTCCCTTTGAAGGACATAATGATAAATAATGGAGCGATTTCAATTGTTATTTTGCCAAAAGGTATTGTCTGAGTTTTTGTGTTCATCATGACTTGTGAAATTCAGCTGTGTCCTTGGTCCTCCTAGCTAACCAGAGGAGGGAAAGGCAAAGCCATTCCATTGTGGCTCTCTCTAGAGTGAAAAATCAAATGCCATGGTTTAATGGTTGTTAGTCTGATAACTGCTTGCCTGCCATTCTGGCTGTGGGGTGGAAAAGTTACCAGCGCATCTCAGTCTGAATCATTGTTAACCCAGAGATAATCTAGCAGATCTTTCTGGTAAGAATAGCTCTTTCTAATGTATTGTTTGGATGACTTTGAAGATTTAAATTGCTTTTGTCTTTCCTACTTACACATCTGCTGAGGATCATACCATACGCCGTGAATTTCTTATTTTTGTTAAGTTGGATTTGGTCTGGGTCTGTAAGTTGTATATGAATAAGCCTGAAGTCTCCATTGATAGAATCTTCTGTCCTTTTGCAGTCTAATGCATGAAACTAATAATTTCATACCTCTTGTGCTATAGCTAGACCTATTTTTAGTAAGTGTTGTGGTTGCTTTCCTAATCAAAATAGGAATTTTGCCTGTCAGGAATATATCAATTTTAACATCAAGGAGGAAAATGCCTGGCTATATTCCTTATATTGTTAGGACCAAATATCATTTTATTTCAAACTTTCTTATTGAGGAATTTGCTACACTGGAAAAAGTTTTTGAGTGAGCTATCATAAAGCATAAAATGAATTTAGAGCCTATGAATGACGAATAAGATTTATCAAGCAGCAAAAAGCAAATTGGTACATTTAAAAGTTAATGGTATTTTGGAGTACCAAATTACAGTGGGGAGATGACAGAAATATTTTGCAATTCCGAAAAGCACCCTAAAGACTTGAAGTGTTTAACGAACCATATCATGTGGTATTATAATATTGGTTTACATTCCTTTTGGACCATGATCGCATTAACTTATGTTTTCCAGAGGTGGGTATTTTTGAAAGGCGGCTGTTTATTAATGTTTTGTCATTTTCTTCATAAAGCTCAGTAATGGGTTGTAGCTGGCTAATTTAATCCATAAGGCACTTTCATACTCTGTTGCAGGTTTTAAACAGAAGTCAAATTGCTTTGTTATATTTAGGATAGAACAAAGGCATTATGTCATTCTATATGTATACATCCCACTGAGCTCCCATAGTTAAAGGAAAGAGGACTTAATTCCTTTCTCCCTCTAGTAATGAAAGGCATACAACCTCCAAAGCAAACCAACAAAAACCATCATGCCTTTAAAAAAACACAAGAAAAAAACCCCAAAGCACTATGGCAATATAGGCGAGCCTGGTAGCCTGTCCTATTTAAGCTATGGTTCCATGTTCATCTCTCTCTCTCTCTCTCTCTCTCTCTCTCTCTTTCTCTCTCTCTCTCTCTCTTTCTCTCTCCCCCACTCCCTTTTTGCTCTTCAATCCTTGCTCATACTGTAGTCTGTTCTGATTTCACAGAAATGAGTTTAATTTTAAAAATCTGTTAATGTTCTGAAATATTCACACTTCTAATTCTATAGGAAGATACTGGAAAACTAGTTTTGTGCTGATTTTTCACAATCCTTGGGTTGTGGAATATACTGCCATATGTTAGGGTAAGACTTTAGGATGGGAAATCGGGTAGAGTGTTTTTGAGCAGGCCTGGCAGGATGTGGGAATCTTGTTTAGATTCAAGAATTGGATTGTTTGTTTTCACTTTCTTACGTGATTAATGTGGCATAATCATAACAGAATCACAGCAACATGGCAGTCTGTTGGCTTGTTTTTATTGCAGGTTCATTGGCAGAGAGCTCTGATTGTTCATTGTTGCTACTCATTTTTAATCTTCTCTTGATTTCACCACCGATAAATTGGCACAGAGTAGGTGAATTTTGTTTCCTGGTATTTTAGGAGAATATATAAATTAAAAAATTGACTTGAGAGGATCTGGATGGCTTTTGGAACTTAACTGCAGGAAACAGTGTAGTTGCTGAAGAGCCAAACTGCGCCTTAAAAAAAAAACAAAACAAAAACAGAAACCCTCTCAGGGTCTCAAAGACAAAGTCTTAGAGGAGTGCCTCTAAGTGCTTCGTAAATAGCATGTGTGATAGTGAAGGGGTCACAAGATTATTACTGAAATTCTATGTTACACATTGATACATTGAATAAAGTTTTCTGAATTGTATGTGTTGGCACCTCAGGTCACACAATAACATAAGAATATCCCAAGGCTATAGACTATAACATAATAATAAACCTTCTCAGGATACCCAACTTCAGATAATCTTTGTTAAAAGTCCTGGAGTAGTGCAGAGGATCGAAAGCCAGAAAGGCGTTTTTCACACCAGCTTAACCAGGAGTCTTATCTGAGGCAGCGAACAATCAGCCCAAATGACTAATTTGATTTTCTACTTCTCTTCCTTTCCTTAATCAGAACTCTGATAGAGGGATTAATTAGCAATAAAGCAACATGAGGAAGAAGGAAAGAAAATGAGGGCATAGATAATCCACAAACTATATATAATCATCCTTGCGTAATCAAAAGTTAACTGTCATTAACATGACATTTGCTTTTAAAGCCAGGCAGAAAATTATGATTTTTGGCACTAACCTAATCTTTAATTATAGCACAGTACCATTCTTTCCTTGTGTTAGTTCAGATAGCTATAAATTATATTAGTCTAGGGCTTTTGTGTCATTTCATTTCCTTTTCCATGATTTATATAGTCAGAAAACTGACCTATAATTAAGTGTACTTGAGAATGGTCTCTGGTTAATTAAATGCTGTGGAGTGTGTAGGGTGTGTTTTGCTAAAATTCCAAGGGAAAAGGCCATCCTTGGGTTAAATATTTATGAGGAGTCTGGATAAGTCTTTTCTGCTAGCGTTCTGTGACATGAGAGGTAAAAAGGAGTTTTTCTTGACTATTGTCTGTAAAAAAATGTAAGATTCATCTTTTTGTGTAATTAAAGGATATCATTTCAAAAAGTAATTGTGTCATTTGAGGCATACCCTGGTTTTTAATAACTGGTAACACATAAATTATTTGGAAACAAAAATTAAACTCTTGTCTTCCTTCCTCTTTATTTTTTGCCTTTTTGTGTTTCTCTGTAATGATTCTCCATTCACAGCCAGAAGAAACTAGTTGCTGCTCTATTTGATTCGATGTGTTTGAGAACTCCTTCTAAGCTGGACAGGGGCTTTATCAAGGCAAGCAGCTCCTAGCCAGAGTACCCACCCAGGTGCCAGAGATTGCCATAACTCCCGGACTAGGCTAAGACCACGTTCCACTTTATGCCACGTTCCATCCCTACCGCCCACTTTCAGCAACACCTCCCCACCCAGATGCACATATGCCCCAGATGATATGGAACTTGTTTCTATTTCAAGATCCCCAAAACAAATCCTAGGACCCAGACCATCTAAAAAGAGGGAGTGAGGAGAAGGGGAGGGCAGGAGGATGGAAGATTCTCATTCCTCTGTGGTTTGATGGAGAAAGGAAACTTTAGAACTGTCCAGGGGCTGCATTAAAACATTTATTCAGGCAGTTGGGTCTTCAGTATACAGCAGAAGAGGATATATACTGGCAGCTGGGTGGAGGGAGCTGGGCCTACAGATGTTTTCTTTGGCATGTGTAGTGTTTTAAAGAATTGAGCCAACGTTTTAAAAATTAATATTCCCATCTGAATCCCGAGTTTTGGCTTTTTTTGGAAAAATTAGAGGATTGGCAACCTTGCATCTGTGTTCTCAGAGCCTGAGCTGACTGGGGGTCATAGGGTGATCGTATTCACTGTGTGATCGGTTAAATCACTCCTTGGCCCCTATGTGGACTGGAGTCCATGACCTCCCCTCCCCTTTCTCTTCACACCCACATAACCCAGTTACTGACTTGCTGGTTCGGGGTGATGTTTTGGATGGAGAGATAGAGAACTTGGGAGGGGATCAGGTTGGCAGAGCCAATATTAGCCTGAAAGTAAGGAGAGTGTCAAGGTAGCCTTCAGGTGTCAAGTTGAACCAAATGCAATTGACCTCCTCATAGCTCAAAACCAATCAAATACTGGCAGTTTCATATCTTCAATCCACCTTCCCTTCCTTTCTTTAAAGAAAAGTCCACGAGACCCCTAGAATTTTCATTGCTCTGTGGGGTTTGTTACAGGATGGTATGTTTTCCTTTTAGACCTCTAGGATTTCAGTGTGAGGTGCTTTTGTTTTAGGAGTGAGCTGACCCTTCATCCCCACCATAGATTTATTTTTTGATACTCAGCCTAGTAGATGTTGCTTCTCTCTAAAAAAAATGGGGGTAATTGATGGAAAGACTCACTGCCTTGTGATAACTCAGCTTTAATAACTTTAAACCCAGAAATAGTATTATATGCATTTGTTGTGGTCAAAAGCACATAACAAAATTTACCATTCTAAACATTTAGGTTTACAATTTAATGGCATTAAGTACAGTCACAATCTTGTATAACCATCAAAATGATCCATTTCCACAACTTCTCTATCGTCCCAAATAGAAATTCTATACCAAGTAAGTAATTCCCCATTCAGCCCTTTCCCAATCCTTGGTAACCCCCATTCTACTTTATATCTCTGTGAATTTGCCTGTTTCAGGTACCTCATTCAAGTGGGATCCTATAATATTTTTCCTTTTGTGTCTGGCTAATTTCAGTTGGCATAATGTCTCAAGGCTCATCCGTGTTGTGCCCAGAATTCCATTTCTTTTAAAGGCTGAATAATTCATTGTGTGTGTTTATCTCATTTTATTTTTCTACTTTTCTGTTGATGGACACTTGGTTTATTTCCCCCTTTTGGTTATTGAGAGTAATGCTGCATTGAACACTGATCTCAAGTATCTGTTTGAGTCCTTGCTTTCAGTTCTTCTGGATATATAGCTAGAAATGGGAATTACTGGATTATATGTTAAATCTATGTTTAACTTTTTGTGGAGCTGCCAAACTTAAATAATTTTATAGAGGTGACAAAGGTAAACTGCCTTACTGGTCCTTTTAAATCCAAGTATTTATTCCCTTTTAAACTAAAATAAAACTGGGGTCTTTTATCTTTTGCCATAGAAAATATTTGGTCAGAGAAAAAGGCAGATTTTTCCTAAATAATCAGAATTTCATGGGGGTCAAATTTTGTTCTACTGTTTCCAATTTTCAAGCCTCTTAGAAGTACTTTTTGGTTTCACCTTAACTATTTTGATAATGACTTCTTAAATTTCCTCACCATCATAGCTAATGAGACTGTTCTTTGCACAACCAGCAAAGTTAACTCTCTAACATTAGAAGTTAATTTGTTAGCACATTATAACACATTCCACACAGATGCCTTTATGGGATCATATGAACACTTGTGTTTTGCTTATTTAACTAATGCAGGTGCACACACACACTTTGAGGAAGAAGTTATACATGATGCAATCTATGGACATAAATGGCAGTTTGTGCCATATTTTTTCTTATAAAAAATGCCAGTCATTTTAGATAAATTTCAGGGTTCTCAGCAAAACAATTTTCTCACTCACTTAAATGCACTTTAATTTTATTATGTAAATGGACTCTGGGAATGACTATGTAGGTTCAAAGTGAGCTCTGAAATCCTTTACTGTTTACTTTAGTGGCAAAATATGTCAATACTGGCAATGACCTCAACACGTCTCCTTTAAATGGTGGCGATGGTCTGTGTCTGCTTTCAAAGGTGTAGCAGATCGTTTTATCTTTCCATAGTACAAAAGGAGTTCCATTTGACAATTTCATACCGAATAGTCCTTCTATTCAGCCATGGAAATAATGGAAGCAGCTCAGTGGGTGGCAGTTTCTTCATTGGTTCAAAAAGGTCTGAGGACTAAGACACAGTTCTGTGATGTTGACAATGTGTGTGTGTGTGTGGGGGGGGGAGATTCAGTGTGGAAAGGAGGAGCTATATATTTGGTTGAAAGATCTAAATTCCATTTGCTCTCACTTCTTACTGGAGGATCAGGGAATAGGAAGGACTTGATACCATTTCAGTTTTCCAAGTGATCATTCAAGTGAACTGCCTGGCTAAGCAACCACTTGGATTGCTTTGCCATCTAATTCCTTTACTGGATTTTTTTTTTCTTGTCTGACTTCTCTATGGCAATATCCCATAGGGTGCCCTCCTTCAGTGGGACCACAATGAGTGCGTATCCATGCGTGTTCCCAGGAGCCAGTCATTCTGACTCAGCATTATTCTGGGGAAGGCATAGACAGACCATAGTATTTCATCCTGCTATTGGACAGTGATGAAAGGCAGGGAAGGTAGGGACTCTGGGTTCGAGGCCTCATTCTGTCCCTTACTTAAACTCTAGCAAGTCAATTCTTGGAGCATTGAAAATACTCCTCTGATACGTTCTTCATGAGAAATGTACGAACTCAGAAAATGAAGATCAGGAATGAGGAAGAGGAGGTGGTTCTGAGGTAGAGTTGTTCAAGGGACTTTGAAGAGCAAATTCAGGCAATACTAAATTTTTAAGTTACCATCCCATGCTGTAATGGAACTCCTATTCCGTTACTAACATCTTATTGAAAAAAATATTGCTGATACTTTAGAATGGAAATGAGTTAGCAGCCCGGGTGGCTCAGCGGTTTAGCACCACCTTCAGCCCAGGGCGTGATCCTGGAGACCGAGGATCGAGTCCCACATTGGGCTCCCTGCATGGAGCCTGCTTCTCCCTCTGCCTGTCTCTCTGCCTGTCTGTCCGTCTGTCTGTCTCATGAATAAATAAATACAATCTTAAAAAAAATAATGGGAATGAGTTAAAGAGGGTTCTACTTCTGAACTAACAGAGCCTGCAGAGAGAAAAGAACAGCCATAGGTGAAGGATCTAGGGTGGATGGGGAAGTCCTCATAAACAGAAATCTAAGTGATTAGTAGGGGGAAATGGACCATTCCTGAGCATTCTTGGGGAGGTGGGACTAACTTTAGATTGCTATTTTTTTTAACATGTCCAAGAACGTTTAAAAAAATTACTCTTAAATCGTATTTCAATACCAAAGAGTAAGAAAAGAGCACAAAAGAGAGTGCTTTAAACTGAATAAATATAGCTTTATGAAAATTTCACTCAATTGTCATCTTTGACTCATTTTTTTTCTGTGGACTGTTGAATTCTTAATTTGTAGGCCAGCATTTGAGAATCTTGAGTCTAGATTTTAACTCCTTTTAAAGCTCAGGAGACTGACATTTATATAAAATAGCTTACCCAATCTGCATGGTCGGGAGGCTCAAACCTTAGGAGTAATTTCATGTTCTGGATTTGTGGTGTTTTGTCTTACCACACTTTCCCATGAGAGCAAAGTGTGGCTAATCAGGATCTCAGGCTGATGGATATAAATATTTTTTGCCCTGAAGAGAAGGCAAAGATTCCACAGTATGGGAATGATATGGTCATATTGATGTGGAAGATTTTTTAGATTTGGGGGGGGGGTCCTACATCCTCATTTTATGATGTTTTCATTGAAGCTTAGAAATGCAAAGTGATTTGTTCAAGGTAAAACAGCTATTTTGTGGTAAAAGTGATACTGAACCTGGTTTCATGATTCTCAGTTCATCTAGACACTGATCCATTTTTTTTTTTTTTTAACAGCTCCTGGGTACCATCATAGCACTAGGTTCTGTGAAAGGGTAATCAACCAAATATTTTGTAACTGTGTTCAGAATTGTTGGAATAGGAAGGTGTCATCCCGGAAGCAGTAATTATAGATGTATCACACATTAAATTTGAAGTGGACCTTTGGGTTTATTTATTCTAATTCATATTTGAGATAATGAGGCTCTAATCTAATGAGGGTAGCATAGGATGAACAGACAGATGAGTAATTTTGGTGGGAAGCATCAATATGATGATGGCTAATTAACCATAGAGGCTGAAAGAGAAGTAAAAAATATACATGGAATTTAGAACCTGGGAGCAGAATAACATAGTAATTAAAAACAGGGACTATGGGGTTCTCTGCCTTTGTGTGACCTCAGTTAACTTATTTGTGAAATAATTATTTCAGTTTTAGGGGTTTTGTGAGCATGAGTGATACTGATTTATGAGAAGAATGAGATGTGTTGGTTTTGGGGGATTCTTACTCTATTAAATATTCAGGATTTCACTTGTGAAGCCCCTAGAAACCAGCTCCATCACTTAGCCATTATTTGTTTTTCTTGAATCCTTCCATCTAAAGGGTTTTTAATTGTTAAAATAATCTTAAGGAAATAAGTCAATTTGGGCTACCAAGGTTTAGTCATTTGTTCCAAATGAGGCCAGCATTTGGAACAAAGATTCACTGAAAATAAGCAGGGAGACCATCTAGTGCAGTCCAGGGGAAGAGTGATCTCCGAAGATGCCATAGTGTTGACGATGAACTCTTTAATGGATGATGCCAAAGAATTTCTAGACTTAGGTACCTAAATCAAATCCTGCAAGGGAGAATTCTTTTGGGGTAATCTTAGCAGTTCATGCTAGTTTGTAAAATACTTCTCTGAGTTGAAGGGGGAGAATTAGTAACCAAAAGCATCACATAAAACAAACTTCTATTTCCTTTTATTGCACTTGGTGAAAGTTATTAAGAATGTAATTCTTTCTGCTTGCTATGTGATTAGCAGTCGAACCTTTTGGGGGTAAATTTCCATTGCTACGCTCTTGTTATCGCAAATAGAATTTGCATGCCTAATTCTCTTCCCTCCATATTGAATCCATACCCCTTTAGGTCTAACGGCATGCTAAAAATGATTCCAAATCTCCAGTGTTGATTGTGGGCCATATGTTAGCACTAATTATATAAATGAGACTTGGTAGAAATGTGACATGCTAAGCATTCTGAGCTTAAGGAATTATCTAAATGAATTCTAGCTTGAGTTAGTGCTAGCAGAGGCAAGGAAATGCCGGCGCAGGTTTTGAGCAGATGTTAACAGGTCTGCATGGCTCTTCATTGTCATTATTTGTCTAACTACAAGGACCGCTGATGGAACATTGTGTCAGAATATTTTAAGGTGCCTTTTTCCTGAAGATTGCGTTTTGTACCTACAGATGGATCCATTTTCTGAATAAGCAGACTAGGATGACAGAACATCAAAGATTGGACTCTTGTTGTGAGTCTTGAAAACTTAGCATTCATTAGGCTCACTTGCTATGGTCATTATGGCACAGAAACTGGAAACTTCTAGAAAGGCATTTCATTTCAATATCAGGCATTCGTGAATTTTAGTTTTCAAAATGATAGTTGGGGTGGGGAATGTAGTTCTGATTCCAAGCAAAGTGAATAACAGTAATGAATAACAGCAAAAGTGAATAACAGACTATTTAAAACTCTGTCAAAAAATAAATAAAAATAAAACTCTGTGTCTAACAATTAAGAAAGATAGTGCGATGATACATGTTGATTGATGTGGTCAGGGGGACTTTGGGATCCTAAATAGTGTCCAGATGGAACTCCAACACATCTTTACTTGGAAATCATGAAGTCTTGGATGTGCCAATGATTGCCTATTTCAGAGCCCTTGGTAAACCTAACTAGTATCCTTGTTGATCTCACTCAGACTTTTTTTCCCCCACTCACAGACTTCTTTTTTTTTTTTAATTTTATGTATTTATTAATGAGAGATATACAGAGAGAGAGAGACACAGGCAGAGGGAGAAGCAGGCTCCTTGCAGGGAGCCTGATATGGGACTCCATCCCAGACCCAGGATCATACCCTGAGCCAAAGGCAGATGCTCAACCGCTGAGCCACCCAGGTGCCCCTCCACTCCTAGACTTCTTAAGATCGGATTGGATTGTTGTTTAAAAGTGGTGGGAAATGAGCTGGTTGGCAACAAATCCCCAAACAGTAAGCATACTTGGAGCATCTTCTTTAGCATGACACATATTCTACTGTCCTGCCTTTTCATATGTGTTTCACAGACTTTGATCCCCTTGAAGATGAAAATTCCACCTTTTCTTTCTGGGTCCCCAGACAAAGTCCCAAATAACAAATATTTGCTGAATGGAATGTTGGCAAACTCATAGAAATTGCTACCATTTACTGAAGACTTAGTATGTATTAATATTTTACTGGCATTATCTCATTAAATCCATACTACTGTGTTCTTTTTTTTTTTTAAGTTTTTTTTTATTTATTTATGATAGTCACAGAGAGAGAAAGAGAGGCAGAGACATAGGCAGAGGGAGAAGCAGGCTCCATGCACCGGGAGCCCGACGTGGGATTCGATCCCGGGTCTCCAGGATCGCGCCCTGGGCCAAAGGCAGGCGCCAAACCACTGCGCCACCCAGGGATCCCACATACTGCTGTGTTCTTAGATGGGTGCTACTCTTGTGGTTTTGCAGATGAGGAAACTGAAGCTAAGAGAGATTAAACAGCTTGCTTAAAAATCACAAGTAAGTCAGAGAGAGAGAGAGAGATGGAACTGAGGAACATCTGACACTGTGTCTGTTGCTCACTCTTGTAAGGTTGTGGATTCTTTTAGATACTTCCTTGCTAAGTTGATGTCCTCAAATGTGGGTCTCTAGCTATATTCTAGAGAGTTGCTGAGTTTCCTTGGGTGAGTTGTTCTGTATTTTGTTTGTTTTTATTGCAGTGGTAATCTAAGTAGAATGGATCTGAATGTATTCTTGATCATCTGGATGACCATATTGTGATGGTGTTTACTATCACGTTAGTGCCAACTAGTATTACTTTAATTGTAGAACATTATTCAGGGAGGAGCAGAGGCAGGCTAAATCTGGAAATGATAATGTATTTGTGCCAATGGAGGTTGGAGTGGTATTAAGGATTTGGAGTGGTTTAAATAGAGAACTGGAATACAAAATAATTTCCACAGAGCATAAAGCATTGGTGATACATAGAAACTGTGCCATTCCAGTCTGGCTGCCTTCACATGGGGCGCAGTGATAGAGTTTCAGTAGACTAATATTATCCATTTATATTTTAATTCCTTTACAGTCTACAGGTTTTTCTTTATGAAATTTTGGTTTCATGATCATATAGCATCTCAGACATAAGGAATTTACACTTTCATGTTTGTGCTTATTTATGTAATAGTGAAATGTTTCTGCCATAGTTTTTCTTATTTGGTTGTTTCAAAGGGATCTGTAAACTCTTTGAGATAGAGTGCTTGTATCATACTTTGGGTAATATGTGATCCCCAGGGATTGGAAAGAAACTAGATCAGGGTAATTGGTGTTTGTATATGTGTCTATGTGTGTACATACGCATATGCACACCTGCTAATCTCCATGAAACAAGTGGTGGCCCCAGAAGTTTGAGGGGGGTAGTTGGTTGACTATCATCTCCTGGGGCCCAACTATTTAGACCTTGATACAAGCAATGTTCCTGAAACACCTTTCCTTTCCCATAAAGCTCTTCTGGGAGTCTTTTTTTTTTTTTTTTTAATTTCTAATGTATCAAAGGAAGATGCCTTCTTTGGGCCAGGATAGTGCCAGAATCTTATTCTTCGTGATCCCTCCTTTGCCAAGAACTAAAAGGAAATTCTCTTGGCACACTTGGTCACTGTAATATCTTTATATCCTGGCCTCCAACCAGACCACAAACCTGAAAAAAAAGATGTATTCCTTATTCTTCCTGATGCCTGAAACAATGCCTGATGGTATTACTTATCTCGAAAGTCAGTAAGGCATCAAAGGGGCTTAAGGATGGTGACCAATGAGACCAGTTCATAGTAGTTAATATTCTACTTTCCAGTGGACACTATTTCATCCTTGGAAGTTTATTTGCTACTGTTCTCTTTGGAACTCAGACTCTACTCTCTCAAGCCATCTTGAGAACCCTATAATGTATCCCTAAGCATGGTTGTAATTGAAGTGGTTCTATCATTAGTGGACAATATCTTCTCCAGAGCTGAATGTTTTTACTAAAAGTTGGCCATTTCAGAGTGATAATTATATAACCAAGTCCCTTGCCTTTAAAAATTAAGAAGTAGTGAGAAGTCGGGGACAGTCAACACATAGTAAAGAAAGTGCTATGTGCTTTCTTGGAAGAATGTTGTTGGAAATAGGGTCACCAAGCTAAAGATAACACAGATGTTTCTGCTATAATACAATATATGCAAGCTTGGAAAAACCTGGAGTTATGGGAAATGACACATTAATAATGGCAAGGCTCATGGGAAAATATTGTTAGACCACTCAAAAGACATGCAGCTTTGTAATCCTAGCATAAATAAACCTAATTAAAAATTAGTCATGTTATTGAAAAGACATACTTCGTTCCTCTTCTTTAAGGAATGAATTATTTATGGAGTGTTATCTTGAAAAAAGTGAAAGTAACTTGATGGTAGGGCTGAGACTGCTGAATTAAGGAGCTAGATTTAATGGGGTGAACCACGTGATTAGCCTTTCCAAGACAAGGCATGTGGCTAAATTGAGCCAAGAAGAAGAAACATGAGTGAATTGAGTATAGTACAATATTAATCAACAATTTCTGTTCAGGGGTATCTTGTGTTCAACTGCTATTATGTGCTAAAAAGTATTAATGTACTGGGAAAAGTCATATATGACCCTATATAACTTCTCCCTTAAGATGACATCATCCCTCTATTTACCAATTCCATAATGCTAATCTCTTTTTCAGATGCACATCTGTAGCAAATCAGACTGTAAGTTTATCAGGATATATGGACAATAATCCACCTGATTGAATCTCAGGCATTTTATGTTTGAAGAGGAGTGTTGCTTCATGTTGAGAAGTAGAACAAGTGTAAACCATGAAATCAGGCAAAGGGAACCTCAGGCTATAAACTGACACCATCTCTACTCCATGAAAGCATGTACATCTCTACTGTGCTTTTATGGCTGCAAGGTAGACTCACACGTATAGAGAAGTATATTTAAACCAGCATTAATGGTGGTTTGTGACAAAAATTTTCCACTTAGTCTTGTGGGGTTAGAGTAGCAGGGTTTGGTTTCATTACCCTAATAAAGTATAATCCTTAAACATTACAAAATGACTATGTTTTATTTTTTCAGAAGGTGTGATAAGTAGTATGCATATAAATCTCCTTAGCATGATTCTTTTCTCTGTGTGGAATGACATGTACTCATTTGATATCCTTACCGTAGTCCAAACAATCCCATATTTGGATCATGGGACAATCTCCTTTGGATCATGACTCAAGTCTACTCTCTCAGGCTAGCTGACCTGGGGAGTTGTGCTCAGATTATTAAAGATGGTGGAAAGGATCTTTGAGCAGGAAACACTGGCATCCCTTTAGGGCTTAAAGTCTTGATGTGTCATTGGAGGAACACCAGTTATAGAAACAGGCCTCTTTGTCCATGATTGGAAAGTCAGGCAGTGGAAAGTCAGAGGGAGATAGAAAGAGAAACGTAGATATGACCTAAATTCTGGGTTCAAATCCTAATTTCTCTGTTTCTAGCTGGGTGACCTCACTTTCTTCATCTGTTATATGTGGAAAGTTGACCACATGGAGTACAGATGAAAAGAAGCTGGAATGATGTTTTCCTTGGATCTCTTCTCTAGAGCTTCTTTTTGATTTGCTTAATCAAAGCTGAAAGAAAATTTAGGAGAGAAAATATAACTCTAATTCTGTACCTCAGTATTATTTAGTATCCTATCCATATAACCCCTATAATTAACTCTCCATCTATTTCTGTAGGAAAAATACCATCTTAATTGTCATCAGTTTGGAGAGCAAGTTCAAAAGGACATGCCCTGATCCTACTGAAAGATCAAGACCTTCCCAGCCCCAGGGCCACATTTGCCCCATGTTCTCAACTGCCTATAAACCTGGGAAATCTCACTGTACTTCCTTCACCTTGTCGCTTACATTCATAGCTTTCCAATATGCAAGCAATAGAATAACTCACACTGTAGAAGGGGGAGTAGAGCTCTTTCCTGCTGGTGACTGTAGGTGGCAGGTTAGCTCCCCGAGAAGGGACAGCCAAGTTGCAGATGGCACCACAGAAGGGAAAAGTGTCACAGAACACACCTGAAGAACTTTTTCTAGGATATGGAAAAATATACATAATGCTCTTTCCTCCCTACACAGATTGTGTAAGAGGTGGACTCCAAGTTCACCTACTTGGAAGAGGGTGTATGTGAAATGGAGGGTCAAATTGGATTGCAGGCAAATTGTCAAAATACATAACGTCTGGCTATTAAAAGATTGTGAAATGATTTTATGTATTTTTATACTCTCCACGAGGGTGCATAATAATTAGAAAATGAAAAATAAAGTATTACTATTAAATATAGGCATGAGGATATATTCTTGACTCTTGTTCGAAATTTTACTTAGCTCTTTTGAAGCATGCCTGGGATTTTCCTCTGTATAGGACATTACCCTAGAGCCTCTGAGATAGAATGAAGTACTTGTCCATTCCAAAAACCAGTTTATAAATTGGATGCCTCTGAATGGACACATGATGCATTTGATTTGTTCCTTTAATTTTTCCTCTGATATCCGCAACTGGGTAGAAAAGACTAGCCTAGTTGGCACAGGTGTAGGAAATTGATGCAAGAGTCACCAGCCAGCCATATTATCGTACCTTTGGAATGCACCCAAGATCAGAGAGAAGAGGGAAGGGGCAGATTGCAGCAGTTGCAACAGTGTGTAACAAAAATATTGTGCCATTGAGATGCTAATGTGGGTGAGCATCACATTGTAAAATTCACATTGTTAGAAGGCAAACCTAACCACTTGAATCACATAGACTGATTTTTATGGGAGACCTCTTATTTTATTCTTGGGGTATTTCATTTTCATCCTGTGTTTTCTTTGGAATTAATAGAGCCTCTTAAAAACGGCTGTCTATAAATTTTCTCTCCTACATATGTCTCGAAACAGTTTCATTTCTTCATTTAAAACATTACAGCCATTTCAAAATGCCCTATTTTGTATTTAATTTCACCATCTCATATAAAATACATGTTCTTCACATAATTATGTAAAAATGGGTTTGCAAATGCCCTAGAGATCCATATGATGGGCACATTATAGGATTCTAAGTAATAATAATCTCCTGTTTACATGAGACCTGATTTTCATGCCAGTTTTTACACTTTAATATATCCAGAACACGGCTTTGCTCAAATATGCTAGTTTATTCTGGTCCATGAAATGCATTTGAAATATCACAGATGAGTTTGCCTGGCGGAATGTGCAGCTATATCTGGTATGTTAGAGGTGAACATAATGGAGCCAGAGATGGAAGCCATTGTTGTCCTGGTTGCTGTGAGCGTGGCTGAACAAAGCCCAGCTGGGTGACAGGAAGGTGTAGGCATGGGCTTCTTCCTCAAGAAGCAGAAAAAAGAAATTTTGGGGAAAAGGTGGATAATTAGACAAAAGGGAGAAAATGAAAAGGGATTATATGACTTAGATGAGAGCTTGAGTATGCCACAGGCAATGAATACAGAGAAGGCATAGTGTACAGCAGTGGTTTACATTGTGGTCCTTGGACAAGCAGCATCAGCATCCCCAGGCAACTTGTTAGAAATGCACATGCTCAGGCCCTACCCCCATCCCCATATGGAATCGGAGACAATGGGGGTGGGGTCCAGGAATCTGTGCTAATAAGCCCTCCAGCTGATTCTGATGCACATTTAAGACTGAGCACTACCAGTCCACTGGAGGGTTCTGAGAGCTTCCGTTCGGTGTGCTGCTCCAGGCACTACGCCTGTGTGTAGGAGGGACACCAAGTGCACTTGCAAGAAGGGGAAGTCAGAGACCTGAACACCGTGTAGTTGAAGAGCAGAACACAGCTAGTAGAGCTGGATGGGAGTGGTTACTCCTTCTGGAGCAAATGTCTTTTCAGTGACTTAGGAAGTAATAGATGTCATGGTAGAGTTAAGACAGTTGAAGGAACCATGTTAAAGGCATGAAGGCAATCTTGGCCTACGGGTGGGGTTATGTGCTCATTCACAGCACTCAGTGATGGCCTTTTCCATCTCTTAATCCTCTTTGGTGAGACTCAAATTCATGGTGTAGGCAGTCCTTCAGGAGGAGTGGCAGAAAGGAGGATCCAGGCAGAAGACATAGCCCATGCAGAAGGAGAAGGTCATGGTACTGGGTGGGAGGTGAGAGGTATGTGGCGGGGGGGGGGGGGGGGGGGGGGGGTTACTGGGTGGGAGTCAGGGCATCCAGAGCATAAAAGCGTGAAGGGGCTGTGGCCAGAGTCAAGGTTTAAGAGTACTTAGACACCCAAGGAAGAAAATTAGGTTACTTGGGACTTAGAGAATTAAATGAGTGAAGTAAAATGCTTGTGGAAGTTTTGTGAGATTAATATTACCAGGACAAAGTTTTGGGTCCCCTGGGAAATGGGAATCTGTAGTCTCCCCCAAACCCCAACCCTCCATAGGTACCTATTGTAGGGCTATGGGGTTCATCCCTGGAATACCTGATTGTGATCTGGTCCAAAGGGACTCGTCTATAGATAGTTGAGAGAATGAAAATCATCAAGTCAGTAGAAATCCAATACCAACTTCTGAAAGAAGCAGAAGATGCAAAGAGTAGAGATGCTGCTCCTTAAGACATTGAGTTCTCAGGAATGCCTGGTGGCTCCGCAGTTGAGCGTCTGCCTTCAGCTCATGGCGTGATCCTGGAGTTCTAGGATCCAGTCCTATGTTGGGCTCCTCACAGGGAGGCTGTTTCTTCCTCTGCCTGTGTCTTTGCCTCTCTCTGTGTGTCTCATGAATAAATAAATAAAATCTTAAAAAAAAAAAAAAGACATTGAGTTCTTTCTTTCAAGTTCATGAGAGTATTCAGGATAAACAATTTATCACTAGATCTTAGAGATGATGAAAAAAGGGGTTTGATTCATATTTATTTTCTTACAGAGAATAATTTCCAAAAACTTGGAATATGGGAAACATGGTAAATATATTTGCTGTATGTGGTGCATTGTAATTCTGTATTCAGGGGCAATTATCAAAATATTTTACCATCTGTTTAGACAGAAACAACTAATTCAGCCTTGTCCGTAACTTCCCATTTTAAAAAGTAGTGTGTGCTTCTCTCAGTGTTTAAATTTAAATAATGATTACAGAAAATGTATCTTAAATACTATTTTCATTGTGTGTTAATTGGATGTTTTTTCCCCAACTTTACAGAATTAAATGTACACAGATTTCCTGAGCTTTTCAACTTGTCTTTGACCCTTTCTAGAAATATTTTCTAGATTTTCCTTTTCTAAAATTCATTCTATCCTCCACCACCACTCCTAACCACTTAACAGCATTTCACCCTTGGCATTTAAGTGGCTTCCCTTCTTTGTTCTGTAAGGGCAAGATAGTATGGGCTTGGCTGGCCTCAGCCTCTAGCACGGGCCTGGCCCAGTAGGTGCTCAGTAAACATTCATTAAACCAATTGTCATCAAAGATTGCTCTACATACCTGCTTTTTGAAGCTGTTCTTTCTCCGTTGTCTTCTCTTGCCCTCTCTCCTCCCCCTGTCCCTGGTGGATTCATTACAAAGACATTAAACTCAGTCCTCAATTTCTCTGAATTGTTCATGCAACTCATTGAATTATATTAAAAGATAACAAAGCCCCACAGTAAAACTAATTCCTTTTTGCACCAGAAGCTGTATAATTTAGGGACATAAGGTAATTCACCATGCACGTTAATTATGAAAGAATGTATAGTACATCCTATAGACACTAAACATTGTAGCAGAAAAAAAAATCTTTTTGATTGTCTAGTGTCAAATGGACTCCCATTTAGTTGTAGCCTCTTCCAGGGAGAGGCTAACAAAAAGTATGAGCTGGGAATCAGTGTGGGGGCAGGGAAGTACATAGATGCATGTAGATAAATGAGTTCACGGGCAGAGTTTCATGAAATTTGAAGAAGTGGTATTATGCATCTCTTTTATTTAAATAACCTAAAATGAGTAATTCACTCCCTAGAACATTTGATAAAAATCCTTGGAAGTTTGCCAGCAGGCACAGTGGGAGGAAGAAATGCATATTCAAAAGGAGATGGGGGGGAAAAGGGAAAATCAGGAAGCAAAAACCTGAAAAAGCAATCTATACCTGATACAGTTTCTAAAATAAATTGGAACATCTTGGTTACAATTACTTTAAAGGGCCAGGGGCTCACTTTACACTGCTAAGCAATGTAGTCTTCTGGAAACACTCCTTTTGAAACACCAGTGCATTTCAGGAAGGACACAGAACACTTTCTCTGCATTGTGTTCACCTTAGGCGACAGATCCCATGAACTGGAAGCTCGGTTCTGGGGTGTCAAAACACCTACGTGCAATGGTGATTGTTGCCATAGAGATAACTGGATGATAGATAGCTAGATGATAGATAGACACTGAATAGATAGTAGATAAATGATCTCATATGTCAGAAGAGGCCTTTGTGCCTAGGAAATTACAGATTTTTTTTCCCAAAACAATTCTTCTGTCAAAATCAAAAATAGAACTCTTCTTTGCAGTACTCCCACTCTGTATGCATTCTTACTCTTCCAGGCTTTTTTCTTATCACATTTATGATGTGTTACGCCCATTCGATTTCCTACCTGACTTCTTGTCTGGGAGATTAACTTTCTTCAGAGGGTTGAATGTACTACCAGTGCTAGGGGGCAAGAGGGTAGAGAGCTGACTGCTAAGGTTTCTTCGTTATACAATAAATAGGGGTTTCATTCGTCCTTCCTCCTTCCTTTGTCCTTTTTTTTTTTTTTTTTTTCTGTACTTAGACCAGTTTTGCCCCCTTTGTGTTCTTTGTTTCTTGTTACTTGTCTCTTCCTTTCTGCTTATCTTTACTTTTTGGTATTCCCTGAGCCCTATCTCTTGTTTCTCCCTCCATGTCCTCCTGTCTTTGTTGCCTCCCTGTTTTCCATCTCTGCTTTTTTGATGTTACTTCTATGTATTTTTTTAATTCCAGACATTTTAACACATGGTGAATCTGCTTGATTCTTAAAATGACAAAGGGCAATTTCAACAGATCAAAACATTTTGTAAGGCGATAGTGAGATAGGACCCTGAAAAACTCATCTTAAAATTCAGCGTGTGCCCACTGGTGGGAAGGACTTTGTAGAATAAACAGGGAAGACTGAGGGTGCAGTCCTCTGCAGTATAACTCTGACAGCCTGAAAAGTCAGACCCCATTTTATAGGCCATCAAATGATGACAGAGGCCTGGATTTTGCTAGAAGCCATGGGAAATCATGAAGAAATCAGAAATCAAGATGTATTCCTTGGAGCGGCTTTAGAAAATCATGGAGCAAGTTCAGTTCCATCATTTTACAGATGAAAAAATATTGGGGTGCAGAGGGCTTGCAATTTGCTCAAACTTTTATAACTGACAACTCCAAGATTTTAGAACCTGGGGATTCTGACATGTGGGAAGTGACTATTTCAGCCCACCCTGCTATGGACAGGTGCAAGAGAAGATAGAAAGGAAGAGTTATTATTGCTAAGGGAGTAGAATTTGAGGCCCTTCTCCAAGTTGGAGATGAGTGAAGAAAATATTTTTTTGAAATATTTTAAAGTAAGAGAGACATTAATGTTTCTTCTGAGGCAGATGAGGGAAGTGGGGACAAAGAAGATAATCAGGAATCTCTACCCATCTGTGGTTTCTCATTTGTCAAATGTAGAAAATATTTTCATAAGCAGGTTGTCATTATTACATGAGAAATTTAGAGTGGTGATCTATAGAAGGCAGTCAGCAAAGAGTAATCATTACTGTTTTGGATTTAAGACTAAACTTTCTTCTTAATGACCCTCCCGTGAAGAATAGCAGTCTTACTGTTCTAGAGTCGCTGAGGCTGCTTTTAAACCTTCCATCTAGTTCCGAAACCAGAATCTGAAACTTGGCTTCAAGCTATTTGCTTCTTGTCACTGTAATCCCAGCCAAAGTTTGTGGCTTACAACCATAACCAGGGAAGCTAATATATGGACAAAAACTGCTGTTTGTCACAAAGGATGAACTGATGCCATGTGCATGAAAATATCTTTAACTTGATGTTGCATTACTGGGGGCTGATAGAGTGGATCTTCTTAACATTGTAGTGACAGAGCATGGTCATAGGTCACACAAAGGTTTAGGGTAGTGGTCCTCGTCAACTTCCCCAGGAGATGGGCTGTCAGCTGTATACTCATGCACAGGAAGGTTATTGGAAAGTGCCTGAGGGATTTATACCTGTGAGAGAATGGGGAAAATTGGAGTAGATGCAAGGAGGAATTCAATATAGTTTTAGTAGTTACTGTGGTTCCCAGTCCATCCTTTGAGGAGTTAGGGAGTTGGTATTGTTCTTTTGAATGGTCCAGAATTGAGGCAAAGGGCTTAGATCTTTGTACTTCACACCAACCAGCTGTTCAATGCTGGCTGCCTCTGTATAGGAGTGACCTTGAACAAGGTGTCTGTATTCTGAAACAAATTGTCACACAGGGCCTGAGCTATATAGGGTGAGCAACCAACACTGCAGGCAGCAGGGGACATGAGTACCTCTCTTCTGAAGTAGGATCTGGACCCAGCACTACAGAAGCCAAGACAGAAACACAAGGTATCTTCTCAGTAGGCAGGAGCAGCTTGGAGAGTGGTAGCTTGCTATTCTCAAGGTATTGTGAGTCCCAAGAAAATGACTAAGGTCTCTTGAAACCCAAGGAAACATTTGTCCTTCCTTGAGAAGTCTATAACCAGAGCTCCTTGAAGTTTTAACAAACATTGAAAAAATATCACTAATTGGACACTAATTGGGGACTTTGTTTGAAAACAGGCCCCATGAGGGCTGTCAGTCTGTGGAACTGGAGAGAACACCTTGGAAGTTCTCCCAGTTTGCTTCAGCATACTGTTGGGAGAGACTAAATGGCAGAGAAGAGAGCCCGGTATGTACCATCAGAATTATGAAAAGGAAGCAGATGAACTAGGTTCTGAGTATAGCTATGATTACTCATGGGACAAAATTCTTATTCAGATAGTAGGAGATTGAAAGTTAATCTCTTACCTTGATTATTTGGAGGTTCCCAGGAAAATTGTGTGCCGGTTGTAAGAACTTTGGCCTCATTTTGCTCACACAGAGTTAAGAGCATTGCTGCAGTATCTGTAGTTTTAAACAAAGCCATATTCTTCTTGCATATTCATCAACAGTTGATAATCTCCTAAGAGTTCTTTGTGTTAAGTCTGGTCTCAATTTCTTTGTCAGCAATTTCCACATAAATTTTATGGTGTTAGTCCAACTCATTCATCCATTGCATGAGCATAGAGAGATTAAAGCAAAGCTTTTGGTGTGGATGAGTGAAAGCCTGTATGAACTAATGTGTTGATCTCCAAAGACAATTTGGATAATTCAACCTTAACTCTGCTCTTGAGACTAAAATAGTTTTACCAGAAATATTACTAATAACCTCTTTTTTCCACGGACGACTGACTTGCCTAATAGCCACTCTTTTAGAAAACTAAACTGAACATAACTGAAACAGTTAAGGTCCCCACCTTTCTTCCCCACTGTCAGCTCATCTGATCTTGCTGCTGCTTAGGCCTAGCAGTAAACTTAAACACTTGCTAAAACCATTAATTGTGCCAGTCAGAATATAGCACCTGTTTGACTTAGTTGCCAAAGCCAGAATAAGGAAATATTAAACTTCTTTTTCTCTTGTACTTTATATATTTGCTATGTCACCAAGTACTGCCAATTCTCTTTTCTAGATACCTCATCTGTATTGTCTTCATGTTTTCTCCTTCTACTTTATTTTGATCCAGGTGACTCTTACCTAGTTACAGTATTAGGGAAATCCCTATAAGCTGGTTTGGCCCGCTCCCACCATCTTCCATTCCACCAGTGTAAGGATGATCTCAAACAAGTCCTTCATTATTGCCCTTTTAACGGCCTAGAGTAGATGTTGGATCCCCATGAATGTCAGACAGTTTTTCATGATCTGGCCCCTATCTGCCTCATTCAATTAAAAAAAAATAATTTGGGAGAGATAGCCAGAAAGAGACCACAAGCAGGGGGAACAGCAGAGGGAGAGGGATAAACAGGCTCTGCTGAGCAGGAGAGTCTGACGTAGGGCCCCATCCCAGGAACCTGGCTGGGATCATGACCTGAGCCAAAGGCAGAGGCTTAACCAACTGAGCCACTCAGGCATCCTTGCTTCATTAGATTATTCCCTTCATGGACTCTTGCTCCATGCACTCCAAACTATTTTCCCCTATGATCCCGAGACACTTTCCAGAGCTAGACATGTCCTTCACCCCCAGGCCAACAGCTCTTCATTGCCCAAGACTCCACTTAAGCATTGTCTCCTTCATAGCGTTCCTTTGATGTCTCCCAACCCACATCCCTTTTCTGTACTTAGTGTCAAGCATAGAGTTTGGCATTTAATACATGTTCAGCAAGTGTTACCAGTTTCTCATTTCAGTGGATGAGGATGTTGTACAAAATGCTTTTAGCTCCTTAAAGACAGAGAAATTAGGCTTTTAATTATAATACAGTATTCATTCTTTAGTCAAATGAAACCTAAAATAAAAATTATTTTCTGATCAGATTAATTAAGTGCTTGGAGTCCTCAGAGCTATGGATGTATATTAATTTTTTTACCTTCCACTCCCTGCAGGAAGAATAATCTATCAAAATAATTCCCTACGTGGTTCATTCTAGAATTTAATATAATTTTAAAACTCTAGATGGTTTTGTTAGGTCTATTTTCTCCCAGAATCTATAGAGCCACTGCCTCAATTTGTGTCTGGTTGTATGAAAAGAAAGGGCATCAGAGATGAAAACATTTAATCATAGGAATATGTGTGGGGAAGGGTTGGGGAGACAGGGCCCCCAGAGTAAGAGCCACTGTGCATTGCAGACTTAGAGTATGAAGCAAAGGACAGTTCTGGACCAAGGCAGCTCTGCCAGCATAACCCAAGTCAATGACTACTCAGTGGATTAGCTACTATTGGATCAGGTGCCCTCCTGAAGTCTATCTAGTCTTCTGTCTGTATGAGAGTCCAGTGACAGACAAAATATGGTTGCTGAGGTGACCCATGATGTGAGCAGACTAGAAGCCCTTAGCAAAGAGTGGGTAGGTGGGGAAAAAAAATGACTCCTCTCTCCAGTATAACCACTGGAGTCCTTATTTTTTCATATATGCTCATACCTTACAGGTAAAAATAGGTGTAAGTAAACCCAAAATAATAGTAAAACATAAACATAAAAGACCAAAAATAGAAAATGATGAACTTTGAGAGTTGTTTACTTTGGTCTGGATATCATTTAACTGTAAATTTACATACTGCAACTTTTATTGGTGTTAATTTTATTAACAATTTGCTCACGAAAGTCCCTGAAACTTTAACACCTGGCTGTCAGAAGTTTCAGCACACCCCTGGAACGACCCTGAGAGCTCTTGCTCCCTAGCTTCTGATAGTCATTTTTTTTTTTTAAACTTGAGCATTCACAGCAAAGGGTATCTGGTGTTGGACTTTTTTAAAAACGCCAAAGAAAGTGAAGATGACTTGTCTCTTCCCCAGCCAATTTCAAGATTTCTTAAATAATCAGGAAGCACCCAGGCAACTTGAAAATTAATAGTTTACTCAAAACTCATTCTCCTTATATGCCCTCTAATAAAGGCAAAGAGAAAACTGCTTTCTGTTCTTAATTAGCCATTTGGTTCCCAGACGTCTGCCAAAGCGACCATAAAGGCAATTTAATTAAACAAAAAAAACAAAGAATCATTTAAATTCTCTCACACCCTGAGTTTTAGAAATACATGCTGCTCTTTTTGGGATTTTCTTTTGTTTTTCTTTTTTATTGGTTGGAAGTTTCATTCTCATTCCTTCTAGAATGACCGTAGGCAAGTTTGCATTATGCAATGAGGGGTAAACCTCATCCAGACTGCCACTGTGATAAAAGCAAAGATGCCAAGCATGTCTTTAAGAAAATTTATGGAGTTCTGGAGTTGATCAAATTGATATTTCCTAAGAAGATGTTTCTTGATGCATGGTGGGATGAGACCTTTTGGCCATGAACACTGTATCGTCACTGTCTTGTACTTAGACCAGGAATTGCACCTGATCTTTTTCATGTCTTTTCTAGCAATATTTTAAGTCTGAAAGGTGGCTGGGATAATAAATAATAATAATTTGGCAGTGATCTTTGTTTTTTTTAATGCTCATTGAAAAAAGTTATAAGTTATAGAACAGGGGGAATGAGGCAGAGGAAAATGTGCCTACTATGTTCCTGTCCCCTTTTTTTTAAGATTTTGTTTATTATTTATTCATGAGAGACAGAAGAGAGAGAAAGAGAGAAGCAGAGACACAGGCAGAGGGAGAAGCAGGCTCCATGCAAGGGAGCCCGACATGGGACTCGACCCCAAAGGCAGCGCTAAACTGCTGAGCCACCCAGGGTGCCCTACTCCTGCCCTTTGTTTATATTCATTTTATTTCATCCCCATAAAGAACCCTGTAAGGTCAACATTATTACCATAGACTTTTACAGTTGAAAAAAAAATGGTTTCAGAGAAGTTAGACTAATTCAAGATCTGACAGTTGGTAATTGGGTTTAAGGTTGGGGTCCAAGTCTATCCATAGAGGTCAAGACAGTGACTTATCCTTGAAAGAAATGGTACACAAACTGAAAGATCAATAAATCACAACAGAAGAAAGGATGATGTGTGGAGACCATTTTTTATTTATCAACCATTTTTTCCCCTCAAGTTCTAAACCTGAATATCTTCTGTTATAATGGCGTGATAGCCTATTTTGAAGGGGGGAAAACCAATGTCATAGCTACATTGGAGTTTTTAGTGAATAAATCTTTGGGTATTAGAAGATTTCTTTCAAAGTGTTATTTAGATGCATGTTATGAAATTAACATATTGTAAGATGTGAGTAAGTTATGCATTACACCTGCTTTTACAAACGTTGAGATGTGTCCTGGGAAAAATAATTTAACTTCCAGGGAAAAAATAACACTGAAATGATTTTTGTCCAATCTATGATGAACTCCATTCTTTATATTTGAACCAGCATCAAGCCCTGCATGGAACCCCATATAAGACTCCACGCTCAGCAGGGAGTCTGCTTTTTCCCTCTCCCTCTGCTCTTTCCCCCCAACTTGTGCTCTCACTCTCTCATTCTCTCTAATGAATAAAATCTTAAGAATAGAAAATGGCAATTTCCAGTTGAGAATTGGGCCTTCAGATTTTTTCCCCAACTTTGTGACATGTAATACTTGTATTTCTACATATTTGTGGGTTAATGATATAAATTTATCAATCTATTTTCCTCTTTTGAATAAAACTTAGAATCAAACCTATGATGATAGCAGACTATCCCTTGACACAAACATAAGATACTTTTGGGAATGGGAACTTTGACCAGGAAAGTGCAGATTAGGAAATCTCTGACCATAACAAGTGCTGGGAGGCTGGTGGAAAGGGAGGAGAACTTCTCTTAAGTCTGTTTTCTTCTTGTCAGATTTGGTTAATGCAATCTGTCTTGTTGAAGTTATTAAATGACAGAAGAACTGGGAAAGCATTTTTGAGAACCACAAAGCACTGTTCAAATCTTTGTAAGCTACTTTGTTCTTACAAATATTGATGATAAATGGGAACCTCGGGTCTATTGTTGAATAAATATTTACTAAGCATCTACCGTTCTAGGCACCCTGCTAGGGTAGTCACACAACAGCTCTAATTTCCCCCTCCTTTTCCAAACCAAAAATAAATATTGTGCAAATATTGTGCAATGAATAACTGGAAATAACATTCACGTTCTCATTGAAATCGTCTTAACAGACTAATGGCTTCATTGCTCAGCTTTGTGGGTATTAACTGATGATGAAATTGATAAATCACATTACAATTGGCCATTTTCTATATCTGAGAGTTTGTAAAAGCAGAATTAATTTTTTTTAGATCAAGCAATCTTCTAATAAAGGTAATAACTCATGATTTCTTTGTGACGGGTCATCTGAGACTCTTCAGGTCATTTGCAGAGATGAATTCAGTGAAGCTTGCCATACTGTGAGAAGGAGGGGACATGGAGTTTTGATGATGATCGAGGTGTCTCCTAGTGTTGGAAAGGAAGGATCAACTCAAAACCAAATAACCAAGATGTCAGGAAACAGGATCCCAGAGGCCCTTTGACCACCAACAAAGCACATGACTGACACATTGGGTTAATTGGAGTTTCCTAATCTAAGCTTGAGAACACCATGTAATTAATGTCCAGAAAAACAAAGCACTTGGATTTTCTAAAAGGATGTGCTTGAGAGAGAGAGAACGATACTGAGATCTATAGAAGATACTGTGTTCCATTCAGAGCGTCTTTGAAAGTCTGTTCTTAAATCAGGGTTTTTAGGCCTTGGCATTTGACAATTGGGGCCAGATAATTGTTTGTCATGAGCTATCTTGTTCATTATAGGATACATTAACAACATTCCTGGACTCTATCCACTAGATGTCAGTGACAAACCCCAGTCATATGACAATCAAAAACGTCTCTGGACATTGCCAAATATTGCTTCTGGACAAAATCACCTCTGGTTAAAAACCATTCCCTTAGCTGGTACACTAAATGATGTAAATGACTATTATGTATCAGGTACCCTTCTAAGCCTTTGATGTGTGTTCACTAGTTAATTATCATGGTTACTTGATAAAATAGATTCTAATATCATGCCCATTTACAAATGAGGAACTGATGCACAGAAAAGTTAGTAAGTAGCTTGCAGAGATCACCCAACTATAATTTTTTCAAAATCCTAAAAAGCATTGTTTAAAAAACTTAAATGTTTTAAATGTTGTTTCTACTTAAAAGATTTTATTTATTTATTATAAGAGACAAACACAGAGAGGCAAAGACATAGGCAGAGGTTGAGAAATAGGCTTCCTGTGGGCAGCCCAATGTGGGACTTGATCCCAGGACCCCAGAATCGTGACCTGAGCCAAAGGCCAACGCTCAACCACTGAGCCACCCAGGTGCCCCAGTTTCTGCTTTTTTTAAACAGAGAAGTTGGGTCTTGTTCTAGAAGTAAGGTAGATCTCTCCTTAATCCCTTAGTTATTTGAAGTGGGTTAACCTCTAGGCAAGTTCCTTTGCAATAGCAAACAAAGGAGCGCATGAATGTAATTGCCAGAGAATTAAAGAGGCTCTCTCGGGGTGAAACACTGGGAACTCATCTATTTTCCTCCTTGGTCAGCTGTGCTGTATCCAAAGCATTAGGGTCTAATGGCTTCCCCTCCTTGTTGTCACGCTCTTGGCTTCTTGATGTAGTTTGCCTTCTCGTGCTTGCTTTGGCCTTACTATAGCCTCCTCCGAGAATGAGATTATTGCCTATTGCATTATGACTGTTATTTGCTTAATGAACCAAATTCAGGAAGGAGAATAACTTTAGAACAAAACCCTCAAAATCCTCAAAAACATGATGGCCTCGGAGAATTCAACAAGACTGGCTAAATCTCACCAGTCACACAGATGAGAAACATTTCCCAAGCATCACGTGAAGAGGAACCCAGTCAGCATGAACATAGAGTCCCTACCAGAGCGTATAGTTCATGTTTTCTATCTTAGAGATCCTTCTGCGAGAAAGTGTCTAACAAAATTAGGAATCTAGAATAAAGGACTCCTCTTCAAAAGACAATTTATTTAGGTTCAATCAATATTTAATTAATCTTCAGAAGAAAATTTAGGGACAGATCCAATGCAATTTTGGGAGGGAACCTTAAAAAAAGTCATCTCCAGGATTCTAGTATATTGCCTTGTATACGGTCTTGACCAGCAGAGGGCTTCCATACCTGACAAATGATGTCTGAACAGAACAAAAGGGACTTGGAAAAGTTCGTAGCATTTTAACATGTTTTTTTGCTGCTGTTATTACCAAAGTCCTTTAAAGTTGAGATTTTTCCTGAAATATAACACATTGGTGTTTTTTTTTCCAGCACATATTGTACAGGGTATAATCAGCTCTCCTTTGTGAAAACTAAAGTTTGAATCACAGGAATTGTTTTCTCTTTATTTGGTTAGATAAAAGGCTGTTCCTAGGATGATTGAGATTTTCTAGGAATTTGCAAATCAAATACATTCAAAAGAATTGGTTTATTGCTAACCCTCATTAAGAGAAATACCTTTTTTTCCCTACATATATCACATGAAGCATTAGCTTTGGAATATAGTGAGTGTTTGTCTCTAGCAACTGTTCTGGAATCTGTGCTTTGGTACATGGCTGCCAAAGAGAACTTATTTTATCAGACCACTGCTTTCTACTCCCTATTTTATATTCTAATTTTTTTGACATCCAGAAAACTTGAGATCCTGAAAACACACCCAAGGCTCATAAAGATTGGTGTACATTCTGAACATAGGGGTAGATTCAGAGGAAGTTCAAAGATGTTGATGCCCAGCCTCCCAGCCATGTACGTAGGCTGGTGAAGTCAGAAGTGACCACTGGCTAATATGATGAATTCTGCAGTGCCAACAGTAGGAAGTATAGAAGGGACACCCTAGTAATCAGCTCTCTGCCTGGCATCCTGCACAGCTTTGCTGAAGTCCTGTGAAGGTAGTGCCCTCCTTTGGTGTTTTCCCTCAGGAGAGTTCTCTAAGAGCAGGCACTTAGAGCACCCTCAGCCTTGTGGTGAAATTGTGGGCATCACATAGTTGGATGCTTATGTGTGCTAATCTCACTTAGGAGCTGTTCATGATGATAGGAAATACTGCCAACAAAAGATAATGTGAAGGTGAAGCACTTTGTTTCTAAAAATAGAACTGGAGCTCAATTCTGGATTTACTGAAACTCTGTCTTATGTAACAAATTCTTCTTTCCATGTTGGCAGGTTGGAAATTTCACAGCCACATTTACTAGACTCAGCTCCAGTGAGGATACAGGACCTTAGGACAACAAGTATGCTCTCCTCATTTTTTCCACATACTTTCTTGTATTGAATGTATTTTTTTTTTCAGGTACTTGGATCCTGTTGAGTGCCCAAGAGAGTATAAAAATATAGAAATACCAATACTGGAGCAGAATGGTCATGCTAAAGCATAACAAAATGTTGAAATGCTAAGGACAGGGAATACTTAGGTTGAAATCATTTTGAGGAAAGCCAGTGAATTATCCTCTCCTAATCTATGGAAAAACCGGTAGACTTTATTGCAAGTTTGTGAGCAAATCAATTGGGCAGAGTTAAGAGTAGATTTAGAACCAGGAAACCAAAATTTGCATTGTGAGGAGGCAATATTTTATAGCTTAGATTTGTCACCTATAAAATTGGGTTGTAAGGATTAATTGAAGGTAATACAGGTAAAACACTTTAGAAGGTGTCTGCTCCATAGTAAAACATCAATAACAGTTACCTGGTTCTGTTACATGATTGGAGCTATGACTGTAGGTGAGAGTCCCAGTAACCCCCCCTGCCCCCAATAACAACAGCAACAGATATAATCTACTTGTGAAGATTAAGGAAGATAATTGTGAAAGAATTTGTAGGTGCAGCGCAATGGGGAAAAGTAATGTGGTATTAGTACTGCCTTTTTTGTGCATGTCTGAGTTTGGTATTAGAAAAGAATATGCAGCTGAACTCTGACAGGTGCTGAGGCCTGGTTAGCTTCATTTCTGTAGAGGAGTTGGGGTAACTTATGCAGAAAAGTTAAAAATACAAGCTGAAGTGGCACCTTTATTGTTGAAAACTTTCTTTTTTTAAAAATATTTTATTTATTTATTCATGAGAGAGACACAGAGAGAGAGAGAGAGAGAGAGAGAGAGAGAGAGGCAGAGACACAGGCAGAGGGAGAAGCAGGCTCCATGCAGGGAGCCTGATATGGGACTTGATCCCGGGTCTCCAGGATCACGCCCTGGACTGAAGGCGGCACTTAAACCGCTGAGCCACCGGGGCTGCCCTGTTGAAAACTTTCTTTGTTATTTTAGATGGTCATTAAATTATTTTTCTTTGGCACTGACCTTTGGCAGTTTTTAATACTTAATTGAAAGGCGTTCCAAAGTAGAGAGTTGACATATCTCTATGATTGAATTTGGAGAGATCAGAAGGAGAGGGAAACAAGGTGGGAGGGAGAAAGAGACTGTTAGGTCAGCAAGGAGTAAGATTGAGGATGGTGGAGGTGGGAGTTTTGGGGGAGCTGTACCTAATCACTTAAGAGAAACAATTTTGGAAATTAAAAGGAGGGGATTGGGTGTTGCTTTAAAACTTGGGGATTTCTATCCACATTTGTCACTTACTATCACTTGTGCAATATCAGCAGGTGGCTTGCATTTCCAACCAACCCGGCTTTCTCATTTCCCTAGTGATATTTTATGGTTTCCACACCTCAGTGTGTGTTTTTCTTAGCACACTCCTTGGTCTGATTAAGTACAGGAATGTCAAGGGTCACTTTACCATCATCTCTGTCTGACCTTGGTTTACTCTCGTCTCTGTCTGTCTCTCTGAAGTCCCTAACAAGAAGCAGAGCAGTGAAGATATTGGGCAGATGCTTAGCAGACCAGGAACGTCTAACATAATGGCTAACTCACTTTAAAGAACAACCACCACAAAATTCAGACTCAGCTTTTACCTTTTTGATTATAAAAGCTTAAAATATTCCATAGATATCCTTAATATGGTTCAGATGGCCATTATATACATTAATAACACCTTGCACCTTCCAATTATATTGACTCACACTCTTGCCTGAATTCACCATATATTTTAATTCCTCCATATTTTGCTCATATATACTGGAATGCTTTCTGTCATGGATATCACAACCAGCTGCTTATATTCAAAAGTAAACTCTATGATAGGGTTCTTTTGCTTTGTGTAGTTTTTTTTTTTTTTAAGATTTTATTTTTAATCTCTACACCCATCATGGGGCTTGAACCTGTAAACCTGAGATCAAGAGTCTCATGATCTACTGACCGAGCCACCCAGGCACTCCTGCTTTGTGCAGTTATTTTCATTTATTAAATAAGACTTAGTTGCAAAAGGAGTAAATGATTTTCCATACAGATTTTCCATATTACCTTAAAAAAGTTCAATCTGGCAACTTTGCCCATGATTCTCTGTAGCAGTAGTCAGAAATGTGTGGTAGATGTTAACTTTGACAGGGTACAAACTCTCTCATTGGTCACGGTTGCCAGCACTTCCGTTTGCTTTTCTTTCCCCTGGCTAGATTGAGTCCCTAAAGTATCTCTGTGTCTCCTATAAGGTTTGGCCTTAGGACTGTGAAGTAGAAGCCAGATCCTCCCTCATTGCTTCCTGGGTTTGCTCAAGCTTCTGGGTGTCCCTTAGCAGGTTGGTAGAGTAGCATTCATTTCTTTTTTAGATTTATATGTAGTTGCTTTGTAAATTTATCTCATCAATACAAATGGTCATCTTTTATGAGAGAATCTGGTGCCTTCCCACTTTGTTTCCTACAGTACCAAGTATAGTATTTTGCCAACGTACATGTGTCTTTCAGCATCTATTCCTAGAGGTAGAATGAACTGGTTGAATGATAGTAAGAGCCTAGGAATGAGTTATTACCCTATCACTGGACTTTATGAGCTCCTCTACAGTCATGTAATTAAGAAGGCATTCACAGTTTGCTTTATAGCACTATCAAAGTTTCCAAAATGAATAAAATAGCTTCATCATTAATAATTTGGATTCCTCATCTTTGACCCAGAGTCATCCCACACTAGAGACTGCAAATATTATTTTAAGCAGTTTAATGGATTACTGGGAGAGTAACTAATGGATTAACAGGTCAAATAAATTAATGGGTAAATTGATGTGAACATGTGGTTGAACGACTTTCCAATTGTAATTGTAACTGTAAAAGGCAGACACCCTGAGGGGGAATTAAGCAGTAGCAACAAACACTATTATCATTAGAGTTTCCGGAAGCAAGCATAACAGACAGGATGTTTTCTAATGAAACTGTAAAACAATTATAATAGCTCTTTGGAGCTTTGGTGGGTTTTTTTGTTTGTTTGTTTGGTTTGGGTTTTTTTTTTTTTTTCTAGTGTATCCAAAGGCAGAAGCTGTGTTTGGAATGTCAGCCAGTTCAAGTATTACAAATATTATAAATAACCATCTACTAGAGGGGCAAAAGATGGACAGCAAAGTAGACAATTAAACATGTGCTACGTAAATAGCCATAAATCCAATACCATCTGCCACATTGTCCAATTTGACTAGTTGTCTTTATATACCTACCACATAAATCAGTTTAAAAGGGTTCCCTGAAGCAGTGTTCCCTATAATGACTGGGTAAAAGATCTTCATTCTTTTAAGACTATGGTTTTCATGTTTCCCATGACAAAAATAACATACTTTCCTTTTGGGGGTAGAGAATCCGTTAACTTTGCCATGTAATAAGCCAACTTTGAACTTAATGGCTTAAAATACCAGCCAATTATTTAACTCAGGCCTCTGCCAGACAGTTCTGGGCTGAGTTGAATCCACCTGATTTTAACTGGCCTGCCTCCTACTTCTGTGGTCAACTGACATGTCAGCTGGGGGCTGGCTGGTCCTCCATTGGCTTCACTCATACATTTGGTGATTGGCTGGCTATTGGCTGGATCACATTATCTTTCTTTCCCCTGCAGGCTAGCCCGAGCTCATTCACATGGTGTTCATGGGGTTGTAAGAACAGTGAGAGAGGGCAAGCCCTTGTGTGCAAGCTCATACTAAATTCTCCCTCACAATTGCTATTAAACCATTGGCTAAAGCAAGTCACATGGGTAAGCCCAGAGTCAGGCTGGAAGCAGTCTACCCTATGACATGGATGTGGGGAGTGATGGATGAATGGAATGCCATTATTCTGACCAGCTACTACAAGTAATTTTTCAGATTGAAATTGATTCACATTTATTGAATATGAATCACCTCTTATGTGCCAAGCACATTTCTGGAGAATCTTAAATATATTTGGCCATTCTTTTCTTCTTCTTTTTTTTAATAAGAATTTATATAATGAAGAAATTACCTTAGGGATAAACTAAGGCAGAGGGAGGGATATACTGACTTGTGATATTGATGTAGTATTCGTTGTCAATGATTTACAAAATGCATGAATGGTAAGTCTTCTGAAATGTAAATGTATGTGAATATTACACAAATATGAGAATACTTGTCATTTTTATGCATGTTTATTTCCCTGTCATTCTCAATTTTCTCATCTTTAAAAACAATATGGCAGGAGTACCTTCCCTGTAGAGCTGCTGTGAAATTAAAAGCTTAACGTAGTGCCCAACACATAGTAAGCACCTTCTTGATGTTATCTGTGAGGGGCAATATGGAACTACAGTGATGCCTTGCTGCTGTTATTATTGTTAAATAGCAGTAATAAAGTCAGTTACAGTGACATTCTAAGAAGAGAGATTCTGATCCTATAAAAGCCACATATCACATCTTTCAGATGTGAGGACTCAATCTTTGCATAATTGTGTGTAAGTTTTCCCTGGCTCTCTTTTATTTATGTGCCATTTCATTTCACCATACCGGAGCTTGGATACTCATTATGTCTTTCTCAATACATCAAATTTCCAACTAATTTTGTTTTAAGAAGAAGAAGAGAGATAGAAAGTGGGTTGAATTTCAATTACTGTTTCCTCACTAAGCCCTCTGTGTAATTCCCAATGACTGTGATGAGACACGAAGTTCTGCTTCAGAGCTTTGGATAATAGGGGATGTGGAGAAGATGTTTCCTCAGAGAGTGGTGTGTCCATTCAGAGCATTACAGTTTCATTGTTAAATATAGTTTTAGGTATGCATTTCTTTCCCAGCCAAACCTAATATATAGCTGAAGAGCTCTGTCTACCACACAATACTTAAAGCTGTCTGTAAATCTTGTATTGGACAGGATATAATATACCATGACCTCATTTTAAAGGAAAAAATAAAACCATCACTCAAAATAAGAGTCAGCAAACTTTTTCTTTTCTTTTTTTTTTTTTTTTTGCTGATAAAAAAAGAGCCAGAGATAGTAGCTTAGGCTTTGTCGTCTGTAAGGTCTCTGTTGTAACTGCTCTAATCTGCTTTTGTAGCAAAAGCAACCACAGACAGTAGGTAAATGAATGGGTGTAGCTATATTCCAATAAAATTTTATCTGGCAAAATAACAACCAGATTTGGTCTGTGACCATAGATAACCCAACCTCAACCTAGAAGGAAATGTAATCTCTCAAGCAATCAGAAAAAAGAACATGTATTTTCAAGAAAGTGTAAGATGTAGGTATAATTTTTATGGTGGTAAGAACTAAATCCAGTACTGGTGTCCCTGCTTCCTTCTGGAGTGTGATGTCATCAATAAACATTTAAGATAACCAGAGAAGATTGTTTCCTTTATAATGAATGATTCCATTTGGGGGTGAGGGTCATCTCTATGTGTCTTTTAAATTTGTAGTTGGATATTGATAATGGTGTGTTTAACTGGACTTGTGAATTTCACAGAGCAGTAAATTTAAATAAGTGTTGGACCAATAGTTTCTTTTCTTTATAGATTTATTTGCTTTTATTTTTTTAAAGATTTTATTTATTTATTCATGAGAGACACAAAGAGAGAGACAGACAGAAACATGGGCAGAGAGAGAAGCAGGCTCCATGCTGGGAGCCTGATGTGGGACTTGATCCTGGGACTCCAGGATCACGCCCTGGACTGAAGGCAGGTGCTCAACTGCTGAGCCACCCAGGGGTCCCGATTTATTTGCTTTAAGAGAGAGAATGTGAGACACCATGCAAGCAGAGGGAGAGGTAAAGGGAGAGGGGGAGAGAGAATCTCAAGCAGATTCCCCACTAAGCATGGAGCCTGATGTGGGGCTCCATCATGACCTGAGCCAAATTCAAGAGCCTGACACTTAACCACCTGAGCCACCCAGGTGCCCCAATAGTTTTTTATTAAAGTAAGTCATTAACTCATTTAAACTCATATAGCCACTTTGCCATCATTTACTCTCAGACCTGTAGGAAAGGCGTTTGTTTTTCACACACAGAGAACACTGAAAGGGTATTCCTTTGAGTTAGAAAAATAGCATGGTGTGTAAAACATTGCCTATATTTTCTTCATTGCTTATAAATACTTTGTCATGGAACAATTTCAGTTCATAAACTTTATTTCAGACTACTGAGTCAGAAGACTGCTGTTTCCACCTGTTTGTGAGTCAGAATAGGGCGACTTCTTAGGAGCTTTGTGGCTTTAATGTCAGTTGAATAACTTGGCACTGGATGCCCAAACTGTTTGCTCTAATGAGTCAGCTCCTCGCTTACCAACATGCACAAGAATTGTCCCCCTTTCAATTACAACTGCGAGTTGCTTTCTTGAGGATTCTGACTGGGTCATCATAAGAATCCTGTGAGCTAGGCATTCATTTTTCTAATTGAAGCATGAGGAAACCAAGCTTCAGAGCAACTGTGGAATTTGTCTAACTTCATGAATCTAATTTGCCTAAGCCAGGGCTTTGAACCCATATCTCTGAGGCCAGATGTGTTTCTTTGGCTATTCCTGCTCCGTTCCCCCAGCAGCCACAGTGGTGATGCGCCCTTCATACTGTGAATCAGCTCAGAGCTGGACACGTTCTGTTGCTGACAAATTCTGCACTTTGGTACTCGCCGTATCCTTATTCTAGAGTCCACTGCATTTGTTATCTGGACTTGCTCAGTGAGGAAGATCAAGGCATCACTGAAAAGATGGCAGCAATAATCAGAACCTCAAGATGAGGTCATATAATGAAGTCACTCCTGACATCTCCTGAAGGTTTACGCTGTGCCGAGTACCATGCTAGTTGCTCTCATGCATTATGTCATTTATTTTTCATGACAAGTCAGAGGTAGATACAATCATTCCAACAGACAAGGAATCTGAAGTTAAGAGGTTAGGCATTTAATCCTTTGCTATTTACTTTTGTATTGTGCTTATTGTTTGGACTCTAGCTTAACGTTATTTGAAAAAAAAAACTATATTGTACACATAGTGTTTTGATGATAATCCTTAGAGTTTTTTGAACATGGATATGTCTCTAATGATAGATTTAGAATAGCATTAGTGTTATAAATCAGAAATAAACCAATTCTAGTAACTTGTTATGCATCTGAGTATTTATGCAGAGTATTTCTGTAAGTGATATTTCTAGATAATTAAAACTTTTTAACTGCCAAAACTTCAAAAAAAATTTGAAGTGTTTTAAAAAGCTCTTTCTAAAATAAGTTGCACATACCTATCTAAGGGAGCATTAATGAAGTAGGTAAACATCAGAATGATGACTTCAACTTCCAAGGGAAGTAAGGTATCATGCTTCTGACTTTTAATCGGTGTTTTTATTAGTATAACTTGGGCTTGGCATGGTTGGCTATTTGGGGTACAAATGACCCTATTAACCTATATCCAGATTATTAAAAAAATTGGTGATTTCATGTCAAATGTTAAAATATTCTCAAAATCATGAATCATGAATAAATATTAACTTTCAGAAGTCATGTCCTTATTTTTTAAAAAATTTATATATATATAAATATATATATTTATATATGTGTATACACACACACACACACACACACACACACACAAAGGGAAAGAATCTCAAGCAAACTCTGCTCTGAACACAGAGCCTGACATGGGGCTTGATCTCACCACCCTGATAGTGACCTGAGCTGAAACCAAGAATTAGAAGCTTTACTGACTGAGCTACCTAGGTGCCCTCAAAGTCCTGCCTTTTATTTATTTATTTTTTTGTATTTTTTTATTGGAGCTTGATTTGCCAACATATAGCATAGCACCCAGTGCTCATGCCATCAAGTGCCCCCCTCAGTGCCCGTCACCCAGTCACCCCATCTCCCCACCCCCGCCCACCTCCCCTTCCACTACCCCTTGTTTGTTTCCCAGAGTTAGGAGTCTCTCATGTTCTGTCATCCTCTCTGATTTTTCGCACTCATTTTCCCTCCTTTCCCCTTTATTCCCTTTCACTATTTTTTATATTCCCCAAATGAATGAGACCATATAATGTTTGTCCTTCTCCGATTGACTTACTTCACTCAGCATAATACCCTCCAGTTCCATCCACGTCGAAGCAAATGGTGGGTATTTGTCGTTTCTAATGGCTGAGTAATATTCCATTGTATACATAGACCACATCTTCTTTTTTTTTAAGATTTTATTTATTTATGATAGAGAGAGAGAGAGAGAGAGAGAGGCAGAGAGAGAGGCAGGCTCCATGCCGGGAGCCCGACACGGGACTCGATCCCAGGACTCCAGGATCGTGCCCTGGGCCAAAGACAGGCGCTAAACCACTGAGCCACCCAGGGATTCCCAGACCACATCTTCTTTATACATTCATCTTTCGATGGACACCGAGGCTCCTTCCACAGTTTGGCTATCGTGGACATTGCTGCTATAAACATCGGGGTGCAGGTGTCCCAGCGTTTCACTCCATCTGTATCTTTGGGGTAAATCCCCAACAGTGCAATTGCTGGGTCATAGGCAGGTCTATTTTTAACTCTTTGAGGAACCTCCACACAGTTTTCCAGAGTGGCTACACCAGTTCTCATTCCCACCAACAGTGCAGGAGGGTTCCCCTTTCTCCACATCCTCTCCAACATTTGTTGTTTCCTGTCTTGTTAATTTTCCCCATTCTCACTGGTGTGAGGTGGTATCTCATTGTGGTTTTGATTTGTATTTCCCTGATGGCAAGTGATGCGGAGCATTTTCTCATGTGCATGTTGGCCATGTCTATGTCTTCTTTGGTGAAATTTCTGTTCATGTCTTTTGCCCATTTCATGATTGGATTGTTTGTTTCTTTGCTGTTGAGTTTATTTATTTTTAAAAAAGATTTTATTTATTTATTCATTCATGAAAGACACAGAGAAGCAGAGACACAGGCAGAGGGAGAAGCAGGCTCCATGCAGGGAGCCCGATATGGGACTCAATCCCAGGACCCCAGGATCATGCCCTGAGCCAAAGGCAGATGCTCAACTGCTGAGCCACCCAGGCATCCCTGCTGTTGAGTTTAATAAGTTCTTTATAAAACTTGGATACTAGCCCTTTATCTGATACGGCATTTGCAAATATCTTTTCCCAATCTGTAGGTTGTCTTTTAGTTTTGTTGACTGTTTCTTTTGCTGTGCAGAAGCTTTTTATCTTGATTAAGTCCTCTTTTAAAAAAGCTCACATGGAGAGTAAGAGTTTGACATTATAGCTCCTCCCTTCATTTGTTTTCCCCATCTCATCCTTGGTCCCAGTTTTGTGGGTGTCATTATAGATGATGGAGTGACCTGGTCTGCTGTGGCTACTGAATGGCCACTTCAAATGTAGTTAGCGTGGCTGACGAAGTGAATTTTAAATTTTATTTAGTTTTAATCAGTGGAGTTGAATTGCCAAAATAAATCAGGGGTGCATTTCTACTCCACAGTGAATAGCATAAGGATTTTAGTTTAGAATCTGTTGAATATCAGTTGAACTGTTAAGGTTAAAACTTGGTTTTCATGGTGAGAGGTAGCATGGATAAGCGATTGCTATTCTCTCTCCTCAATGTTAATTGCTCAATAAGTGACAGCCTCTATTATAGTTATTAGTGTTATTACTTAAATTAAAATTTATTCAAGATTTTTTTCGAGCACCTACTACATGCCAGGCACTGTTTTTGGTGTTGGGGATGCAACAGAGAAGAAATCAGATAACATCCCTGCCTTCATGGAGTTGCCATTCTAGTGAATTATTATTGAGCTAAATTCTACTTAGATGACTTCATGAGATGGAATTTTGCTTGTGCTACTCTGAGATGTGCAGAGATCACATAGGTTCCATTTTCTTATCATTAGATCTATCTTTCCCAGTCCTGTGGGATGGGGAAGAGGAAGAATTTAAATACTTGCTTCTATCCAGCAATTTTGACGGAGTCCAATGGAATAATTAATTTTTTTTTCTTTTTGGTTGGGGAGAGGCTAGGGAAAAAAAATACACAGAGTTGGAGTTTTACCTCTTTGCTCCTAAACTCTCAGATGGTATAGGAGCCTCTGGACAAGTAGTTTGTCTGTGAACTGAAGACAGTGGAGGGGAGGTAGGGAATCCTGGCAGTGCCCAGAATTATCTGTGTGCTGCTCCGGGCCCCAGCTGGCCTCTGCTACGGCACTGTCTCATGTCTGCCGGGTCGGTGTGTGCCCTGCCATGTGTGGTCAGATGATATCTGCAGGTGGTGGCACTCGTAGCCTGGGCTCTTTGTCAGCTTGGTCAGGGCCCAGCTGATTTTCCTGCTGCCTTGGCTCCACCTCTGCTTTCCCTGGCTGCACAAGCTCCCTGGGTTGGCTGTGACTCTGGCCAGGTGGACCCCCTTGCAGCTCTTTGCACAAGGCCACTTTGTTTTCCTTGCAGTCACTTCTTCGAGCTTAATCCTTATCCAGAACCTTGGCTAATCTGTACATCCCCTCTCAGAGTGTGTGGGGGTTTCAGGCTTCCTTCCAAACCAGAAGAACCAAGGCTAATTGAGGAGAGCTAAGCATGGGCTCTCTTTCCGCCTGCCCAGCCTGAGCTGCTTAGTTACTCTGGTGCAGCCTTTCTGTGAGGGGGGAATAGGGTGGGAGACTCTCTTCAATTATAGTCCTGGGTCAGCTAGGTCCATCCTTGGCTTTCCTGTCTATTTGTGTGATAAAAACTTTCTTCTCTGGGCAGAAAAGAAGAGAAGAGAGATCAGAGAGCAAATGTCTTAACCTCTCCCTTTTCTCCTCTTCCCATAATTCTCTGGAGTTGTTATTAGTTGTTAGTTTTAAATTCTCCCCCTTGGCTCAGCCCCAGCTTTTCTGTCAGTGTGTCTAAATAGTTACACCATCCTGGGAGGATTTTAGAAATGTGCCAGTCAGTATTTTGTGGTGGGGGTATCATAATAATTGAGAGACTCTATGAACATTTAGTCCAGGGATGTCGAACATCCTTCAAAGCATGGGACTCCTATCCAGCAACTCATACATACATCTTGTGTCTGTATGACCTTCAAGTGTCCTTGCAGAAATTCACATAAATGAGAACACTGTTAAAAATGATCGGAGCCTATATTATAACCCTCCCTTTTTTCTACACAAACACATATATGTAGGATGTTGAATTTTCTAAGAATGTAACAACCAAACAAATGGAAAGAATTTTACTTTATTTTGTTTGTAAATTTCTATTCATCACTGATAGCAGTGCCACTCCTGACATTTCAGTTGCCAATAAAACACACATATGCTAGTCAGAATTTGTAACATCACATTCCTGATGATACTGCACATAGGTGTACACATCTGCCAACCTCATTATATCTTCCAGTAGAAATTTACCTGAGAACTTTCAGACTGAAATACATATTTCATCTTTATCATTCACTTTCCTTTTGTTTATCACTTCTGCTAGTGGTAGAGAAACTGCTAAGTTTTTTGAATTATATTTGTAGATAGGTTGTATTTTTCTATGAATTTCATTTCAGGCCATTTTATAAAATGTTAAAGATTATCTTTAGTTTGCCCTACTTCTTTTCCATGACCTGAGCTTCTTGGCTGAATCATAACATGGGGAAGAAAGTGATTAGCTTATAGCATAGAGGTAAAGGGAGTGGTCTTCACTTAAGTTTTAAGATACCAAAGAACACAAAATAAATACAATCATAAAAGACGTGTAGGCACAGACAATGCAATACAAGTAAAATGAGAAGCACAAGCAATTTCCAATTAATTTCTATTTAGTTTTCATTTTTGGTGATTTTCATGAATTCCAATTTAGGTTGTAGTAGAGCCATTCTGCTGCTACCTTTGGTATCATTATAGATTAACAAAATTATTTGGGTAAGCAATTTGGCTATATAATGCCGAGTTCACTACAGAGTGCATTCCTATTTATCTGGCAGTTCTTTCATGAAAACTTAAGTTAAGCCAAGCAAAAGGGAAGAATTAAGATACGTCCATCACAGTGTAAAATCATATAAATAAGCATAGGTGGAAATGTTAATAAATACAGGAAATTAGCAAAACAGGCATAAATAATTATATTTACTCCAGAAATATGTTTGTGACTATTTACTCATTTTTTTTCATTGGCTCAATTAACATTTACTTAGTATATGCTAGTGAGAAGCATTATATTAGGTCCTGGGAATATTAGAAAAGGAATAGGAGAAAAGAGGATAATAATATGCAAGAGGATGGGTTTTTAAAAATTCACATGGCATCGTTAGCTCAGTAAAATGTAAGTGCAAAAAGCAATAGCCTATGACCTCCTGATTTGAACTCTACTGCTAACCACCTGAGTGCTATGGGGCGGGTCCCTTCCCCCTTCTGAGGCTCAGTTTTTTCATCTGTAAAGTGGGGAGTTCGACTTTCAGAATTCAGAGGGGTCACCTGGTTCACTGATTCTGCAAATGCCTTAAACAAACATTGGGCTCTTCCGTCTCCATCATATCATAAACTATTACATCCACCTCATCTCTAGTACTTCTTGTGTAGAAATGGGGAGACGCTCTTTCCCAAATATCAGTAGTTAATATGTCTTTCAATTCATAGCCTTTTACTTGTTCACATTTTAGCTTAGTAGTTACCGTATATTGCGTGTTGTAATAGATCATAAGAATTTCCCTTCCTCACCATGAAATTTAATGAGGCATTGAGATTGCATATGAACATCTTAAAACCTTAAAAGCAACAACTGGATGTATGCTGCTTTCATCACTGCCATAGCATTTTGCTCGTGGTTATTTTTGATGAGAGTATTTCCCAACTGAACAATATTATATTTGGGTTAAGCCAAGGAGACAGTTTATATGACTTTGCTAAACCTGAAGGGGATAAACAAACAACAGACAAACCTTTGGCACAACAGTTTAGCTAATGTGTGATTTTACACAAAGCAATTTTATCTTACAAGTTTTCCTTATGGGAAAAATTTAAACAAAAATCATAATTCAAGAAATCCGAAATACACGTCCAGTGCCTTTCAGTTCGATCCCTCTAGATGGGCGAAATCTAAAGAATGAAAGCTTGCCTTTTTGCAAATGGGGAAATGTGGGTCTTTTGTTCCCAGAGATTTTGTTCAATGTTTTTCCCCCATTTTACGAGCCATGCTTTTTCCAGAGCACTTCCACTCTTTTGTACTTCACACAGTAGCTACAACAGCTGTGTTAATTAAATAGATATGTCACAGCTCTGAGGCCGGTGCCTGCTGCCACATTGGCAGCCAGGAGCCTCCATGCATGGCAGTATGTTGCCGCAGACGAACAGAAAGGACAGGGCGGACCACAATGAGGAAAATAATAAACTAAGAATAGAGACTTAGCGCTCATCTGTGTCCATATTAAATATACCATAAAATATTTATGGGATTAAATATGAGCACACTTTTCTCCCCGGCCTTGGAATATTTGAATATAATTCTAAGAAGCATGGGTAAGATCACCTAGAGTGGTGACAAGCTGGTTTTAAGTGCTTAAACTATAAATTGTTTGGTTCCGAACACTGCGGTACAGTTCATTGACTCGGGAAATATTTATTGAATGTCTGTGTGTACCTGCCCTGTGCTGGGGCTAGAAATACAGAGGTGAATAAGGTGGGACTTTAAAATTACACAGAACATGTTCAATTCTCATAAACATTTCCCGTGTAGCAAAAAAGCTAAATATATTGTGTGCGTGTGTAGTTACTTCAGTATTACTAGCCATATGCCCAAGTCCTCTCTGTAAGATAAAGATCAGAGATCCAGAATATGAAAGTGATTTTAGATACATTGGAAAAAAAAATCACATCTCTGCAGTTCATTCTTGCCAGAGTTTCACTTTTTCCCAAAATTAGTCTTGGCTGTTTGTTGATTACTTTGGGATTAATGTCCAAATGGGTTTTGTGGTTTTAGTTAAAGAAATATTAATAGTAGTTAATGTTGTGTTGTTGAAATTTAATTTGTCTTCTTTGGATTCTGCTTGCATAATGCTATTTTTTGTTCTAATTGATTCATAAAGATCATTAAACAAGAGAATAAAAACAATTTGTAGTTAATTTCTGGGAGATTGCAGCGTGTGTGTTTTATGGTTCAAATAACAGATGTTATTTTGGAGAGGCTAAGCAGTACTGTAACTTCACTGGAAGTCAGCATGGTGATTCACATGGCAGCCCTCCCCTGTTATCTCCTGATAGCTGTGCAGTGAACTCCTGCCCCTTTGCCGAAAAGAGTAGAAAAGCAAACCTCAACAATTTTACCTCTCTGTGGGGGCTTTATGCTTCAGCTGGGCTAAAGAAACTAAAAGTAGCCTATCAAAACCTTATGACCTAAGAACGTTTGGAATACAACTGTGGTCATCTTTCCATTTTCAGAAATCTGATATTCATTCAGAAAATTAAAGGTTTGAAAACAAAATGCCTCTCATCCAAGAAAATTCTGATTTAACCACCCAGCTTTTAGTGCTATAGCTCTTACTAGCCTTCAGGAAGTTACTTGACTAAATTTTTGGGCAGTGAGTGGAATATATATTAGCACAGAATGCAGAAGAAATTATTCAGGAAAATAAGCCCTTAGCAATCTTCTATTTCTCTTGTACTACAACCTGAACAGTCTCCTTATCAACATTTGTTCTTTTATTCCCCTGCCCCATTTTTTTTAATACAACATTTCAAGTTAAGGACTCACACCAATGAAAACCTACAGAAGAGTCAACAGGATGGAAGTCTTTAACAGGAAAGTCGTTTAGTGGCTATGAAAGGGAGACCAGAAAAGAAGAAAGGCCTTAAGAAGGAGAAATGATGTGTGAAAAATGATGAACCCCAGAGGGGCAGATGGAATCTTTATCTTAAATACACCCTGCAAGAGGGGGTCAGAAAAAAGGAGACGGTTCCTCTGATGTGAAGTTGTTATACTATTCACTTGCCTTGGGGCAACGTGAGAAATATATTCCATTTTTAAGACAAGAGACTTATATCCCTCCTGAGGGAATGTACCGCACAGCTAAAGGCCAGGCTTTGAGAGAAAAATATATGGAAAGATTATTTAGGTCTGAATCCTTGTGGAAAATGGAAAAGAATTTCCAAATTTGACTCCACATACTTTGAAATGGGTAAATTGAAAGTAAGGTAATAGATTTGAGCTTTAGCCATGCAGCTGTCTTTTGCCCCCCTCTCTGAGCCCCTCTGCTCCCCAAACACCTACAGACAAAGGTTTCAGACACATATGCACGTGCACACACAAATCCAAAACAAAATACAAATAACACCAACAAAAAAAATAAAGCTCTTGACTTCTCTCCTTTTACACAAAGTTTAAGAACTTTTGCTCATTTTTCACATAATTATCACCCTTAGTCGTAATTGGAACTTTCTACAGTAAACATTAGAGAACTTGAGAAATTTTCTTGATTTTGGAATGAGCTTGAGTTGCTAGATGCTAGATCTCATACTGTTCCATGAGAAGCCCTTAACTAAGGCATTTTATTTTTTTTAAGATTTTATTTATTTATTCACGAGAGACAGAGAGAGAGAGAGAGAGAGAGAGAGAGAGAGAGAGAGAAAGCAGAGACACAGGCAGAGGTAGAAGCAGGCTCCATGCAGGGAGCCTGACGTGGGACTCGATCCCGGGTCTCCAGGATCACACCTTGGGCTGCAGGCGGCGCTAAACCGCTGCGCCACCAGGGCTGCCCAACTAAGGCATTTTAAACATAATTCCAATTTCTGGATCTCGGAGTACCTCAGGTCATGATGGTATCCTCCATGGTTACCATGTATTATTTGTGTTATACTATATATTTTAATACTATGATTAACACAATTCTACTTGTTTACCATTAAGAATGACTGAATGTAAAGTCAAAGCCCTTCTTTGAGCTAGGGAGGTATGAGTAGTTATGGGCATTGAAATCCTGGAATGGATCTCTCTTTCAATAAAGGTAAAAAAAAAAAAAAATTAGTTAAAAAAAAAAGCAAGGTTGCTGATCCATTTTTTTTTCTGTGTACCATGTTTTTTAAATTATAAAATATTTCATTTTTTATAAAATATTTCAAATGTACTAGGACATATGAAGAGACGTATATCTTCCTTTTTACCAGACTTAAGGAATGTTAATTGAGAAGATGTAAATATTCCATGTGTAGTGCAAGATTTGTTCAATCTCATTTCCTTCCTTTGTTCTGCAGGTAGGTAATCCTAGCCCTGATCTTGGTAAATGTACTTCTAGATCATGTATTCATGTGTTTGTCCTTTGGTAACGTATGCTTATTTCCTTAAACATACAAAACAAAATACATAGTTTTGGTCTTTCTGTTAGGACATTTTACTTTAATATTATCACATTATGTTTTCCTTTTACAGATTGATTTTTAAAAATCTGGTATTTTGTACTTAATAATACCAAATTATTTTAGGGGTACCTGGGTGGTTCAGTCGATTGAGCTTCCAACTCTAGGCCTTGGCTCAGGTCATGGTCTGGGTCGTGGGATCAAGTCCTGTGTTGGGTTCTGTGCTCAGCATAGAGTCTGCTAGAGGTTCTCTCTCTTTCTCTTTCCTTCTTCTCTGCCCCTCCCCACCACTCAGTTTTCTTTCTCTCTCAATAAATAAAATCTTTAAAAAATATATCAAATTATTTTTAGATGCACAAATTGTTAATCCATGTAACTGTCATGTAATAGTCAAAATTTTAAACAGTCTGTACAGCATAAGTGCCAGCCCAGCAGAATGGGATACTGAATTGTAGGTGTGGATGCCAGCCATCAACAGTTGTCAAAGCTGTATCAGGTGTGCCAGCTAAGCAAGACTCCTGTGTTCTAGAGTTCTTCTTAGATACATATTCTAAAGTAGGAATGTGTCACAGGGAGATACTCAACTACTCAATTAGAACTGGCTCTCTAACAATGTAGTATCAATGTACTCCTTCTACCAATACATTAGAGTTTCTACTACCCTACAACCTCACGAATTCTTGTTATTGCAACATATTTTAACATTTACATGCTGTGCATTTGAAGTATAATTTCTCCTTGATGCTTAATAGATATATTGTTTTGATTATCAGTGAGAGGGAACATCGTTTCATATGCTTACTAAAGATTTCATATGCCATCTGTGAGTTACTTACTTGCTCGTTTTCTATTTAGACAGTAGTTAATTTTATCGTGTTGAATACTAGTTCTTTATGAATTATATGCAAAGCAAATATAACTGCCCTGCCTATAGTTTGATTTTCAACTTAATATGTTGCTTATTGTCATATTTGTTTTGCATATCAAATAGTTGAATTTTTGTATTTTGTTTTAAAAAATCATATTTAACATCATAAATGATCTCAGTTATACTTCTAGAATTTTGAAGTTTTGTTTTTTAATTATTTTTAACTCATGTGGTATTTTAAAATGTATCAAAGAGGTATCTGATTTGCTATCTTTTTAAAACATAGGTGAAATTTAAATACATACATAGGTCTTTTCTGTCCCCTCTATTTAGTTCCATTATATCTAATTTGTCTAGCTCTGTATCAGTACCACCATGTATTATTATATTGCCTCTATGTTACATTTTTTGTTCTTTTTTGTCTCATCTCCCTATTAACTCTTCTTCAAAATGTTCTTTTTCTTGGCACTCAACTCTATCATAGGAATTTCAAATTAATTTGACAAGCATCCAAGAAATCCCTGATAGGATTTTGGTTTGGAACTACACTTAATTATAGAATAAGATGTATTGACATCTTTAAATATCAAATCTTTTAATCTATAATTTTGTTAAACTGATTTCTAAGTACATCAAGGCTCTTCTTGCTATTATGAATATGCTTATTTTATTTTATTTTTTTAATATGCTTATTTTAAAAGTTGCATTTTCTAATTGGCAGTTTCTACTGTATAAGAATGTTCTTGTTTGTACGCTGGCCTGTAACCAGCGGTTTTGATAAATTATCTTATTTCCTATTGTCTGCAGATGTTCTTGAATTTGTAAATTGACAGTTCTTAGGGACTAAACGTTTGTGTTCCCCAAAATTCATGTTGAAATCTTACTCCCCAATGGGAGGATTTTAGGTTGTAGGGCCTTTGGGAGGCAATTAGGTTATGAGGGATGGAGCACTCATGAATGGGATTAGTGCCCTTATAAAAAGGACTCAAAAGCTATCTTACATTCTAATTTTGTTATTTATTCTTGTGTTTTATTAATTTCTGCTTATTTTTTCCTTTTACTTTCTTTGGTTTTATACTTATTTTTCCAGCAATTTCTGAGTTGAAGAATCTTCTCATTGAATTTTTAGTGTTTCTTATTTCTTTTATATACATTTAAAGCTGTAAATTTGCCTCTGCACAGCCTGTAAATTATTGTATATGGTAGTTTCATTCTTACTCAGGTGAAGCTTCATTGTGATTCATTGTTGGGTTTATAGAACTTAACTGTATCTTAAAATGCTTAAACATAAGGATTTTTTTTGCTCTTTTTGTTATTTATTGCCAACAACAACATTTCTAATTTAATTGAATTGAATACTAAATTTATTGCTTTATATGCCTTTGAAATATGGAGATTTTGGAGAACTTTGCAGCCTATTCAGCATAAATTTCTAAAATATTGTGTATATATGTAAAATGTAGATTTTCTAAAGATTGGATTAATGTTCTACATACATTATATTTTTTTAGTTGAATTGTTAGAATCCCCCTTATTCTTTGAATTGTAATAAATGCATAGATATTCTAAATCATTTTAATCTTAATAGTGAATGATTCCTTTTATCACTATGTAATGATATCATTACATATCTTATCTTAGTATTTCTTATCTTATCTTAGTATTTTTATCTTAGTATTTTTATCTAAGTATCTTAGTATTATCTTAGTATTTTTAGCCTTGTGATATTTTTTGTTATTGTTTTTCAACATCAGGATACTTAAACATTCTTTTGATCTTTATGTGTGCCTTGATTCTAGAGGTTTTACTTTTTTTTCAAACTGGTATAGTGGTTTTTTTCTTAGTTGCTTGCAGTTTGAGAATGTCTTTCAGGGCGCCTGTGTGTCCCAGCAGGGAACCTGCTGCTCCCTCTGCCTCTGCCGACCGCTTGCCCTGATTGTACTCTCTCTCTCTGTCAAATAAATAAATAAAATCTTTTAAAAAAAGGAGAGAGAATGTTTTTCAGTCTTCACTTTCAGCTTTTCAAGAATTATAAACATTCTAGTAGGTGCTCATAGATTATTTTAACTCATTGGATACTCATTCTCCCTGTGGTTATCCTCAGTTGACTCCAACTTATAGGGTTCATCTTCTTCTGATTTGTGACTTTTGCTGGGTGTTTTTAGCGTATTATGGACTCTGGTACCCCAGGAATTTGAATAACAGAAAAGAACTTAAATTTGTTGTAGTGGGATCTTCCACCACTAAAGCTGAAACCTTCTATGTGTGTGACAGAATTATGGTGTTCATGGTTTGCATGGAAGATTTTTTTTCTCACCAATGAGACTCCTGACTGAAACTAACTGCATTTAAAGACCGTTTTTATAATGCTTGTTTTTGTGTTCTGGAAGTCATTTGAAGGTTTAGGCCTTAACGGGCCTAAGGTCATAGGTCTGTTTCTTGCCTTTTATCCGAAGGAGTTTTATCTAGTTCGATGTCCTTGATATTTCTACAGTCTTTTGGGGATGACCACTCTGACTTTACAGTTCTTCTTGACTTCTATCTTCCAGAGGGTTTCTCTTGTTATTCTCCTCAGAAATTCAACTAGTTTGCACATGGGTATGTAAATTAGGTTGAAGTCCTAACAGTCCTACAAAAACTCTAGAATCCTACAAGTTCCTAAAAACTTGATTGACATTGATTCTTAAAACAATATTTATACATAATGACCACAGGCTGGATACACTGCTAGGAACTTCCATATGTCTGATTCTGTTGTGTTGTAAAGGTCATCTGTGAGTATTACCCTGACCCTGCAAGGAAGAGATCTCGGATACAGCTTGTGCATAATAACCTAGAATCCTAACTATCCCAAAAGGGATGGAATTTTGGCTAGTTAAACTAAAATGTACAGAGCACTTTCCTGGATTGCATCAGGTTTCTTTATATTTTCCTTTTCTGTTACATTGATTAATAGCCTCAAATTTATTCAGAATGATATATTAGAGTCAGAAGTCCTTTATGTGTTCATTGAATGTTCATTTCCTGGTGTGAAATTTGAGATGGCTTGCATTACACTTTATGTAGCATGCATAAATACCCTCAAAAGCCTTTTCTGCCCTATACTTTTGTATAAAAGTGATCTATTTCCTGCAGCAGCAGATTCTACTAGTTCAGGACAGTAGTAAAGGCATCTTCTCATCACTCACAGCTCACAAGCCATGAACGTTGTGCTATAAGGCACTTCCAGTTAAGTAATCAAAGCCTACAGGGGTGCATCTCCTTAAATGTATTTAAGGTCAGTAGTTGATGATATTGAATGGTCAGACATAGGCAGAGAAGAAAGAAACATGGGCATTTCCTGGACTGTAGTGTGCAAATTGAGGACCAGTAAAATGGCATAATGAAGATGATAGCTGGTACTCAGGATTCCCAGTACAACTGAGACTTGCTTTAGCACAAAGGACTTGTTAGCTCCTGTAGTTAAGCTCTCTAAGAGGTAGATTGGGCTTTGATCAGGGTGATGTGCCTCTCCCACTCCATCTCTTGTGTCTGTTGGGTGAACTTTAATTTTAGGGATATTCTCCCAAGTAGCAAAGATGGCCCTGGACACCTCCAGTATTACTACTACTTTTTATAGCCTTTGATGCAAGAAAAACAGAGACAAGAAAAGACTGATCCCCCTTTTTTTCCCAGCAGCTACATTAATCCAAGAAAACCCTTTGACTAGCTCTGCCCTGCTTGAATCTTCAGCTTACTCCTGAGATCTATGTATAAGAGAAAGAGGCTATGTTGTCCAGAGTCACATACCCAGTTTGGTGGCAGTGGCTTCAAACACTAGAATGACAGAGGAACAATTTATACAAGAAAAAAAGATTCTATTTCCTGAAGAGAGGATGCCGAGAAGTCAAAATGACAGATACTAACTACAAAATTTTTACTTTTACATGGGTACAATGACAGAAAGGTTCTGATAGTTTCATGAATTTAAAGTACCTGGTACTATACTTATTTCTGAAACATAAGTTTTAGATTGGCCTCATCTAATCTCTTTCTTTTCTTTACTTTTTTTTTTTTTTTTAAGTATATAATGCTGCCAAAATAAGCACTGGCTCCATCTAATCTCAATACAAAGTAATACAAGTATTTCATGAACCTTACTAATGGTAGGGTGGCAGGGGGACGGATAGAGATCCAAGTCCAACAATACCATAGGCACTATCCAGATACCTGTGTGTACTCAATTATAGACCACAGCTATTTTGGCTAATTTCTCTCTCTCTCTCTCTCTCTCTCTCTCTCTCTCTCTCTCTCTCTCATATTTCATTTATTCAAGAGAGACACAGGGAGAGAGGCAGAGACATAGGCAGAGGGAGAAGCAGGCTCCCTGTGGGGAGCATGATGTGGGACTCCATCTCCGGACTCAGGGATCACAACCTGAGCCCAAGGCAGATGCTCAACCACTGAGCCACCCAGGCATACCTCTTTCTCTTAATTAAAGAGAAAAGTCCCCTTCCCCTCCCAGTTTTTATTATCTGTTTTTGGAGGGTTTTTTTTAACCCCATGGAAATCCTAAATTTTCCCTTAAGAACTTCAACTTACCCCTGACTTTAAAACAATTTCATTGTTTGTTTTTAACCGGTAAATGCAAGTTACGCTCCTGAATTTTATTAGAACTAAAAACTTTTCCATGAAAGGCAATGTCAAGAGAATAAGACAAACCACAGAATGGAATAAAATATTTGCAAAGGTATATCTTTTTTTTTTTTTTTTGCAAAAGTATATCTGATAAAGGACTATTATTGAAAATATACAAACATTTATAACTCAACAATAAGAAAATTAACTCCATTAAAAATGGACTAAGAGCTTAGCAGGCACCTTACTGAAGAAAATATCTACAGATAGCAAATAAGCACATTGAAAAAAGTGGTGTATATCTTGTGTTAGGAAATGCAAATTAATACAGTGACATGCTACTAGACATGAATCAAAATGGTGAAAATCCAAAATACTGAGAACACTAAATGTTGGTGAGGATGTGGTATAAGGGGAACTCTCACTCGTTGCTGGTGGGAATGTAAAATTCTATTCCTATAAACTCTAGAGTCTATGTATGTATTTGTTGAAAACCTTTAAAAAATTTTTTTTCAGGATCCCTGGGTGGCTCAGCAGTTTAGCACCTGCCTTTGGCCCAGGGTGTGATCCTGGAGTCCCGGGATCAAGTACTGCTTCAGGCTCCCGGCATGGAGCCTGCTTCTCCCTCTGACTGTGTCTCGTCCCTCCCCCGCCCAATGTCTATCATGATTAACTAAATAAAATCTTAAAATTTTTTTTTTTCCAGCAGGGAGTGTTTCAGTTATATGTAATTTATACATTGAAGTTGATAAACCTGATTTTGAAATGAGTAGAATTTAGAACAGTGACTCTCCCCAAACATGGACTTGAGCCGTTAAAAAAAGAGGATGTTTATAAACATTTTCTGAAATTTCAGTCAGTAACAACTTATTTAATGTTTTGTCTAACATTTAGAAATTTGTGGGAATGAGGAGGGAGAGAGACAAAGGAAGGGCTAAATCATGTTAGGTAGATGACAGTTTTTCTACTAACACTGCTAAAAACAAATAAATAAAGGCAAACCTTAATGTGTTTCTAACAAAAATACATAATATAAAACCAGCTGTGGTTTTTATTTTTAAAGAACACCTATGCCAAGCCTCAGAACTTTTTAGCAGTGGCCATGTTTCAAGAATGTGAAGACATTCCATCAAGAATTCCTATTTATTCAAAGGAACAAATAAATGTCTTTCTTAAGAGGTTTTGATAGGTCCTCAAACCACTCAGCAGAAGGTAATATGGATATTTTTACCTTCCTTCTCAACTGTCTCCCCTCCCTCAGCAGGAACAAAATGGGAGTGGTAAGAGAGATTTCTTTTACACATTGATGTTGGCAAGCACCTCGGTGATAGACTGCAGGCCTGACCTCCTCGAAGTAAGCTGAAAGATTAGCTATTAGCCTGGTATTTCAGTTTTCTCCCCAAATTGTTTGTTCTTCTACTCCTGTTGTACTGAGAAGAAATCAACTTACATCAGTATGCCTGACTTGAGAAACATTGATAAATATTGTTCTATCTCATTTGTTGTAAATGGAAATCATGTGGACAATACTTTTTTTGTATCTCAAATTCTCTTGTACTATTTTTCATCCCAGGAGTGTGTTTATTGGATCCTATTACTACTGTCTATACATGGGGTTCACAGACTGGTGATTAGGGAAGGAGTCTCAGTTTAATATAGGGCTTCTGAAGTTGAAATTTAAAATCTGTTTTATGCAGTGATTCTCAACATTTATTGACCACCCTCTCTTGACTGTGATTGTGGTAGGGTGCAGTGGAGATGGCCCAGTTCCCACCTTCAGCAGGGTTCCTGTCTGCTTTAGGAAATCAGCAAGGTAATTTGTAGCTCACTGTGAAACATATAACCTTGTCCTCCTGAAGTGTTCACACATTGTCTCCCTGCCAGTGCTTAGAGCAGTACCTGACACAAAGCAGGTGCTCATGAAACCAGCAGATGACAATCATGCAACCACACACCGGGCATTGTTCAGACTAAGATGCTGTTTAGAGTTAATTCAGTAGGTCTAGAGTGCTTGTATCTTCTTTTAGGGATTAAAAATCATTGTTTTTACATAATAAAGTCTACTACAAAAAAAAAAAACAGAATAGTTTTAAAAATAAGCAGAAAGTTAATATTTGGTCATATTTTCTTTTTTTTTTAAAGATTTATTTATTAAAAAAAAAGATTTATTTATTTATGATAGAGAGAGAGAGAGAGAGAGAGAGAGAGAGGCAGAGACACAGGAGGAGGGAGAAGCAGGCCCATGCCGGGAGCCTGACGTGGGACTCGATCCCAGGACTCCAGGATCACGCCCTGGGCCAAAGGCAGACGCTAAACCGCTGAGCCACCCAGGGATCCCCTGGGCATATTTTCTATCAGCTCTTTGAGTGCTACATATATATTTGCAGGTTTGTAAGTATACATGTATGCATATATGAAGAATCTATACACATAAATATATATAATATGGGCAGCCTGGGTGGCTCGACGGTTTAGTGCTGCCTTCAACCCAGGGCCTGATCCTGGAGACGCAGGATTAAGTCCCACGTCAGGCTTTCTGCATGGAGCCTACTTCTCCCTCTGCCTGTGTCTCTGCCTCTCTCTCTCTGTGTCTCTCATGAATAAATAAACAAAATATTTTTAAAAAAATAATAAAAAAATATATAATATATATGCTTTGGATACCAGATTATACTGTATGTGAAATATATATGTAAATTGAGCATGCATTCTGCATTTTTGTTTTGCATACTGGCTCCATAATTTATCAATTTATGATCAGACAAGTAACTTAATCACTTAATGCTTTGTTTTCATCCATAATATGGGATCAATAGGAATATTTGTCTCATAGTTGTTGGGAAGGTCAATTGAGTCTATATATAAAATGCTTGGAAAAGACCTAGTACCTGGTTAATGTTATATAAGTTTGTTATGATTGTGCTGATGATGGCTTTACAGCAGTAAAAGATCTTTGTGCATAAACTTGCTGTGCAGGTATCCTTTGAACTGATATAATGAAATTTATTCAGTTTTTGGACATCCAATCATTTATGATTCTTCTGTATCACATATAATGCTATAATGGTCATCATTGATGTAATTCCTCACAGTCTTTGCTTCTCTTTTATAACTATGTGAATTGTTCTAAGGATTAAAGACTATAATGTAAGAAAAACAAAAAGATGCTATTGAAATGAAGTTTATTAGGAACAATTACAGAGTATTTCATTTAGGAAAGAAAACAAAACAGATATGAGCTATATAGTCAGACCACCTTGTCAGGGGAAGTTCAGCATTATCAGTGGACCTGAGACCAAGGGCAAGTGACTATAGCCCTGAAATTACAAAATGAAGTCTACTAGTCAAATGAAGAGATGATCTTGATTCTTGTTTCTACTTTAGTCAAGTATATAGTAGCATTGGTATACATTTTGGTCAATTCCATAGATACTTTATATATTATGACACAAAGAGTAGCTGAATGTTTTCTTTGATACAAGTACTAGCCTCATTAATATGTCCAAAATTTATTGGGTACTGTCTGTGTCTGTATGTTAGGCACTTGTAGAAGCAGAAAATGAAGACAAAGATTCTTCCTTGAAGGGACTTATAATCAGTTAAAATATGATCTGTACTAGAATAAAGGTATTGACTAAGCAAAGTTTTATGAGGTAAGGGAGTAAGGAACCACTCCTTGCCTGGTGGGGCATAGGGATGGAAGGATATACAGCTAAAACCCATTGGAAAAGACTCAGGAAAATTAACCTCTGCTTTCACTGATGGGCTCCATACACATAGGACCAAATAGTTGGTAGAGGGTATGGTTTGGCAGCAGTTTTGGACTACCTTCTGGCCATGAAACTTCCCTGAGAAATGAGTTTGATCTCTGAGCCAGATCATATATGGCAGCATAGTGTAGATTTTGCTGTGATGACAAACTCCAAATCCCAGTGGAGCCTATAAAAATTTTCTTTATCACACAAAGGCTAATGCAAGTTCCTCCACATGGAGCTTCAGGAATCCAAGCTTTATGTCTTATGATGCCACCATTTCAAGACATTGTAGCAGTAGGGAAGAGAGACGATGAAGGTTGCATGTGATGTTTTTAAATTCAGAGCTCTGTGTTATGACATCTTTCACAACCATCTTATAGGCCAGAATGAAGTAACTTGCCCCAGCCTAATATCAGGAGCCTTGAGAACATATTTTTTTTTCTGTCTGCCCCCTAATAGAATTTAGTGAAAAACATCATATTGTCACTTCACTTCATGACATAGATTCCCATTAAACTGTCCTGCTTCTGTTCACTCTCAGCATTTTGAGATGTAAGACATGAGACAACTGAAAAGTTTAAGTCATTAAGTAGAAGTTTTATGATAGTATCTGTAAAAATCAACTATTGAGTAGTATTTTTAGAGTTTTATAAAATATAATTTTATCATTATAATTTTTCAGTGATAGAGAAATTCTGACTATTTGATTATTTTACATTTTAATTCTTCACTCCTGTTCTTTTTGGCAGCTTTGCCTATTCAGCCAATGGGAATTCCATTCATCACCGAGGTCAAAATCTTGGAGTCTAACCTCGATTCCTTTCTGTTTTCTCATACCCTATCTCAAATCCCTAAGCAAACTCTGGCCCTACTTTCATAATATGTTCATCATCAAACTACTTCTCAGTGCCTCTACTGCTGCCAATTAGTCCAGACCACCAGGTCTCCTGCATTCCTGAAATAGTCTCCTATCTCTCTGCTCCACCTTTGCTTCACTGTTTCCATCTTTGTATCAGTTCTCTATTACTGTGTATAAAATTACCCCAAAGCTCAGTGTTATAAAACAACACCCTTTCCCTGTTTCTGTGGGTCAGGAATTCCAGTGTACTTTATCTGGTGGCTGTGCCACAGTGTATCTCAATCAGGTCATGGTTAAGATGTCAACCAGGATTGTAAGTCTTACTTGGGGTTGGAGGATTGGCTTCCAAGGCAGACTCACTTGAATTGTTGGCAAGTTAGTGTAAGCTGGCTGAGAAAGTTCCTGCTACATGAGTCTCTCTGATGGGCCATGTGTTGTCCTCATAACATATGGTGGAACACATGATTCAAGAGAGGAAAAAATGGAAATCACAATGTCTTTTATAAGCTGGCCTTGGAACTCACACATTGTGCTCTCCACAATGTCTTTTTGTTTGCGTGAGTCAGGCAGGCCACTACGTTCCTAGTTGAACTAGACAAGACCATTAATACTTGAGGCAAGAAACATTGGCACTATTATGGCTATAGGCCACTATCCTCCCTGTGGTCTGTTCTCTTCCTAGCAGTGACAGTCTTTTTAAAAATGTAAATCAGATTGTATCATTTGTCTATTAAAAAGTGACCAGTGGTTTCCCATTTCATTCAACATTAAAATCAAGGTTCTAGAAGGTCCCATATCATGTAGCCCATTACCATCTTTCTGACTTCCCCCTCTCTCTCTTTTCCTTTTCCCCATTTACACTAGACATTCCAGCTTCCTCACAGTTTGTGGAACAGGAAAATGGTAATCCGACCTCAGGGCTTTTGTACTCCCTGTATCCTTTACCTGAAACCGTCTTCCTCCAGACATCCAAAGGGTTCATTATTAGAAAGGCCTTTATTGACTACCTGACAAACTAGTCTTCCTTCAGTATGCTCTCTCCCTTTGCGCTGCTTCGTTTGCATTCATAATACTGATATTTCACTTTGTCAACCTCTTCGAAGTCAAGCAAATCTTATAAATGCAGACATTTTATCTGTTCTGTGCTTGCCCTGTCTCAATACTTGTGAATATGCATGGTATACTATAGATTGGAACCATAAGAAATTGCCATGTGATTCATCCTTCATTCGTATAAGCAGATAAAATCTTGACTGTAGGCTTTCAAATAAGGAAAACCACATATTTTGTATTGAATGGCTGTGGAATTAAAACTTTGATGTTGTTAAAAAACTTAAAAAAAATACCTTTTGACATCCTCTTCTGGCTTCCAGTTAGGAAACACTATAATATATGTTGCACAAGACTTTGGAAATGTCATAGTTGGAGGTAAATTTGATTCTTTGTATGTCCTGTCACTTAAAAAATAGAAACAAAGTTAATATTGTTCATTGGTATACAGGAAAACAACTGACTTTTGTATATTAATTTTGTTATATAAGGAGTGCACTTGTTGTGATGAGCACCAGGTGTTGTATGGAAGTGTTGAATCACTAAATCGTACACCAGAATCATACTACACTGTGTGTTAACTAACTAGAATTTAAATAAAAACTTTTTTTAAAAGTTCAACATCACTAATTACCAGGGGAATGCAAATCAAAGCCACAGTGAGGTATCACTTTACACCTGTCAGGATGGCTAAAATAAAAAAGACAAGTATTGGCAAGGATGTGGAGAAAAAGGAATCCTTGTGCACCGTTGGTGGGAATGTAAACTGGTGCATCCACTGTGGAAAAGAGTGTGGAAGTTCCTCAAAAAATTAAAGATAGAAATGCCATATGATCCAGATAATTTCACTACTGGGTATTTCTACTCCTGAGTATTTACCCCCAACAACCCCCAGAAATCATTAATTTGAAAAGGTCTCTGCACCCTCCTGTTGACTGCAGCATTATTTATAATAGACAACGTATGAAAGCAGCCCAAGTGTCCATCAATAGATAAATGGATAAAGATGTGGTGTATTATGTATATACATAGTACATACAATGGAATATGACATAGCCATAAAAAGTATGAGATCTTGCAATTTGCAACAGTATACACTAAGTGAAATAAGTCAGAAAGATGAATACCATATGATTTCACTTATGTGGAATCTATAGAAACAAATGAGCAAACAAAAAGCAGAATCAAACCTATAAATACAGAGAACAAACTAATATTTGATGGAGGGGAAAGAGTGGGGGGTATGACAAAATGGGTGAAGGGGAATGGAGGTTATAAACTTCCAGTTATGGAGTGAATAGGGCACAACATAAGGGATATAGTCAGTGACATTGTAAGAGTGTTGCACGATGACAGATAGTAGCTGCACTGATGGTGAGCATATAGTATGTAATGTATAAAGTTATTGAATCATTACATTGTATACCTGAAACATCATGTGTCAACTAAAATAAGAAAAAAACTTAAACTCACAATACCATTTATATTGGCACCCCCCCAAAGAGAAATCCTTATGTATAAACATAACCATACATATAAGATCAATATGAGGAAAGCTGCAAAACTGAATAAATCCAGGAAGAACTAAATGGAGAGAGATCCTGTGTTCACAGATAGAAAGACTCAATACTGTCAAGATGTCCATTCTTGCCAAGGATTTAATGTAATCCTAATCAATCCCAGTAAGTTATTTTGTGGATATTGACACACTGATTCTAAAGTGTATATGGGGAGCAAACCTTAAGGTAAACCGTATACTTGGGGTTATTATGATGTGTAATTAGAGCAGTTGTAACCATTGTACCACTGTGGGCGGGAATGCTGATGGTAGGAGAAGCTGTGCAAGTCTGGTGACAGGAGGTGCACATCTCTCTCAATTTTTCTGTGGACTTAAAACTACTCTTCCAAAAAAAATTAAAAAGGTAACTAATCATAAAAAATGGAATCAGGGTTTGATTACTTCTGGTTTAATCAAAGCCTGTTATAAAAGGCCTTATATCTTAGATAATTAAAAAAATAATGAGTACTGAACATGGATTTTTACTCTTATCTATGTTCCTCTAGTTGAGACCACTCTTACTCCAGAGGCAGGCATTACACCTTGGAGTTGTGTATTGTGTTTTGCTGTTTGATGTATATAATAATGGATAAATTCATTAAATAGACCTTTTTCTCAACAGAACCATATATTTTTATGTCGTGGAACTCCTTATGTGGAAGAAGAAGGCCACTGAGTTAATAACCTCCAATGTAATACCTAGTAATAATTTATGGTATTTAAATTCATATTTCGATGTTCTGTGTCTTCCAAGTAAGAATGAGGAGCATGGTTATTGTGGGGAATCCTGAAAGGAACTATGAATTTCAGCCCTGCATTTGACTTAAACTTGAAACTTCTCGCATCTGCACAGCTCAAAGATACAACATAAATGCAGTGATACTTAAGAAATCTGCAATAAAGCAAAAGAGCATGGGACCTGAATCTTCTGATTACTACACATAGGAAGATGAAGGAAAATAAAACATTTGTCCCTTTGGTCTTATCCATGTCAGTCGAAGTCACTGAGGGGTACCTGATAAATAAGGGATGCCATTCTAAATGTGGGGTTCAATGCTAGTTGCCAGAATTGCAGTGGTATTTTTCTGAAAGAAGTGCATGCATTTGTTAGAAAATAAATACATTGGGAAGAAAATTTTTTAAAAAGTTCTGATAAGTTCTGGTTTGGTAAACCTAAAGTGTCTCCTGCACAATAAATGGGTTAAGACTTGAAGATGCTTAATCTTCATTTTGGAATCTAACACTTCAAGCTCTGTGATGCTCTATGTGTTGTGTGTTTGTGGTACAGAATGGTCTGGAATTGAGGTTAGATGATTCCTGTTCAATCCCATGACATACCCAGGTGTTAGCTTTGGGTGCATGATGGAACTAGAGCAATTATACCATGCTGAACATTGTCTGCCAAAGTCATAAGGTTTTCATGGATTTGTTAAACTAAGAAAAAATATATAAGTCCTAAACAGAACTTTTGGCATATAAACTCACACAGAAATTTGCATTTGAAGCTCCTGTAATATGTAGTGTATACACAGACACCTTGACCCACAGGCTGATACATGGCTCATGAAAGTGTTTTGTTTGGCGAGTACAGAGTTTTTAAAAAGTGAATTTGAGTGTCTTTGGACACTCTGTGCTCATCTTGGCAGTTTACAACAAACCCTATCATCCTGTGACTGTCTTACTTTTGAGTAGGAACCTACCTTGTGCTGTCCTGACCCTATCCTTTCCTCCTACCCACAGATCACCGCTGAAGAGTTGTCTTTCCAAGGGAGTTTGGCCTCCCAAGTCCTAGTGTCTTAGCAGCTCTTAACTCTGATTCCATCTTGTGAGAATGGTGAACACAGTCTGAGGAGCTGTCATATTTTAGCTCCTCAAGGGCACTGCTGAAGACTCTTGGAATGCCTTGCAGGGAAAATTAGTGCTGAATATTGGGCTTGCTTCAGTGAGCTTCCTTTTTGGACCAAGTCCTGGCTGCCTTGGCTGGTATTCTCTAATGCCTTGAAACAGAGTGGTAATGATCATCATTATCACTATTGTATCCAACTTTCTGAGACCTTCTCAACAAAAAATTTCATTTGTTCCAAAGAAGTCTACCTTTCCCAGAAGCAGCCAACTCACTCTAACCCCAATTCACACATTTATTACCAGATTGTGCCTCAAGGTATTTGATATGGACACTTCCAATTTAATGTAGCCAATTGTAATTGTAGTTTGGTCAGGTGAACAGTGGTCTTCATCCTTTGTATGCTTTCCAAATTCTTATCAATTCTAGGCTTTTCACTATATGGAAGTTTTAAGTAGAAGATGTTATAGTCAAATCCTAATTGTAGGAAGCAGTATCTTCATTAGTTTTAATTTCTCAAGATATAGTATTTCTAGTAGTCTTGAATTGGCTTCAGAATTCAAAGTCATGAAGTGAAATCTGCTTGCCTAAAGAAGCAACATGACCTGTTAGGAAGCCCTGATAAATGAATCAGAAGACCAAATATAGGCTTTGTCACAATCTGTTAGTGTCCTTGAGTGAATCACTTAGTTCTAAGTATACTAGGCTAACTGTAAAATCTCCAAAATTCTATGTCTCTAAGAAGAAAAAGACCATGGGTGTGAAGGTAGATAGAAAGACAGAAGATCCTTATCTACTTGGATCCAGAATTATGTGACTGAGTTAATAGAGCAGTTTTCTTTTAAAATAATCGTTAATATATTTCATTTCTTCACATTGAAACTATGCCAGTTATTTACCACATCCACAATCCTACTTAAAGTTATTGTAACCTTCAGTTTTTCTTCTCTTACCCTACAATTTTCCTCACATGTAAAAATGGGTAATTGTTATCAGCATAAAAATTCAAACACTGCGGCTCCAGTAAGCAGCTCAAACTCCAGAGTTAAGATCTCTGACTTCACGTCACCCCTTAAGAATAGGGGCTCCTGACTGGCAGGAGAAAAGTCCCTATTCACACCATGGGTTCACTGCTGGCAGTACAGTCTACAGTTGGAGATCCCAAGAGATCTATACCCCAACCCCACCACAGCTGACCTTTTTTCACCAGGCTTCTCTGGTCAACTTCTGGGATTGTGAATTGGGATAAACCTCCTTTGAAAGCTTAGAAGGGAGAGGAAAATAGGTTCATTTGCCTTGTTCTATCTGGAAAAGGTCAGAGTGGACTGGCTGTGGTGTCAGGGTTAGGGGAAGTGGTGCACGGGAGACAGGCAGGAAGGAAGGGATAATTTAACTGAACCCAATTTGAACCTTTAAGCAGTTCACTTCAGGGACACCACTGACGTCAAAGCTGTTTCTTATTTTATAAAAGCCAAGCTGTCTGATTTAAGTGGCCCCTCTTACCTTCTTCCAGCCCAAAGTGCTGGGTCATGACCCTTTGGTGGATTGTTCTTTATAACCTTAGTTCAGGTGAAGGTTTTCCTAGGATTACTTACCCCTTTCTCTCTCTTGTCAGATAGGGCTCCAGTAGGAGGACTAAATGACAGAGGAGCTAAAGAAAAACTTAAGAGTCACATCTGATTAGTTTTATATTCTTATTCCATCAGATTCCGTATCTTAAATAACCACCTCTCCTACAGGGATTTGATGCCTTCCCCAAATTTAAACATTCCTTTCTCTGTCCTGTTTAACATCAGTATAAATTTTTAAAATTAAATTAGGTTTTAAATAATTGCTGAGATAGTCAATTTTACAGCTGTGTATACACAAGATTTTTTTAAAACCTGTATAATATACAGTGAACCTGATATAGAAGTATGTCGGGCTTGGAAGGTATGAGCTTTTACTTTGCATGCGGACTTGTTATACAGCACAACATTTCCCCTGTTTTCAATCTGTGTCCATCATCATAGTTGAAATAACTATTTTTAAACTTAAATGTAATTAATTAATATATAGTGCATTATTAGGTTCAGAGGAAGAGTTCAGTGATTCATCAGTCTTTATTTAACACCCAGTGGTCATTACATCATGTGCCCTCCTTAATATTCATCACCCAGTTATCCCATCCCCCTACTTCCCTCCCATCCAGCAGCACTTAGTTTTTTTCCTATGATTGAGAATATCATATGGTTTGTCTCCCTCTCTGATTTTGTCTTATTTTCCCTCCCTTACCCTATGATCCTGTTTTGTTTCTTAAATTCCACATATAAATGAGATCCTATGATAATCGTCTCTCTCTCACTTTTTCACTTAGCTTCTGGTTTTTAGTTCTATCCACATCCTTGCAAATGGCAAGATTTCATTTTTTGATGGCTGAGTAATAGTCCATTGTATATATACACCACATCTTCTTCATCCATTCATCTCTCAGTGGACATCTGAGCTCTTTCCATCATTTGGCTATTGTGGACATTGCTGCTATAAACATTCCTCCTATTTCTCCATTTTGTAGGTGAGAAAGCTGAAGGACAGAGAAGTCAAGTGTCTTTCTTTCCTTGCCTTTAGATTGACCAATGACATTTTAGCATCCTGCTGAAAATCCAGTTGAACATTAACATCCAGGTCATTCTTGCATCCATCCACTTTCTTAGTAAGCTCTTACCTTCCACCTATTCTGGAAATTTCCAGGTAATTTCCAAGTACTTCAAGCTTGAAAACAATGTAAAAGAAACTGGCATGTCCTTGGTGGACTTTAATCCACATAGAAGACCTGTCCCATAACTAGGAATCAAGTCCAAGGCAAAATATAAACAGTATGGATTCAAATTAAGAGCATAATCACCAGGACGTGGAGTTGGTCAGAGTGTTGCATTTTGATCCAGTACCTAAAGAAAAGAAGCACCTTTTGGGGAGACCGGTCATTCTTCCCAAGCAAGGGCATAGGACCCTACAGTGTTAGTAGGTAAGGAGGACTGCTATCTCCCAAGTGGGATTGGAAATCCCACACTGAGAAATAGTGGCACATGCTTCAAAGATAACATATAAATTTAATAGCAGTGGGGAAAAAAACAATTTAGCTTCTTTTAGTTTCTGACTTGGACAGAGTAAAATGTCCATATGTCTCCACATCTCTAAATTAAATAGGCTCAGCCTCAACACTGAACAGGAAATCAAAGGTACTTCAAAGTTGTCTGGACTTGTATGCTAAATATTTCAAGCTGATAATAACATCCTAGAATACTATTAAAATGTAGGAAATCCACTTTGATTTTTAAAGAAGTTTGTTTCTTATTGATGAGAAAGGGGTTCACAAATCTAGCTGACAAGCTGAATCACCTGGGAAGTGTTTAAAAAGCTATTCCTTGGTCCCCCACCCAGATGTTTTGATTCAGAAGGTCTTGAATAGGGCAACTGAATGAGTATTTTTAACAAGCTCCACATGAATTCACATAATCAGCCAGGTTCAGAAATGCCCTGTAATGGAGGGCTCAGCATTACACAGGTCTGTTAGCTGCTCACATCTACATGTTAGAAACTTGAATGATATACTGATTTCAATTTTAACTGTCTTATTACACTTTAGGAATGAAAAGTAAAGTGTCCTGTATCATTACTTCCTCAGGTTGGCATATTTTGACTTTCTAATAAGTGAGCTTGTAAATGTTGTTTGAAGTGATTTAGATTTCTTTTCTTTTAGGTAGAGAAAATTAGACACTTTTTTTTATTTCTAAGGGAAAAGTAATCTACACAAATAAAGTGATATACAAAATCTGTGCTCATAAGATGGAAAAACTTGATTTTTTTGCCTTTAGTGTATATAAGCAATACGATGGTACACTCTTTAAAATGAGAGTAATGATGGGGCCAATTCCATAGATCAAGTAAGAGATTTATTGTAAGCCATCTGGTATAATTTCTGGTATATAGTTAGGATTTCTAAATAATAGTGCTCACTATTATTATATAAGAATCTCCTTAATGTCTTCCACAGACATCAAGACCTGACTGGACCAGATACATAAAATAATATGTATATATGGAGGAAGGATAGATGGGTGAAATAAAGGGTCTCATTTGCTAAGGACCATTTTACTGTTGCAAACCTGTTGGTTCTGCTCAGGGTCTCATTTGCTAAGGACCATTTTACTGTTGCAAACCTGTTGGTTCTGCTCAAGTTGTAGCCTATTTGAATCAGCATAGCCTTAGGCAGTTCATTGCAAACAGTATTGCCTTAAGGAAATGACCAAGTGGTTACATTAGATTTGGAGTAGGTCAGGGTTTAAGAACAATTTTGGCATGAAGACCAGAGTTTAATTTTGCTAAGAATCTCAGAACTATTGCACATTCTTAGGTCAACCAGGAACATACTTTTGTCCCCTGGGAAATGTCCCATATGAAAGATGCGTTTGGTTGTGTGGGGTTCCTTTCACCTAGCTGGCACATACCTAGGCCATTCTGCTGTCATCACATAAGCCTCCAGAACCTGCTTTTGGTTTCACTGAATTCATGACAAACCATTGTCCTAACTTATTTTCCTCGTTATTTCTGTTCATCTCATCTTGTAACTTTGAGGTTGGTTTTTCTGTTTCCATCCTGATGCTGCCATGAAGTCTTCACAGTTGGTACTGACCTCTGACTTGGGCCCTTACCCACTTCTTCCTCTCATCTCAACACACATCCAGTTCTAATCTAGGATAATCAAGAACAATATAATCTAAATCCTGAGTGTAGACTTGCTAAATGTTAATAGCAAAATAAGAGCTGGAGAAGAACAGAACCATATGCTGTTCAGACAGCTTTTTGTCTTACTCAGAGCTTTGAGGTTCAAGCAGAGTGAACTGAGCTAGTTCCTCCTCTCTGTGCTAACCTAGGCTGTCTGTGCCATTCAGGATTGTTTTAATTATAGGCAATAAGAATGCTATTAAAACTTGACTTAAACATAAGAGGGAAGATTTTGACTCAAAAAATTGGAACATCCAGGGTAGTACTTGACTCAGGAATGGTTGTGCTCAGGTGCTTAAAGAATACTGTGGAGACTTAAGCTCACTCCCTTTTTGAGCTGGGAGGATTGACTCCATCAAGGTTCATCTATGTTGTTACCAATGGCAAGATTCAGTTCATTTTTATATCTGAGTACTACTCTACCCCCATGCGTGTGTGTGTGTGTTTATCTGTCAGTATTATATAGACAATCTTTATCCATTATATTCATCAAAGGGCATTTAGGGTTTTTTTTTTTTCTTATCTTGGCTATTGTAAATCATGCTCCCTTGAAAATGGGGGTTCATATATCTTTTCAAATCAGTGTTTTTGTTTTCTTTGGTTAAAATACCTGGAAGAGGAATTGCTAGATCATATGGTAGTGCTATGATTTTTTTGAAGAACCTCCATATTGTTTCTCATAGTGGCTGCAGTAATTTACATTCCCTCCAACAAGTGTACAAGAATTTCTTTTTCTCTACATTCTTTCCCAACATTTCTTATATCTTGTTTTTTGGTGACATTCTAATAAGTGTTAAATGATATCTCATTGTAGTTTTGATCTGCATTTCCCTGGTAATCATTGATAGTATTTTTTCACATGAATGTTGACCATTTGTGTATCTCCTCTGGAAAAATGTTTATTCAGGTCCTGTGTCCATTTGTTAAATAGGATTATTGGTGGTGGTGGGGGGGATGCGTTTTTTTTTTTTTTTTTTTTTTAGATTTGTTTTGCTATTGAATTATATGTATTCTCTCTCTATTTGGGTTATTGGATATATGATTTGCAAATATTTTCTCCCATATAGTAGGTTACTTCATTTCATTAATGATTTCCTTTGCTGTGCAGAAGCTTTTTAGTTTGATGTAGTCCCACTTTTTAATTTCGTTACCTTTGCTTTTGGTGTCAAATCCAAAACATCATCACTAAGGCCAATGTCGAGGGGCTTACTACCTATGTTTTCTGTCAGTTTGATGTTTTCACGTCTTACATTCAAATTTTTAATCCATTTCAAGTTAATTTTTGTGTAAGCAGGTTGTCTAGTTTCATTATTTTGTGCATGATTGTGCAGTTTTTTCCCAGCAGTATTGATTGAAAAGGCTGTCCTTTCCCTTCAGTTTATATTCTTGCCTCTTCAGTCAAAAACTAATTAATCATATATGCGTGGGTTTATTTCTAGGCTCTTTATTCCATTGAATGAGTTGTCTGTTTTTATGTCAATGCCATACTGTTGTGATTATAATAGCTTTATAACATAGTTTGAAATTAGGCAGTGTGATGCTTTGTGCTTTTAAAGATAGCTTTAGCTATTTGGAGTCTTTTATGGTTAGAATTTTAAGATTGTTCTATTTCTGTGACAAATGCCATTGGAATTTTGGTAGAGGTTACATTGAATCTGTCAATTATTTTGGGTAGTGTAGGCATATTAACAATAATGTTGCATTCTATGAGCACATAATATCTTCCAATTTTTGGGGGTCTTTTTAGATTTCTTTCATCAATGTCTTAGTTTTCAGTGTACAGGTCTTTTACTTCCTTGGCTAGATTTGTTCCTAGATACTTTATTTTTTTCTGATGCAATTGTAGATGGAATTTTCAAAAGAAATTTTATATTTTGTTTTTAGTGTATAGAACACAACAGATTTTTTGTTACTGATTTTGTATCCTGGAACAATTCATTTATTCTAATTGGATTATATTAAATTTTTGTTGCAGTCTTTAAGGTTTTCTGCATATAAATTTATGCCATCCACAAATTTAAGCAGTTTTATTCTTTTCCTTCCAATTTGGGTGCCTTTTCTCTTTCCTGCCTAATTACTCTGGATAGAACTTCCAATATTATGTTGAATAAAAGTGGTAATAGTGGGTATCCTTGGTAGTGATGTTAGCTGTGGTATTGTCATATGAGGCCTTTATTATGTTGAGGTATTTTATTGCTATACCAAGTTACTGAGAGCTTTTATCCTAAAAGGATGTTGAGTTTTGTCAAGTGCTTTTTCTGCATCTATTGAGATCACATGATTTTAATCCTACATTTAACTAAAATGGCGTATCATGCTGATTGATTTGTGGATGTTGAAACATCCTTTAGTCACTGGAATAAATCCCACCTGGTCAAAATGTTCTTGCAATGTTGAATTTGGTTTGCTAATCTCTTTTTGAATATTTTTGCATCTATGTTCATTGGAGATGCTGGCCTATAATTTTCTTATGGATCTTGTCCATTTTGATTATCAGGGTAATGCTGGCTGCAGGGAATGAGTTTGGAAGCACTTGCTTCTCTTCAAGTTTTTGAATAGTTTGAAAAAGGTTGATATCAATTCGTCTTTGAATGTTTGGTAAAATTCTCTAGTAAGGCTGTCTGGTCCTGGACATTTGTTGGTTGAGATGTTTTTGATGACTGATTTAACCTCCTTATTAGTAATCCATCTACTCAGATTTTCTATTTCTTCATGGTTCAGTTTTAAAAGGCTGTATGTTTCTAGGAATTTATTCATTTCTTCTAGGTTTCAATTTGTTGCTGTATAATTGTTCATAGTAGTCTTATGATCCTTTGAATTTTTGTGATATCTGTTACAACTTCTTTAATTTCTGATTGGAATCTAGCTGTTTTTTTTTTCCTTGATGAATCTAGCTAAAGGTGTATGTTTTGCTTCTTTTCAGAGAATCAGCTCTTCATTTGATTAATCTTTTATTGCCTTTTTAGTGTTTGTTTCATTTATTTTCTCTCTGATCTTTATTTTCTTTCTTCTACTAATTTAGCTTCATTTGTTCTCCTTTTTCTAGTTCCTTGAGATGTAAAGTTAAATTGTTTGAAATTGTTCATTGTTCTTATTTCTTGAAGTAGGCCTCTATCACAAAGACATTCCCTTTAAACTGCTTTTTGCTGTACCCTATAAGTTTTGGTATGTTATATTTTCATTTTTCATTTTTTTGGAGGTATTTTTCTATATCTCCCCTGATTTATTCATTAACTCACTGGATATTCAGTAGCTTTTTTTTTTAAATCTCCACATATTTGTGATTTTTCCAGTTTTAATCTTGTAATTAATTTCTAGTTTCATACCATTGTAGTCAGAAAAGATGTTTAATACGATTTCCGTCTTAGATTTATTGAGACTTATTTTGTAGCCTAACATATGATCTGTTTTAGACCTTGTCCTTTGTATACTTGAGAGGAATGTGTATTCTGGTTTTGGATAGAATGTTCTATATATATCAAGTCTATCTGGTCTAGTGTGTTGAGGCTGCTATTTCCTTATTGATTTTCCATTTAGGTGGTCTGTCCATTGATGCCAGGTATTAAAGTCCCTTACTATTATTATGTTGCTGTCACCTTCTCCCTTTAAATCTGTTAATATTGCTTTATGTATTTGGGTTTTCTGATGTAGGATGCATAAGTATTTTAAAAATGTCATATAATCTTGCAGGATTGATCCTTTTATTATTATATGATGCCCTTCTTTTTCTCTTACTACAGTCTTGATTTTAAAGACTATTTCATCTGATGTAAGTATAGCTACCCTAACTTTCTTTTGGTTTCCATTTGCATGGAAGATCTTTTTTTATCCATTTACATTGTGTGTGTCCTTACTTTTGAAGTGAATCTCTTACACACAGCATATAGGTGTTCTTTTTTTCTTAGTCACCTGCTGTATGTCTTTTGATTTGAAAATTTAGTCCATTTACAGTTAAAGTAATTATTGATAGGTGTGTATTTACTGCCATTTTGTTAATTGTTTTCTGGCTGTTTTGTGATTCTATGTTACTTACTTTCTTCTTTGGCTCTCTTCTTTTGTAGCTTTAGGGCTTTTCTTAGAGTTATGGTTAGATTTATTTCTTATCTTTTGTGTATCTATAGATTTTTGCTTTTTGGTTACTATGAGGCTTAGACAACTACCTATACTGATAACAGTCTATTTTATGTTGATAACTTAAGTTTGAACACATTATAAAACACAGCATTTTTACTCCTGCCCCACATTTTGTTTTTGATGGCAGACTGCAATAGCTGGTGCCATTCTTGGAAGTATCGGGTGAGATCAACCCTCCTAGAAAGATGCGGACTGAGAATTAGGGCTATTTGACCATGGGAAACTAGGATGTTATTATAGGAATAATTATGCAGACAAATCCTCAGATGCTCACCTCTCTTTCTACTTTGGTTATATTTCCCTAACTTCATCTATACTACTGTCTTCATGGAGCATCTAAAGAATAAAACCGTCTCTACTTTTTTTGCATTTTTCTATGAGTATGACACATCAGGGAAAGAGTATTGTTTATATACAAACAGATTTGAAATGCTTATAATCAGGAACTTTCCACATTTTGTGTTCTCCTGTTTTGAAAAATCTGGCTTTCAGAGTGTGCATATAAGCAGATGGCTTCATATAAACGCTCAAGAATTGAATTTTTGTTCTGCAACAAAAAGCAAAACAAAACAAAAAACCACAATGGTATGACTTCACCTCAAAAATACCCACTAATACTTGCCACAGTAACTTACATTAAATCAAAAAGCAACGGGAGGCAATTAAAGTACATATAGGATGGCAGCTGTTAAACACAAAGAATTTAATATTCATGGGTTTTTTAAGTTCATTCTAAATTTCTTATTACAGTGTGTTTTGTGAGGAGGTGTGAGAAATGCTTTGTACTTTCGAGAAACTAAATATTTCATGGGGAGAGAATATTATCTTTACAACTTGTTAAAATGTGAAATAAATGGACTATTTTCTTCGGAGTGGAAAGGCTGGTTGACACCTTTCCTCATTTACGTGTAAGAAATATTTTTTTTTCTGAATTAGGCATAATGGGAAACTCCCTAATAGGATATGTTGATAATTCCAAACTGATATAAAAAACTCATCTACTGAATGTTTAGACAACAAAATGAGCTTGGTTCCCACAGCCTCCCTCTTGATGCAGTTTAAAATTTCTAAAAAGCCATTTATTCCTCTATACCCTCTAAGTTATTCCAAGGACAGAGATATTTTCTCTTTGTGGTCATAGATGAAATAGATTTAGTGCTTTTAGACTAAAGTCACATGAATATGAACTGCAAGACATTTCAAGAAGTCAGTAGACCAGCACATAGAGAACCAACAGCAGATTGTAAATACTATAAATATGGACCAGTCCAAGGCTCTTTGATGCCTTATAAGTAAATTTAGCCATATCCTGTTGACTCCTCCCACCACAGTTCAAGGACCCCCATGGATTATTCTCTAAGATTTTGCTTTGACTCTTTTTACAGCAAAACATTGTACAAAATCTTAGAATGTATTTATTTCTTTAATTATCTCCTGATAAGATCTTCAGACCTTTGGTAGAAAGATTTGGTGCCTGCTCTTTGTTGGTTGAATTAGTAAGTGGACAAGCATTTGAAGTTAAACAGGAGCAAATTCAGCCTAAGTAAGACAGAAGTCAACTACCTGTCATTGGTAAGAACTTTTGAAAGTGCTAACATTCCTGAGTAATGTGTAGAGCACACTGTACTTGCAAATTTACACATGAAAGAAATGAAACAGGATTAAGTATTTTGTGGATATTTTTATTGGTACACATGAGTCCCTATTCAACTAAGTCATGTTCAGAGAAAGTTCTTAGGGCATTAGAATTTGAAGAGTGTTTCTCAACTCCAGTGATATTGATGTTTTAGTCTGGATAATTCTTTGTTGTGGGAGGCTGCCCCATGGACTGTAGGAAGTTGAGCAGCCTCTCTGACTTTCTACACACTAGCTGCCAGTAGCCCTCTCCTCCCCCAATTGTGATAACTAATAATGTCTTTGGACATTGACCAATTTCTACTGGTGCAAAATGGGAGAAGAAGATAATCCTAGGCAGAGAACCACTGGTTTGAAACTATCACAGATACCACACATGTAGCTTTCAATCACCTGTCATGAAATACTCTAACCAGAACATCAATAAAATTCATCATTTATCCTACAACGCTGAGCTCAGAAGAAATTGCAGGGGGCATAATCATCTGACCATACACTTAGATGTGGTGGAAATAAAACTTCCTGGAGGGGGACGATTTTATTCTATTTTTATTATGATAACTTCCTCCAGTCCTATTCCATCAGGGTGGCAGAAATTTAATCATGGCCATTTGACAATCCTCCCCAACCCCCACCCAGAATATTCCAAGTGCCCAGGAATTAGGGGTGGAGTCCAACATCATTTGCCTTTACCGATATCCTTTGAGATGTCCATCATTCCATCTGGATCTCAACCATTGATCCTTGTTGGTCCATGCTAAATTGTTCTTATTCCCCATCCTCAAGTCTCCTCAAGATTTAGCTAGTCACTCTGTTACTCTTCTCTTCTGCTATTTTTAGACACAAGGAAGTCTTTCTGATGCTTTTACATTATTGTGAAAGACGAGAAATTTCACATTCTAAACAATTGGGAAAGTTGGAATAAAGGGTGAATGTTATCTAAGATGGCTACAGTTAGGGGCCATTTTTGTGTTCTAAGAATCTTTTGGTTAAAGATGGACTAATACCATATTCTATATGATTTTCCCTTCTTTTTTCCTCCGTCAACACTGGCTTTTGAGTTGTTTTCACTTTTATTTTGTAATAAATTTCTATAACCAGAGCTTTTAGGAAGTTACTATCTCTACTCTCTCTGAAGGGTATCTAGTTTAGTTATTCTTAAATCAGATCTAAATGAATTCTTGTGCCCGCAGTCTGTTCTTCCTTTTCTATCCACTCCCACCTCATCTCTACCCCTCCTCCTTTTTCTTTCCCTCCTCCTTCTCCTCTTCCCCCTTCCTTTCTCCATCCCAACTATGTTCTTGACATTTGTCTATATTCTAAAGTATCTCTGTTAGAATTCCTATTCCCCATCCTCACCCTTCTGGATGGTATTTACAAGTAATAAAAATTGATAGTGGCTAGCCAGACACAAGCATTTTGTTATTTCAGTAGATCCCCTAATTTCTCTGACTTCTAAGAAGAACATCCATTGCAAAAGACCAAGGCAGAAGTTGTAAGGTTTCTCTGACCTAGCCTTAAAAGTCACACAACATCACTTTCACTGCATTTTATTGGTTATAAATGAGCACTCCATATAAGATGAGGGAAGTTAGGCTCCATGCCTTGCTGGGGAGTGGCAGAGTCATGCTACAGAAGAGCATATGGGATGAGAGATTCTGTTACCACCATCATTGAAAAAAGCATTCACCACATCCATGTTTGGATACTGGCCCTGTTGTTTGCTAGTTGACTATTTTGTTTTCTTTTCCTTTCAGAGCCCAAGCACCCAAATCTCTAAAATGAGAGTTAACCTCTATTATAACTAATTTCTCTCCTATTAATAAAAAGTTCCTGTTTCTACAGAGACACCACATAACCCAGGCTATGCCTTCCTAAAGTTTAAACAAGTCATTCATCATGTTTAAAAAAAAGGGCGGGGGGAGAAAAATTCTGCCATTTTGATGAATCTACTGTCAACAATTAATTCAAATATAAAATTTAAAAGGAATCTGAAGGTCAGGGTTCCCCTAGAGCATTGGCTTATCTGTAGCATTTTTTTATATAATTTTCTAAGAAAGCAGTACACCTAACTATCTTGACTTCAGCTATTTGATTGATCAAATACCTTTGTGTTTAAAGATGAATAGCTATATGACAGGAGATGAGATAGAAACAGGAAGACAGCTTGTTAATACTGTGTCAACTCTAATTCTTTTTCTTTTAAGGTAAAATAAAAGGCACTTTTAATAACTACTACTAAACTTAATGACTCTGAATCAGGGCCAATCATTTCCTTTTTAAACAGAAGATCATAAAGAATAGCCTCAACCCTTAATATGTAGGTAGATTTAAAGTTTTAGAAGGCTTATTTTTCGACATTTAAGTGAATGGATGACATAATTACTACAAGCACAGATATGTTGCAGGAGACCAACGTATTATGCCCAGAGCATAGCAAATACAGTCAAATCTACTTCCTATAGCTGTAGGCTATCATATGTCAGTAAATGCATTGCTAAAAAAAACAATAAGTATAATAATTCTTCTTATTCTGTTCTCTTATAAACTGGAGTACTAATTGTTGAACTGGTCATCATAGGCTGGAATCAAATAGGCAGAGGATGGAAAGAGAAGTCCGTTTTTTTTTTTTTTTTTAAGATTTTGTTTATTTGAGAGTGAGAGCAAGCACAAGTGGGTGGGGGGGAGGAGCAGACAGAGAAGCAGACTCCCTGCTGAGCAGGGAGCCCAACTCAGCTTGATTCAGGACTCCAGGATCATGACCTGAGCTGAAGGCAGATGCTTGAATGACTGAGCCACCCAGCCGTCCCAACAAGTAAGTTTAGAAACATTATTTCAGAGAGTTGTCAAGAATTTCAGTATCTTGACAATATGTCTCAGAGTCTTAAATGGTATTTTCTTTATCACAACTATTTTTCTCTTTGAATTTTATCACTAATAATAGGCAATTGTTAAGACATTTATTTACTCCTTGACCTCAAAACCTAGGACAAATAAGCAAATAACATTTATTTTAAAAGTTAATATGAGGTGTGCCTGGGTGGTGGCTCAGTCAGTTAAATGTCTGCCTTCTGCTCAGGTCATGATCTCAGGGTCCTGGGATCAAGCTCCATGTTGTGATCCTTGCTCAGCAGGGAGTCTGCTTCTCCCCCTCCTTCCGCAGCTGCCCCTGCTCATGTGCATGCGGTCACTTGCTCGCTCTCTCTCTCTCTCTCTCTCTCTCAAGTAAGTAAGTAAATAGATAAATAAATAAATAAAATCTTTATAAAAAAAAGTTAAGATAATATTTCATGTACAGTTGACCTTTGAACAACACTGGTTTAACTGCATGTGTCCCTTTATATGTGGATTATTTTTCAGTAAATATAGTAGTATAAATGTATTTTCTCTTATGTTTTTCTTTCTCTAGCTTACAAGAACATAGAATATAATACATAAAGCATAATGTGTATTAATAATTGTTATCCATAAGGCTTTCAGTCAATAGTAGGCCATTGGAAGTTTAGTTTTAAGGGAATCAAAATTAAACAGTGATTTTCAGTTACACAGGGGATCAGCACTCCTAAACCCAGTGTTCTACAAGGGTCACCTGTAATTGGAAAAACCACTATATGTGAAGTTAGAAAATTTGGAAAGCCTGGCTTGGAGTTTGCAACTCATTCACTTTGGGTAAGCACCTATCCTACCCAAGCTACAGTTTGCCTATGTAAAACTCTGATCCCTTCCAGTTCTTAAGTTCTACCCCTATTAAATTGTCCTTACATAGCAAGTCTTCTTGGTGATTAATGTCGAAAGAAATGCTCACCAGCACTAGCCCCTGGGCACACATAATTTTAAACTCTCAGTCATTTTACCCTTACCTTCTTAGCTCAAAAGTTGATGCTATAAACCCATTTAGGAATCTGAAGTCTGGGCAACCTGCGTGGCTCAGCGGTTTAGCGCCGCCTTTGGTCCAGGGCATGATCCTGGGGACCTGGGATTGAGTACCACGTCAGGCTCCTTGCATGGAGCCTGCTTCTCTCTCTGCCTGTGTCTCTGCCTCTTTCTCACTCTCTTTCTCTCTGTGTCTCTCATAAATAAATCTTTAAAAAGAAAAGAAAAGAAACCTGAAGTCTTCAAATTAAACATGCTCATATTTATAATGGCTTAAAAGTACTGCCTGTTTATACCATGAATAGAAGGAAAAACAAAACTTGTTTACATACTGAGCTTCTTTTGAAGCTAATTGCCCCCTTTTTTGAGAAAGAGAGCATGCACGTGTGAGGAGGGACAAAAAGAGGGGGGAGAGAATCTCAAGCAGGCTTCACACCCAGTGCCAGCCCAACAGCATGGGGCTCGATCTCACAACCTTGAGATCATGACCTGAGCAGAAATCAAGAGTTGGATCCTTAAGAGACTGAGCCGCCCAGATGACCCTCAAGGTAAATGTCTTGAACAGAGAGATGAATCTTGAGAAATCATCTTTTCAATGTAGACATGGAATTCCTGTATCATACCTTGTTTGAATGTTGGACTGTAGCATCCTCTGACGTATACTAAGTAGAAAGAATTTTATGTCTTATATTGTTGAGTGATTATTTTTTTAAATGTTTTAAAAATATGGAATCAAATTTAGAACTATATTTGAGTACAATAGAAACTCAAGAAAAAAAAATTAGTCAAAAATCCAGCATGATTGTTAGAGAAGCCCAAAAGAGAAATAGTATGACATAGCGTGTGAAGGATTGTATAGAGGGAAGCAAACTCTGCAATTGTGGATGGGGCCAGGTGGGGATTGGCATATGAAACCTAGCTGTGTATGTGACAGTACCAGTGATACCAGATCCCTTTTACTTTTTTTTCTTCATAGGTTTATAACCTTCTAAAAATAATTCTTTGTAGCTCAAGGTTCAGAAAGCTTAATTTGCATTAATACATAATGTGTGGTGAATGTGAATATCAGAGCTTTTTATCTATGCCTCTGAGAGGGAAGCAGAAACAATAACCAAACCCGATAACTAGCTCAAAAGACAGACAGGTAGGGCATTCATTTTCATTCCCCTTTGCTGCGGGAGGAGGATGGAGGAGGCTGAGGCATAGCATGATTATTCTCTTGCTTTTTAGGAGAATACCTAGCAAGATACTCAAGGAGAATGGAAGGATATTGTAGGAAGCACTCTTCTCCACCTCAGGCCAACCCATGATAAGTGGTTTGAACTTTAGTTGGTTCCATGTTGTGAAGTCTCCAATGGGGAACTTTGCTTTGTAGCCAGAAGGGCAGCACTCAGAATTAAAAGTTGGAAATTAAAGAAATTCTAGGTTATTATAGGTTTTGAGAAGCCTGCCCCAGAGAAGCTGTCCATCCACCCCATCCCTCAACCCAAACCTCATGCCCTAACCTCTGGGGAACAGATCACGTGGTGGTGATGGTGGTGGTGGTGTTGGTAGTAGCGGTAGCTGTGTCCCTTTGGGACCTCTCCAACATCCATAAATCATGCAGCCTTTCATACTCGACTGAATGTAAATTGGAGATTATGCCCACAACAAGCCCTCAGAATAAAAGGTATGAATTTATCCTGAGGTCTTTATAAAATGTTTCACATGTAAAGCAGTGTCATGGTCACTTCATTTTAAACAACCAAGAATCCTGTTTGGGTGAAACACATCAGCCTAATACATCCTCCATTGATGCTGGTTTTGAATACCTATAGAGCCACGTGAGAAGAATTCATCTTTTAAAAAAGAGATGAATGTTAACACGCTGTTGGATTTTGCTGGCTAAAAGACTTTTGAAGATTATTTGCAAAAACATGGAGCAAGTGCTTGTGTTGTGGAGTCACAAACACTTAAAGGATGAATAAGTAATGAATCCTAACATTTTACAAATGAGTGCTTAAGGCTTGACTTAAATTTTCCAGTGGTATCATTTTACAGGGACTCAAAAAGTCAGCATCTCAAATGGAAATAAAATGATACTCTGGAAAATTCTTAGCTGATGAAAGTATGGTTCTCTTGATAGTGAAGACAGATTTAAAAGATGCATGTGGAATTTCAATAATATTGTTTGAAAGACGAGTGGTACTTCTGAAGGTAGTATATTGTGGGTATAATAGTTTTACATCTTAAAGTAAGAGATGAAATACCCTAAATCTGTACTTAATCATTTAATCTCCATCCCTAAAAACAATCTTCATCCTTTCTATGTTCAAATCAGTCAAGAAGTTTTTCTAGTGTTACTGGCCTAGGGGAAAAAAAAAAAAAAAAAAAAAACCAACAACCACAAACGATTGACAGTCTCATCATTTAGAAGCCCTGGTTGATTACCTATTTCTCCAATTAAGTCAGAAGTGTCCTAAAGTGTCTCCTTGTAAGTGGGCTAACAACCTACCTCACAAGCTGTAAGTTGACCAGAAAAACCAGATACTAGTGGGATCTGGGCCCATGAGGTGATGAGAATAAGGACTAGATTACACTCTACTGTAATTGTAAGAAAAATCCAGTCACAATTTTACCATGGGTCTGATTAATCCAGAAATCTATTTTGTGATTTCTAGGCACAAGAAAGGGAGATTATTAATTGGCTAACAGTTAAAGTGATGGGCTCCATTGTCTTTTCTTCATTTACTGTAGTTGAGATGAAAGCTGGTTTTGCTTTTTTATTCGTGAAATGAAAGCCTGGGACTACTATCTCAGTATGCATTGATGAGCACTCCAGATAGACTGATGCAGCCGACGTTTACTCCAATATAAAGGAAAGGTAGATGACAAGACTTTGTGACAGAAGGAACTTACCTTTCTTGTATTCCAGTCAAAACTATAGTATGGGTTTATAGGCCAGGGGTCATTATTATTAAAGATTTAGGATGAGTTTTTGCCACTGTGCTTAGTCATGAGAATATGAAATATGTAAATGTGATACATTGTTATGTATATACAATATAACTATGAAGGGATAGAGTGGAAGTTCTTTATGTGAATTTTTCTCGGGAAACCTCAATAGATTAGAATAGCTATCTAAATAGTTATTAAAATGACAACATAATCTAGAGGAATTAATTAAGAGTAAATTAAAAGGTAACATGCAGAAATCTGGATGTGGATGTCTTGGGATATAGATGAAGGATATATCTGAGTAGGATATGTATGTTTGCATGTACGTGTGTTATTATCATGGACTGAGGCTTATTATTTAGTCTTGTTGAACAATTCACTGCTTCTCATCAGACATTGGTTTGTACATCTGTGAAATGAAAGAATTGGCCTTAGGTAATCCTTAAGGACTATCAAGCTCTGATGTCTGGGTCTTCCATTATTAATCAGCCATAGGAGCATGCTCTCTAATGAGCCCTCTGTAACAGTCTAATCCCTTACTTTCAAATTAGAAAATTAGGATGATTACAACATGGAATGCATGAGATTTTTGTAGGTTTTTATTTGTAGCCTGAGGAAACGTAGACAGTTCTATTCTTTTTTTTTTTTTCCTTCATTAGTTTTTGAAATGATTGTGTGATTTAGTGGCTATAGCCAAAATGCAGTGATTTGGTTAATATTATTTATTGACTCTTAGTCAATAAAATTATCAGAGAATACTTAGGCCAATTCACACTGAGAAATATTTCCAAACTTTGAGACCATAGAGATACATTGTGTTGTGCTTTTCAATCCATATAAATTGACATGATTAAAAGTAATAACATTTGAGTGTGATTATGAAGACTATCATAAACATTAATTAAGCAACAAATTGTGCCTTTGAGATCAATTTCTATTTATTTTCCTTGCAGATAAGAAACTTCTTTTAGGCATCTTTTCTTATCAATAAAGCAACTTAGAATAGGCCTTAAATACTAGAAATAAACCAACTAGCAGGCCAGAGATTTCAGTTGCAGCAAGATAAATGAAATGAGATCTTGATATTAAAAAAATAGGTTAGAGAGAGCTGTATCTGCCAATAAAAGTTCTAAGCATTTACATGAATAAAGATTTGACATTTTTCCTTTGAGGTTGTCCTTTTGAAATACAGTAATTATGACATTTGCATCTTCATAGCACTTCCAAGGTGAACTCTAAGTGTCATTTAATTGCATTTGGATGATACCAAATACTCATGGGAGTTGTCAGAAAATATTTCATTAATAACTTTGGTATCCATTGGTTTTGGGCCTCAGAGCCTTTCTCCACTTAGGTGCAAATGTGAAGTGATGTTTTTATTATGTCAAACAACTCTGTAGGATGGTGTTGAGTCCTGGGGAACCTACCTTTCTAGGCTTACCATCTTAACTTTAGATGATTCGTTATCTCACTTTGTATGTATCCTACTGGCTGATGAAGTGTGAACCACATAAAGAAGTAAAAATAATAGGAAGGATATATTTCAGAGTTACCCACATAGATATGTCTAGGACCAGGCAGGTATTACAGATACATGGTGACATGGGTAACATGGCTTGTATAAGGGATTGAGACTGTCTGGAGAGTCCAGATTGAGGCATTGGTTGCCAGGAGCGACGTGGACACAGTATTGCATGATCATTCATGTTTCAAGGAACTCAGAATCTCAGAGTTCTTCGGGCACTTGCTCAGTTTTTAAATGTTGGGAGCTAGTTCGAAGTGCAAATAAACACCTTGTGGGACAAACAGTATTTGTCTGTGGATCATAGGAATCCTACTCATAATCTTCAGTTTGCTAAAGCCTTGCAAGGATAAGTTACCTGACTTAGGTAGGTCCCAAGGAGCACAAATTCTATGAAATTGAACCATAGGATGTTGTCATTTTCATAACTCAAAAAAAGGTCAAAGCTAGCAATTTCCTATGGTTGAACTTAATAGTTGGCAGTTCCAAAATATTGAAATTGGTAGTTTGTACTGTAAGAACTAATGTGCAATTTAGATGAAATAGAAGAATAACAGAAAGTGAGTTTTAAGTTTCTAAGGGACCTATTCTTGTTCTTCACTGATGAATTGGTTAAAAGCTGTGGACCTTCATAGACATCTGCACTTTTGCCTAATGTTGTGGGATACATGGAGAAGGGATTTATAAAACCTCAAAGTCAAGGATTTCATAGTTAGAAACTCTTTGTGAGCAGGTCCAAATACAGTTGTGCTAGCTTGCCCAGCCTACCATAACGAAGTTCTAGACTAGGTGGCTTACACAAAAGCAATTTATTTTCTCAGTTCGGGAGGCTACAAGTCCAGAATCAAGGTATTGGTTTCTTCTGAGGCTTCTCACCCTGGCTTGCAGATGGCTGCCTTTTTGCTGTGAGCTCACAAGGACTTTTTTTGTCTGCGTGCATGTCCCTGGTGTCCTTTTATGTATCTAAATTTTCTTCTCCTGGAAGGGCACCAGTCAGATTGAATTAGGGCCCATCAATATGAATTTTCATCTGAATTACCTCTTTTAAAGGCCTATCTCCAAATATAGTCACATTTTGAGGGAGGCATAATTCAGCCTATGACAAGTAGCGTGCTGATACATTTTTAACAAACATCTCTCTGGGAAGAAAAATCCTTACTTGTAGCATTTGCCAACTTCTGTGGTGTAAATACTTCCACCATGGCTGATTTCAGGTTACCAATAGGACTTCACTGAACCTGACTTGGGACCAGAAGTGTGATGGCATACCATTCCATAGAAATTCCACCATCCATATGCAGTAGATATAAATAACCTCAAGACCATAGATAATAGTAAAATGTAATAAAATAAGAGATGAGGTTTTAGTCTTTTCTATGATAAGCTCATTGGTTTTTTGCAAGGTAACACAATTTAATTTTTTAAGATATTTTATTTATTTATTCATGAGAAACAGAGAGAGAGGCAGAGACACAGGCAGAGGGAAAAGCAGGCTCCCTGTAAGGAGCCCGATGTGGTACTCAGTCCTGGATCCCAGGATCACTCCCTAAGCTGAAGGCAGGCACTCAACTGCTGAGCCACCCAGGCATCATAACCCAACTTAATTTTTAATGGCTGTGTTTAATAATCAGGTAGCAAAATTTCTGAAAATTTAACAGAGTTCTCAAGAGCTAATACAAACTAGCTCTAGCACACCACTGACTCCCATAGTTAAGTAGAATTCTATCATGAGGAATGGAAAAGTAGAACAGCTTCCTCCCAAATTTTAAAGGGAGAATCAATTGGACATAAATGATAAGACATGGGCAGAAGTAAGCAGGAAGAATCAAAAATAAATTAGAGGAGAAATGGAAGGGAAAGCTATTTAGATGAGGTAGTGAATTCACAGAGCATCGTGGAAAGAGAGAGCCTTAGAGTCAGTTGACTTGAATCTTTGTCTTACTTGGTGGCAAGGACAACAACTCTGAGTCTCAGTTTCTGTGCTCTAAAATATATCCCCTCTGTATGATTTCTCAGGTGACTCTCAACTCTAAAATCCTGGGATCCTATCACTTATATAATTGACAAGTCCTTTTCATTTTTTCTTTTTTTAAGAGTGGGGGAGAGCAAGAATCTTAAGCACGGCTGGATCTCACAACCCTGAGATCATGCCCTGAGCCAAAACCAAGGGTCAGATGCTTAATGGACTCAACCACCCAGGCGCCCCAAGTCCTTTTCATTTCTGTCTATATAAGCCAGAGACACATAGGCATGTATCTATCTCTTACATATGGTACAGTCACCCAAAAGATAAATTTAATATAAAGAAAAAAAATTCTATTGTCTCTCATAGTTAGCACGATTTTTATCAAAAAGATTTCTTTTGAAACTTTTTTTTTTCCTTATGACCCTCAGAGGCAAATATAAGTAACCTATTTAAATGTACCTTTGGCTTAGAAGAACCAGTATGTGAACTGTATCAGAAATGCAGGCAACCCCAGAGGGATTCTCCTTTCAGTTCAATAGTTAAGCCTCAGTATATGGTTTATGTTTTGACTACATCACAGCAGGGTGTCTCGTTGCTGTACTCCTGAAAAGGTTTTTTAAAAAGAAACGGGTTTTATGCACTTAAGACCCTCTGGGGGGAAAAAACAGGTCTTCTTTGGCTCATGGATTTTTCAGACTCTCCCGCAAATATGCCATCATCATCATTTCAAAACTGTTGTGTAAGTAGCTACATATTGACTAGAAATGAAAACAACCAGGTTTATAATATGTTGGTCACTCCACCCACCTCATTTTGTGATGTGATCCTTCCGCCAGTGCTTCTCAAAACATATTCCTGGACAGCAGCCTCAGCAGCAGTGCCTGGAAACTTGTTAGGAATGCAAACTCCCAGACCCTCAGAACTGATGAATGAGAATCTCCAAGAGTGAACCCCAGGATTTGTGTTTTAATGAACTCTCAAGGTGACTCTGATATAGGCCAATTGAGAGGAGGCTCTGCTGTACAAAACTCCTCTCATTTGTTCATCACATTTTTCATCTCTTTAGGTCCGTGATGCATAAAGTGAAGTCTTGAACCAGCAGCATCAGCATCACCTGGGAACCTGCTAGAATTGCAGCTTCCTGTACCTCCTTTATACTTCTTCCATTGAGAATTTGGGAGACAGGGTTCAGCAAGAGGAGAGTTATTGCCCAAGTGTAACTTAAAATGGTGGACTTGGATAGCACCACTGGACTTGGGGAAGGAGGACATTAGTCTGGCAAAAAACACATCTGTTTTGGAGATAGAGTGGAGGTAGAAGCAGAAGGAGGAGGGGTGAGAAATGATTTTGTGGTTTCAAGTATGTCGGAGTAAAGGTGAGTTGGGAGAGATGAAAGCTATCCAAGAAGAGAGCCTTTCTTGTGGAAGTAGATTTGGCTGCCCCCTCTTCCTGATATTACTGTCCCCATTCCACTCTACTCCACCCCTTTTCCAGTTCTGGCCTGTCACTGGTACGGGGGAGTCAGGACATATTTTCAACACCATCCTGGGGATGAGGTTATTTCTCATTCCCCCGAGGAAAGCCCAGGGGAGCACATTTGGATAGGGTCCCTGGCAAAATCCTGACTGCTGTGTATACTAGCTCACTTCATCTTTCCTTTTGCACCTGTTTTAATGAGATGGTGCTGTTCAGCACTTGGGTTCTATACTTAGAGGGCATTTTGCAGAAGAGGAAAGTATTTCGGAGAAGACCTGCTCACAGTCTGAAAGCTGAGTCTAAAATGCAACCCTTCTGTCCCCCAGTATTTTTCTCACTAATATCCTTCCAATTCTCATAAAACCATAGGTCAGCATTGAGGAACCCAAGAGTTAAGTGACTGATACATTTTCTCCTCTTAGAAAGCAGAAGCCTCTGGGGGCCCTCCCCACCCCCCCACCCCCCAAAAAAGGGAAAAAATCGCAAGGATAAGAAATAAATTAAATGAATTGGTCTTGAGTTTGGCCCAACTCTGATTTGCATAACTGCTTCAAAACTAGTGACCTGGGAATAAATTCCAAGTGGTAAGTATTTCCAAGTTCTTATAGATAAATGGCTCACGGGAGCCTTTTTCTTGGTCTTCACTGATGAGCCTTCTTAGCTTTTTAAAATGTGTGGCCAGTGGGGAGTTTACTTTTCTCCATGTGATTCTGACCCATTTCTCAACCACTTCACCGACACCCCGAGGCACCATTTAGCACTCCAGGATACCTTGTGTATTAAAGATAATCCTTCGAGAGATCTGGGTCCATAAACCAGTGAATAAGTCACGTGTGGCACAGCAGTGCTGCTTTTCATCTCAGGAATGGGCAATAAGGGTCATGCTACTATTTCATCTAAATGGGAAAAGGAAATTAACATGGTACAGAGTAGAAGGCAGAAATCCTTTCATTGCATTTAGCTGCCATAGAACGCTAGGTCCGAGAAATCCTACCAGAGTGAAAATATCTGCTTGATATATGAGGCAGGGCACCTGAATTTGGGGATGCATAGAATATGGTGTCAGGCAAGACAAATCACATCCTTCAGTTGTAGTGCAGTTGGAAAGCCCTTTTATTCCTCTGAGAGACAGATATCTCATGCCATCAAATTGAGCTTTCAGTGCTAAGAATGGAGTCATGCAGGGTGATCAAGTAGATCATATTGCTGGTCAATACCTTTATTATTATGTTACTGGAAAATAATTATTTTCTTCTGCTCGAGCCTGTGTGAGATTGAGAAAGATCAGGGAGAGGGAAATATTGCATTGTTCCACTTTTTTTTTTTTTTTTAATTCAGCCAGCAATGTGAGGTGAAGATGACTCTCTATTTTTAAAATCATCACCCTTTTGTCTTTTTCTGTGGTCATTAAGCTAGGTTGGGAATGTGATACTGAATTTTATAATTAAGGAAAGAGTATTGGACTTACCAATATTTAATTCTGTATTCTCCCATAGATTTAATTTTGGTTAAAAACTTGAGATAATCACAATAATGTCAAAGATGTTTAAAAAAATTGAGTGAGGAAAAAATGTTTGCAATTGTATTACATTATCTCATGCCTCCTCCTGATAACTATTAAATAAATTTGGGCTAGAAAACTTTAGCTCTTTTCAGTTGGAGGACCTGAGGGAACATTCAATATTTTGTCACATAACTTTGAAGAAGTCCTACAGCTTTCTGGAAAAGCTGTGGAGAATATCAGGCCCTGTTGAGGACATAGGCTTTTACTTGTATCATGTTCTGGAGCCCTCTCGAAACTATGAAATGTGTCTGTCTGCTTCTTATAATCCTAAAAGTATGTTCTTCAAGAGCAAAAGGTCTTGGAGTGTTTTCTTCTCATTTGTCTTCAGTGCTTTTTAGATACTCTAGTATTAGTTAACTTTAAACAAACAAACAAATAAAAAAAAACCTCTCTTTCCCCTTTCAACAGAGATATCCAACAGAAAATCAGTCTGACAACTCTCCTGTGATTTTTATTCTGGAGGCTTCTTTCCAGTCATATTCTCTCATAGAAATATAGAAACTTTGCTTTAATCAACTTTTGATTTGGGGCATGATCATCTTTGCTATGAAAGACTGTCCCTTGCCTTGTAGGATGTGTAATCCTGGCTTCTACTCACTGAGGACCAACAACACTTATTACCACCACCTGGGACAACTGGAATGAGCTCAGACATTGTCAGAGGTGCCTCAGGGGTACAAATGCTTCCCTCTCCCCACCTTTACATTGAGAACCACAGGCAGTGCCACTTCCCTCACATACACACACAAGTGTGCATCAGTTCTCACACTATGAAGTTAACAGCATAAATATATGGGGCAAGTTCTGAGCAAGTTTAGTCATCCTCTTCCTGACCCATGAACATTTCCTATAGATTCCCAGGGGAAGAGGGCTAATTGTTTGAAGGAAAGGATGGTTTATAAGCTTTGTTATAAACCCCCTGAAAAGTGCCTTTGTTTTGCTGATACCTGGAGTAGGGGATTTGGGTAAGAAGGTAGGGAGAAGATACATTGCAAAGAGAATGCAGTGAAAACTGAGTAAGTTCGTTGGTGTTCCCCTACTTTTGTGACCTCTAATTTCCTCTTAGCTAACAGATTGTCTCCCACCTCCCCCTCCTATGTAGCAAGTACATGGGGGCTAGTGATCAGGAAAAGAAGCCTCCATGGACAGGCTTGTTTCCATTAGCCACACCTGTGAATATCAAACTTTTTGCCTTACCGTGGTCTGAAGGACAACTAAAAAGGATAGTTGCAAATAATTCCATGTCTTTATATACTTTTCTAACTCTTAATACATATTTAGGGGATTGTTAATGCCCAAAAAATAAAAACCAAAAACCAAACCAAAACGCCTGCGTAGAATCAGCATCAGGAAAAAATACAATAAGAAAATTAATAAATTTGACTTTCCTTAACATGCTATTGTTACAATTAGTAACTTCTTATTCCTGGGAGATCTTGTCCTGATTAAAGCCATTAGAAGATTTTCCCCCCCTAAGCATCCACACCCATCTACTAATCCTGTAATCAAGGCAGAGTGTCAAGCTAAAAATATTTTCTTTCCCCCCCAAAACTATTAATAGGACCATAATTCACAAACGTACTAATTGTTTTTCTCACTGCTAACGCTAGCTAGCCAATGTTGGCAACAATAGCATTGAGATTGCATTGTAAAAGACATCCGCAAACAGCGAGCTGTCTTATTTATCTTAATTAACCTATAGTCGGCATAATAGAGCCTGCCTTTCTACACCTTCCACTTACCTAATGCAAGAATGGTAAAACAAAGACAGTAAAAGCTAATGTCCCTATGGGCTATGATAATTAGCAAAAACACTTTTTTTCTCAAAGCCAGTTCCAGTCATTAGTTGAAGTGCTACATAAATGCTAAGTATCCCTTGTTGGTTTGTAAAGTTAATCCCATCCCAGGATGAGACTGGTTTATTGATTACGTGGATCTGAAGAGAAGCAGAGGTGAGAACTTAAGGCACTATTGGCTAGTCAAAAGGAAGGTTAACTTTAAACAACATTGATGGGCCATTATTCCCCTATCAGATTGGCACAGATAGAAAAGTTTGATCCTATACAGGTTTGCTCAGGGTATGTGGGAAACAGGCACTTTTATACACCAATGGTGAAAGTATAAACTGATAAAACGTAGATGGAAGATGTTTCAGCAGGGAGCAGAAATTACAACTGAACTACCCCCTCCCTGCCCTTTGTTCTAGCAATTTGACCTCAGAATTTATCTTACAAATCTCACAGAAGTTCACAAAGATGTAATTCAAGGTTATGTTGTGGTTGTTTTATATTTGTTTGTTTTCTAACAAAGCTAGAAAAGAAAACTCAGTGGTCAATCATAAAAGAATATATTACCTCATGCCATGGATATAGTATTTTGTAACCCATAGGCACTCAGTGAAACCTGTTAAGTTGAATTGAAAAGTCACTCATCACACATCAGCTTGTCATTCATTCCTTCTACTCATTTATTATTATTATTATTATATATATATATTTAAAGATTTTTTAATTTATTTATTCATGACAGACACAGAGAGAGAGAGGCAGAGACACAGGCAGAGGGAGAAGCAGGCCCCACGCAGGGAGCCCGACGATGGGACTCGATCCTGGGTCTGCAGGATCACACCCCGGGCCAAAGGCATCTCCAAACCACTGCGCCACCGGGGCTGCCCTTATTATTATATATATTTAAAGACTTTTTACTCATTCATGAGTGTCTCTCATGAATGCCCACAGAGAGAGGCAGAAACATAGAGGGTAAAGCTGGCTCCCTGCAGGGAGCCTGATTTGGGGCTTGATCCTGGGACCCTGGAATCACGACCTGAGCCAAAGTAAGATGCTCAACCACTGAGCCACCCAGGTGTCCCTTATTACTATTTTTTAGAGAAAATGTGCTCATGGACAAGGGACAGGGGAAGGGCAGAGGGAAGAAATCTTAAGCAGGCTCTACACCCAGTGTAGAGCCTGACATGAGGCTTGATCTCACAACCCTGAGATCATGACATGAGCTGAAATCAAGAGTCAGACACTTAACTGACTGAGCCACCCAGGCCCTCTCATTTACTGAATTATAAAATGTGTTTTGATTGCCAGGAATTCACTTGGAGTTTTGCTACTAATAAACTTTGTGCTCTTGTTTTCAAATTAGTTGGATAGTTTGATGATACAGATCATTTAATGCTTATATTTTGTTAATATTTGTTGACCAGACACTATTATGAGGCTCTGGAGACTTAAGGGGAAAAGGGTCCTGTCACAAGCATTGAGGTAGACACAACATAGTCATCGCTGAGCTATTATAGAAGAACATTGCACTGACCTGGGTTAAGTCAGGAAAGCAGAGCCTGCAATTAGTGTAGGATAAGGGATTCATGCTAGGAATTGGACCGTAACTGTAGGAGGAGCAGGAAAGCAAATGTCTGAAAGAGGAAAAGGTGGTGAATCAGAGAAGTCACCAAGCAGTAAAAGTGACATGAAAGCAGTTCCACTTTTCAAAATGGGACTGAGAGAGGAAGTGCACGGGAGGACTTAGGGCAGCTGTCTCTCTGCAGCTACTAGTTTGTGGCACCACTACCAAGCTTCAGTGAGGAGCCTTGGAACGCTGCCTGGCAACCAGCTGAACAGTCAGGAAGAGCAAGAGGTGAACCTGCAGGAGAGCAAGGACGAGCCAGGACTGCATCTAAACATAAGGCCTGGGGATCCCTGGGTGGCGCAGCGGTTTAGCGCCTGCCTTTGGCCCAGGGCGCGATCCTGGAGACCCGAGATCGAGTCCCACGTCGGGCTCCCGGTGCATGGAGCCTGCTTCTCCCTCTGCCTGTGTCTCTGCCTCTCTCTCTCTCTGTCTCTCTGTGTGACTATCATAAATAAAACAAAATAAAATAAACATAAGGCCTTCAGAAAGGAACGGCCATGGCTTCCTTTCTGCCTTCCAGGCCTTAGGCAGATTACTCTTGACCGACTAACTTGAACCCATGCAGAGAAGATGGTTCTGGGGAACAAATCTCAGCGTAGGGGCTTTGGCTCAATACAAAATGCCACAATAAACATTTGTGAGCTTAAGCCTTCCATCTCACATTACTGAAAAGCTTCTATTCAAGAAGAGTGTTCTCTCAGACCTCATCTCACAAGGAAGTTAAGAGTAGACCATTTAAATGTTGGTTGAAATCTGCCTTCTCAGGTGTACTGAGGCCAAGAGGTGCAGGACTCTAAAAGATGCTGTGTCGCCCTGAGGGTGTTATGAGCCTTTGCTCACTAGTTCACACTCAGGTCAAAGGATGGATGTGTGGCTGTATCTCACACCTAAGGGGCCATGTTGGAAGGACCTTGGCATTATAGTTAATGACCTTTAAAAATGGGAGATTGTGCATAAGTATGCAAATCTCCAGTGTCTGTTGGAATCTGGAACACCTGGAAATGCTGGTCTGCTAATTCCATGTGACAATTTTGACTGGGCCTCAGTGGCTCCTGCTCTCTCCTGATCGCCATGGCCCCCGCTGATTTGAATCATCCTTTGATGCAAAGGCTGCACATCCTTTGCTGTTTATCATTTCACATGCCATATGTTTTTTGTAAGTGTAGAAATATTGATGGGTCAATGATAAAGCTGCTGCAACTTATTTAATTCTTACCGTGTGCCAGGCACTCTGCTAAATACCTTAATACTTAATTTTTTCTTGAATTTTCCTCACCTTTTCAGGATAGCTATTATTTCTATCTTATGGATGAAAAACTAAAATTAAGGGCCTTCCTTGAGTTCAAAAGGAAGAATATAGCCAGCATTTAGGTAACAGGAAAATAGTCTTATGTGAGAACCCAGGTTCATAAGTAGGGTCAGCAGACTTTTTCTGTAAAGAGCAAGGTAGTACATCATTCAGTTTTAGCTCTGTGGGCCCTGTGCTCTCTGTTGTAACCTCTCAGCTCTGCCTTTGTCATGTGAATGTAGGTGCAGACAGTACATCAAGGAAAGGGGGTAGCTTATTTACAAAACCAGGCAGGAACTGGGTTTGAACTGGAGACCAGTTTATCTACACAGGACCTGTGAGTGAACGTCACCACTAAGGATGGTTCTACCACAGGGGGCGGTGGATGTTGCTGCGTGGTCCTCCGCATAACCCTCCACAGTAGGTGCAACTGTATGAAATTACTGTTGGGAAACATCAGAGATTTCATGAAGCACCAGTGCCATGCCAATCTGTGGATGAAAATTGAACTAATGTTTGCTTTGAACCCTTTGTTACGTACGGTTCCAAATTTGAGTTGTTTCTGGCTCCATTTGTTTTTCAAACACATGAAATCCTAACCATGGGGGCCAAAGGAAAGGCACGAATACCAGAGGGCTCCTGAGAAACCAGAACAGCCTCCTGGTGGCAGCTGCATGAGTTAGGTGTCTTTAGTGGCCTCTGCTGTACAGAGGGCTGACGTTCCGCGGTGTTTGGAGGCATGTACAAAGTCACACTGCTCGTCCGCAAGGTGGAATTTGCAGCTGCATGTTTTTGGTCCTGTGGGCCAAGCTGTCTTTATTTTACTGTGTCAACATCTGGTGTACCTTTTCTGAATTCAGCATTATTAAGTATTTCCCTGAAAAAGGCAGACCCACAGTTCATCCTTTCTTTTAAATGTGATATTCTTCAACATTATTTATTGGGGGCCTACTGGGTGCCAGGCACTGGGAATGTGATGCTGAATGAGGTAGAAAACAAGCCTGGAGATCACATTTCAGTGGAAAGAGAGATTGCAAATATCTCTAAGTGACAACAGTACCCGGCTAGCCCTCTGGACCTCAGGCTCACATGGGTACCTGACTATGGTGTGGACAGCATGAACTGCCTTTGTGGACAGGGCCACTCTGGAGAGCAATGGGATTGCTAGGATGTCAAAAAGGTATCACTACAAGCCATACGGCCAACTGACTCTCGAGTGTGCTTGTTTGTGTTCAGGGTGGGGTATGGGGATCTGGCCAGATTCTTTGGTGTCTTGTCCAAGAGCTACATTCTTTTGTCTTATAAACTAAGTATTGTCTTCTAACCTCTGGTAATTTTAAGATCACATATGAGAGGTGTCAGGTAGGCTCTGCGGGGACAAGGATTTACAAAAGTTGGTGTGTGTTGTGGTTTGATCCCCCCACCCTTTTAAGATTACCGCTGGCTCTAAGAGAGTCAAGAACTCAAACTTGCATGAACTCTTCAACACCTCTCCAAATTCAACAAAACTGACATTTATAGCTTCGTTGAAGCGGAGACATGGCATTTGGCTTCAGATTGTTTGGACTGTAGAGTGTCAGTATAAATAGCTTTGATTGACTTTTGTATCGTGCACATCTGGAAGCAATCTATGGCATTCCAGCTAGATTAAAGAGCGTTTTAAAGGAATTTCTTTTTTTTTCTTTTTCTTTTTTTTTTTCTTTTTTTCTGTTGGCCATGGTGAATAAAGTTTCAAAGAAGGTTTAGCTGCTGTTCTTAATGTAGATGGTGGTGAAGTCAAATTCAGGGCAAATGCTGGGGGGGGGGGGGGGCGGGGGGAGGGAAGAAAGGAGGCAGGTTTGTTTTGCCAAAAGAGCTAAACACAGAAGTGACTTTTCCTCGATTGTTTTGTTCACACTGAAATGAGAGATAAAAGATCAGACACCAGGAAGTTGCTATCACTACACAGAAACCATGAACTAAGTCGTTTTTAAAGAGAAGAATAGATTGACCCAAGAGAGGTGAAAATAGCTAAGTATGTGTCACTTGGCTCAACTACCAGAAGGGCTGGGAAGAAGCAGGAAGATAGACTTTCATTTATGGAAAATGTACTATGCTGTTCATTTAGCAAGTGCTTATGAGACACCATCTCCTTGCATCCACTGTGGTCTAGGTGACAGAGTAGGAGCAAGCAAAAATGAAGACAGACTTGTTCCCCTCATGGAGCTTCTGCTCTGTCAAAACAGAGACCTGACAGACACAGCACTTTCCCCACACATTATTTAATCACTTTTGTGATGAAATAACAGTGGAGAAGTACAGGTGTCCTTGAGTGCCTATGGACCTAACTCAGAGGGATCAAGGACGTCCTCCTGGAAAGACATGAAATTTGTAGACAAGACAGGAAAGGGTCATACTTAACTGGAAAAGCAAGTCGAAGGAGAGAGAAGAAATAACATTCTGAGGGGGAGGTGGTTGGATTTTGATTTTTAAACCTCTAGAGATGACAAGGAGCACCTCAGTGAAGTATTTTTCTCATTTAGACAGGGGAAATATGAGGCTCAAATTGGTTCTCGCCTCTCCAATTTCTCTATTAACTGCCTTCCTCACTGGACACTATAATCTACCTTAGAAGCCATTTAATCCCTTTGCCCTGGTAGTCCACATAGGTGAAGGCACGTCAGGTTACATCTCTGGGCCTCAGTTTCTCCATTTGGGTGATTAGGGGAACTTTACAGATGCTCTGTGAGTTGAACCTTCAAGGAAGACAAGGCATCTATGTCAAGGAAGTAGTATGTAACATGGATAACAGATACAGATGGAAACAGTGCTGGTCACAGCATTTGAAGATGAAAAAAACTCTTGGATAAAGAGACTGAGAAGAACAGTAAAATTCTTGGAGGCATGAGAATGTACCCTCTAGTTTTTCTTAGATAAGAAAATGAATTATCCGTTATTAAATCGAACTCCTAAGCTTGGAGAGCCCAACCCCCACACGTTGTTAGAGCTGTAATATATAGGTCATTGTGGTCCTTCTTTTTCTTTTCGTTGCTGAAGGAAAGTGATGAAGTGGTGCCAAGAAAGTGGCAAATTGCCCTAAAAATCACATAAAAGTGCAATTTAGCGCACACAGTTCTGCTGAAGAAAACCACCTTTGTTTCATTATTAGCTTCCCAGGGATTTCTTTCCTTGGTTGGCATTTAAGTGTGGAAACTTGTCCTTTTTTTCTTAACATAATGAGACAGTTCTTATGTGTTAAGAACAATAGAAAAAAGCATGAAGAGTGATCGATACATTACCTGAGATTTATTAACTACCAACCAGAGCCTTATTGCCAACCTTTGGGTATGATTTGGAAAGACAAGGAGGCATAAACCTCTGTTGTTTTAAGTAAGAATAGAAAGAAATCTAATCTCTGAGACCATAGGATGAAAAATGTTCTATTAGGGACTTGCTTTGCCTTTTTCCCCCCTAATTCAGGTTCAAGCTTTGACCTATAGACAAAGGAGCAGCTACTTTGCTTAAAGGATTTTGAACTAATAGGAAGGTAAATGCTGAAGTTATTTGTTGACCTCATTTCTGGCAGTATTTTCCCAGCTTCTGTTTCAGTCCTCTTCCCATTTGTCTGTACAGGCTTGACAAAAATACATCAGAATAACGCTGTGCTAATGTGATCCCATATCCTATTTCATGCACTCTGCATTTGATTAAGAAGCATACATGAGACAAAATGGGGTGAGGTAGAGGGGGAAGTGATAGGCTAGGAGTGTGGAGTCCTGTTGACAATAGCAGGAGTTGATTGAAGTTTAGACCAGAATGAATGAAGACAGTGGTCTAGTAGATTAGTAAAGCCTTTCTATTCTGTTGATGAGAAATAGAAAGGTGATTTTGTGTAAGCCTGATCAGAGGGAGTCTACAGTTCAAATGATGCATTCCCTAATCTATTAATGGTTTAATTCAACAAATAGTAAGTACCTCCATTGTGGCAAGAATTATATCAGGCAATTGAGACACAGTAGCACAGAGTCAGATTGGAACTCAGAGCTTCCGTTCTTGGTGGACAACAACGTCCAATAACTAAGCACTATAAGTGGATTATATTGGTATAATTGCTTTATGCATTACAGAGAGGTATGGAAAGCTAAGAAACCATATGAGGATGAAAGCTAGCACCTAGAGGATAATGATCTGTTTTGTTTGCTACTTTCATTATGGTTGGTTAATATGAAAGTAGAACTTGGGTGCTGTATATGATTTTGGCTTCTAGAGTCTTGCATATGTTAATAAATTTCCCAACCTGAACGAGTGTTAAGTATGGATGTCAGGATGTCTTTGGGGAGGAGTCGGGAATGGGGAGAATCACTGCTGACTTTTTTGCCGAAAATTAGATGTGACTGCTGGGCAACTTAATTATATACCATTTTTAGCTGAATAGAAGACAAAGGGTCTTGTAGATTAGGATAGAAAATGGAGAAGCAACTGCTCACAGAATGGTTTTGCTTGGCTTAGAAATGAGAAAGAGATGTTAACTGGAGAAAGTCAACTTAATGGTGACATTCTCCCAATGACCTGAAGATGAGCCCTCCTGGCCAGGCCAGGGGCATTTATGGTAATATGAGTGTCATGTACATTTTTATTATTTGGTCTGAAATGTGGAAACAGTGAAAAAAATCAGAGACAAATTGAAATGGAGAAAAAAGTGGAGTTCTTTGGGGAGCAGATTATTTAGTTTGAATGTATCTATGCGACGGAATTTAGACAGGTTCTCTGCTTGGCCTTTTTAATATGGTCAGTGGAGTTACCATTCTTTTAAGAGAGTTGCATCAGATTTGGGTTATGGTAAAACCAATGGCAGTATTTTGTGGTTCATAGGATAGAATCCATTACTATGGTTTTTTTTTTCATATCATGACTGGCCATATGAACTGAATCGGTCATTGACATGTTAGAATTTACAACAAACATTTGTAGAGCCCCTTGATGTTCCAAAACATTTTTCCTGGCCATTGTCTCAGTAGACTGTTCAACAGTCTTAGAAGGTAAATGGGCTGTAGGTCTAATATTTATGTAGTGTCCTGTAGCCTGGATTGGCTTCAAACAGAGCTTATCCACTGGAATGTGAGCTCCTTGAGGGCAGGACTTTTTGGTGGTTTGATTCATGCTGTATCATCAGCACCCACAACAGTGCCTGGCATAGAAAACAAACTCAATAATTATCTTTTGAATTGAATATTAAAATTTTGATATGAATTTTACTTGCTCCTTAGAGGTTTAAAAAAAGGATGGGGTGGTAGTTAGTGAGATTATGAGAATGTCTATATTGTTAAATGTTTAATAACAAAAATTCTAGGGACATTCAAATTTGAGATTGATTCCTGGCTATTGCTAATTGTTTCCAAGACCTGAGAGATGTCACTTACCCAGTCTGAAATTCCCTATCTATAAAATGAAACATCTCTCCCAGCTCTAATATTCTATGCTAGAGTAATTTTTCTACATTTCAATATATTTTCTCCATAAGTTTTTTTTTCAAGATTGCCATGGAGTATTTAAATACTTAAATCTTGGGATTTCTGGGTGGCTCAGTGGTTGAGTATCTGCCTTTGGCTCAGGTTGTGATCTTGGAGTCCTGAGATCGAGTCCTGCATTGGGCTCCCTGCCAGAAGCCTGCTTCTCCTTCTGCCTATGTCTCTGCCTGTCTCTGTGTGTCTGTTGTAAATAAATAAATAAAATCTTTTTAAAAAATTAAATCTTTCAACAGCATCATTCAGAGGTTGCATTTAAAGTTTCAAGAACAAGGTCCATGGATCTGGCTCTCAAATATATATTCTGTTCTTCCCCCCACCGCCCCCCCCCCAGACCAAATAACATGCTTGATATCCTTAAAGGCAGTGGGGGGTGGGGGTAGAAGGCTTGAGGGTGGTAAAGACAGAGAATTTAGTTGAGAGGGAGGACATATGACAAAATTAAAGGTCTTGACCTTGTCCGCCTACAAAATGTAGAAGATCAAAATTTATGGTCTGGCACAGGCTCTCTGGCTAAGAATTTTTTTTTTAATCCCTGCTATGCTCCTCCACTCTGAAGTCCTCTTTTAGATTGTGAAGTTCTTGAAGTCATAGATTATGCCTTATACATCTATTTGCCCATTCTTAATACCCAATTAGTATAAAATAATAAGTAAATACCTATTGAAAAAATAAATGTGGGCAGCCCGGGTGGCTCAGCGGTTTAGCACCGCCTTCAGCCCAGGGCGTGATCCTGGAGACCCGGGATCCGGTCCCACATCGGGCTCCCTGCATGAAGCCTACTTCTCTCTCTGCCTGTGTCTCTGCCTCTCTCTCTGTATGTCTCCCCACCCCCCCATCATGTCTTTCATGAATAAATAAATAAAATATTTAAAAATAAATAAATAAATGAATAAATAAATGAATAATAAATAAATGTATGTGCAAGTGGTTGAGGATGGAGTTAGAGTTGCTGCAGAAATGCAGGAATAATGAATGAATAAAGGTATTAAGCAGAGGTGATAATATAGCATCCAAGGAACAGAGTAAGGCAAAATACTGAAAAGCCTAGATTGTTTTAATTGTGCAATTAAAGATCGAAATTTTCAAAGCAGCTGCCCCCAAATGCAGAGCATATAATAAAGTCAATGACTGAAGCCCACCTTGCCAACCTCCTCTACCTCTAGTCTAATAATGTTAGCAGTAAAAGAGATTATCCTAGATGGAGGGCACATTACCATTTCAGAGGGAAGGTAAGCACTACTGTGATCCTGTTGATTGATGCTAATATGGCAATATTGCTGGTGTTACCCATTCTTTGAAAACAAAACAAAAGAAAAACACTCAACTAGATCATGTGGTTGGTTATACAAAATCTCACATTTAAGCTTGGCTGGTGATTTCTAATAATTGTAAAACATTGCATGGCTCTCCCAGGCCACACTCACTGACCAACAGATTGACTAATAAAGAGAGAGGATAGTACAATATTTAATGAAGGCATTGGGAATGTAGATTAAGTTCTCAGATTGTGTCTAAGGCAAAATTAAGTAACTATTGTCTCATTCAAATGTTCTAGAATGGTATCTGTGTTTTAACACCCAGTAGTCTTTGGTGCTATGCTCCTTTGGTTTGCGGAATGCCTTACTATCTGCCCTTGACTCCCTGTGGCTAGTCGATTTAGCCCTTCCACGTTAAGCTGCTGCTCAATGGGCAGACTAGAGAAATGATACTAAATTAACACTGAGATTTATAATTGGATGGAATAGCTTGATGTGGAAAGGACCATTCAGAGAACTCTGGTTTATGCCACTTGACAGACACCAAATAATACGTGTATGACACTCTAATACACTGCATGATTGGTTATTGAATGTCCATAACCCCCAGAATATGAGCTCTGAGATCATATCTGTCTCCTTCACTACCATGTCCCCATTATCAGATACCGTTTTCTCAATTCTGATGGTTCACATGTTGTGGCTGTTGGTAGGCGCAACTTCAGATGTCCCTCATCTAATACCTGTCTTCACAGATGACAGTGTTCAAAACACAAGAGCGATGTTGTGACTTGGATGTGCCTGCATAATATAATGAATGAAAGTAGAAGAGTGGGCTTCAGAGGCCACTGTAGTAAACTTAGGCTTCTACATGCTCTTCCTGTAACCTGAGCATTTTCTTTTGTCCTTTTTTTATGTCCTTAACTCACCAAAACCCTGTTTTGACAAATACTCTAACGTTATTTGAATCCATTTCTTTCTTTAATGTTGAATTCACAAGCTGTATTTCTATGACATAATTATTTAGCAGTCACATAAAATGTGTATCTGGTCATTCTTAACAGGCTCATTTATACATGGGCCACATAAAATTTGCATTCTTACACCAGCGACTCATTTATTAATGGTAATAAATACACCCGGCAACAGGCCAAGCACACTTCAGAGGCTTGTAACCTGAGCATGGTCAGAGTAGATGTAAAATGTAATGTGTTTCTTTAAATTACATTAAAAAAAAAAATAAAAGAAACACTTTCATCGGAACTTGGAAGTGAATCAAAATTTTAAGAAAAAGAAAAAGGAAAATTTGGAGTGATGTATTAATACATTCAAAAAGAAGGTCTTTGTCCAGAAAGAAAGAAAGTTTATTCCTAATAGGGAATTCAAGGAGAGGAAAGGAAAAGTAAGCATTAGGGAACTTTTCTTTAAAAAAAAAAAAAAAAAAAAAGCTACTTATAATTACATCAATATGATTCCTGTCTGAATAGCCTATTAAACCTTATAACTAAAGGCAGCTTTGACCATTTTATGACTACTCGGTATGTTCCCTAAGATGGAAAAAGGTTCGCCCATGGGTCAGAAAAGTATAGGGAATCTCAAGCCCATGGTAGGAGGTTAGACATGTGCAATAAAAGACAATCATTTCATGAATATTGGTGAGAATTAATAACACTTTATTTTGTAGCTCACTGAGGAAACGTGTGGTTGACACTGTTCAGGAGTACTTCTCAATGGTTTTAATAGAAACCGTGTGTGTGTAAGGACATGGAGCACAAGCCATCCCCACTGGGGACCTGATGCTCTACAGACCTCTCCGGCTTTCCCATTTCTTCTTTCTTTTCTTTCTTTCTTGTTCCAATCCAGTGAAATTTTTAAAAGTACATGAAAAGATCAACAGAAGGTAAACAAGTTCAGGGAAGAAATTCAGACAACAAAACCTTTCGGTCAGTCCTTTAAGAGACTCTTCCCTTTTCTTTGACAAAATTTGTATTTAATGCCTCATGGCCCTCCCACACACTCAAGGACTAATGACATTTATGTTTTCACTCATAAGTGAAATTTAAAAAGTTTGAGCTCTAAGAATCACTACGGAACAGTGATTGCCAGGGGTAGCGCATGGTGGAAATAGGGAGATTTCGGTCAGAGGACCCAGACATCCGGTTATAAGATGAGTAAGTTCTGAGGATCTAATGTACAGCATGGTGACTATAATTAATGCTATATTATGTACTTGCATTTTCTAAAAAGTAGGTCTCGAGACTTGGCACCACACACACACAAATGATAAGTATGTGAAGTGAAAGAGTAGCTTAATGGTGTTAATCATTTTACAGTGTGTACACATATTAAATCATTAGGCTAGACACCCTAAAAAAATCATACTGTGTATAACTTAAGTTTATTCAAATTTCATCAGTCATACCTCAATAAATTTGGGGGACAAAAATATACCAAGGATGAAAGACAGTTGAAATTTTAGACATTTGTATAATTCTCACATTAATATCTTAATCCCAAATTGGGCAAAACTTGAGAACTTGGACTTGTGTCAAGTGTTGTAAGTATAAGGCAGGAACCATACCTAGGTCTCCCACTGTTGTATCCTGTGTAGGGCTCTCTATCCTTCATGCATATGTATTAGAATAAAAGATGGAAGGGAGGGATGGAGGCAGGAAGCCTACTTATATAGATTCTAAAGTTCCAAATAATCCTTAAGTTCTTCCTTATCAGGCCCTACTATAGTAATCAGAGCCCTGAACTGGTGCATCGAGGTTCCCTGTGTTGGGACCCGTGGTGTGTGTGGCCAGCATGTCCCTGGCTTGTAATGAACACTCAGATGGGAAAGTGAATGAATTGTGTCTTCGGTGGCTTGTAAATAGTGTCTGGAGAATAGTAGGTACCCCATTTTTTGTAGACTAACTGAATAGTAAATTGAACCTAAGGGTCTTTCTAATGTAGAAATAATTTCTACAATTTTTACACTTCTTTCTAGTAACAATGGGATCTGCAGGAAGCAATAGTTAACCAACTATCTAAGGCTAGTCCTGGAATCTTTGAACCGTTCCTGCACCTAAAACAGCAGTCGTCTCTCTCTTTGTCTCCATTATTTTCAGTGAATGCTCCATTTGCCTCTAGCAGTTTGTAGCTTGCAGGGGAGTCAGAGCATTTCTGTTGTAATTGGAGAAGTGGACGATAGCCAGAGACTTCCGAAGGACAAAGTCCCAAACTATGCTCTAGTTTGGTGGCACCAAGAGGTATAAGAAGAAGAAAGATGCCAGGTGTTTCTAGGAAATCAGTGGTCTAAAAGCATGAGTAAGCACAGTTCGAGTGCATCCCTGCAAAAGCAACTTTCCCAACTGTTTGATGGAGGAGAGTCTTAAACTTCAAGGCTGGAAAGAGAGAGTGAGAGTTTGTCATTTATAGATGTCCCTGAGCTTTCTGGCCCCTTTTCTGCTCTTCCCAAATGAACAAAATCGAGAAAGAATAGGGATCCAAGGTAGGGGACAGGAATGTTGATCAGAAGGCCCTTCCAGGAGAGACGGTGAGGTAAGTATTCTTTTCTGGAAGGTTTAAGTTAATGGACAGCCTGTTGGCTCCCTTCCAGACATTCAGAGCCAGAGGAACCTCCCTCTAGGGGAGGGTACTGTTTCTGTGTGTTCATTGTTTGGGGCTCTGTTTGTGTTTAACTGTCAAAACGACTTCAGTGTTGCTACTTCTACAATGTACGCTTTGGCTTACATACCAAAGAATCAGAACAATCAGACTTGACTGAGTGGTTTTTCTGATTTATTAGTTTTTTCCTAAAACCTATGAAATTTTTATAAAATATGTGCTGTGAATATTTGGAAAATAAAATTCATTGTCATGGACTCAGATCAATAATTACTTCAGTAAATGACAAGTGTATTACTAGGTTCAGCCACACTAGTGAAGCTTCTGAAGTTCTTTAGGTTCAATATTACTCTAAACAGAATTTAATGTGGCTTTTTTCTTAAAATGTTTTAATGAACTAGAACTATAAAGGACAGTTCTAAATGCAGTTGAATTATGAACATGACTTAGTATTTTATTATACATTGGAAAATGCCTTGATCAGATTTAATATCGATTAGACCTAGCTGTTCAATAGCTTGGATAAATATGCATTTCTTTTTATTAGAAATCTATCATATCCAGGGCATAGGCCAACATGTTGGCTTTGTAAATCATGTAGTCTGCCCAACCTTTTAGACTGTAGACCAGAAAGAGGCTTTTATAAATCCACCATTCCTGGGGCCAGATAAGAAATTAGGGGAACCAGAGGGTCAGGAAAGGAATGAAGAGAAGTCTATTGTGCCTTTTGGTTCTGAGCATCCCCTGGAAAATATCCAGGGGCCTGTGTGACTTTCCTCTGTATTCCTTTTCAAAAGAGAGGGGGGAAAATCAATATAAGAAGTCTCCTAGTCTATTCCCTAAGTTAATAGAGACTGAACAACTACAACTTAATCGTAGAGTAATTCTAGAATATATTGGAGACTTTGGTATTCCACATGGCAGCATTCTCCTGCCTTGGTTTGGTATCGAGGTTTTATCAGAATAGTAATCAAGTTTTGCTGGTGGTTAATATGTGGCTCAATTATAGCAGATTATAGATCTGCAGATGTCTATAATGTATAAATAAATAGCACATATTTTGGGACTGCTTACTAATTTCTTAACTGATGAGATGTACACTCAGCCACTGCTGTTCTGGCTCAGGAGTGCTTCTTTTCTAAGAGCCAGCAGGGAGAATCTGCCTCATTAACTTATTGCGTGCCCAAATTTTTCTCCAAATTCATTTGTAGCATATCATTGGACCACTCTAGTCACCAAGAACATCAGGGTCTCATGTGGCAAATGATAATATTATTCTAAGTTCTCCTCCATTTTCAAAGACTTCTGGAGGAATTTCAGCCTTGAGCTTTACAGATTACTTACTGAAAAGATCCTGGGAGTTATTGCTATCCATTGGGTAATTAGGTAGTTCCAAGGAAAATAATAAAACTATTTTGTGCCTGGGAGATTAGAATGGCACACGGTGACTCATATTAGTCAGCTGAGTAATTATGTAATTACAAAAGAAGGGGAAGAAAACCCTTCAGATTGTTTTTCCTAAGAGGCCCTTTTGGAAGCTTTCCAGCCCATCAGGTACTTATGTAATTAGGTCGGGGGTGCAATCCATAAGGAAAGGCTGGTTGGGGTGTGGGGGAGGGATTCATTAAAAAAAATGTTTATGTTTATGTAAAAGAACCTGCTAGAAGAAGAGAAAGGAGTTTTTAAAAAAATTCACTCAGTTTTCATACCATATGTAAAGTAGCATAACAAAACATCAAAGAGTTTCATATTCAAATATGACCATGTGTATGTGGGTAAAATACAATGAAGGGCTGTGGTTTATTTTGGAGAAATCATCACTATTTATTAAGCCTATGCTGGGTCCTTTTTCCTAATCATTCAATATAATGGCTCTTTTGTTTGCCCTATTTTTGTAGATAAGTAAACGGAGAGGCTCAAAGAATTTAAATCTAGGTCCTTTGGGTTCCAATCCCTGCTCTTCCCACTGCATCATGCTCTCTACTAGCATTTCTGAACTGATTTATGCAGGTTGTTCTGTTCATAAAGATTAGCAAGATCATTGTTTATTTCATCCCTTTGCTTTGTATAAGTATTGTCTACATAGTGAAAAACACAGGATTGAAAAACAGTTCAGTTGGTGATTTGGGCCATCCAAATTACCATTTTGTATTTCCTACATGTTTTATCTGAATAGCTGTACATTGTAGAATACTTTATACAAAGTAGCTCCACCCACCCCTCCAGTGTATAATATCCCAATTCAGTGCATCCAACTTTCCCATGTTAATGCATGTCAGTAAAAGCAGAATGTTGATATTTTGAAGGAATGTATTGTTATGATGTCAAAGGGCTTACTTCATTGTACAAGTTTTGCTTATACACATTCACTCAAGTTGTTAAAAAATGTTTATAATGGTGTCTGCATTTCTGAAACATCGTGTATGTGCTGATTAATCTTTATGGTGGCAGTGAACTAGTGGATTCTCCTGCCAGACACTTGCTCTCAGATTTCTTCATTCTTTATCTGATTGTTTTACTTCATCCAGCCATGCTTTCATGGTTTTATAGGACAAAAAAGATCTGCAGAGAAAGAAATTCAGGCTGCTGCTTTTTAGTTCAGTAATGATATAATTGTCCCTGGTACAGAAATATAACCAGGCATATTTTTTCAGCTGATTTAGAGAAGTCTTGTGGACCAGGCCAGTTTGGGGTAGCTCAGAACAAGAGTGGGGCTCTTCAGGAGTGCCTGTGGAATCCCTGAGATCCCAGGAACTGAGAGAAAGGAACTAGGTTTGGAAGGGCAGGCTGAGGCTCATCAAAAGACCTATCCTGCTGCCAATTCTAGATAAATTTGTCATCTTCCACTATAGACTCTAGCATTCATATGATTTGATTGAGAATTGTCAAAGTTCTGCCAAATATTGATGTAGAGTTTCAAGAATTTCAGCATTGACATTGGAATATGTACAGTTCACACCAGCAGTTTTTTTCTTGCTTATTTCCATCACTCTGACCCTTCTTTTTTCCAATTTAGATGCTTGTCATGAAAAAGCTAGGAGACTTTCCAGGATAGGCTGTGAGATTCATGAATGCAAGATTGCATACTTTGAACATTTTAGCTCTGTAGGCATATTTAAATAGCATACTTCTTGTATAGTGTTAAGAATTAAAATATGTTATCTTAGCTTACCATCTTCATATTGGTTGAACTTCCAGATAGAAGCAGATGCTGGGCTATGGGTGATTTCCTGTAAAATTAATGAAATTTCAGATATTTAATAGGAGCCATCTAATTTCCTGAATCTTTTTATTTGATAATATTTTGGCACTATGAATTAAAAAAGAAAAACTGCAGCTCCTTCCCTCAAGTACCTCAAAGTCTAGTAAAAGGGGAAGGCGTGTATGTAAAGAGGTAATTGGCTGTGTGTGATGTAATGAATAATCAAGCAAACAGGAAGGGGGCACCATTAATTATTTGAGGAGGAAAGCTTCAAAGAAGAAGGAGCATTTGCTCTGAATTTTTAAAACTATGTAGGTGTTTTCTAGGTAGGAGAGGAAAAGTTGCTTTTCCAACTCTTTGAAAAGCATATGCCAAGCTTATGTAAGAAAGTATGGCTATCTAGTCTCTAGAATCACAGTTTCATGTAGCAGCCTTTAGATGGCAGGTTGAGATGACTGTGGAAGAATCAAGCCTGGAAAGCTCTGCCCCCGCCCACTCTTAGACTGTGATTATGGAAAGGGATCTTGGAGGTGGCATGTTTGCCACCAGAGGGTTAGCTTTCTTTGAACACATGAGACACATTTCATTCCTTAACAACCAATGCCATCATGATATGGTCAATATTTTACACGAGAGATAATCTCACAAATGGAACCCTTGATTTAATACTTTTTAAATAAACCTTTACTTGTCAAAAGGCTCATGATTTCAGAAATATTAAAATTACATCATTACACTTGAGTTAAATGATGTCATTTTAAAAGAAAAGTATCACATGTATTCAAGAAGTCAAGTAGTTCTCTAAACCTAACAAAATACAGCAATTCCATGATCTACCATTTTCCAGCAGAGATTCCTACTCTCTTGAGGCTACCATTTCCAACTTTTCAGCAGTTTTCTTTTATTCTCTTCTAATATTTCTAATTTAACTGTTCACGTTTTGTGTTGTGGTTATTCAAAAGGAGCAATCATTTTCTGACACACAACTATAGAAGATAAAGGTTTAACTCTTTGCCATTACGTTGGTGTGCTCATTGTTTATTATAGTTATATCATTGCTTTTGATCAGTTGTGCGTATGATTGTGCAAGTGTTGCTTGGAGATGTCCTTTGCTATGATTGCATTTTCTTTTGTTATATGAATTGATTTGGTTCTTGATGACCGTCTGCTCCTCTTTGACTCAGTCCACAGTTAAATGTTGTATTTCTCTGTGGTTTACTAAGTTTCCCATATAGTTTTCAGTTACTGAATTTTTTTAATGTGTTTCACCTGCTATTGTCCCCTCTTCCCATTCTCTTTGACCTTATGGATTGATGCCATTGAGGAGCAGGTAAAGATGAATGTGTTATCTTTGATATGCCATGTTAAACAAAAGTGGAGTAGGGCTCTCTATGTGGGGCTACAGAAAAGGAAGGAGTAGAATCTTACGTGAAAATGTCTAATCCTTACAGAGGAAAAACAGGTGTGGAGATAGTGCAAAATTTAAACTATTTGTCAGAAATATTAAGACACAGATGAAGTACATGTATGGGGGAGGAATAGAAAGGTATAATTGTTATGAACATTCTGTTTATAAATGTAGGAGAGAGGGAGTATTTACAGCAATAAGACTGAGGGTTATGAAGAAAGAAAAAAGCTTGCAAATACTTTCAAAGAACTGTCTCAAGATGCCTCATACCAGAAACCATAGTAGAGTTCAGCTTCTTTGAATTTTTAAGTGCATATAAATATGAGAAGCACAAGAGGAAGATAAGGATATTTGCAAAAATAAAGTAATATAAATCCTTGAATTAGTAAAGAAAAAAGTTTTATTGTTAATAGAGCTTTGTTTGGTCACTAACCTGTTGAAAACTAATCTTACATTCAATTCAGTCAATATTTTTAAAGATATTAATGCATTAGTGAGTGTGAGCTATCAGTTAACAGATACCTTGAGTAAGTTATAGCTCAGAAAAGTTGATGAGGCAAGTGTATAAATAAAATAGTGCAAGATGAACAAACCTAAGTAGAGAGGAAAAGGGAGAGAAGGAAACCGGATTGAGTTAAGAATTTATGAAATGAGAAACTACCTTTATGCTTGAAGAAGGTAGCATCATAACGGCTCTGAAATACACAATTCTTCAGCCTCCCTCCATCCCCCAAAATGGTGGAAAATGAATTCTATTTGAAGAGTTAAAATGCATGATGATGTAAGGGCTTGATGCCTTACCATGTCCTTACATGGAGGACAACTGGTAGTGAACTTGGACAAGACCCTCAGGTTGATGTTTCAAAAAAGTTGGTTAAGAGACTCATGAGATATACTGATACCAAATTGCAAACAGATTTTATCAGGGTTTTGGTGGCATCATCCATCTTCTTTCACCTATGGGTTCTTAGCATTTTGACAAAAAGAAATAAAAACCAGACAGATTAGGTACCAACAGAATTGCCAGTAAAGCTGGCATGGAGGGGATCCCTGGGTGGCTCAGTGGTTTGGCATCTGCTTTAGGCCCAGGGCAGGGCCCTGAAGTCTCAGGATCAAGTCCCGCCTCAGGCTTCCTGCATGGAGCCTGCTTCTCCCTCTGTCCTGTGTCTCTGCCTCTCTCTCTCTCTCTCTCTCTCTCTCTCTCTCTCTCTCTCCCATGAATAAATAAATAAAGTCTTAAAAAAAAAAAAAAAAAGGCCTGGCATGGAGGAATGTAGTATGGAAAAGAACGGAGTCAGACTTTGTAAATTTTGCCCATTTGGTCCCAACAGAGCATGTAGATAACTACAAGCCTCTGGACCCAAAGGTGGAATTAGTTGAAGAAGGGAAAATAGGGACCTGTCATAACAGACCACTGCCAAAGAAATCAGCCAAGCTCAGCTACATCACATATACACAATGATCTTTATCCCAGTCTTTTTTTTTTTTCTTTATCCCAGTCTTAATCAGGGTTTTCAGGATATGAATATTCTCTCCAAAGCTTCTCTATTCTGGAAGAGGGCCTGGAAGTGAGATTCCTTCTTTAGAAATGTGATGTGGAAAATTAAATGTGTCCACCAACACATTGACTGCTAAGTTGGAGAATTTGTGTGGAGTTACTCGTGCATGGTGAGCCACCACAAACTTTGGATTATGATACAAGAGTGGTAGAGCTACACTGTAGGAAGAAAAACCAAGCAATTGTGTAAGTAAAATATTTTAGGATACAATGGAAAGAGAAGCAGGATGAGAAGATATGATGCTGAGATAGCAGCAGTGGAAATAAAAGGAAGGGGAAAATAGTAGAGCAGCACACTGACAGGGGCTGTAGAAAAGTGAGCCCAAAGTTGAGGAAGGGGATAGAAAGAGCACTCTAGGACATTTGGAAGCATGGAGCAAAAGGACTCCATTCCATTCATTGAAGCATAGAAGTTATTAGAAGCAGAAACTGCAGAGGAAATGCGTTGTTTGGGGATCATAATTTCAACTTATCAATTGGCCAACCATAGGAAATGGTCCAAGGGAATGAATGCTGGAAATGTGGATTGAACTTCAGAAAGAATATGACAGCTGAAAGAGTCTGCAATGAAAGTAAAGAGCATGGGTAGATCATTCATCCTACTGTTTAATTTAGCTGCCTCCTTCCAATGCACCACCATCCAATTAAAAGCTTTTATCAGTGAAAAAAGCGATGTGCTGATTTACATATTGGCGTATACACCTTTTCTCATCATCTGCTATCCCTTTTAATTGTTCTGATCACATAACCAAACTTTTAAGTTAGCTAAGGTAGGCCACTTAATTTCCCTGTGCCTGTCTCATGGAAGAGACGAGGATAGTGATAGCACCTACCCCAAAGGGTGGTTGTAAGAATCAGATGAGTTAATATTTGTAAAGTACTTAGAACAGTGTCTGGTACGTGGTTAGTCCAATAAAGGTTCTGTGGCTCCTCATTCGTGTGCTTTTGTTGTTGATGAAGTGATTGAGGACTGTGATAGTCAGTAAAATACACAGCATTATTGGGCATACTGTGAACATGCAGTCAATGCTCATTATAGTGAATCTCAGGTTGACAGAGAATCATCAACACTATGTTTCTGATGCTTGACCTGTGGCGCAATTTGCCACACATCACAAAGCTAATCAGTAAAACATTCTTAAGATTGAGGTATATGTCTTGTGACTTCAGATTGATGCCTTTTCTCTCAAAAAAGCTGTTACCTTACAAATCTTGCTAATTTAGCCCCCCAAAATGTATTTGTCATTCATGCTACATGCCTGTTATAAGATACCCTGCTTATTGTAGATATTTAGAGACCCATGCTAATGGAGGCTCTACTTCAGTATATGCCTCCATGATCACTCCAGAAGGGGAGAGAAAAGGGGCTTCCATTCTCATTTCATTGGCCAAAGCTAACTGGCCACACCTAGCTAACACTGGACAGAAGAAGTGGAATCGGGCCTTATATTCCAGAGGAGATGAGTATCAAACTATTCGTAAAAGTCATAATTATTATCACAATACGTGACATACACAGGATGCAAACTATTTTGTCTGATTGTAGAAGCTTTATTCTTTTTTTTTTAAAAAAAGACCGATTTATTTATTTAAAAGGAAGAGAAGACTTAGAAGCTTGTAGAAGCTTTATTCTTGACCAGCATACTAAAAACTGCCTCCCAAATCCTCTTGTAGGCCCATTAAAACTCGTTTTTGAGATATAAAAAAGTATAGTTGCCATATATTGAAAATAAGAATCTACAGCACTGAGGCAAATTGGAATTTCAGATATTTTAGTATAAGTATGCCCATGCAATCAATATTTGAGACATATTTATTTATACTCAGTTGTTATTTATCTGGAATTCAAATGTGTTTCTTAATTTTTGTCATGATGGCTTTACTTTTTTTTTTTAAGTTGAAGTATAATTAATAGAGTGCTTTATTAGTTTAAGGTGTATACATAATGATTCAGCAGTTCTATACATTATTCAGCACTCATGACAATAAATGAGTCACCATGTGTCACCAATGTTATTATCATCTTCTTGACTATATTCCCTATGCTGTACTTTTCATCTCTGTAGCTTATTTTGTAACTGGAAGTTTGTACCTCTTAATCCCCTTTATGTGTTTCATCCATGTCCCCATACCCCTGCCCTCTGGCAGCCACTAGTTTGTTCTCTGTATTTAGGGGTCTGGGTTTATGTTTTGTTTTGTTTTGTTTTTCTTTTTTTCTTTTTCATTTTTTAAATTTTTTCTTAAGTTCCACATATAAGTGAAATCATATGGTATTTGTCTTCCTGTCTGATTTATTTTACTTCTCATAATATCATTTAGGTTCAATCATATTGTTGCATATTGTTCATATGGCTGAATAATATTCCATTGTGTGCATATACCACATCTTTATCCATTTAACTCTTGATAGACACTTAGGATGCTTCCATGTCTTGGCTATTGTAAAGAATGCTGCAATAAATATACAGGGGGCAAATATCTTTTCAAATTAGTGTTTTGGGGATTTTATTGTCTAAGTATTCAGTAGTAGGGACACCTGGGTGGCTCAGCAGTTAAGCATCTGCCTTCAGCTCAGGGCATGATCCTGGATACCCAGGATCAAGTCCCACATCAGGCTCCCTGCATGGAGCCTGCTTCTCCCTCTCCCTGTGTCTCTGCCTCTCTCCCTGTGTCTCTCAGGAATAAATAAATAAAATCTTAAAATAAATAAATATCCAGTAGTAGAATTAATGGATCATATGGCACTTTCATTTTTAATATTTTGAGGAACCTCCATACACTTTTCCACAGTGACTGCACCAGTTTGCATTCCCAGCAACAGTGCATGAGAGTTCTTTTTTCTCCACATTCTCACCAACACTTGTGATTTCTTATCTTTTTTAATTTAGCCATTTTGACAGTAGTTTTGGGAGTAGTTTTATGCTCTCCATCTAGAAAAAAATATATAAACCAGTGAGTTCTTGGACATGACAAGAAAAAAGAAGCCAGGATTAGTGAGGATGGGGCCACAATTAAGATGTGAAATAGTCATGTATTTTTAAAGAAAAAAATGTAGGTCTTGGAGATGTTGAGGAAAAGTACTGGGCAGAAGCAAGGAGATTGTCCTGCCTCTATGTTGCCTGACTCAATTTTTAATGCTTATTTATAATTTGGGGGTATTTCTACTTAATTGGGCTATGAGTTCAAAGCAGAACATCAAAAGTAATTAAAATTGGAAAGTATCTGGGGCACCTGAGTGATATCTGACTTTTGATTTTGCCTCAGGTCATGGTCTGGGGATGTGGGCTGGAGCCCCACATGGGGCTCTGTGCCCAGCACAGAGTCTACTTGAAATTCTGTGGCTCCCTCTACCCCTCCCCCGCTTTCTTGCTACAAATAAATAAATAAATGGGTAGATAGATATCCTTTAAAATTGGAAAGTAGCCACAATAAGGAAAGGCAAAAAGAACTAAAGCAGGCTGGGGGAAGATGTGAGAGTTCTGAAGCAAATGAAGGCACATATGACCTGTTAGCAGCACCCCTGGGCCACTTGGGAGTAGGGCTTATGACACAGTTTGGTGGTGACAAGCCTACTGGGAAACCATGATGAAAGCATCCCCCTACACACACACACACACACACACACACACACACACACAGGTGTACACGTAAGAACTTAAGGTGAGGGCCAGATGACACCCTTGGGTCTAGTTCCTGAACATTCTGTGGGTTATAGGGAAAGACACCAGAGACATATCCAAAACTCTTACCAGCTCTTGAATATATAAGTTATGAAATGAAAATGAATCCCTTTATACTGTCACACTGGGTGTCTTGTTCTTACAAGCTGCCACAGCTTGCCCCCTCTGCCCTGTAGCAACGGAATTACTCAAACCTTTCTTTCCCTCTCATATGATTGTAAGCTTTCTTGGGCTAAGAGGTGGTTCCCATCCTTATATGTATTTATCCTTATCCTTAGGTATTTATATTTGCTTTATTCCATATCCTTATCCATCCTCATTCTTCATCCAAGTGCAGTTTCCTTTGCTTTAGCAGGCACATGGTAAGCACTTCCTGAACTGAACTAAATCTTTGACAGCAGACTGTAAGAGCCAAATACAGAGCATTGTTCTGGCATCCCAGCTCAGAGCCCCCTTCAGGAAAGTCTGATGTCCTTTCCTCTTAGGAACCTGTGATCCCTGGAGGGAAGTGTCTGCAACATTCTTGAGAATGACTTGCAAGCCAATAAAAAGAAATCCCATATCAATAAATAAAGCCCCCGTGTTGTGTCCCCTCAATGTTGATGGAGTACTGATAGGTCAGTGGGTTTGGAGGTCCCTTTGCTTTCGACATTAGGTAGAAACTTCCAAAGCTTCTGCGGAAGAGTTCAGTCAAATAGGGCGCCGGGGCAAGGTTAGAGTTTGTGGGTAAGGGCCCTATCTCTCTCCCTCACGGACCCTACAGACCCTCAAGCACCCTGATCCATGAAGTGCCTGACTGTAATCATCTTTTGAAATGTGAACTTCGGAAAGAAAAACTGACGAAATGCTAGGATGCTATGATCCTGCACGTTGCCCCGAAATGAACTGGAGCTCCTACTGGGGGTTTTGTGCACCATTGCCCTTGTCTTGCCCTTGAGGAGTTCTCAGTTTAGTGGGGGCTGTGTGGGACCCACATGGACGCAGCACCAGTACAACTTGATCAGGGCTGGCATCTGTGGAGAGACCAAGGCAAATGGACCAAACTTATGTGGGAGGAAGTAATGTGGATTCATGTGGCTAACAAGAGAGAGACAAGCCTCTTACCCCAAGTACTCATTAATCCCCCCCCCCCGTTACTTTATTTATTCATTCAGACTTCTTTGACAAGGGACACAGCTAAGCATTGCATGAAATATAGACGAATGGCTTGTCATTTGTTACCTTGAGAAGCTGATAGTTTAGTGAAGGAGAGAGATATGTGAAAACCTCTAAATCAGTAAGAAGAGATGGAGTCTCGAAGAGGCAAAGAGGAACCTAGCAAGGAACCACTTGTTTTCTTTTACCTGAGGAGATCCCAGAGTCTCTCTGGATCTGGTGGGCTGCCATGGGAACCCTAAGCTCACTTCCTGGTGTATTTGGATATGTGGGCTGAAGGCTACTTCAGGCAGAGGGCACAGGATTAAAAAGACAAAGGAGTTAGAAAACTCGGGTGTGTCAGTGACTTTCTCCTATCACTTGCCTCTGGGGTGGAGTGGGAGAGAAGAGGAGAAGAGGGCAGGGGTGGTAACGAGAAATCTGGAGAAGTAGGAGGGGCTGTATGTGCTAAAGAGACTCTGGCAAATGGGCTGTGGGGGGCAAACTGTGTCTGCTTAGCTATTTTGCCAAAGGGCAGCTCTGCTTAGGAATCTGAAAAGAAAACTGAGATTATTTATGTGCTACCACTGGCAATACGTCGGAGGCCAAGAGGAACGGAGAGTTATTGAGCTAGTTCAAAGCAATCTCGATTATTGAAAATGAATGAAATTGAATTCCACTTCCTACAGAGTCATTTATTGAGAGACAAAAGCAATTAATATTGAAAATAAAATAATTGTGAACTTCTGAACTAAATTACCATGCAGATATAATGTACTGTCTCATCAGTCTTTAAATACTTCATGTATTAGAAAATTGTAACACCAGTCTCTGAACTGGGGTCCTCAACATTATTAGCATTTATTCGCTCTGCTTTTGCCAGAGAGCGATTTTCAAGAGTCACAAATTAAAAGCCAAAGTTTCAGAAGTGTTATTCCAAATGTAAGCTTCACAACCATGTTGAGGTATGGGATTTCAGTTTGTAAATTAATGCTGGCTTTTGGTGTATTAAATACAAAACAACAACAACAACAACAACAAAAAACACAAACACAAAATCTGAACAACCCTGAACTTGTAAGGTATACCCACAGTTAGTTAACAGTCATTTTGGGGTATCATTGCAAATTTGGCATCGTCACGCGGTATATACTGCCAAGTACCATGGATGCATTTGATGGATGATGCTGTCATGACCTCAAGCATCTTGTGTCACTGAGTTATATACTGAGGGCCCTTAAGAACTGACAGTACCATGTGTGTACAGAGATGGCACATATACTGTAAGTCACACAAGGTCCAACTGGAACCACTGTTTTGGGAGAATAGTATAGGGTCTTGATGAGAACTGGTCACCCATTTTTCTTATTCGTCCCGGCTCAGGGAAATGAGCTGTCCTAGGTAGGCTTCCCCCAGCACAGCTGATGAGGATTGAGGAATATATTTAGGAAGAGCTGGAACAGAGCGGGACTGGAAAAAAGAAGCAGCCAACAAAGGGACAGTATCAGAAAAAGTTTCCAAAGAGGAAGTTAGGTCCTATCTTGCTAGGCAGCTCTGGAACAAGTGTGGGACATACCCCAGAGTCCTCATCACCAGGAGCACTCCATTGGCATATTTATACTTCTTGTATCTGATGATCAGCCCACAAAATTATAGGTGCTGCCTGCTGATGTGAAAGCACACGAGGAAACTGGTCTGAACAAAGATGGGAAGGGATGTGAGGGGATGTGCACAGTGCCCTGAAAGTAGAGTATGCAAACTAGAAGAGGAACGCCTCTGAATAGCCAGAGATAGGCTCATCTAGAAAGGAATTGATATTCGGCCATCAAGAGTACTGGCTCAAAAATACATTAGAGTGCACAATTAGACCTATAGCCACTAGTTTGCAAATTCAAATGTCTAAAATAAATGGTCTTAATATGGGTGTAACTATGGTTTGGACATTGATAGAAGACTTTCCAGAATATAGAAACCAGGCATAAAAAGCAAAGACTATCAAACCCTCTAGAGTCCTGCCACCTGTTTAAAAGTTGGGAGCATCTATTACTCTGACAGAGTAATAGATGCTCTTAGTATCCATTGTAATAAAATCTTTAGTATATGCCTAACACTTGCTTATTCATTTAATAATGACATATATCTCAGGGAAAATAAACCTTTATCTTGGTTGAGGGTTTTGCCATCAGCATTTTGGCAGGATAGGATTCTTTTAATTATTCCACAAAATATGGTGTTGTCTTTTAAAGACAAAATGCTGTCTCAATGCAGAGCTTCTGTTAATCCTCAGGATTTCCTTAATGGCCAATAACCCGCTAAAGTCCATGTAAATCAATTACTAGGCCTGGAGGTAAACCACACCATCAGTGTATAAGCCTTTGTTGTTAGATCTGCACCAGGTTGTATTTCATAATGGCATTCTCAAGTGTTTATCCGACATACCAGGACAGTTTTGGGTTTCCATAGTGATTTACCCTCAATTATCAGGCAGGTCACTAAAATGTTAGCTTCTAACCTTAAAGCTTATGAGCTAGTCTGAATGATTCCACTGTTACATTTAAGCTTTGCAAGTGTTTTGGCCAGAGACTTCTGTGCTTATTGCATTCAACACAGACACTAGGTCCTATTGACCGTTACAAACCAGTTGGGGATAGACGTTTCAGGAATGCTTTGCAGTAAGCACTCTTGTGTGATCAGGACTTGAAGTAAGATATTCCATTGTTAAGGGACTTAGGGTTACCATCATAATCTTTCCAGTTGTGTTTGAGAATAGGAGTTGGCTCTTGATAGCCCAATTACTTTTCCCCCCAATTAAAATTTAAAACAAAAATATTTATCCTGGAGACTGAATTTTAAATCTCGACTCTTTTAGAAAAATCATAAGCAAAAATAAGTATGAAAATAAAGCCTCAGTCTAGGCTGGCTTGCCTCACTGCCTGGATTTGCCAGAGAATTGAGTAGTTTTCCACTTCAGTTTTTGCTTTGAAGACTTGGCATAGGAGAGGCTTACTCATTCACGGATCCTATGGGATGAGAACAGCTTCAAAGGAAAAATGAGAAGGACTTCTTTTGTTTCAGCTTCTTCATCTTGGAATTATATTTGTGCATGCTTTTATATTTTAAGAAGATGATGAACTTTTGTTTCAGACTCACTGGAGGAAGACTAGTCCAAATGATGGAGAAAGCTGAACTGTCAATTATTTTAAAAAAGAAAGAATATTTTTACTGTGAACCATACTTTTATTGTGGAGCTTGACCAATACAGACCTTTTAGAAGAGCTCTGAAATGGAATCACTGCTTAGCTAAGAATAGTTTCTCTAGAATTGGTTTAAAAACATGTTGCTTTGGAAGCCTGTCTTTATAGGTAATATAAAGATAGACTTCTGAACAATCAGAATGTATCAATCAGTATGTATAGTTTTTTTTTAAACTAAACTCTTTCTTGATATCACCCAAGCTAATGCTTAATCATGTACTTTCACTTTGTTCAGGTTGTAAAAAAAATGGCTTTCAGCATGAACTTCCTGCCCATTAACTTTCACCTAAATGGCACTAGGGTGCCATTTGGTTAATTATATTTGGAGTTCAAAGTTTTGATTATGGCTGATTTATCAGATGTAATCTTTTAAAGGCATAAAATTAAATAATAGGCAGTACATGTAAGGAAGATTAACTTTTCCTAAATCATCAAGATTGATGGTCTTGTTTTTCACAAATATACTAGATGCTGATATAGTATACTTTGCTTTTGTGTGTTAGGTTATGTAAGCTCCAAGTGGTTAAGTTCTGGGAATATTGTGCCAACCCATGGGTCCCAGGAACAAACTGAACCAGTCTAAGGACTTTTGATTTTAAGATGTTATAAAGCTTAAGTAGCTTTGTTCTTTTATCTAGTCCCACTGAACTATTTAATGAGATCTGTGCTAAATGAAGCAAAAAGAGAAAACTAGAGCTTGGATGGACACAAAACCAAGTAAAGGCAAATAAGCACAATTGTTATCATTTGTTTTAAAAAAGAGTAAGCAAACAAAAAACTTGGAAATTAAAGATCTGAGGTCCCTGGATGGCTCAGCGGTTTAGTGCCTGCCTTCAGCCCAGGGCGTGGTCCTGGAGTCCCAGGATCGAGTTCTACGTCGGGCTCCCTGCATGGAGCCTGCTTCTCTCTCTGCCTATGTCTCTGCCTCTCTCTTTCTGTGTCTCTCATGAATAAATTAATAAAATCTTAAAAAAAAAGAAATTAAAGACCTCAGAGAATGAGAGGGATGTGAAGGGATTGATGATCTTATTGCTCATTATCACTAGTTTTCATTTTCTTCAATACAAAGAAAAAATTCAGTTGATTATGCACCAGATCAAAATTATTAGATTCAGTAGAAAGGAAACACATACTGAATCCTTGAAATGACCAACTCCTTGAAGGTCTGATTATATAGCTAGGCATAATCTAGACATTTAAGTTATTTTTATAACTATAATTTACTACTCCTAAATAATTCTTACGGTAAACATAATATGTGATCCATGCAGTAATCTTGAAAATTACCAAAAGATCTACCTATAAATCTTTCAACAAGAGGTAACCAGAATTCACGTTTTGGCAGGTATCCACCCAGTCACTTTCTAACATGTGTAAATATTTATACATACGTATTTTTATAAGAAATAGAATGCTACTATACATTATTTTACAGCCGTTTTCTACTTTTTAGAATGAACATTTCCTCATGATCTTTTATATTGTTTTACATTATAATTTTAATGTCCACATGGTACTTCATTACATCGTTGCATCTCACTTGCACTCACCCAGCCAGTATTTACTTACATTTAAGATTCCAGGTTTTTATTTCTCTAAATAATGGGATGCCTGTCCTTTTCCTTACCTTTCATTATTTCCTCAGGGCATACTCCTAAAAATGGAATTTCATGGTTAAACTCTTAAGGCTTTGGATATATGCTTAACAATATCCCCTCAAAGGATCATACTGATGCATATACTTCACTAGCTGGAAATGTGTCCCCTCTCTCCATATATCGCTTGAACTGGATTCTTGTTTTGATTTTTAACTTTTTGTCATTGAAGCAGTCACAAAATGATTGTGAGAATGACTACTTTTATCTTATGTGATATTTAAATATATGTTTAATGACTTAGGATTTGTAATGTTGTTTTAAAATAAAACTATAAACAAAATCTAATTTAGAGGAAATGGGATCTGAGCATTCCGAGGACAAAGTTCAAGGTGATGATCTTTACAAAAGCAAGTCAACAAATTACAAATAAGAACATAAATAGAATGGGAACAAAAAAAGAAGTCCTGCTTAGAGAAAACAAGTTTGGAATCAGGGTAGAGAATCTTTATCCCCAAGAATTATAATTTGTTTTGTAATCTGATGAGAAATTTACTTCTAGATGGAGTTTTGAAAATATGATGGTATCTTAGAATTCCTGTGACTATTCTCTTTAAAGAGATTATAGTGAAAAAAATCTGAGAAGTGTGAATGGTCTGTGAAGACTATATTCTAACAAAAATAGTAAATAGGCTCTCCTGCAAACATCTCTGCTTATGACTGGTAGTTATCGAAATTAAATGATACAAAGAAAATTGAGTTGCCATGTTAAATACAGTGATAGAATGTTAGAATTAAAAGGAATTTGAAAGATTGTCTAACCCAGCTCCTTATTTTACAGATGAAATAGAGTACTGCAGAGATGATGTGATTTGCCCAAGGAGCCATACCTGGTGAGTAAAGAAAGAAGAAATAAATGAATTTGATCAAGTAAACATGATAAATGTCCTGGGTGTAGATAGAGAACTAGATTTGGGTTTCCATTACTAGCTGTGGGGAAAAAGCAGAAATTTTGTACAGACATGAACATAGATGAAGCATTTGGGCAAGGAAGAATTGACCAAATTTACTGTTACCCTGACAAGTCAAAGACTTGCATCACACAGATCCTCTTAAAATTCATGTTTTCAGATGTTTAGCAAAGCTTGGCTAGGCATGACTGTGCTAGAATGGTCCTGAGATTCCTCAAGAAAAGATTAACATCCTTGGCATGGAACTTTGCAATAAAGGAAACACTATAGTTTAATTCATAGTGATTTAAGAAGATGGAAGATTCTTGAGAGAAGAAATCTAATTATGGTGAAAATAAAATTTCATTTGCCCATCATTTCCTCCATTATTCATTAGAAAGATAAGTATGTACAAGGAAGAGCAAAGAGAAACATGAAAGTGTACTGGGGAAAAAATAAGGAATTGATGTAATGAATGCTATTTAACTATGAATTTCTCATATTGTGATCATATTTTAACTTAATCTTCAAGTGAACCTATTGGGTAAATTCAATTGGTTATTTTAAAACAGAATTCCTATAGCAGTTCCAAATAACTTCATTGCTTTTTCTAATTCATTTGGAATTTAATGCATTTTTTAATGACCTAATAACTTTGTTTTCTTCTCTAGTTGGTAGAGTTATTTAATGCATTTCTTAATGACTTTAATAACTTTGTTTTCTTCTCTACTTGATGGAGTTACATATTCTAGTTATAAACTTTAAGATTTGAACGCAGCTTTCTTCTGCTTTATTTTGTTGTTGCTTTTTCTTATTAGGAGCCAGCTCCTTTCATCCAAATTTAAATGTAAACTGGAATAATTCTAATAATGCTGCAGTTTCACACCAATATATTGATCTCTTTCATTTTATATTCCTGAGAGCAAAGCATTTTATGCTTATTAAAGATTATTACTAATGATTATGGCACATAATTTAGAGAAAAAAGTTAAAATGACTCAAGCTGATATAATGTTCATTTTTGAGAATAAGTATGTGAATAAAGTCAAAACATTTTAGAAAATGAACTTCTCCAACTTGATAATCACAGTATATGTTATAATGAAACTGAAATAATTAAAACGTTTTGGCACTGGCTTTTGAGTAAAGGAGATTGGTGGAACAGTCTAGAATGAAATCTGAAATATAGGAATTTCATGTAGGATAGAAGTGATATTTCAACTTAGTAGGAGAAATGACAAAAGGGTGAAGTAGCGAAGAGAAAAACAGACAACATAAAAATATAAAATATCTTTACAACAAAAGACAAAGCTAAAAATATAAAATATCTTTACAACAAAAGACAAAGCTAAAGCTTTTTTGTCAACAAATAGGGAACATACACATGTAGACACATCCATAAAAATAGGATAAACAATTCAGTGGGAATATAGACAAATAATATGAATTGGATATTGCCCAAAGAAATATCAATGGCCAATAAACAAAATGGAAAAAAAGGACACAAGGATACTAATACATATATATATATATATATATATATATATATATATATAGTATTTTTATTTTAGACTGACAAAATGTATGCTTAATAACTTAAAACATCAAGCAATGGGGAGACCATAGGAACATGTCTACTGCCTTTCATTGTAGATGGAAATGTGAAGTGAAACAACTTTTCTTGAAGTGAAATTGGCCACTATCTACTAAAATTCCAGTAATAGGTATCCTATCACTCAACTGTCTAATTTCTTAGAAAATAACTCTTAGAGATTACTCAAGTTCCAAAGGTAGATGTTCAAGATGTTCATTGTGCTTTGTTTGTAATAGGAAAAAAAAAATAAAATAGAAGACTTGCTAAATAAATCATGATGCCTCAAAATACAGAAATGATCTGTAGTTTTTATGAAAATACAGTAAATTGACATCAGATGACATGATAATATGTTGATGGTGATAAATACTATATACATTGCATAATCTTGTTTCATTAAAATAGTACCTTGTAATTTAAAAAGTACTTGTCTCTGGGTATGGAATTGGAGAAGTAGGTAGGTTACTTATTCATTTATATATAGTTGACACACAGTATATTAATTTCAGGTGTACAACTTAGTGATTTGACAAGTTTATGCATTATGTTTACCAGAAGTATAGCTATACATGTCCCACTGTATTGTTATTACAACATTATTGACCGTATTCCTCATGCTGTGCTTTTTATTCCCATGACATACTCATTCCATAATGGAGGCCTGTATCTCCTTCTTCTTTTCACCTCTTCTGCCCAACCCCACCCTCCCCTCTGACAAACATCATTTTATTTTCTGTATTTATAGTTCTGATTCTGCTTTCTGTTCTTTTTTTTAATTCCATTTGTGAACGGAATCATATGGTATTTGTCTTTCTCAGTCTGACTTGTTTCACTTAGCATAATAACCTCTAGGTCCAAGATGTTGACTCAGAAAGCAAGATCTCATCCTTTCTATGGCTGTATTAATATTCCATTGTGTGTATGTGTAAACATACATATCACCTTTTCTTTATCTATATTGATAAAAAAGAGATTAAACTGTCACTATTTGCAGACCACATGATACTACACATAGAAAATCCTAAGGATTCCATCAGAAAACTATTAGAAGTAACAAATTCAGTGGAGTGGCAGGATACAAAATTAATATCCAGAAACCAGTAGGATTTCTAAACACAGTGAAGTTGCAGAAAGAGAAATTTTTAATAATACCATTTACAATTGAGTCAAAAAGTATAAAATACCTAGGAATAAATTTAACCAACGAGATGAAAGACCTTATTTGAAAACTAGAAAAAACTGATGAAAGAAATTGAGGATGACAGAAATGGAAAGATATTTCACACTCATGGATTGGAAGAATTAACACTGTCAAAATGTACATATTACCCAAAGCTATCTACAGATTCAATACAATCTCTCTGAAAATGGCAAGGGTATTTTTTGCAAAACTAGAACAAGTGACACTAAAATTTGTATGGAATTACAGAAGACCCAAACAGCCAAAGGGATCCTGAGAAAAAAGAACAAAGCTGGAGGTATTACAATCCCAGGTTTTAAGATATACTGCAAAGCTGTAGTAATCAAAACAGTATGGTACTGGCACAAAATAGACACATAGATCAGTGGAACAGGATAGAGACCCCAGAAATAAATCCACATATAATCAATCTATAGCAAAGAAGACAAGAATGTACAGTGAGAAAAAGACAATGAAACTGGACTACTTTCTGACACCATACACAAAATAAACTCAAAATGTATTAAAGACTTAGACATGAGACCTGAAACCATAAAAATCCTAGAAGAGAAAACAGGCAATAATTTCTCTGATATCAGCTTTAGCACTATTTTTCTAGATATATCTCCTAAGGCAAGGGGAAACAAAGCAAAAATAAACTGTTGGGACTACATCAAAGTAGAAAGCTTTTGCACAGCAAAGGAAACCATCAACAAAACAAAAAGACAACCTACCAAATGGGAGAAGATATTTGCAAATAATATATCCTATAAAGGGTTAATATCTGAAATATATAAAGATCCCACACAATACAACACCAAAAAAAACCAAACAGTCTGATTAAAAAGTGGGCAGAGGACCTGAATAAACATTTTTCCAAAGAAGACATACAGATGGCCAACAGATACATGTAAAGATGCCCAGTATCACTCATTATCTGGTAAATACAAGTCAAAACCATGATGAGATATCTGCTCATGCCGGTTAGAATGGCTAAAATTAAGGAGACAAGAAACAAGTATTGGTGAGGATGTGGAGAAAAAGGAACCCTTTTCCCTTTAGGTGGGAATATAAATTGGTGCAGCCACTGTGGAAAACAGTATGGAGATTTTTCCAAAAGAAACTTTTTAAATTAAAAATATAAATGCCGGGGATCCCTGGGTGGTGCAGCGGTTTAGCGCCTGCCTTTGGCCCACGGCGTGATCCTGGAGACCGGGGATCGAGTCCCACATCGGGCTCCCGGTGCATGGAGCCTGCTTCTCCCTCTGCCTGTGTCTCTGCCTGTGTCTCTGCCTGTGTCTCTGCCTCTCTCTCTCTCTCTCTCTCTCTCTGTAACTATCATAAATAAATAAATTTTAAAAAATATATATAAATGCCGTCTGATCCAATAATTCCACTATTATTTACCCAGAGAAAATGAGAGCAGTAATTAAAAAAGATAAATGTGCACCTGTAAATGCACTTGTTTATTGCAGCATTATTTATAATAGCTAAGACCTAGAAGCAACCTAAGTGTCTGTCAATAGGTTATTATCTTACTGTCTGTTTTTAATATGTATTCTGGTTAAAGGTGCTTTTAAATGTATTATATTTTTCAAATGAAATATATAATTAGCATATAAACATGGAAAATAATAAAAAAGTGAATGTAGAACAATAAAAATAATGGGTACCGAATCTATTTTAGTCTTGTGGTAACTCACTGCATAATTACAATTTTTGTTTTTTTAAGATTTTATTTATTTGTGAGAGAGAAGCAAGAGACAGAGCATGGGCAGGAGGAGGGGCAGAGGGAGAAGCAGACTCCTCACTGAGCAGGGAGCCCAAGGTAGGGCTCGATCCCAGGACCCTAAAATTTTGACCTGAGCCAAAAGCAGACGCTTAACTGAATGAGCCACCCAGGAGCCCCCCAAATTATGTTTTGATATATAACATAAAATGAGTTATCTTCACTGAAATGTATATCTTCAAGAGATTTTACCCTTAGGTATATACCCAAGGAAAATGAAAATATGGCTGCACAAAATTTCTTTATACATGTTTATGAGCATTGTTCATAATTAGCCAAAATATGGAGACCACTCAGGTTTTCAATGATGATAATGGATAGATGTGGTACATCCATACAATGGACTATTACAATAATAATAAGTAAGGTACCAATGCATGCCATAACCTGAATAAACCCTGAAAACAATATGTTACATGAAAGAAGCCAGTCGCAAAAGAACACATGTAGGATTTAATTTATGTGAAATGTCTAGAATATGTAGATATAGAGACAGCAAGTAGATTATTGGTTGCCTGGTGCTGAGGCTAGAAGTAGTAAGAGAAGGAGCTACTGCTAATGTGTGTGGGCTTTTTTGGGGGAAAGATAAAATTATTGTAAAAGTAGGTCCTGGTGATGGCTGCACAACTTTGAACATATTAGAAACACTGAATTGTGCACTTCATATAGGTGAACTTTATGGTCTATGGATTATCCTAATAATGACTTTTCAAAATACCTAACTTCCCTTGGATATTTTAGACAATTTCTGAGATCCTTTCTCAGAGTAATAAAGATTAAGAATAATGGAGTGTTTCAGTAATCTGCAGTTGAGTCTGAAAGGTAACATAACCTTTTAATAGCCACAGAAGATTTCCCAGAAGCTGGGATCACACAGTGGTTGTACCAGCCATAAGTTAAGCCCTACAGAAAGGAAAGTATTTTATGCCCCTTTCAGTTCTCCTCCAAAACTTCTGATTCTCTTGATAAGAGAGGCTATTTGATGGCATTTCATCTGCTGTGGCCCTTTTTAACAAAGATAGACTAGTCCTGACTCTCGGAGCTAACCTCAGATCACACCATCTAACCAGGACTCAATTAAATTGTTTCCATGCTTTTTATTTTTTATCTTCTACATGAGGTCCATGAAGCTGATTTATGGCTTTTGGAAGATTATAACCGTCCATCTTAAACACATTTATTCAAGTAAAAAACGAGTGTGCTAACCTAAAGAGAAATAATGAAAGTTGTTGACCTAAAAAGTCAAAATGTGTGCTAATGGAATCAGTTTACCTAAAGTCTGAGGAACAATTTAAAGACTAAGCAGTCATAAAATCTTGGAGTCTAAAGATGTCTGTAGATGATTGAGTTCAAGACATTTGTTTTATAAATGAGGTAACACAGACCCTGGCAAGTTAGGGACTTACACAGGTTCACATTTTCAGACCAGGCCTCAAGATAAGAAAAGTGCTGGTAACTAAGACAAGGTCTCAGAAGAAGGTGTGGGTTGGGTGAACTGAAGCAGTGTTGTTAACTGCTCCATGCTTTAGCGATGCTCAGTTAGGGAATGCTGTGATTACCAAATTCCAGGTTACAACTGTCTCCCTATTTCTAGTTGCATTGGGTGTTTGTGAACTTTTGTTGTCAGACGCAGCCACAGAACTACAGAGGGAGGGGGGTTATGAAAGCCAGTGGGGAGGAAGGGCAGGCCTATCTTGCCTTTTTGTAAATGCCAAAGCTAATTTCAATGATTGCTTTAGCGATATAATGATAACCAAGATTAAAGCAAGCAGGAATCCACTTTAGGATATGAGAGCTGGAATTTTAGATTTCATTATAAGATTGGCATTTCAACAAAATAGTAATATAATGGCAATGGATTTCCATTTTTTCTCCATTTCTATTGAAATATTATCTCATAAATATACTTTGATACAAAAGAGATCTCTCAATTTCATGAGAGCCCTATTTTATTCTTATGCTGACTTATCCCTAAAATATCTTTTTGATGTACAGCTTCAATATTCTTTCCAATGTCCATGACATCAGCAATCAAAAATGGCATTAGTTTTAGTTTTTTTCACATATAGTTGTAGGTTATCCAAAAAAAAGAAGAAGAAGAAAGAGTTCCTGCTTAGTGCTCACTGAAACATCCTTCTGGTATTATCAAGAGATGTTTCTGGTTAATGCAGCTAATTCTTCCAAGAGGAGGAAAAAAAAATACCATCCATGAAGGGAGGCAAACTTGCCCACTACTATTCTAAAATGTATGTAAGGTATACAGGGAGGGAAGGAATACTTTTTTTTTTTTTTTTACATATTAGTATTTCTTGTATTAAAGGAAAGGTCGTGTTTTCCCAGATTCTGTTTAAGAGATGGAAGTTGTGAGACCACGCAACTGGATGCCAGAGTTCTGAATCTCTCTATCCTGCTATGCTTATAGGTCCACGTAGTTAACTGCAGACCACATCCACAGGGGTCAGCCTTCCCAGGCCCCAGGAATGAAATCTTTCACCCACCAAAACTGTTAACTTATAAGGGTACTGATCAATGAGGATCATTTAGTTGGAGAAAGTAATAAATCGGTTAAGTATGCTTGATTTTAAGTACCATTCTGGAACCTCACTTTACTTTTAATTTTTTCTCCCTTCTGGAGTTACTCTGACATTCTTATAAAGTTTTTGTTAGGATGTTACTTATGAAAACCCCTTGCGAAGAATCTGACATTCACCTGGTTTGCATATAACTCCTATCTACATCAAATACTACTTCACGGAAACTTTAGCTTTTTGAAATACTGGCATTAGAGAATTAATCATTGGGTTAATAACCATGCTTTTTCTCTAGATGGTCCATTTTTTTAAAAAAAAGATGAATGCTTTGTTACACAAAGAATGTGTTAAATTACAGCAAAAACATAAATGAACCTTTGAAGTAGATTAGCAGCACTAGCTGGTGTTGATAGTGTTACACTGATTCTAGCATTATAGAAGTATTTTCACTAGGCATGCCACATATTCTGATCAATTTCTGTTGCTATACCTATGATCAATTAACAACCATGACCAACATATAGACATGAATATGATTGTTTCAGCCAAAGCATGACCAGAATTCCTGGCTACTTTCCCTATCATGGTGGATAGAAAATAAAAGTCCCTTAAATAAATGTGTAGTTAGGTAATATTCAGTACCATACCTGAGGCTCTAGGTTGTGAATGTCCTGTATAAATCAGCCACATATGTGAAAAATAATGCCAAGGCTGGCTCATGGATGAAAGACATTGGTAGCTTGACCCAGGAGGAGGAGGAGCTACTGTTACTTGGTACAGCTCATGGTATCCACACTTTGGCCTTTGAGATTGCTCTCAAAAAGGATTCTGTAGAATCCCTCCCTCTAAACAATAAAGGAAACATTTTCTTTTTTTATTTTTAAGATTTTACTTATTTATTCATGAGAGACACAGAGAGAGAGGCAGAGACATAGGCAGAGGGAGAAGAAGTTTCCCTGCGGTGAGCCTAATGTGGGACTTGATCCCAGGATCGTGAGATCACAACCTGAGCCAAAGGCAGACACTCAACTGCTGAGCCATCCAGGTATCCCAGGAAACATATTTTTAAGGAATAATTTTTAAAAGGAAGAAATTGGTACTGCTTTCCTCTATGATCCATTAACTAGTCTGGCAATGTGCTCTACTCGCCACCCCCACCCGAACACAAGGATGAAAAAGTTGGACAGTGCCAGCTATAGAATAAACATTTTTTTTCTGAATGACCCACAGCTCCCTCATTACTGTGATGTCTAAAGAAGCTGCTGCCTTTTCATTTTAATGTGAGAGACATAATTTTCTTGTTGTTTTCCAAGGCTGTCAGATAATAGACAAATTGCCTTTGATAAAACATGCTTTCAATTTCTCCAGTGTAATAATTCAATTTTCATTTTCATAAGGGATTGTTTATTTTGATGGCTTGAATTGGTTGACTAGGATGTCAGTGTCTAGTGCTCATCAGTAAAGATTGTAGTGTGAGTTATAATTCAGGAGAGCATATGTTACTCTCAAATTTATTATGTACAAATGCTTTTCTGTGTTTAATTCTTGAAAATCAGGAGTGACAACTCATTTGAGGAAATAATTTCTCTTGGTCTGTTTCTCTCTAAAAGTCACTTAGACACAAAGACAATTTGTGCAACTATTTATTCAAGAATTTGCACAGTGCTGTTTATTGAAGAGATATGGGTTCTAACTCCTGGAAATTTCAACTCCTATAATTCCTGCAAATGGCTCATGTTCCTCTTCTTTACGTCACTACCCTGACTGTGTGTATGGACATACATACCTTTCTCTCTTGCTGTATCAATACATAAAGCAGACCTCAAAAGAACTTTAGTTTAAAAAGAAATAAATGAAAGTAGTATATATACATTGTAGAAAATTCTAATATCAGAAAAATGTTAAAATCATCTGTTAAATCCCTGTTTACTTCTTTGTCCCCATCTTATTTAAATCTCTTATAATTAAGAGATTAATATCTGAAAAGTTCTTCTGTTAACTATCTTATCTTATCCAGTCATGTATTCATTGTGCTAAGGCAGAGGAATCCAGCACCTTAGTATGATGCTGTGCCATCCTTCCCCTAAGCCCTGCCCTAATTCCAGTCAACAGCTGGGCAAATAGTGAACCCCTAACACACACCAGACACCCGTGTGAGGACACACAGGTGAATAATTCATAGGTCCTAACTAGCAGATATAGATAGACATGAATGTGTTGAGGAAGTGCCCTAGCAAGGGTCTGGCTAACCTTGAAAGGCAAGCATTTCACATAGCTTATAGAGGGAAATGTCTGCCTGGAGAGACCATTTGAATGTTCTTGGTATATGAAAGATGATCAAAACCATATGCTCAATTATATTCCCTAAAAAAGTATAGAGAAGAGAAGTAAACACAGTTCCAAAATTTGGAGACCTCTAATGGTTGGCAGGAGGAGGTGAGCTGTGAAAGAAATGAAAAAGAAACAGAAGTAGCTGAAAAACAAGAAAATGTGGTATCCAGTAGGCACAAGAAGAGAACGTTTCAAAATGGAGGAAGCGGTCCATTGGATATAATGCTATTTGTTAATAAGGTATGAAAGATGATCATTAGTTTCAGCAACATAAGTGTTATTGGTGACACTGACAAGAGCTGTTTTATGAGATGTTAGCAAGAAACCAGAGAGGAGTAAGTGCAGAGGCATTAGCAGAATCCCTAAATGCCTTTTATCACATTTTAACATGTTAATGTAATTATTTGGTATATGGTTCTGATGTTTCCATTATTTAAAATGTGGGCTCTGGGGATCCCTGGGTGGCTCAGCGGTTTAGCGTCTGCCTTTGGCCCAGGGCATGATACTGGAGACCCGGGATCAAGTCCCACATTGGGCTCCCTGTGTGGAGCCTGCTTCTCCCTCTGCCTGTGTCTCTGCCTCTCCCTCTCTCTGTGTATCTCATGAAAAAATAAATAAAATCTTTTTTAATTAATTAATTAATTAATTAATTAATTAATTAATTAATTAAAATGTGGGCTCCTTGTGTCTTACCTTTGATGACCCTAGTCATAGTACTATACTTACCACATACAAGGTTGTCAGTAAATACTTGGTAAGTAAATCTTGTTTCCCACAATTGCTCCTCCTTCTGGACTTCAAATTCTTCTTTCTCCTTGCTTTTCCTACATTTGATAGACTGCCAGGTTTTATCCATTTTTCTGCAACATCTCTTGATGTCACAGTTTTGGTTAGTTGCACATTAACTCCTTTTACTCCAAGAAATCAAATCTTCAGTTAAGAATTAAATTATAACCCCCAAATTAAATTATATGTATATAAAATCCCTCCCCTCCCACTCTGTATGTGTATCTCCTTCCTCCTCCATCTCCTCCCCTCCTCTCCCCGGAGTAAGTGTATGTATCTCCTCCCTCCCTTTCAACTCCTTTTCCTCCCTGTCCATCCTTTCCCTCATCTTTACCTTTTTATGAGAACCTAAATGCCGTTTTGACTCAGAACATACAAGTTGTGGAAGTAGGGAAGAATCACTAATTACCACACTTGTTTCATGGAGAGATATTTGAAAGCTAGTTTGAGGACCATAAGAGATTGACGTGAAAACTAAAAGAACAAATCTTAAAGGAGTAAAATTTGGGGAATATTTAGATTAAATAAAAAGTCTCAAATTGTTGAACAATGAAGATTCTGTGATTCTGTGTGTGCCAACTTCCCCTTTGGTTAATGACACCAAGAGAAAACAGAAGTTAGGAAGTGGGATATTAGCTCTTCTTCTCTTTGTCCCATCCATGGCGATGCTTTAATCCTTAGGCACCCATTAACTAAATGGATTTGACTGAGCTTCTGTGTCCGGTGGTGCAGTCCCTCAGCGCAGAGCACTGCCTGGGCTGCTGAAGGATGAATCTGATTGAGGCAAGAAGCACCATCTATAATGGTGGCCTCATCTATAATGGTGCCCGCCTTTACCTCCTGTAATGCTCAGGGGAGGAGCAGCTTATCTTCAGGATGGCCAATTCTTTATGGTTAGTATCAGAAATGAGCCTATCAATCAGCCACATGAGACTTTTAAAGGGGCACCAGGGCCATAAACTTTATGAAAAAGGCTAGAGATTGCATTCAGCCCTCAAGCAGATACACAATTACCCTAAACCCAGTTCAGGGCAGGGAGACTAAATCTTCTTTTTAAAAAACAAAACAAAACCTGACAAAGTCAAGACCCCCACACTCATCAAGGCTTTTAGAAGCAAAGAGATAAGAGATAGCAGTTGTCAGACAAATCATCTCTCCTATAGCTGCGCAAAGACAAGAAGAGGAAGGGCAAGGAAGGAAATGGTAGAGAGAAAGGAAAACTATTAGGCTGGAAGGGGAAGAAAAAGAAGAAAGACTAAAGAGAGATGTTTCTGGAGTCTGTAAATCCTTGCCTGCTTATGAGATTAACTCATTGATATTGAAGGGACTTGAAAAATCTCATTGATTTATTCACTGTAGGCAGAAGTTAGAGAAAATCTCATTTTCATGAGCTTCCCTTCCTATCACTCAGTTCCCTGGTGACACAGAATGTAAACCTTTTCTAAGGGTTTTCCCAGACAGTTTGACATTTTGTTGAATTAACTGGCATATATTGTACCAAATTTATATGTGGCATCTTTCCACCCAAGCAAGTAATGATTTTATGCTGAATAGAGTTTTGGGGGGTACTAGGAGAACTCTGGAAACTTTCTAGGGTGATCTTGCTTCTGAAGTCACCTGTCTGCCTTGAACACCCCCCACCCCCTATATCTCACTGCCTACCCACCTGGATATAAATGGTGAGGGCATTCTAAATCTCAGCAGGATTCTTCTTTGACACCAGAGATTGGTCCCCTGAGGCTCCCTGTGTATGCACTGTCACAATGTTTTATCTGGTAGATATCAAGAACATCTGAAATATTTGGAAAAAGGTGTGAGGAGGAAGGTTAGATGAATGAAGCATCATATTGCTGGTACAGCTGGCTCTGTTTTGATCCCAGTGGCAAATATTCCATATATAAATGTTGAGCTAAAAGTGAACAGTCTATATGTTGGTGTGTCCTCCGTTTAGGAAGCACATGCCATCTAACTACTGCTATGAATGACTGTGAGGCAGAGTATGTCTGTAGTTTCCGAGGGCTGCTGAAATGAAATTTCATGAAATGGGTGGCTTAAGATAACAAATTTATCATCTCTCACTTCTAGAGGCTAGAGGTCTGAATTCAAGTATCCATGGGCCATGCTGAAACCTATAGGGGGCAAGTCTCCACCTTTCCCATCACCCCATATCTTCCTTATGTCTTTATGTCTTCACATGACTGCCATCTTATAAGACATGGAGTCCTGTTGCATTGGGGCCCTTCTTCCACAGTGATTTTAACCTATTTATATCTGCAGTAATTGTATTTCCAAATAAGATCACATTCAGGGATTAAAACTTTTTTTTTTTTTTTGAGAGGGGCGGGGGCATAATTTAACCTGTGACAACAAGAAATGTTTGTTTGAAATCTTAACCAAATAGATCTAGACATATTTCTAGTTCAATATAATACACAATTAACTAGAAATCACTGGTATCAAAGGTTGTACTAGGTGCTGTTTGAGTTCTATGAGATGATCAATATAAGATCCTGTACACATACACACACACACACACACACACACACACACATCCACAACCTCTAGGTACCTGAATACAGCAGTATTGCATTATTAAACATCTTTCAGACAGAGATATAATTATATGAAAACTTTCATACTTTTAATACACAGGACAAAATGGATATCATAGTGATTAATAATAGTTGCTAATATTTATATAGTACAAAAACATTTGCCAGGCACAATTCTAAGTGCTTTACATTCGTATACTCTCCATGACTGTCTTGTATGGGGTGTACAAATAAGGTCAAGCCTTTTTCTTACGGAACTTATATTCTCATGGTTTGTTTTCTAGTCCCTGTGGGTCTGAATAGTTTCATCTTTGAAATGAGATTAAATGAACCTCAGGATCCTTTCGTGCATGTCTAGTGCACTAGTACTGTTGTCTCCATTACTTAGTTGCTGTAGTTTTGGGAAGATGCAGGCACCAGAGGGTTTTAGTGTTTAAAACATAGCTGGAATGGATTTCACTCTTGAAATTTCTTTGCCTTGGGTCGCTGAGTTGACATTGACCAGACTGAGTCCGCCATATTTGTTTGCGGTTTTGAGTGTTGCAGACAGAAATGAGTAAAACAGTCACTAAAATAAAAGATGGCCATTTGAAAGTAAGCTCCATGACCGCTAGAATTTCTCTCTGTTCATTGCTATTTCTGTATTGTCCAAAAGAGTAGCTGGCCCGTTAGAAGATGTTCAATAAATATTTGTAGAATGAATGGATGGCAGTAATTAGCAGGCATTTGAAACCCAAAGCTTAAATCATACCATGGAAAACAGTGTTACTGGCTTTTGGTACTTACAAACAAAATGTCCACTGTAAAATTGAAATTATATATTATGCTACTTTGGATAACTGATTTACTGAAACAAAACCACACTAGAAAGGCCAGCAATATTTCATTCCCAGACACCTAAACCAACATTAATAATCCATTACTTTGTCTGACTTCAGTGAGTGGGTAGTTTGTGTGGCATTCCTTCTTTTAACTGCTTCACACCAAAGGAGGAAAATAAACAGGAAGCTCCTTTACAACCTTAGTTCCTTTCACTTCTCCTCTGGACCACAGATTACCTCCTTTTTTGCTGGCGATATAATTAGTTGACTTAAAGGGATGATAAGGAATTATGAGATGCTGATGTCTGGCATGATTGAAAAGGTAAAAGGTGTGAGTTGGAAAATATTTAGAGAAGAAATACATTTCACAGTACAAGAAGAGATCTTGCTGAAAATCACTTTTCAGTCTAAGGTGGTGAATAAAATAAATGGTAGGACATTGGGTAATAAGCAAAAACAAAAACAAATTCCCAAAGGTGCTTGGGAGCCATCGATACAGTGTCTCACATGCTTTTGGGATCTACTGTTTTCAAGATAAATCATGCCATGAGTAACATATACTATTTGGAGAATACAAGTGGAGCATGAGCAGAACAAGCTGCCTCTCACCTTTCTCTGTAAATGCTTTCCTTTGAAAAGTTCTTATTTCTGTGTTTATATCTCCTGCTAGAAGAAGTCTGCATGAAGATTATGTGTCAAGTGGCCCGTGTGTGTGTGTGTGTGTGGTGTGTGTGTGTGTGTGTGTATATCTTTCCCAGTTCCCCTGCCTCTATGGTACAGTTTACAAACTAAAGTACATTTAATTTTAAAATCTAGAAAAATGTGGGAGTTTTTTTTCAGTGACACCTTTAAAAAAAAGAATTTTAGAGAGCTGAAGGGTGGGATGGGACAGGGGATGGGTAGAGGGAGAGAGACTGAGAATGAGAGTTTCAAGCAGACTCTGTGTTGAGCATGGACCCCGACATGGGCCTCAATCTCACAACCCTGAGATCATGACCTGAGCTGAAACTGAGAGTCAGACATTTAAACTATGCCCCCCACCCCAGGCACCCCTTTCAGTGACACATTTTCAGTCATACCACTGAGCAGTTTATCATATTACCTCAGAACAGCCAGTTGTTGGGGTTGGAGCCTAAAAAGATCTGAAATAATAAATAAGGAATGATCCCATTCAGAAACAAAGAGCCCTTTTAGGGGGGTACAAGTGAACTACCTCATAGTAATAATGTTTTATAACATCCCAAGATTCCTATATTAAGTGGATTATCGATTTGCAGATGCAAAAACGAAAAGGACAAAAGAAAAAGGGACTAATACCATTTAGAAGCCAAGACACTGATACAGGTACCTTCTTATTTTTTCCTCGAAGTTTAGCAGGCATAGAAATTACTTTGGATAGCTAAGAAGGGGGTTTCATATTATTCTGACCTATTTTTTTCCCTGCCATTTAAATACTGGCATTCCTTTATCCCAAAAGAGTAAGAGGGACAACTGAGTGATTAAGCTACCTCAGGATATGAGGTCCAAAGTCAAATATCAGCAGGAACCAGGCAAGTGATGTACATGTGAGAGATGATTTGGGAATAATAAGAGAATGCCAGAGTCATAATGAAGCAGAGAGTCTATGTTCCTTATAAAGGGGTAGTGGGATTTTTTTTTTTTTTTGGTAGTGGGATTTTTTAAAAGATTTTATTTATTTATTCATGAGAGATACAGGCAGAGGGAGCAGCAGGGAGCCTGATGAGAGACCTAGGATTACACCCTGAGCCAAAGGCAGATGTTCAACCGCTGAGCCACCCAGGCATCCCAGGGATAGTAGGATTGATGCTAGGTCAGGATGTGGCCCCAGGCTGCCAGGATGCACTAACTGTTCTCCCTGCCCTCCCTCTCAGTGTGTGGGATCACTCAAATTTAAAACACTGTACAGGCCATCAGTTTGCAATCTCTGCCTTAGGTGGTTGTCCCAAGGTTGCATCTCAGAACAGCTGTTCTGAAAGTGAGTGGTGAGGTTCCTTAGGCAAAACAGTTTGAGAAACACTGGGTTAAACAGTTAACTAGCTTTCTTGACTGCAGGGATTCTCAGAACCTTAAATGTATTACTTATAAAGTGAACCTTCAAGAGGAAGTTCAGGGTACCCATCATTTCCCAAACTGCTCTGACCTTTGGACCCCTTGCTGTGGATACTTCATCAATGTACTTTGAAGGACCATGCAGTAATTTACTTTGCAGTAAATAATGTGAGTGTAATTCCTGTAAGTGAAAATGCAAGAGGAAACTGTAGATGCAGAAAACAAACAGCCCTGCTAAAATTAAGATGCCTGTAAGTGACCTTGACAAGTTGGAAACCATGATTTCAAGCTATGGAGTAGATGGGGGAAACAATGGTGTTTTTTTTTGTTTGTTTGTTTTGTTTTGTTATCAGCTACTTTGTGAATTAGACTTTGTCAGCAATGGAGTGTTTGCGTTTTTGAGTTTTGAAGTGAGAGTGAGACTGGAGATAAAGGATAATCTATTCTGCAGAATTTGGTGAAATCTTGACTTCTGATAGTCACCCATTCAACAAATTATTTCTCATATCCCTACTGTGTGCCAGGCAATATGCCAGGCACTGAGTAGAGTCTGGGATTAAATTATTGGTCTCGCCCACACCAGTTTTAACCTAAACCCAGGAATCAAATTAAAGTATGTATTTTCAATTCATAATTTATCACAATGGAAAAGTGTAAACACAAAAAGGAATACTGTTTCCTTTCCTTCAGGGTCTTTCTGACATTAGGAAAGAGAATAGCTCGGTTCACAGCCATTACCGAGTCATAATATGACCTGACTTGGTTTGTAGTTATATAAATAGCTATGAACAATATTTGCTTCCCCATCAGATGCTGATAATCAGAATGATAGGAGTGTGTTCACTTTAGCCTGGATGATTCCTACGGACAAAATACCACTTCCCCTTCCTGTTAATTCCTAAGAATCCTCCACGTGTGTGTTCAGGCTCTGTTCTTTGTTTTTCCTCTCTGTCATTCTGAACCCCCAAATATTTATCAATACTGAAGGCCACATGCCACATGTCCATAGAGTCATCTTGGATCTTCCCACCAGAGATTGGAAGCCCATCATTCATATCTAGAACTTTCTTACGTCTGTGATTCTTTTCTCCCTTAGGTAAGAAATATTAATTCAATAATATATTCAGCAAATGTATACTAAGGGCCTATTGTGTGGACTGTACTGCTGACAATTGGGGTTGAAGTAGACGTCAAGGTGAATGAGATAGATGATCGCCAGCCAGCCTGACACTGGTAACGCAGTTGTGTATTTGAGTATGTCTCCTTCTGCATAATTGAAGCTATAGGATCACTAACTAAATGAATGATTTCATCTCCTATCTGGAGTATAGTGGCTTATACATATTTGCTAAAAAGTTTACTAAGCATGGGCTTGATTATTCCCTCATTCCTCAGTCTTAGTTTTCACTGCTATGGTTTGATAATGCTTCGACGAAGAAAGTTCATCTTCCTGGAAATCACATGTCTGTTTCATCATGAAATGCTGTTGACTACCCCTGTTTATTTGCTGTAATTTCAATTCCATTTACAGGTAAAGATCTCCTCTGTTCCTAGTCATCAGGCATAGAGACTGTATAAGATGCAGATGTGGCTTCTTCCGAGAGTTCAGCAAGTGCTTGCCACTTGACAAGAAAATTACAACTCAATTAGAGTGTGTCTACTTGTGTTTTGTCCTCGAGTTTGCTCCACTTGTTTTCCATGCAGATCCAGCTCTGTTCTCTCCTCTACCCCATCTTTCTCTGTTAATGAAAATTGTCCTTCAATCTCTGTTTATCCTTTAGCCAACAAACTAGTTTCAGTGGCAGCATTATGGTTACAGCCCACAGAAACCTTTTCTGTGCAGTAATTTAGCTGTCAGTCTGGAAGTGGTAAAGCAGCAGAAAGATGGATGCTGAGCCTGGGGCATGCCTGAGCAGATACCCTGCATGTCCCTACTTTGGATGTGCACTTATTAAAGTAGAAAGGAAAAATGCTTGCACCAATTTCTCTGGGCTATTACTGCATTATAGCTAGGGGTTTTTTTGTTTGTTTTTTGTTTTTGTTTTTGTTTTTACTGGAACTCTGCTAATTGCTAAGAACCCTCTTATTATCTATACAAAGGATGGGGTAGAGGGTGGCGATCATTTAGTGAGAGAATTGTCCTCGAATAAAAACAACTGGAAAAGCAAATGACTATGACATTTGTGGTGGAATCCCTGGATACAATAATTATATTAGCACAATGTTTTGGCTTTTTTTTTTTTTTTTTTTTTTTTTTTGGCAGGGAATAACAAAGATGAACTTGGGAATTTTCTATAGAAGAACTGGTATGTGAAATAATAATTTCAGGTCCATCCACTGACTAATGACCATGAGCAATCAACAAATTGACAAATTAACTCTCTTGACACTTTGGTTTGTAGACCAACAAGTTGTTTGATTGTGCCATTAGATGTCTGAGAGTGCTGGAAAACTCACAGTCAGCATCTGGTCATCAAAGTAAATTTTTGACCATTAATTCAGATACAGTTAATTGCATTGTATTCTCAACATACTTTATTAGGATGAACAGTCTATTCAGGATTTAAGCCCTCATAGTAATAAACCCACATTGAACAGTGTCTATACAAGTTTTTTTTTTTTTTTTAACTTGGGAGCATTATATATGGCTTATACATGGAATGGCAATTACTAGAATTCTGTGGCTTTTTTTAGACATGAATTTACCCACATGTTGTTTTCATTTCTTGAGCCCTTAAGAGAATGACAAACACTACTCTGCCCTAGTGCATACAAAGTGTGTTTTCCCCAAAACTCCTTATTGCTGAAATTTTTAGTGAATAAATGATTTCCATGCTCAAGTAGGTTTGAAAAGTTTTCTCATTGGGTTTCCATTTTTGAAGAGTCACTCTGAGCATTTGCATATCAAAGATTTTGAAGAGGTCCTACAATAAATTAAATATTTTGAGTTTGTTTTTTGTTTTGTTTTTATTGTTTGTGATTGTATTTTTTTTTTTTTTTTAGTGAAACAGAGTTCCCAAAACCTACTAAGCCACTGAAATCTTTATTCCAATCAAATCAATTACCATGTGGGAGAACAAGAGATTCTCACCCTGCTTTGAGAAGGAAGCTACCTTATGAACTGCAGTGCTTCTCATGAGGCAGAGGTTCTGAGGCTGGGATTTCTAAGAAAACTCTGGTCTAGTGTGATGAGAACTATAAATGGGGATCATGACAACCAAAGACATCAGATCTCTTTTTCCTAGTCTTTTAGATCTTTGTGTGAGAAAGCCACTTCTGTCATTTACTTTGTATCATCTATAGTAAGCCAACTCTACCTTAGGCTGAAAAACAAATATGTTGGTCTTAAAAAAAAAAAGGAAGGTGGGAGGGAACATGTGCATGTGTGACTCAGTTGGTTAAGCATCCAACTCTTGATTTCAGCTCAAGTCATGATCTCAGGGTTGTAAGACTGAGCCCCACCTTGGGCTCCACATTAGGCATACAGCCTACTTAAGATTCTTTCTCTCCCTCTGTTCCCTCCCTTCTCTCTCTCTTTTTCTTTCTCCCCTTCTCTCTCCCTCTCCCCACTTTTCCGTGTGTGTGTGTGTGTGTGTGTCGGTCTTCCTCACATGCTCAAACCCAATGTTGATCATTAATGTGCTCCTCAAATGAAGAGTTTTTGTTTTCTTAAACTATTCCTTATGAACCAGCTGAATTTGTGCAACATTTTAAATATTTCTATTAATCAAGGTATAACATACACAGAGTGAAATATGCAGATCTTCTGTGTAGAAATCAGTGAGTTTGACATGTGTACCTGTATGCAGTATCCCTGTCAAGATATATTGCCATCCCTCTAGAGTTCTCTCAGTTTGATCAAACTCTTCTCCTCCCCAATTCCAAGTCAACCTGTGTTCTAGTTTCTATTGTCATAGGTTAATTTTGTCTGTTTTCAAAGTTTATATAAATGAATCTACCATTTTTTATTCACTTAGTATAATGCTTTTTAGATTCATCTACATTGTAGCATTTTCAACAGTTTGTTCCTTTTTACCCTGAGGAATATTCCATTGTATGAATATACCTCAATTTGGCCACATATGTGTGGGTTTATTTCTGTTCTCTGTTTCATAGGTCTTTGTGTCAGGCTTTATGTGGATACCATACCATTTCTTTTTAAGTTTATTTATTTATGTTTGATAATTTCTGCACCCAATATGGGGCTTGAACTCATGACCCTGTGAGTCAAGTCACACAGGCCCCTGACTCAGCCTGCCAGGCATCCCAATACTGTACCATTTTAATTACTATAGTTTTATTATATAGTTTGAAATCAGGAGTTGTGATGCCTTTAGCTTTGTTCTTAAGATTGCTTTGGATGCTTGTGTCTGGTGTTTACCTTACTGATTATGAAGGATTTTTGTATTTATTTTTTTTTTTTAATTTTTTTTTATTTATTTATGATAGTCACAGAGAGAGGGAGAGAGAGGCAGAGACACAGGCAGAGGGAGAAGCAGGCTCCATGCACCGGGAGCCCGACGTGGGATTCGATCCCGGGTCTCCAGGATCGTGCCCTGGGCCAAAGGCAGGTGCCAAACCGCTGCGCCACCCAGCGATCCCTGTATTTATTTTTTATCAGGGATATTTGTCTGCTATTTTCTTGTGAGGTTCTGGTGCAGTGTTGGTATCAGGCTAACAAATGAGTTTGGAGTGATCCATTCCATTCCATTTTTTTTTTTTTTCAAGTTTAAGAAGGATTGGTATTCATTAGTTTGGTAGAATTCACTAAGCTATCTGGTCCTGGAATTTCCTTTGTTGGAACAACTTTTGCTAATGATTCAATTTTCATACCAGGAATTGATCTGCTTGGAATTCCTATTCCATCATGATTCAGTCTTGGTAGTTTTGTAGTTCTAGGAATTTATACATTTCTTCTCTATTGTCCAGTTTTGGGCATATAATTATTTCTTGAAGTCTCTTATGATTCTTTATAATTTTGTGATATCAGTTGCAACATCTCTTATTTTTTGAGTCTTCTTTTTTTCTTGGTGAATCTAGCTGAAGGGTCGTCTATTTTATCTTTTCAGTAAACCTGCTTAGTTACATCAACCTTTTTGATTGTCTTCTTAATCTCTGTCTCATTTATTTCCTCTCTAATATTTGTTATTTCCTTCATTATACTAAGTCTGGGCTCATGTTGTTCTTTTCTAGTTTGTTAAAGTGTAAAGTTAGATTAAGATCTTTCTTTTTCTGAAGATTTATTTATTTGAGAGAGAATGAGTGTGCACATGTGGGGTGAGGGGCAAAGGGAGAAGGAGAGCGAGAATCTTCAAGCAAACTCCCCACTGAGCATGGAACCTGAGGAGGCGTTGGAAACTATGACCCCTGAGATTATGACCTGAGCTGAAACCAAGAGTCAGAGGCTCAACTTACTGAGCCACTCACATGCTCCATCTTTGTTTCTGAGTGTAGTTGATTATCACAATGAACTTTCCATTTAGAACTACTTTTGCCACATCCCGTTAGGTTTGGTATGTTGTATTTTCATTTTTATTTATCTCAATGTATATTTCAAGTTTTCTTTTGATTTCTATTTTAACCCATTGATCGCTAGGGTGTTATTTAATCACTTTTTTGTGAATTCTCTGATTTTCTTCTTACAATTGATTTATTTTTTTAACGTTGTGCTTGGAATGGATGCTTGATGTGATTTTAATCTTCTTAAATGTACTAAGACTTATCTTGTGTCCTAAAATATCATCTCTCCTGGAGAATGTTCCATATGTGCTTGAGAAGAATGTATGAGTTCTCTTGCTTTTAGATTGAATGTCTCATAATCATCTGTTAAGTCTGTCTGGTCTAACTTATTGTTTAACACCAATATTTGCTTATTGATTTTCTGTCTGGATGATCTATTCATTGTTGAGAGTGGGACATTAAAATCCCCTCCAATCACTGTATTGCTATTTCTCACTTTACACTTATAATATTTGCTTTATATATGTGAGGCGCACAAATATTTACAAATGCTTTATCCTCTTGTTGAATTCACCCCTTTATCATTTTACAATGACCCTCTTTGTCTTGTATTACAATCTTTGTCTTTAATTCTATTCTGCCTGGTAAAAGTACAGCTACTCCAGCCTTTTCCCCCAGCCATTTTCCATTTGCAAGGAATATCATTTTTCATCTTTTCACTTTAAGTGTCTGTGTGTCCTTAAAGCTGAGGTAAGTCCCTTGTATGTGGTTTGCAGTTGGGTCTGGTGAGTTGTTGTTGTTGTTGTTGTTGTTTTTTTAATTCATTCAACCACTCTGTCTTTGGTTGGAGAATTTAGTCTGTTTATATGTAAAGTAATTATCATTAGGTATGGACATACTACCATTTTGTTAAGTGGTATTTGTTTTTGTTGTTTTGTAATTTCTTTGCTCCTTTCTTGCTCTCTTCCTTGGTGATTTGATGACTTTATTTAGTGGTATGCTTAGTTCCTTTATGTTTTGTATATCTACCATAGGTTTTTGCTTTGTGGTTATTACCATGAAGCTTATATTAAACCTCTTATATTTATAATAATCTATATTAAATTAATAAGTTAAAACACATTCTAAAGCTCTCCATTTTCACTATATTCTTCCATGTTTAATGTTTTTGATATCACAATTTGTCTTTTTATCTTGTGTATCTATTAAGATATTATTGTACTTAGAATTACTTTTTACTATTTTTGTCTTTCAACCTTCAACTAAGATTTGTAAGACATTAATTTACCACCATAAGAACATTCTATTATTCTGAATAGAACTAACTACATTTTACCTTTGCCAGTGAGATTTATATTTTCATATATTTCCCTATTACTAATCAGAACCCTGCTGTTTTAGTTTAAGAAAATCCCTTTACCATTGTAAGGTCTTTCTAGTGATGCTGAACTCCTTCAGGCTTGGCTTGTCTGGAAAACTTTTTATTTCTCCTTCCATTCTGGAAGACAACTTTAACACATAGAGTATTCTTGGCTGGCAGGTTTGTGGGGTTTTTTTTTCATCATCACTTTAAATATATTGTGCCGTTCTCTTCGGACCTGCAGTTTCTGCTGAAAAATCTATTTATGGTCTTATTGGTATTCCATTTTAAGTCATAAATTGTTCTTTTGCTGATTTTAAGATGCTCCCCATTTCTTATGACAGTTTACTCATAATGTGCCTCACTATGGATCTTTTTGGATTCATCTAATTTGGAATTCTGTGAACTTCCTGGATCTGGATGTCTGTCTCTTCCTTCTTTACTTCTTCTCTTTTCTTTTCTTTCTTTTCTTTTCTTTTCTTTTCTTTTCTTTTCTTTTCTTTTCTTTTCTTTCTTTTTCTTTTCTTTCTTTCAATGATTTTATTTATTTATTAATGAGAGACACAGAGTCAGAGACATAGGCAGATAGAGAAGCAGGTTCCCTCTGGGAAGCCTGATGCAGAACTCCATCCTAAGACCCTGGGATCACTACCTGAGCCAAAGGCAGATGCTCAACCACTGGGCCACCCAGGTACCTCTTGAAATCTATTTCTTTTCTCAGATTAGGGAAGTTTACAATGATCATTTCATCATATAAGTTATTTGCCCCTTTCTCACTCTCGTATTTTTCTGTGACACCTATGATGTGAATATTGTTCCATAAGCCCCTTAATCTAGTCTCACTCTTATTTATCCTCCTTTCTTTTCACTTCTCACTGGATGAATTCCACTGCTCTTTGAGTTGGCCAATCCTTTTTTTCCCTTCATCCCATCTACTATTGAACTCCTCTACTGACTATTTCAGTTCAGCGGTTGTATTGTTTAGCTCTGTGATTTCTACTCAGTACTTGTTAACATTTTCTGTCTCTTTGTTGAAATTCTCACTTTGTTCATGCATTGTTCTCCTGGCTTCAGTGAGCATATTTATGACTATTATTTAGAATTCTTCAGCAGATAAATCACTTATCTCCATTTCATTAAAGTCTTTAAGATTTGTCCTGTTCTTTTGTTTAGAGTATATTTCTCTGTTTCTTCATTTTTCTTGACTCTCTGTGCTGGTTTCAATACATTATATTAAAAAAGCCTCCTCTCCAAATCTTGAAAAAGTGATCTCATGTAGGAGATGAAAATTCTTTTTCAATCCTGCCCTACTTCTTGGTTGTCTTTCAAATCTTTGTGATTGTCCAAGCAGCTTCCTTTGTTCTTAGTGACTCCAAGTAGTTGAAGGTGTTCCAAGAACTGTCTGTGTCCCAAAGGGGAGGATATCAGGCTGCATCTAGAAGTAGGCTGATTGGAATTTGAACCCTATCGCAGCAGCTTTCAAAGTGGGCAGAAATACCTCTTTTAGCAGAAGACTGGGAGATGAACATTTCCGTTTGCTCCCTCTGCACTGAACTTTGGAAGAGTAGTCAGTTAAGAACTTTCTTTTTGGCTGCTATCCTATTGAACTTGTAAGCATAAGCCCCCCTGGTGGCCAAAGGCAGGCTATCAAGGGATATGTCCTCTGGGTGGCAGCCACAAAAGCTGAGGCACCAGATTTGTACCTAGCTCCCTTCTCAGAGACAGTGACAGTCTCAGGTAAGGTAGCAGGTGAGTACAAAGAGTGCCCCATCAGCATCTCCTATCTCTGAGAGGGTTGTAGTCAGCCTCTGGATATATGTTAAATTAGAAGCCTGCCCCTCAGGCCACAGCTTTCAAGATAAGCAAAAAGCCTTCTTTCAGGGAAAGATTGGGTTATTTCATCTGCTGTTTCTATACTGTGTCCAGGGCGATAGCCAGTTAAGAGCTATGTATTTGTTACAGTCATGTAGGACCCAAAGATTTGAAATATGTAGGATACCAGAGCCAGTTGATCAAGTGGGGTCCCCTGCATGGCAGCCACAAAACTGGGACAGCAGAAATGTACATAAGTACTTTTCTAGAAGATATTAGAAACCTGGAGAATATTACAGTCAGACTTTAGATGAGTTAAATTAGAAGCCTGCTCCTCAGCAGAAGCTTCTGAGATGAACAAATAGGCCTCTTTCACTGAAAGCCTGGGCACGTTTCAGTCTGTTGCCTCTTTGCTGGTTGGTTAGCCATGGTGAATCTATGCAAGTCCTTTGGGAACTATCTCTTACTTCACTGTAGCCTTGTGGGTCTTGTGGTTGCAAACCCCATTGGCTTTCAAAGCTGAATGTTTTAAGATCCTATCCCTCAATCTGAAGTCTTATTAGTTGGGTCACCAGATAGAGGGTCCAAACGCTTATGTCCTTAGAAGTGGAGAGTTTTGAATTCCCTTCCAGTTGTATGTCATTGTACATAGAACTGGAGGGAAGGGGTTTTTGGTAAGATCTTGTCTCGGATTGTCATACTCAGTTTTTGGTAAGTTTTTGTCTTATTCTCCCAATGTGTAGGAGTTTCTCTGTTAGTTTCTGGATTTCTTTCAGAAGGAGTTGTTTTGTATGGAGCTATAGATTTAGTGTGTTGATGAGAGGAGGTAAGTTCAGGAGCCTCCCACATCTTCAAATGGAACTGAAACTGCATAAACATACTCTATCATTATGAATTATACCTCTTTGTTTCTGATAATGCTCATCTTGAAGTTTACTTTGCTGATACTTATATACCCACTCCAGCTTAAAATACCTGTTTCTGTCATATTCAGTATTTTTCTCTTTTAAATTCTATGCCTTTATTTTTAAAATGTGTCACTGAGCATAGAAGTGAGACTTGGGTTTCTTGCCTAAATCCAGTCAATTTATTATTTTTAATTATTTAATCCATTTACATTTAATGTAATTATGATATGTTTGGATTTAGGTATAGCGTCTTGCTATTTATGTTATATTTCTCCCATTTTGTCTTTTCTTCCTTTCTTGCTTTTTAAAGATAATTTGGAAGATTTTTGGTATTGTTTTATCTCTAATATATGTTTATTAGCTATACTTCTTTATATTCTACTTTTGTATTGTTTTAGGGATTATAATACATGTCTTTAATTTATGCTGGTCTACTTTGATTTAATCTTATATCTCTTTAAGTATAATATTAAAAACCTTACAGTAATATCTTTCTATTTATTCCCTCCTGTCCTTTGTGTACTGCTCTCATTTCTTTTATATATTGAGTGAACCCCCAGGCATAGTGCTATTTTTATTTTAAGCAACCATTTGTCTTTTAGTAAATTAAGAAACAAGAAAGAAAATATTATTTATGTTTACCCACACATTCATCTATACAAGTGCTCTATTTCTTCGTGTAGGCTTAAATCTCTCTCAGATAGTATTTCACTTCAACCAGAATAACTTTATATGACATTTATTATAATGCAAGTATATTCCCTGGTGCTGGAATCTTTAAAATTTGTTAATGTGAAAGTGTTTTTGTATCACCTTTGTTCTTGAGGAATATTTTTGTTGGATATAGAATTCTAGTTTATAGGGTGTCTGGTTGTGTTTTGTTTTGTTTTCTTAGTTGCAGAATTTTAAGATGTTCTATTACCTTCTTGCCTGCATTGTTTCTAATCAACACAACTATTATTGTTTCTCTATGTAATATGTCTTTTCCCCTGTGGCTGCTTTTAAGACTTATCAATCTTTTGTTTTCGGTATTTTTAATAAGTACTTAATGTTTGTTACCATTATGTGTGAGATTCATTAAGCACCTAGAATCTTGATAGTTTTAAACAGTGTAGTGTTTTGGAATAACATGGAACATAATTGACCAATTTTTGTTTAAATACATTTCTTCTGCCCTAATCTGTCCCTTCTTTCTTTTGAGGACTCTGGTTCCATGTATTGCTAAGGCTCTTTTTTTTTTTTTCCTTTTAATCTTCTATGTGCTTTACTTTTAGAAAAATTCTGTTGATATTTCTTCAAGTTCACTGGTCTTTTCTTTCACCATTATCAGTGTGCTATTGATTTCATTCAGTGATTTTCTTTTCTTTTCCCTTTTGGATGCTGTTTTTCAATTCTGGAATTTCCATTTGGGTTCTTTTACAGTTTGTATCACTCTGTTGTGATTTGTCACTTGTTCACTTATTATATCCATCTTTTATTTAAATAAATGAAAATATTCATAATAACTTTCAAAATCCTTATTTGCTAACACTGATGTGATATCTGTATTTTATATTCTGTTTTATCTCTCATTGTCATCCTCCCCACTTTTATTATCTATTAATTACTGAATATATGCTACATGTGATGAATGCTTTATTGTTGAGATTCTGGATTATATTATACCCTTTAAAGATAGCTTTGCTCTAGTAGGCAATTATGTGGAGTTTTTATTTTTTTTATTTTTTTTAATTCTTTTTTTTTAATATTTTTTATTTTTTTTAATTTTCATTTATTTATGATAGTTACAGAGAGAGAGAGAGGCAGAGACACAGGCAGAGGGAGAAGCAGGCTCCATGCACCGGGAGCCCGATGTGGGATTCGATCCCGGGTCTCCAGGATCGCACCCTGGGCCAAAGGCAGGCGCCAAACCGCTGCGCCACCCAGGGATCCCTATGTGGAGTTTTTAAACTGGAATTTTAGGTTTATTTTAGTCTTTGTTGGTTGGGACAGATCTATAGTAGTTCTCCTTCTAGGTCTAGAGTTGCCATACTTCTAAGGCATGCCTTTATAAAGTCCCACCTGGGTACTCTAGATATTCAACAAAGTCTACCCACTTTGAATCAAATTGAAATTCTTCCAGTACTGTGTGACCTTTGGAATCTTCATTCATCTCTCCTTTGACTGTAGCTATTCTCTGCCAGCCCTTAATTTCGACTTCAGGATGAAAACAGTATTTGACTATTCATTCATTAATTAATCTTTTATAGTGTAGAATAAACTATTCTTAAATATTTTTACAACTAGAAAAGTATTAGCATTTTGGAGGGTTTTACAAAATACTGTTTAAAAAGGAATGTGTAAACCATTTTTTTAGAATTCATCAGAAAATGCAAGGGAAGGGATGCCTATGTATCTCAGTGGTTGAGCAACTGCCTTTGGCTAAGGGTGTGATCCCAGAGTCCTGGGATCAAGTCCCACATCAGGCTCCCTGCAGGGAGCTTGCTTCTTCTTCTGCCTGTGTCTCTGCCTCTCTCTCTGTGTCTCTCATGAATAAATAAATAAAATTTTGAAAGGAAGAAGAAAGAAAAAAAAGAATGGAAGGAAGGAAGGAAGGAAGGAAGGAGGGAAGGAAATGCAAGGGGACATTTTTCACTATTATTTTTCTGGCTCTAATTATATTTTTGTATTTCTCCCCTTTTCATATTCCATTGTTTTGGGGGTCTTTAAATGTTTGTTCCCAGATCTTTGGATTTGTTTCTCTCTTTCTCTCTCTCTCTCTCTCTCTCTCTCTCTCTCTCTCTATATATATATATATATATATATATATATATATATATTTATTTATTTATTTAAATCTAAAATTTTAATTAGATTTTAAAGTTAATTTGAGTACATATATTAAGAGGGCAATTGCCAGTATAGACCCCAACCATAAATCAATTTAATCTGCTAAATATCAGCATTTTGTCCACCACTTCACTGAATGATACATTTTTTACGTAAGAATCATGAAAAATAAATGATTTGTGTACTGTCTTCTCAATAGAAAATTATAAGGTAGAGCTTATAGTTCTTTCAGTTCCATAGGTTACAGATTATTAGAATCTATTATTTTGAATATGGCACAAGACATGCATCATCCCAAAAGCAGGATACCAAGAGGTTACAACTCTAGGTTTGTCATCTGAAGTTCAAAAATACTGGATTATTTTATCATTTGGGATTGATTCTTTGGCAAGAAATAAAGTCCTCTCTTTCATTAAGTAGGAAAACAAAAGATTTCTTTAACATATGTAGCAAAAGTCACAGAAAACAGAATGATTAGATACCCTACTGAGAAGCATGGGAAAATCATTCTCAGGTTAACGTGTTTTCAGGTTTTGTTCTTTTTAAATAATGGATCTACTTTTGTCTATTATGTCATGGAATGGAAAAAATTGAAATAAATTGTTCTTGAAGGATTTTTGTAAGATTTTGCTAAGAAGTATATTTGGGGGGGGGGCGGTTATTGGTTTAATTTTGTTTTACCATTTTCACATTTCTGTCTTCTCTCCTTCCCTTCTTTTTCTGTAACTTTTCCTTATTCTAGCATCTCATTTGCCCCCTGCCAAATTTTCTTAAACCTTTACCTATTTAGTTCATTTCCTTTTATTCCAAACACAATATGGAAAGATGAACATTGTCAAATTTTAAGAATCTAATTTCTTAGTCTTTATCAGGGCCCTCTTCCTCCCAAATAATGAATTAGAAACAGTTGGCTTCATCATCATCTTTCTATCTTACTGCATCTTCTTTCTGCCTTACTAAAATAGAAAGAAGTCTCATAATTGTCCAAATTTGTTCTGAGTTCATTTTCATGGTCTTCATTCCAAATTATATAATGAAATAATCTGAACTTAAAGTGTATTCACTTACATTGTTATTGTATTATCAAGGTAGGCTACCCTGCTGTAATAAATAAAACAAAATATATAATGCTTAAACCTGAGAAGTTCATTTCTTTCTTATATAATGACCTACCATAGGTATGTAGATTGGAGGTACCTCTTTTCTGTGCAATCATTCAGGGATCCAGGCTCCTTCCATCTTGTGGCTCTGCCATCCCCTATACCCTTGATGAGTCAGCATGCTCAAGATTGGTTTACCACATCCAGGTTTTTTTGCTAGAAGAGGAAAGAGAAATGAAGAGGGTCACTCACCTCTTAATGGTCTGGGCCCAGAAAGGGCCCATATCATACCCACTCTCATTACACTCTGACTGTGGGAGTGATGAATTCTGATTAGGCCTGAGTCATATGCCCGCCCACCACTTGTTCATTTCCTACCAGAAGAACATGAGGTAGATCTACAGGAAAAAGTAGTTGTTATTAACACAGACAAAGTGGTCACAGGCAAGGTAATTTCAGATGTTCTATGTAACTTAAAACATTTCCCTTCTATATTTGTATACAATATCATTTGATTTTCACAACTCACTAAGGTAAGAGGAGTGGGGCAAGTGAGAATATCTTTCCTCAGGAGTGAAGATTTTGAATCAATTTTTAGTGATTTAAGGAAGAATTATGTTTTTTTTTATTTTTAATATTTTAAAAAGTGTTTTATTTATCTTTTTTTGAAAGTGAGTGAGCACACAGGCATACTTGATCATGAGTGGGAGTGGAAGTGAGGGGGAGGGCCAGAGGGGGAGGGAGAGAGAATCGCAAGCAGGCTCCATACCCAGCATGGAGATTGATGTGGAGCTAGATCCCATGACCCTGAGATCATGACCTGAGCCAAAAAGTCAGACGCTCAACTGACTGAGGCACCCACATGTCTCAAAGGGAGATCTATATTTTTTTAAATTTTTTATTCCAAACACAAGGATTGGCATAGTGGTTTAAGAAGTCCTACATCCTGGATTCAAAGCCAGGATCCACCATATCTTTCTTATGTAACTTCATTCATTCATTTATTTGTTCATTCATTCATTATTTTAAAAGATATTATTTACTTGAGAGAGAGAGTACAAGGGGTGTGGGCAGAGGTAAAGAGGAGACACTACAGGGGGAGCCAGATGTGGGGTTGGATCCCAGAACCTTGAGATCATGACCTACTGAGCCACCTAGGTGCCCCACTTGTATAACTTCTTAACCATGCAACCTCCAACAGGTTAGCTTCTTTATGCATCAATTTCTTCTGCCATAAATTGGAGAGGATAATAGTCAATACTTGATATGTTTGTTCTAAAGAATAAATGAGCTTATACACATAAATTGCTTTGAAGCCTATCTGGCACATAGTAAATGCTCAATGAATGTTATAATTGTTACTAGAATTATTATTCTCTCACTCAAGTTTGTGTTTTTTAGGTCCTAGCAGTTTGGGTCTCTGATAGAGAAAGCCCTTGACAGATGTTAGAACTCAAAGATTAAAAAAAAAAAAAAAAAAAAAAAACCTAGAAAACTTACAGTATTATTTATTTAATTTCATGCCTTCTGCACTTGCTTTGCCTCCTGATGGTATTTCTATTTGTTTTCACAGAGGTCAATATTTTCCTGTTTCTCCTTTTAAAATAGATTTTTATGTGGGGCATGTAAACAGTATCTGAAACAAGTGAAATTAAATTCTCCCAAGTGAAGGTTCAAAATAGAAAGAAAAGTATGAGCCTGACACCATGGTTCACAGGAAAGTTGTAAAGGCCAGTAAATTTGCTTACAGAGAACCCAAAAATAAGTGAGGGAAGATGGGAGTAAGTTTGATAATTAGAGATTTCGCAGTAGGGCTCTAGGGCAAAGGGTCCAATTTATATGGATAAAAACAGTACTTGGCAAAACTTTTCTGATCAAGGAAGAGCTTCATTTGGTTTCATATTAGCTTATTCACACTTCTCCTTGCTGTTTTCTCAATCAATCCTTAAGCGACTTGATACACCATGTCTAATTCTTCATAAATCAGCTAAACTTTAGAGTGATATTGACAGGGGCTTTGCTAACTCCATTGTTTCCTGTCAAGAGTTTTATTCGGCTTCAAAACAATTTGCCGTGAACGCCCTTGTTTGCTTGCCACACGGGTCTTTGTTTGGACTGAAAACTTTGATTTATAACTGTATATAATTGATGGCTGTGGGGTAGGGGGGACCATAGCTCATGCTCCTCCTCTTTTAATCTAGCTTTGCCTAGAAATCCATGTAGTGGAGCATTCTCAAGGGAACCAGGCTGGGAAATTTTCCATATACCCAATGGGAGGCCATTAATCATGGGGAGGAGTGTGTTTGTGAAAGTAAGGAAAACAAAAGTCAGGCCACCTCAAGATGGCTTATCAAAAGAATAGATGTTAAAGCTAATGTATTCATTGTAGAGTATTTATAAAGGAAAGCTGAGCTATTTGGTGAACCAGATATATTTGTTACTCCAAAAGTGAAATTTGACATTAGTACTTCAAATTATTAATATTGAAAAGCCACTCCGGAGTGCCTGAGGAGTCGCTCAGTCATTGACTGGGGAGCAGTTGAAAGCTCATTTTTAAAGGCACAAGTCTCTCTCTTTTTTTTTAATAATGAAAAAAAGAGGAAAGGGAAAATACTGTAATTTTTTGGCAGCTGCATCACAATGTAGCTTGCAGTACCTGTCATTCTAGAATTTGCTGAATTTAAGGCCTTGTTCTCTCCTCACCCTGCCCCCTTTAGGTTTTACTAATTCAAAAAGAACCTGTGAAAGTTTCTGTGTGTGTGTGTGTGTGTGTGTGTGAGAGAGAGAGAGAAACTTTCTAAGTTGCACATTTCTTTGGAGTGCAAAGATTGTTATGAAGTTTCTAAATGCAATTAGAGATCCTCAAGGGTGGAAGGAATAGAGTAAACCAGTTTTATTTCTTTAATATTCATCATGAAGATATCAGACTTTATTATTTGTTTGTGATTTATTTTGTTCTTCTGTAAAAATTGTCTTGCCCTGGTAAAGATATTTCATGATATTTCAATAGCCTATTTAGGAAAAAAGATTTTACATGTATTCTTGCCAAATGGATTATAATGCCAAAATTACAGTAATGCATCACTAGATACAGTAAATTTTAGGTGGTTTAGTTACACAAAGTATTTTAGTGATTGAGAATGTTGATCCAGCAGGGATAAACAAAGGAAGTAACAAAATCAAAGAGAGTTATAAGCACCAATGGGACTGGATCATATCCCACAAAAATATCCCAAATTGTGACCAAAAACTGCATTGAAATACTGCTTAATGTCAGGTCACTGTATTTACTAATTAAGCTGTGTTTATCATTGAAGTGGCACTTAACAGTGGTCTGAAGCAACAAAGGTGGAGTTTACTTTTTTCACTTACCTATTGATATAGGCATTATTTGAAGTTATTTTTTTTTTATTTTGCATCATTTTATTTCAGTCAGATTCAGCAATAGCAAGCCTCTCCTTGGAAGAGAAGCCAAGAATATTTTCAGTTTCTTTCTTCCTCCTTAAAGGCATTTGAACTGATAAATAGTTCCCATGTGAAGGATGTTAAAGTCGCAATGGAAATAGTGCTTTTCCTAGATTCTATTCCTTGTTATATCAGAATCCTTTGAAATTAGGAGAAAGACTGTTCCCAGATGTTGGTACATTAGCACTCAGAGTTGCCGCTTAATGACATAAGAATCAATGGGTCTTGGAGAACAATGCCTTAACATTGACCCAATGTGGGATGTAACTTCAATCCAGGTCCACTGATGTGACTTATCAGAAAAATATTCATTAACCAAATGACAGGAAGCAGTAATTAAAATCCATAATTAATCTGAATGAAAGCACAAAATAACACAGACATAGGACAACTTTGAAGAATTAAAAATCCACTCCTTGAAAGGGGCAAGAGACAAGCTCTGAGCTACCTTATCATCAAAAAGAACTAGGTACCTTTGCACGTCATTGGAAAGCTTTGTTCAAAATAACCCCCCTGTAGAGATGAGACGCATGCATGGGAGTGTTTTTTTAGTTCTTTCTTGAGAAAAATGAGTGCTAGAGGAAAGACTGTATTAGGGGATACTTTTAAGCCTCTTCAAACTTCTGATATTTGTTCTTTGTTCTAACAGCTTTGCATTTCAAAACCAATATTTGTTTTGTACGAGTGTTCTAATCTTACGAATTACTTCGCTACCCATGTTCAATGTGTAACTTCCCTCCCTTACAAAAAAAAAAAAAAAAAATCTTGTCACTGTACTCACAATCCCCTATGCTCTTAAGAAGTTAAAGCTTCAGAACAAAATATCACGCTGGATTTTTTCCACTGAACCACCTTCCTGTTGTCTTATGCTGTTCATATAATGTGGATGTTTTTGCCTTGGGGGACAAGATTTTTTATTAGACTTTCAGGATATAACCCCTTTAATAGACAGTCGATGAATCTCTTCTCACGTCCTGGATAAACAGTTCAGATTAGGCAAAAATAAAATATTCATGCCATGGTACTAAAGAGACAAGAATGCCCCCAAATAAAGGATAGAGTTTAAACTATAGCAGAGAAGACTTTCAGAAACAGCCAGTGTGCACTTAAATAAATAATTGCTGTATGGTGATCATAACAGGCATCTCTTGTTCAAACTCACACTCCATTTTTCATGTGGGGGAAGAGATGGCTTCCTTCAAAAAATGTTTAAAATAATCCATGATCTCAAAAGTACTGGATACATATTATTAAAATAAAATATGAAGGCCATTGGCTGTGTTCCAGAAAAGCTGAACTCCGTTAAAGGACATAATGAACAGTCATAGCTTCGTGTGCAATTATTTAATTGGGGAATAGATTTTTCTATCACTGTCCCTGGCAGTAGCAGCCATTTGATCCCGAGGCTTGGATTAAATGTTTCATCAGTAGTGCCTATTTAAGGATCTTTATGGAACAACAAGTCAGTCCCCTGGGCAAGCCCATGTCAACTGCGATAAAGAGATCTGCACAAGTGAAGGAGAGGTATTTTTTTGCAACACATGTACAGAGACTTGAATGTGCCCTGGGTTATCTGGATGCTTTCCGAGATTTGAGGGTACACAGTCTCCTGATGGCAAAGGTTGGAAGCTGAACTCACTTTATCCATGGGATTGTGTGGCTTCCTTAGGAAAATGAATTCTCAAGCTCCTACCTTCTTTCCAAGCACAGGTGAGTCCTTGCAAACAGGAAAATAGTACGGAGACTGTGACTTGCCTTTCTTTTTCAGGAAATCACTGCTTCTGAGCCTGAAACTGGACAGCTCATTGCTTTATGCTTTCTACAGAATCCACCATCTGTTTCACAAGGAGTAGATGTAAATTTTATAGACTTGACAATTATCTTTTAGTTGGGTTGGTTTTTTTCCCCCCCACTTACTCTCTGAGTGGTTGTAGACATAAATGCACGCAGCTAAGTAGGACTGGATTATTTGTGGAGTGGGCACTAAAAGGCATTTATCACATTAAAACAGTTGAATACATTTAAAAGCATTCTGAAAATTGAAGTCTGAACATCTGTAATTTTTTAAAAAGGCAGATGAGCTGTTGCTACCATCAATAACCTGGTTGTTAAAGGGTTTAATTTGGGGTTTGTTTTTCCCCCTTGATGGTGTGATCATATTGGTTTAGTCTGCATAATCTCTAAGTTAACTCCAAATTGATAAAAATGCATCCTGCAACATGGTTGAATCAGAAGATGTTGTGTGGAGATTTATTTTCAGGACCTGGGGATGTGTCTGGGCACGCCGTTTCACTCAAATTAAGAAACCAATTGCAGCACAATGTTCTTTTATAGACTTCTAGTATTTGGATAATTGAATGGCTATGCTCTGCCTCACTATAGCTTAAGAGGCATCTTTCGGATCGGGGGAAAAAGTGGAAATAGTGCTTTTACAGCCAGACTCTAGGAATCTGCTGACGAGGCACTTAGGAGAGATGAGGCGGTCCTGTCGGTTGCTTAGAAAAGTTCACAAAATCTTTCCCATCTGTTAAATGACAGGGGAAAAAGTATCCAACCAAAAAGGTTGCAAACCATTGTGATGTTTGGGCCCTTTTGAGACCAGGAGGGCAAAGAAATACTCCCAAATGCCTTTTGCTCTCAGTTTCATATAGGACTTTCTTTTAGTTCATTTGTTTGCCCAAGATCTTAAAAAAAAAGTGAGGTTGCATCCTAAATAAAGCATCCCAGTCTTAATTTGTGGGCAAGCATTCCTCCAGAACTTAGGGGAAAAAAAACTGAAGTAAAAGTGAGTGTCTCTCACTTTAATTTCTGCTGCTGTTTCTAATAGCCTCTGTCCCAGTGTGCAGAGATGAGATGCAGTCTGGGCTCCCTGCCCTGTCCCGTCCCCACACCACCGAAGACAGGCTGTTGTCTGGAAATGGCGATCTGTGACTCCGATTGCATCCTTGCTCTTTTTTCCCAGAAAAAGAATGGAAGGCAATATTTACAGTTGTGCAGAAGCTTTGTGCCTCCCTTATTTATAATAAAATATGTCTCTGTGAAGTATGTTGTCCTGCTATGTAATTGCTGTTGGCTATCGGAATAGTTTTCCACTGAATACATTCCCAGACAATAATGTCACCTAATGTGAGTTCTAGGTGTGAGGGAGAATATTCGATGCAAGCATTATTTTTCCTTATGCCCTTAGTCCATCTGTAATAGTAACTGAGGGAGGGGGGAGGCCTGAGCCTATAGCTCAGAACAACTAGGGCTTTCCTTAGAGCATGACAGGGATGTGACAGAAGGGATATTCACTTACAGTGTTCTGGTCGCCACATTCAAGTAAATGGTGGTCCAACCTAAATTGTACAAGTGTTGTTCACCACGGTATTGACTCTGGATTAGTCTCATGTTTTGATGGCCCCTTGCTCTGATGCAGGTGGTAAACTAGAACCCTCTTGCTCCTAGTGGACATGTTATTCTTCATGAATTTTGCTACCTTCTCCACTGGAAGGTTAGCTTTTAGTTGTTTTCATTTTTAGTTATGTGATCCAGCACTCCTTAAACTTCTGATTTTTGCCTTTCTTTTGTACAAGTATGTGGGTTGGATGGATTTCGCTTTCTTTTTACTTCAGTTTTTATCCATGAAAGCAAGGAATGCTACTTCTCAGGACCCCCTTTGGGGCTCAGAGTTTGTAAATCATCACCACAGTGTTATTCAGGATAAAATACAGGATTCTTCCCATGGCTACCATTATGCTGGGGTTGAAATATCTTTAGAGCACCTTCCTCTTCCTAGCTAACACATGATGAATTGTCCATATGCTTTCGCTTATCAAGTGCCTACTTGTGTATCTGGTGGGAGTGCAGAGATGTTTAGGACAGCTCTTCTCAAATGCTGGTGTGCTTTCAAATCCTTTGGGGACAGGGGGACTTGTTAAAATGAGATTCTGATGCAGAAATTCTGGGACAGGGGGGCTGAGATTCTTCAGTCCTGAAAAGTAGCCAAATGATGTCAATGCTCCTGGTCTGTGGGTATCAAGAGTTTAGGATATGAACTTACACTGTACCAGGCTTTATGTGACCTTGCACAAATAACAGGACAAACTGTGAAGAGGACACAATGAGCTGACGTTGATCACCTATTGCTTGCAAGTCATGTGCTGTGCTGATTATGGTGTGGTTCTTTGTATTTTTGACACCTTCTATATGTTTGAGAGACAGGCATATAAATCACTAATTTCATTAGACTGTGACAGACAGAGCCCTGTACCAAGATGGCAGTGGCACCAAGGGAACAGAGCAGTTTTGCAAATGTGGGTCAGGGAAGCTTCGCAGAAGTGATACTTGTTCATCTGGGCCTCGAAGGGTGAGAGATTTCCAAGCTGATGACATGGGAGATGTCTGTGAAGGTGAAGAAGCACAGTGTAGCACAGAGTATCAGAGGGAACTTGCATTTCCTAGGGCAAGGGCTGCATGTATCCGGAAAGGTAGTTCATGTTTATCAGGAAAATATATATGCTGTGAGGCTCCTGGGTGGCACAGTTGGTTAAGTGTCAGACTCTTGATTTTCAGCTCAGGTCCTGATCTTAGGGTCATGAGCTTAATCCCACATCAGGCTCCACCCTTAGCAGGAAATCTGCTTAAGACTCTCCCCCCACCACCAAAAAAAAAAAAAAAAAAAAAGACTCTCTTTGTCCCTCCCAAGCCTCTCTCTTTCTCAAAGTAATAAATCTTTATTTTTTAAAAAAATTAATTACTTGACAGAGTTAGCACAAGCAAGGAGAGCAGCAGGCAGAGGGAGAGGGAGAAGCAGGCTCCCTGATGAGCAGGGGTTCGATCCCAGAACCCCGGGATCATGACTTGAGCCAAAGACAGACACTTAACCGACTGAGCTGCCCAGGTGCCCCTAAAATAAATAAATAAAGCTTTACAAAAGAAAAGAAAATGTATGTGCTAGACATTTCACACTTATTAGTCCTAATCTTACAACAAACTTGAAAGGAAGTAATATTTTTCTCATTTTGCAGATAAAGAAACTGAAGTTCAGGGCAATTGTGGAACTCTGGCAGATGTACAGTTTGTAAGAGGTCAGGCTGGATTTTAACTCCTAATTTTAATAACACCAAAGCCCTGGCTATATCCCCCCCTGCCAAGCTTGGAGAATTCGGCAGAGGCCTGATCAGAAAGAGCCTTACAAACTGCCCTAAGGACTTTTAACTGGACCCTATGAATGATAGGAAACCTTGGAATACTTTTAAGTTGAGAGAGAAAATTTGTATTGTTGAAAAAATACTCAATTGCCCATGTAGGGGTAATTAAGGGGGCCTCGTGGAAATAGGTGAGAAATTGATGACTGGTAAGCACCAAAAATTATCAGCCCATGGATGCTCTAAGAAAACACAAACCTCATGAAATTCAAGGATCTTGTAGGCTAGTCCAACAGAAGAACTTGTATATACAAAACAAAATATCACATACAAGATCTGAAGGCACCTTCAAGTTCAGACTAGTACATAGGGAATCTGAAGAACAAACCACCTTATAAATGGGTACTGTCTAGATGCAGGGGGAAAGGACATGGTGCTCCCTAATTTTAAGGATGCTGCTGAGTTGAATCTTCATACACCCACAACTATCTCTTGTCCACTTACGTGAGGTCTATTTGATGCTATTTTTCAGCCTTTCCACTGTTAATTTCACTAACCTCTGTTTGGATGTCTTCCCAAGGGGAGGCCTTCTCCATATCAAGGGATGATGACATATGTAATATATATATATACCCATCACATATGCCATAACAGTCATTTCTGGGGCATGTACTGTGTTCCAGGCAAATAGCAAAATTGCTCTGAAGGAACACCATCAGGAAGGTAGTGACATTCTGGCTTCACAAAGGAGGAAAGTACAGCACAGAGCAGTTAAATTCACTTGCTCAGGTCACAGAGCTAACCAGAACTGGGGTGCTGACCTGGGCTTCCTGCTGGCAGTCTTTGCATCACCCTGGGCAGCACCACCTCCCTTGCTATGCCTTGTATCTGTAGGCGCCTTCCTAATTTTCAAAACCACTTTACTTGTTTGATATATTTTTCTTGCTACTGGTGCTTGAGAGGCAAGTAAAGGGGTGGTCACCTTGTTTGACAGATGAAAAAGAGAGACTAGGTAAAGAGGATGGTCCCAAAGTCACAATTAATAAGGGTTATTCTTTCTTCTCCTCCTCCTCCTGGTCTCTGATCTAATGCTCTTTCTCATCATCTCCAAGCCTCATCCCAAGGTTCAGTGGTTCTCAAATCTGGATGTATCTCGTGATTACCTGGAGATCTTTGAAAATATAGATGCCTGGCTTAGAAACCTGAATGCCTGCATACATATTCTGATTTACTTGATGATTCTGAGATGCTGTGGTGTTTGAGAACCTCTTCTTTATCTTTAGAGATAGTAGGTTTGGGATTGGTTTAGAGCAGCGATTTTGATAGTATGGTTTCCGGACCAGCAGCATCAGTACCAATTGGGAACTTATTAGAAATGCAAATTTTTGGATCCCACACTAGACCTATATATCAGAAATTCTGAGGGTGGAGTCCAGAAATCTGTGTTTTAAACAAGCTTTCCAAGTGATTCTGATGCAAGCCAAGCTCCTTGGCCATACTTCCTCCCAACAGGTTTATGGTGTGGAACATGGTGACCAGCTGTCTGCTATTTTTACTGAGGCCAGAGCTCAGGGGAAATATATTTAAACCCAAATGACAGTACAAGGCATTCAGATTTATATTAAAGATGGATATCCTGGTAGTGTAGGTTGCCAACTGCAGGAATAAAAAACTGAAGAAAGATTCTGGAATCTTTCTGGGGGTGGGCAGAATACTGTACCATCAGAAGCAAAAAAAAAAAAAAAAATGAAAAGGAAGAAATTGGCCTCTGGAGAAAAATGAAAGCAATAAGTATTGTCATCTGATTTCACTTTAGTCATTTACAGCCCTTCCTTCCTGAACTTTGAAGTTCATGGTGATGTCTTAACTGGCATCTCTTGTTTTCTCCTGAAAATCTCAATGCAGTTGAAACCTCCGTCTTCTAGTTCTGTGCTAATGGCAGAAAGCAGGCATTCAGTGCCAGAGAAGTGAAGGGCTGAGTTATGGATGGCAAAGTGACTTTTCCCCTGCCTCTTTCCCATTACTGGGCCACTAATTGGCATCATTTCCCTGCTACCGCAATTTTTTTTCAACATTATAATTTTAAGTAATTCAGTATATTAGCCAATTTCCCTAATGCCCTTTGTTGCATGTTCATTCAATGTAGCTGGTTTTTGTCATATTTTTCTAAGTATTCCCAACTGGAGTTCACTCAGTAACTGCTTGGGTTAGGTCAGATGGGCTCTTAGGACAATGGTTTATGAAAGAATTAAGGGTCCAGCACTCCAATATTGGAGTGAGGAAGGTGTTAATGGGATATAATTGTTTAAACTGAGAATTTGTATGATGCTCCCCCAGGAGGGGATAGTAAAAGGGAAATATTTATGTAAGGCTGGATACCATTGCAGAGATTGTGGGAAGAGTTGGGAGAGATTGTATCTAAATGAATAAATTTAATACAGACTTAAAAAAAAACCAGCTGTTAGACTTCAGTCATTAGTTACCAATCCTACAATGCTTTTATAATATATGCAAAATGTTCCCCTATAATTTAGTAAATTTTTTATTATTTTTAGTTGTACCTTTTTCAACGAGTAAGTGACTTCAAGTTTTGACTTTGGCATCGTTTGACTTGTTCTGTTTTCATCCTGCAGTGAGGAACCTGTGTTTAAAATGTCGTGAAAATTCTAAGGAGAGGAGGCAAGAAAGGGTGCAGGGAAAGAGGACAGCTTAGCCGCTCTTACCTGGGGTAGGTGGGTGTTTCACCTCCTAGTATCTCAAGATGATTAATCTGGGGGTGGACCCTGCATATTAATCATCCATCAGCTAAGGCTCCTGGGAAGACTAATCTATTCATAGACAAAACCTTGACAAAGGCAGTAGGCCCCTCAGGAAAAAAATGGTAACTACTTCATCGTCAAAGAAGTGATATGGGATGTGAAATGATGTTTTATCTTATGCTACCTGAAACCTCTCAAATAGAGGCTTCCCCAGCCTGTGGGGTTGAACAAGGGAGGGACAGGCAAACCTTCATAGCACTAAGAATGAAATAAGCATCTCAGCACATCCTAATAACACCTTACTTTATAAGTTATTTCTTCTAGTTCTTTGCAGTGGTTGAGCTAAAAGGGTACAAGTGATTTGAAAGGTAGAAAGAGGCACGCCTGGGTGGCTCAGCGGTTGAGCGTCTGCCTTCGGCTCAGGGCGTGATGCCAGAGTCCTGGGATCAAGTCCAGCATTAGGCTCCCCCATGGGGAGCCTGCTTCTCACTCTGCCTGTGTCTCTGCCTTTTTCTCTGTTTCTCATGAATAAATTTAAAAAATCTTTTAAAAAATTAATAAAAAAAAAAAGGGAGAGGAGAACAAACGGTGACAGTGTAGTCAAGATTCTGTCCATCATGTTGACATCTTTGGACCATAACTCAAAGACCCACTGGAACAAGAAGACATGTGGCTTGATAGATGTTGAACTCTAAACTCTTCATGGACATAAACCAAAGACTATTTGGTGACCACACCCAACAATTGAAAGCAGAGAGACTGGAAGAGAAGCTAAAAAGGAAAGACCAAGAAGCAGCATAAGTTAGAATAGAAATCTAACCAAAGCATATCCCCAGGTACTAAAAAAGAGTAATATGAAAACATTTAGGGTGTTACTTGAATGTTCTTATAACAAAGTCCTACAGCTTCATCAAGGGAGGGGAGGGAAATCAATTTCACTGAAATTGCATATGAAAATGTCTGCAATCAAAATACTTTCCAACTCTGTAATGAAAAATAAGCTACTTCAGGGAGGACATTGTCACCAGTAAAGTGACAGTAAACTCCTGGGCATCATCCCATCCAGGTTGTGCTCTCCTACTCACTCCTCTTGCCTCTTCAAGCTCAGTTTCATATCCACGTCCCAAGCCATCAGTGATTCCTCTTCTAGAGAATGTAATTTTTACCTCCCTTTAGGCTCATCCAAATCTTACCCCTATTTATGAATTTGGTAATTCAACTTGTGAATCCTGAACATCTACTGCACAAACATTGGGCTAGACTCCAAGAAGTAAAACAATAGTTCCTGCCCTTGAGTTGCTCACTGTCCTCAGGAGATTCAGACTTGGAGATAACCAGCCCATCGTGCCAGGTGATAAGCATTGTCAATTTTTGTTTGCTGGTCTTAATTTTAATAAGTATTATATAAATGTCGAAAAATGTGCACATAGGGCTATGGACTTTCACCAGGTGCAAAGTGAGCACTGTAAAGGGAGCATCTGACTATGCCTGAGGATTCTGGGGAGGCTTCCCATAGGAGGTGAAGCTGGAAGTGAGACCTGCAGACTGAGTAGTTATAGGCAGGCAGAGGTAGGTAGGGGAAGAAAGGGTGGGTATTTCAGGTCAGGAATGCTGCCAGCCAACTTCCTCCAGAAGGATTTCTATAACTGCTTCAACGTCTGGTCATTGCACCTAGTAACCCAGATTATAGCACTTAAGTTGGAAATCGGAGACCTCTAACACGCAGTATCTCCCAGACCTGTTTGTTTTATTCACCAACTACAGGAAGTTAGGAATGCAGACCGAGTTAGGGGAATTCTTACCTGTGTAACCTTAGGTAAAGGATTCTATCTAGTATAAATTCAGTTTCTTCATCATAAAGGATTGTTGGGAAAAGACGAACCTAGATGAGAATTGGCAAACAATGCATGTGGGCCAAGTCCAGCCTGCAGACTCTTTTTATGAATAAACTTTTATTGGAACACAGCTGTGGTCATGTATTTGCACATTGTTTTTGGATGATTTTGTGCCACAATGGAAAAGTTGAGTAGCTGGAATACAGACTGACCCACAAAGCTTAAAATATTCACTGTCTTGTCCTTTGCAGAAAAAGCTATTTGATCACCAACCTGTGCTTATTTGTCAGCCTATGTTTGTTTTGGTGGTGGTGGTTGTTAGTTTTGGATAAATCTAATTTTTAATGCTTCCTTTTTAAAGTGTATCCTCCTCAACACCAATACTCTACCCCTACATCCAACTTAAATTATAAGTACTCTTCATTTTATTAGGCTTATTGTTTAAGGAATTTTTAGAAATGTTTTCTCTGAGATATTTAAGATACTACCACTCTGTGGCATACCTGCTTTGAGTGACTAGGATCTCAGCCCCATAAAAGCCATGAGCTCCTTTCAGTGCTGTAACCACAATGTTTGGTTACGTGTCTAGCACAGAGAAGTCATGCAAGAATGACTCTTCGGGGATGAAGTGATTTGTAGTCATGATGGGAGCTGGGAAGAATAAAAAGAAAGATGGTAGTAAAACAGGTAGGCACTCCTCAAACCCCTGGGCTTTAAAGAAAGTTCAGGTTGTTATCCACTCCCAAGGAAAATTGCCCGTACCCTGCTCACTTTTCTGTGCTCTTTAAAAAAAAAAAAATTATTTATGTATTCACGAGGGTCAGAGAGAGAGAGAGGGAGAGAGAGAGAGGCAGAGACACAAGCAGAGGGAGAAGCAGGCTGCATGCTGGGATCCTGATGTGGGACTCCATTCCAGGACTCCAGGATCACAACCTGGGCCAAAGGCAGGTGCCAAACCGCTGAGCCACCCAGGGATCCCCGTTTTCTGTGCTCTTGAGCAAAGTCCAGTGTTGCTTGTCCATCCTTGTTTCAGAGAAGACATGGACATATTGCAGATAGTAGATATTTTTTTATGTGGCATTTGGATAAAGAGGAGGGCTAGAACAAACTTTGAAAGGAAAAATATACAAATACAACAGAATATGAACATGCTGAGTGAAGCATTTCATTTATAATGTCTTAGAAAAGAAAAACTTACCAGGGAAAAAGTTCATCTGAAAAATACCAAGATTAAGATGCATATGTATCATTGAATCAAATTATATCTTCTAAGATATTATTATATTATTAACATTTTTCCATTACTGTCAATTTTCCTCTAACTTTTTCAGGAGTGTTTTCGGAATTAAAACACACACACACAGACACACACGCACAAAGGCTTTCATTATGCAGCAGATGATGGCTAAACATCTATGATAGGATTTTATTGATGTAAGTCTGTCCGTGGAAGGCCACTGGAGTTCTCCATTTGTCCTTTGCTGCCTTTGTTTCAATTCTCCAGTGTTTAGTGATCATCGGTAGACCTGGACATGGTGTATCTCAGAAGTACTCGAGGAGAGCTTGATATACCTCTACCCTCCATTGACTTTTGCCATTTTTTTTAAAGATTTGATTTATTTATTCATGGGAGACACAGAGAGGGAGAGGCAGAGACATAGGCAGAGGGAGAAGCAGGTTCTTCACAGGAGCCCAATGCGGGACTGGATTTGGGATCCTGGGATCACAACCTGAGCCAAAGGTAGCCGCCCAACCACTAAGCCACCTGGGTGTCCCATACTTTTGCCATTTTTAAATTAATTCCCCTGACTCAGAGTAGGCAGGAAAGCTGGAGGAAGATATGACAGGCTGTTGGCAAACACTTTGCCTAATGGACTACCTTGGCTCCTAGACCTTTAGTCTTCATTCAGTTTAAAATACCATTTCCTGGTCCAGTTTCATTCTTTTGCATGTGGCTGTCCAATTTTCCCAACACCATTTATTTAAGAGACTGTTCTTTTTTCCAGTGGATATTCTTTCCTGCTTTGTCAAAGATGAGTTGATCCATAGAGTTGAAAGTCCATTTCTGGGTTCTCTATTCTGTTCCATTGATCTATGTGTCTGTTCTTATGCCAGTACCACACTGTCTTGATGATCACAGCTTTGTAGTACAGCTTGAAATCAGGCATTGTGATGCCCTCAGGATTGGTTTTCTTTTTCAATATTCCTCTGGCTATTTGGCAGCATCTTTTCTGATTCTGTACAAATCTTAAGATGATTTGTTCCAACTCTGTGAAGAAAGTCCATGGTATTTCGATAGGGATTGCACTGAATATGTAAATTGCCCTGGGTAGGTAGCATTGACATTTTCACAATATTTATTCTTCCAATCCATGAGCATGGAATGCTTTTTCCATCTCTTTATGTCTTCCTCTCGATTTCTTTCATAAGTGTTCTTTAGTTTTTAGAGTATAAATCCTTTACTTCTTTGGTTAGGTTTATTCCTAGGTACATTATCATTTGGGGTGCAATTGTAAATGGGACTGATTCCTTAAGTTATCTTTCTTCAGTCTCATTGTTAGTGTACAAAAATGCCACTGATTTCTGTGCATTTATTTTGGATCCTGCCATATTGCTATATTGCTGTATGAGTTCTAGCAATCTTAGGGTGGAGTCTTTTGGGTTTTCTATGTACAGTATCATGTCATCGGCGAAGAGGGAGAGTTTGACTTCTTTGCCAATTTGAATGCCTTTTATTTCTTTTTGTTGTCTGTTTGCTGAGGCTAGGAATTCTAGTACTGTGTTGAATAACAGTGTTACTCAGTGGTGAGAGTGCACATCCTTGTCATGTTCCTGATCTTAGGGGAAAGGCTCTCAGTTTTTCCCCCAATCTCTTACACCATATACAAATATAAACTCAAAATGGTTGAAAGGTCTAAATGTAAGACAGGAATCCATCAAGATACTAGAGGAGAATATAGGCAACAACCTTTTTGAACTTACCTACAGCAACATCTTGCTAGACACATCTATGAAGGCAAGGGAAACAAAAGCAAAAATGAACTATTGGGACTTCATCAAGATAAAAAGCTTCTGCACAGGAAAAGGAAATAGTCAACAAAACTAAAAATCTACAGAATAGGAGAAGATATTTGCAAATGACATATCAGATAAAGGGCTAGTATTCAAGATCTATAAAGAAATTATCAAACTGAACACCCAAGAAACAAACAATCCAGTCATGAAATGGGCAGAAGACATGAACAGACATTTCTCCAAAGAAGATGAACACATGTCCAACAAGCACAGGAAAAAATGCTCCACATCACTTGCCATCAGGGAAATACAAATCAAAACCACAATGAGATACTACCTCACACCCATGAGAATGGCTAAAATTAACAAGACTGGAAACAACAAATGTTGGAGAGGATGTGGAGGAAGCGGAACCCTCTTGCACTGTTGGTGGGAATGCAAACTCGTGCAACCACTCTGGAAAACAGTGTGGAGGTTCCTCAAGAAGTTAAAAATAGAGCTACCCTATGACCCAGAAATTGCACTACTGGGGACTTACCCCAAAGATACTGATGTAGTGAAATGCCAGGACAGCTGCACCCCAATGTTTTTAGCAGCAATGTCCATAACAGCCAAACTGTGGAAGGAGCCATGATGTCCTTCGACAGATGAAGATGTGGTGTGTGTGTGTGTGTGTGTGTGTGTATATATATATATATATGTGTGTGTGTGTGTGTGTACACATACATACAATGGAATATTATTTGACTATCAGGAAGGACAAATACCTACCATTTGCTTCGATGTGGATGGAACAGTAGATTATTATGCTGAGTGAAATAGTCAATTGGAGAAGGACAATCATCATATGATTTCACTCATACATGGAATATAAGAAATAGTGAAAGGGATTATAAGGGAAAGGAGGGAAACTAAGTGGGTAAAAATTAGAGAGGGACAAACCATGAGAGACTCCAAACTCTGGGAAACAAACAAAGGGTTGCAGAAGGGGAGGTGGGTGGGAATATGGGGTAACTGGGTGATGGGCATTAAGGAGGGCACTTGATGGGATGAGCACTGGGTGTTATATGTTGGCAAATTGAATTTAAAAATTTTTGTTAATAAAATATCATTTCCTGGGATGCCTGGGTGGCTCAGTCTGTTAAGGCCTGCCTTAGGCATAGGTCATGGTCCCAGAGTCGTGGGATCAAGCCCTGCATGGGGAGCGGGGGGGAGGGTCCCTTCTCAGCAGGGAGTCTCCTTCTCCTTTTCCCTCTGTCCCTCCCCCTGCTCTGATGTCTCTGTCTCACACTCTCTCAAATAAATAAAATGTTTTAAAAACATAAAATACCATTTCCTGGTTTTACCTAGCCTTTTTCCTACTAAACAAAAGCGGTACCTGCTTTGCCTTTTCCACCCCAAAACACCTGGCTTCCCTTTCTAGGGAATAGAAGGTGACAGAGTGTTCACTCATTTCACTGGAAAATGATTACCCAATACTACTGTGTTCCAGGGAATATACTGACAACCAAAACAGACATCATTTCTGTTTTTACAACATTTATATTTTGGGAGATGGAAAACAAACCAATAATACTTTAATACATAGCAAATAAAGAGAATAATCATAAGTAACGTGCAAAGAATTAAAATGTGACAGTACTTGTTTGGAGAAACAAACACAGGTGCCATGGAAGCTGTGATTTAGATAAAAAAAGGAGCCAGCCTCGCCAAGATCATGGAAAAGACTGTTCTATGTAGAAGATCAGCCGAAGACTGAGGGTGTACTTTGATTATTTAAAAAAATATTTGAAGATGAATGGTTTAGGGATGCCTGGGTGGCTCAGTGGTTGAGCATCTGCCTTTGGCTCAGGTCATGATCCCAGGTTCCTGGGATGGAGTCCCACGACAGGCTCACCATAGGGGGCCTGCTTCTCCCTCTGCCTATGTCTCTGCCTCTCTCTCTGTGTCTCTCATGAATAAATAAATAAAATATTTTTAAAAAATGAATGTTTTAGGAAAAGTAGAGAAGAAATTAACTCAGAATAATAAAGCCTGAAGGCTAATCAGGCATCTGATTCTTAAGATTACATATATCTGCCAGTAGCTTGACCAACTAAGTTGGTTATTTTTACATGTTTTTACTGGACAAAAGGAGTACTATTAAGCATAATACTTATGTGCCAGCAATGAAAGGTAACTCTGCTCTTTATTGTCTTTCTAATCCAATTGCAATTCCAGGTAAGTTTAGAGCAGAGTTGAATTTTTGGATTGGGTCAAATTTTCGAATGGGTCCATAGAAATATTCATCCTGAGATTACTGTTCTGATTAAACCAGGAGATTCAGGTGTTAGAGAGGAGATCACACAGGCCGCTGTATATCAATATGTAACCCATCTTTTACATGCTTTGTGAGGTGGGCAATGGAAAGTGGAAAAACTGGGTCAGTACACTTAAGTTGCAGTTCAATTCATCACAACCTCTTCTTGGCTCTTAGTAGCACATCCAGAGCTGAAGCACAGATCATGCTCTTAGATCAGAAAGGCAGCTATATAGTTAATATACTTCACATAAGGCACATTTAAGGGGTAGGTAGAGGTGATTATTGGATTTATTTGGCAGAAGGTCATCTCTGGAATTCCATGATGTCATCTGTGGAGTTTCTTATTACTGTAGGTCTTTGGTCTATATTTAAGGGTCGATGGAGGTCAAGTTTAACTGGAGGGTGATAGGTGTCTTTGGTGGATGGAGACTTCCTTTCATGCCATTTGCAGTCTCAGGAAAGATGCTAGGTGACCTGTACTATACCTGGGCCTTCTAGAATTCCACAAGCTCCCTGTCAACCAGTAAGAGCCACATATGCACGTGGCAAAGCAAAAGGTTAAAAAACACACATAATGAAGGGTGAAAGCCTCCCTCTCTTGTTTTCATCCCTAATCATTACCACCTGTCATTTCCCATAAACATATGTGTAAGGGAAAAGTTGGCTTATTTAGAATATAAGTATATCCCTAGAAATTATAAAGATCATATATACATGTCTTTTATATATTTACTATACTACAAACTGCTTGGTTCCCTTACAGATTTATTTTGGGGACTTGTCCATATCATTACATCCAAGTCTACTTCATTTTCATGTTTTTAGATGTTGCATTGTATCATTTTGTGAAGTTACACCAAAATTTATTTAACCAGTCCTTACTGATAAACCGTTTTTAAAAAAAAAAAAATTTTAAGATTTTATTTATTCATGAGAGACACACAGAGAGAGGTAGAGACAGAGGCAGAGGGAGAAGCAGGATCCCTCCAAGGAGCCCGATGTGGGACTCGATCCTGGACCCCAGGATCACGCCCTGAGCGGAAAGCAGAGGCTCAACTGCTGAATCACCCAGGCATCCCTAAAAATATTTTTATATAATATTCAATATGGCATACTCCTGACATACTCTTTTGACTCTTTCTGCAGAGTACTTTGCAGTAGAATTGCTGGGTCAAAATACATAATCCAATTTAAATTCCGTGAGAAAACTGCACATCACCTCTCAAAGTTTATCCCAATATACATTCCTACCAATAGTGTATAAGGGTCTCTGCTCCCCCACATCCTCTTCTACTCTGGATACTTTCAAATTTTTATTATTCTATTACATTCTTTTAGGTGAAAGCCTGTGTCCTCTTGTTTTGATTTGCTTCTCTTTAAAATAATTCAAACAAAAGTGTAAACACTCAACAGGACATACAGCTTGAAAACTAGGTCTGTTAGGAACGTGGTACATGTCTACAGTTTTTAATCCAACACATTTGGAGTCAGAATTATTTCAAAATTCAAAATTTTTCAGAGCTTGGAAGGTATTATGTATAGATGCAGTGAATCAGTACCACTCCCAACCCAGTCTGGGCCAGGACTCCCTAAGCCAGTCTAGCAGTCCTTACACAGCAAACTGTATAAATCTCCCCACAAAGTGGACCAAGTAAAGGTAATAAATATCCTCACATTAGTTTAGGAAAGGCTTTTGCCATCAAATAAATTTGGATTAGGTAAGATCTTGCTCCCAAATGAGTTATAAAAATGAAATTTGAGGGCTCAGAGCGATTTGTATTTCAGAATTGCCATCAAAATATTGTGAGGTTGTGTAAACAACTGCTTCATAAATAGGGAAGGAAAGAGCCTGAGTAGGATGAGTAGACAACACAGAAGTGGAATTCATTACCTGCCTGTGAGGGCAGACCAAAGATACTGAAACCATGCAAAGGTGGCCAAAAGGAGCAGCAGTGGGGTCTGATGGTTTTCCTTTCCTTTCGTAGTTTCCTTTGGGCAGGAGTTATGGTTAGGGTGTGCACCCTGGGCCAGTGGCTGATCTCATTGTTCCTAAAGAATCCGTGTGAGGACCTCTGCTAAGATGAGGTGAGTAAATTGAGAACTCTACAAAGCCTCAGATACAATGGGCACCATTGAAGTGTCATGGAAGGTGACCTTCTCCCTCTGGTAATTCCAGCACTGAATCTTCCTGCATACTTTTCCATAGTTACAAACAAAATGACCCAAAAAGTAAATGTCTTGATTTAGACAAAAATCAGGAAAGACCTCAGTGACTCATGGTCATTGCCTAAATTCCTGGTATCCTCAGCAGGCTTTTAAGAAGTATGCTAATTCAAGAGCCAGTAGGTTCACAGAAATGATAAAAGATTTGTGCCTGGTAGAAACCTGTCCTTGAACAAGGGGAGGGATGATGAGAATTGGAAATGGTACAAATCTTTTTTTTTTAGTCCATCTTCATGATACTGCTTTCTAGGGATGAAGTAACTTGCCAGGATCACTCAGCTCAATTGAACATTGCTATGATAAAGCAAGTCATAACAACCTGATAAAGACAGTGTCACAAAGAGAAATCTTTTCTGCCATGGTGAATGGCAGATCTGAAATTTAAACCCAGAGCAATCTACCTTAGCCTTTTCTACTAGCTCTTCCTTTCTGCTTCTGATAAACTTTATCTGGTCAATAAGATTCCTCTTGTGAGTTTACTTTGTTTGCTTGGAAATGACTGTGTAAAGAGTTGTATCTGGAAAGTTTCTGAAGCTGAATCCAGGTCAGTGATCCATTGCATTATATTCCAAAGCTACGAGAAGGGGTGGTATGGGCTTTAGTGGGGACATATGTGCCATACATTTGCTATTCATGCACTGGGTCATCTTTGAGATCCTTTACTATCTCAGGATTCTGTAAAATACACATTTATTTAAAAATAAATCAAAAAGTCTCATTCTGTTGAATATTATTAGCAGGGAAATGCAAATTAATATCATAGTGTAATTATACTGCACACTTACCTGAATGGCTAAAATGAAAAACACAGGTAATATTAAGTTTTAGTTGAGGATATGGAGCCACCAGAACTCCCATACATTGCGAGTAGACTTATAAATCGGTACAACCACCCTGGAAATACAAATCGGTAAACCACCTTGGAAAAGGTGTCAGTATTTACTAAACCTGAACATGCATACATCTACTGACCTCTTGATTCTATAGAGAAATATAAACCTAGTAAAAAGCACTAGCATGTGTACACCAAAACACATGTACACAAAACTCATACTAATGCTATTCCTAATAGCTCAAAACTGGACAACACACAAAGGCCCATTGACATTAGAATGGACAAATAAACTAGGTATATTGGCAACAATGGAATATCATATATGTCAATGAGAATAAACAAAGTACACTGCATATGACGTATGGATGAAGTTCACGGATATAAAAGTACAAACTGATTCTAGGGTGTGGATACACATAGGCAAAACGAATCTCCAGCGTTCAAAGTTCTGGGAGTGGTTTTCCTGGTAGAGTGGAGGTAATGACTGGAGTTTCTGTTTGTTGGTCCGGTTCTACTTCTTAAACTGAATTGATGGTCCTGTGAGTGGCGAAAATACATTGAGCTATATATTTAGAATTTGTGTACTTTTCCTTAAGTATGTATAATTGAATTATATGTTAAAGTATTTTGAAAATTCTTAATGAAGAAAATCATTCTATTTCTCACATTTTTATTCTAAAGGTAAAATTTTTTCATAATTACATTATTTTCAGTATGTTAGAGAATTTTTATTTTGGCTCCCTACAGTTTACACCACATACAAATATCCTGAGTCCCCATAGAGAATCTACACTTGCTGGACGTTATTCCTCTCCTACCTAATGAGCTTTAGGATGTGTATCCAGGCTTCTCTGAGACCTACTGTAAAAGAAAAAAAAATAAAGACAGTAAAAAGATAGTAAAACAAGTGCTTTGATAGCACTTTTAAAAAATTCATAACAGATATAAAAAGAGGTGACAGCTGTTTAGTGTGTACATGCACAAAAAAAACCCAAACAACAACAACAACAACAACAAAAGATTTGTGGTGCCATAAAGGGTATCAGTCATATGTTTTGCCAAGTAAGACTGCGCTGCTTCTGACATAATAGTCTTAGTTTCCTCTTTGCTTTTATCTTGTGAATAATGGATTTGGCCGTTTATAGGCCTCAATACATTTGGAGGGAGAGATTGGAAGAATGTGCTCACCAAATTTGCACTCTCTGAAATTTCTCTAGTATGTAGATTGAAGCACCTTCTATTAACTGCCTCACAGTTGGGATTGTTTCCCATTCCAGTGTTTTTACTTGTCAGTCTCCCCCCCGCCAACCCCCATAGGCCACTTGGTCTAAATCATAAATGCACATTTGGTGGTACAAGCATGTCTATTATAAAGCAAATCATACCCACTTTATAAAGTCAGAATCATGAACAGGTATCTTCTTTTTTATGCATTATCAGTTTTAACGTAATAGGAAAATTAAAGCATGCATTTCCCAAGTATAGAAATCAAAAGTAATCTAAATGCAAGCCCCAGGTCGATTACACAGTAATATGTGGTAGTGTGGCTATTATTAATCCCAGCAGGAATGCCACCAAGACCACTTCTGCAGTTTACAGTGTGTGTCCCAAAATGACAGCAGTGGAAAGATAACCGGATAATAGGGAATGTGAGCCTAGGCAACAACTTGGGAGAATGAGTTCTTGTGATTCACATCAGTGAAGGAGGTGGTTGGTTTCCCATAAAATGGGACTGCATTAAAAAAAAAAAAAAAAATGGAGACTCTTCCTGATACTCTGTGGTTTATCAAATCTAAACCCCATTTGAGTTTCCTGCAGGATTTACAGTTATGATGTTACAAAGGATTGTTTCTTAGATAAACAAATGCACACTGATGTACTGCTTTTGCAAATTTATTGTTCTATATAAGTAAATTTTCCAGCCAGCTAAAACACATCTTTTAAGCAGCAGGATTTTCTCTTTCTCCTTTTCCTTTTTTTTTCTTAATGTTGACCATGTCAGTTGAAAAATATTCACATGCATGTTGTAACACTTTCTTGCTTTCTTAAACAGAACTTAGGAAACATGACTTTTTCATCACTAAGCCATCATTATAAACATCTACTGTTGAAAGGAGCAATTATACTGTGATTCCTCTGAAAACTCTAAGGGTTAGTGGAGCTATAGCCCTATACCAGATGGCCCCACACTGCATACTTCTTTCTTACATGGTTTCTGTATTCCTTCTACCTCTTGCTTTGCCATCAAGCTATCAGCTGCCCATTTTTGATTCTCTTGGTGGTCTTTTTTATCTTACAGATAAATCTTTCTCTTTGTTTTCTAGTTTTCTTCTTCTGGTCTAAGGTGTGAAGATGTGAGGGTGGGAGATTTTCTGGACCAGATGCTGAAGGGCCACACAACGTGCCCACTCATAGTTCTATTGGCTGGGACTCAGTCAAGTGACCTGACTGCAAGGGAATCTGGGTAGTGTAGTCTCAGTCAGTGCCCAGAAAGAGGAGGAGGTTTTGATGGATCTCAGTCTCCGCTAGGATATTTTGGTTTTGTTTCCCTATGTATGTATTGTGACATTCACTTTAACAATTTTCTTCTCTGCAGTTTTTACTATGTTCAAATTGTGCAGGGTTTTAACGTTAAAACTATATATGAGCTAACGTTAATATATATATTACAAACAAGCTGATTTTTAAACTTACTTTGCTAAAACTGGTATCGCTTAAAATTAGCTTCACCATGTCAGCAGTATTTCTGCATCTTTTACTTCAGGTATTCTCTGCCAGTTTCCAGGTAGCAACTCCATACGGAATTAATCTTTATATGAAAACAATGAGATATAGAGCATAGATCCTGGGTGTTGGCACCACCCAGACCATATTTTATCCCTGCATTGCCACACACCAGCGGTAGAATCCTGGATATGACACTTCACTTGATTTACTTTCCTTCCTTCAAGCCCTACCTCAGCCATCCTCTTCACCCAGGAAGCACCAGTTTCTTTCAGTAGCTTCAGCTAATTCCAGTCTGTAGCTTTCCCAGCACTCCCAGAACAGGTTTCGAAGCCATAAGCACCTGTCAGGCAGTGTCCTCTCCTCTGAGATGTGGGTCCTTTCTTTGAGCTTTAAGTTGTGACAGTTCCAACCTCTCCCCTTTGTTTCTCCAGCCTGTGAGTGAAAGCTGATTCCTGTAATTATTATCTGTAATACTTCTGTTCCCCTTTTCCCTTTTTGGAGAATTTTCAGTTTTACCATAACTGGTTAAAAATTCTTGACATTAAATCCTGTTAAGCTACCAGTATTGTTCCTGTCTCCTGCCTGACTCAGAAATTCATGCCAGGACCGATCCCAGAAACAATCCCCTAAAGATGAGATGTAGGGGTGACAGTGCTCATAAATTGACAGTTTATCATGTCTAGGCTAAACATGTGTCAACATGTCTCAGTTTATGGTTTTCATGGTTCCTGCTCCTGATGTGACCTAAAATAACAAACTAGTATATTTGTAAGCATTCCTCAGTTTTCAAAGGGTATTCATTTGTGTTATCTTATTCAGTCTTCGCTGCATATCTCTAAGGAACTTTAAAAATGAGGAGACACAACTTCTGAGTTGTTTGAAATCACTGAGTTGGTAAGTGGAAGAGCCAGGGACTCAAAATCAGATATTTCAGTGCTTTTTTTTTTTTTTTTTTTTTTGTCTGTAATAAAGCTAACTTTTAGAAATGCTTTAAAAGCACCAACTTCTTCATTAAGAGCAATTTGTGTTTTAAATATTAAGATTTCTTCCAGTGAGAGAATATAGTGCCTGTTGAAATGGTGAAGGGGAAAGATAATCCAAAAAAATTGGCTTAGTTGATTCGTGGAGCTACAGCCTTAGACAGCTATAATTATGTCTTGTTCTAGGAGAGAAATAATTTTTGGCTTTTCCCATTTTAAAAGATATTAAGTTTCAAAATCTCAGGAAGAAGGAGTATTTTCTGTATTGTAACAGTTTAAATTGATCAAGTAGTAAAAATCTGTTCTTAATTACCCAACTCAAATTGAATAATCTCAGTGTTGCCCCAGGTATCAAAATCTCTCATCCTCATTTCTCAGGGAAACAATGAGATACATTATGTGAAAGACACATAAAGCTCCAAATTTAAGTTTACTTTGACATAAATAGAGTGTGCTCTTACAAATGTGTGCGGATTATGTACATTTTTATGAGTTTGACAGAAAAGAGACAGTGGAATGGGGAGATATTTGTAACATCTTGGCTCTTTTTCCGGCCTGTTGAGTTTTTCCAAAGCTTGGCAGGATTATTTTCATACCAGTTAAACACTTGTATGGCCATGGCAGCAAGAAAGTCTAGAATTCATAACAAATCCATCTTGTTTTTTCAGATGCAAGTAATCAATCCTAATACTGTTTTGATTTCATTTACTGAGAGATATGTTTTTATAAAGCCTTTGGAGGAAAAGTTAGTGGCATAATTTTAGGAAATGCTTCGATTATATTTGAGAGTTAAAACTATATTTAATTTTAGTTGTTAATTACTAGCTGCTATTCTTAAATCTTCTACCACCTTTTTGAAAATAAAAAATATATATATTTAAGGTGTACAACATCATGATTTCATACACACACATAGCGAAATGATTACTACAGTGAAGCTAATTAACATATCATCTCCTCACATAGTTCCTTTTTTGTTCTTATGAGAGCACCTGAAATCTCTTAGCAAATGTCCAGTATTCAGTATAATATTAACAATAATCATCATGCTCTACATTAGATCTGTAGATTTGTTCATCCTTCATAGTGGCAAATTGTACCCTTTGACTAGTATCTCCCTGCTTTTCCCCGATTTCCCTACCCCTTGCAACTACCACTCTACTCCCTGCTTCTATGCAGTCGACTTTTTCAGATTCTACTTATAAATGTGATCACGCAGTATTTTTCTTTCTGTGCCTGGTTTATTTTACTTAGCATGATGCTCCCTAGTTTCATGTATGTTGTTGCAGATGGCAGGATCTCCTGTTTTGAAAAACAGAGAAATTATATGTGTATAATCATGTGGGTACACACACACACACACACACACACACACACACACACACACATCAATCAATTTTTTTAACTAGTCCTCTTATCAAGGGCACTCAAGTTGTTTCCATATCTTGGCTATTGAGAATAATAGCAATGGACATAAGAATGCAGATATCTCTTTGAGGTACTGATTTCATTTCCTTTGAATATATACCCAGAGAGGGTTTATTGGATCATACATTAATTCTATTTTTAGAATTCTTTCTAAAATTCTAATTTCTTTTTTGAGAAATTCCATACTGTTTTCTATAACACCTGTACCAATTTACATTCCTACCACCTGTATACATGGGTTCCCTTTCCTCCATATCCTTGCCAACACTTTTTTTTTTTTAATAATAGCCATCTAAACAGATGTCAGGTGGTATCTTATTGTGGCTTTGATTTACATATCCCTGATCACTATTAGTAAATATCTATTTTAACCACCAAAATAGTGTTGACACCTACAGATGTATTTGCCATTGTGCGTGTGGAAGTGCCCTGCTGCCTATCAAACTGCTTTCTTATCCTTTCTGAAATGCCACACTCTTTCCTAGGGAATCGTGCAAAAGAAACTCACAGCTCAATAATATGTTTTGCAGTTTGAGCTCCCTAAGTGAAATTATCTCTGTTTCCACCAAATTTTATACTCATTTTCTTTCCTTTCACTCCAAAAACAAATGAAACCTTTGAGTTGGATGTGGTTTAATAACATGCATCTGCTTTGGTGTGGTTTTCTGGTTTGGAGTATCGTATACACCCCAATACCAATGACTTTGTGTTAGACTATAAACTCTTAGGGGTCAGGAGTCTTTTTTTCTCCATTTATAACCTAGCCTGGCACTCCACAGATATTAGGCAGCTGTTCAGTGTTTTGGTTATGATAATGATTTTAAATAAAAGGGAAATCATCCTCTTAGAGAAGTTCACAGTTATTTGGTGATCTTAAACCAAAATAAATAACTGAGTCCAGACATGGTTCTAAGCTGGAAGTTAGTCATCCTTTTGGTTTACATATGGCTGGTGAAAGACTGCACCACAAACAGGGGCCACATGGTAAGTCTTGCTATTTAAATCAGGGTCCATAGGCCAGTAGCCTCCACATCTTTAACTTAGAAGTTGTTGAAATGCAGATTCTTGGGCCCCAGTTTAGACCCTCTGAATTATTCTTCATTTATGTGATCCTCAGGTGATTTGTATACACTGAAAACTTTGAGAATTATTGATGTTAGAAGATATGTTGATCTATTAACTGATTTACAGTTTAGTATAAGCATCAATTAAGTATCCTATTTGAAAACATAATCCATTTGAACTATTACACTACACTAGTAACAAAATTTCTCGAGAATCTTAGAAGATAATTTAAATATTTACTTTAATATAAAAATTAAAGAGACATTTTCTTACATACTAGGTTTTGTTTTTGTTTTGTTCTGAGAGAGAGGGAGAGAGTAGGGAGGAGAAGCAGAAGGAGTCAGAGAGAGACAATCCCAATCAGACTCCCTGCTGAGCCCAGAACCCCATGTAGGGCTCTATCTCATGACCCTGAGATCATGACCTAAGCTGAAATCAAGTGTAGAACACTTAACCAACTGAACCTCATAGGCATTCCTGTATACTAGTCTTTCTTTCTATCTGTATTATGGTGTATTAAAAAAATAATATTTCCTTCCAAAAATTAATGGACTAATAGTTTTTCTAACCCTGGTCCATAGGAAATTAATGTTCAGTGTACTTTTTTTTTCATGCAGAGTCCTATCAGCCTCATGATATAAAAATTACAGGGACTGTAAAGTATCCTGTGTTCTTTTCAGATATATCCTCTGTTTTTTTCTGAATGTTAAGGTTTTTTCTATTTATCTAGTAAATACCTATTTTTTTGTGGTGTTCTGATAGATAATCAGCATCACTAAAAGCCAGTATTTTTTCTTGTGTCTTTGTCTTGACTTGCCATTTATTTTAAAACACATCCTGTTATAAAGTGATCTGTCTTTTGGTTTATTTTTGTTCTGATCTTTTTCTTCTTATTTCCTTTCCTCACTGATAATTTCCTTGCTTTTGCTCCTTTGTATTTGCATTATCTGACCTGACACAGACTGGTACCAGTGCTTGCAATTAGCTTCTTTCTGTGTTCCCTTCAGGAATTCTTTTTGGACTTGGGCACATTCTGTTCCCCATTTCTCTTGGGAGACTGATAAGGAAATTAAATTACTGCTGCTGTGATGCATTTCTAGCAACACTGTAAATTTCCTAAAAGCCTAAATTTTCATACAGCATTTATTTTGACAACCCTAAGACCCATCCTTTCTTAATTTAACAATAAATGTCCAGTGAAAATATTTTTGGCTTGTTTTCTTATTTGGAGAATAAAGTCATCTTTCAAATACAGAGGCTAAAAAAAATGGTAATTACTCTATTTAGTAGAAAGAGAGTAACTTGCATTATTCTTTTTGTACAACTTCCTGGTTATAATTGAGCTGACATTTAATTCTTCAAATTCTGGTAATCTCTACCCAGTGCTAGTTTCAAGTCCTTGGAACTTTCTCAACTAGAGAAAGCTGTGGACCCAAGGTTTCACAGGTAATAGTCTTGCCACCCAGCTGGGATGTAGACTCTGGATTTAGGAAAGACTTTGGAATTAAACAGTGGTAAGTAGAACTCTGGCTGGAAAGTTTCCCAGCAATAAATAATGGCCACCAAGCAGGAAGAATGGTCCCTGAGCGGACAACAGGAAAGCTTGGTTGCATTGGCAGTACCCATTCTTCCTTGGAAGGCAGAGGCTGAGAGCATGTGTGTACAGAACTGTGAGAATAAAAAGGCCTGTTCTATTCCCCTGGAAATGATTGGTGTCATTCCTGGATTTGTGTGTGGAAGCATTTGTGAATTAACCAAAAAGTTCAAGTGATTTGAAGATGGTATATAAAAAAAACATGCCTTGTCAACCTAGACCCCTGATTAACTAGTTTGGTTTCTTGGGTGTTTGAAGGTATGCACTTTGTATCATCATTATGTGTAAAAGGAAGCATGGGGTGAGGTAGGTAATAATATGTTTAAGCCGTTTGTGTTTCAAGTCTGTCCTTTTGCACCCACTCCATCTCTGTGTAGCTGGGAGAAGTAAAAAGTATTCCCCTTCATGAAACTTCTGCTTCATCTGGATCAGGATAGCTCGTGGTGAAATTCCTTTCACTAAAGAAGTCCCATGGGCCCAAACTGACTAGCTGGAATTATTATCAGTTTGTGTAGATTCTAACTACTTTGGAAATGTTCTAAAAGTGTTTTTGAGTTAAAATACTTGGTCTGGCAGAGGTAAAAATGATCAAGCCTGTTTTAAAGGGATTTTACTTTGTGTTCTAGAGTGACTCTCTAAGATTGTATTTCACTGATTCTAAAATATATTCCCCTCTCCACCTCACATCCACATTTTAGTATCCCTAAAATCAGGATTCAGCTTATACTTTATGGCATCTTGATGGTATTGTTGGCAGCAGCCATACCATAATTGCCATTCTTTGCATGTATGACCATGATTGCTCTTTCTAATTGCATGACCAGACAACCATAATGTCTTGACATTTAAGATAGCCATTCAAGGACCATTTGATGAAGGCAGGTTAGATTATTGACACCTGGTAAGATCAAAAAAGCTCTAGCATGAAACCTGCCGACTCGTTGGCAGTTTAGAGATAATAGTGGACCACTCTTTGGAGAAGTACTCCTCTCGGTATGCTGGGTGGCTCAGCAGTTGGGTGTCTGCCTTCAACTCAGGGCATGATCCCAGAGTTCTGGGATCGAGTTCTGCATCGGGCTTCCTGCATGGAGCCTGCTTCTCCCTCTGCCTGTGTCTCTACCTCTCTCTCTGTGTCTCTCATGAATAAATAAATAAAATCTTAAAAAAAAAAACACCCCTCTCTTTCAGAAATGCATAGTTATCAAATACTGAATTGAAAAGTGACTTGTATGAGTTGAACTCTTGAGTATAAAGACATGTTAGGAGTACCTTAGCCAGTACAGGTTTCCCTTGTTTATGCATAAGAATGACATGTGCTAAAAATATGTGCTAAATCTGAAAAGAGCGACATCAAGGAGTATCAAATAAAAAAACAAGTGGTAAGAAAGTCTCTTATAACCATTTAATTCACAGTACTTTTGTTTGTTTTTTAGTAGTATGTAAAAAACAATGTGCTTTTTACTGCGAATGGCTTTTTAAGTCTATAGAACTCAGTTGTTAGAAAGGAGCAGATAATACCTTGGTCAGTGTGTACACATGTGCAGAGATGATTACTTAATTGTGCTGAATCTAGATGCAGAAGCCAGTGTTTCCTACTGTGCTTGGAATTCTTCAATCTTTCATTTTTGAAGATAATCATTTCTCTTTAAGGGGAGTGCAGATTCTCTCCTACATTGAGAAGTTCAAGAAGTAATTCTCTTTTTCCTCTAAGAATCTGTTATTTAATACCATCTGTGTATCTTATTGATTGAGTTTACTTGCTCCATTAGTTGAGATTTTCTTGGTTGCAAGTTAACAGAGTTACTGAAGAGGAGCACAGAGCATCTGAGAGAACCCAAGGCCCAAGATGTAGCAGAGTCAGAAATTGAGTACTTTAGCAACCCAGAAGCCCCCTCTTCATTTACAAGTAACTAGCATTACTTGAGCATTTTAACTAGTTTGAAGATGTACATCCTTGAGTTTAAATGTTTGTTTTAGCACAGGTAAGAGTAATCATTTTGTCTGACTTTTATGGCAGTTATAACCTACATGATCCTCATGTATATCAAACAGGAGTCTCATTAATTTATAAATGAGCAAGAGTCAAGAATGCAGGAAGTAAAAGAAGTGAAGCCAAGCACCTGATAGACAATGCTAGGTCTATTTATATACTTTCAGTCCAAGAATAGAAGCCTGTGATATTGCTTGACTTTATAGTATGTGGCCCCTCACGCCCCAAAAAAGGTAACAGTACAACTTATTTTAACAGAAAGCAGAAACTACTGATGTGATGAGCAGGTTGTTTTATATGGATTGTGCAGGGGAATGTGAAGTTACCAGTGACTTTGTCAACCCAACAAGATCTTTATATTACTTGTTAATTAACTCTCTTCTCTGATTTCTCTCAGACAACCAAAGCCTTTCTTTAAATCTAAATAACAGTATCTTTTGATAAATAGAAAGATCTCTGAAGATACACCTTGCCTTTTATTGCTCCATTATCCTGGATGATTTGTGGCATCTGAATAAGTCATCAGTCAATAATCCTGGGTTGACAGTAGTCCTGTCAACCCAGGAATGACATGCTTGTTTGAATTCTCCTCTTCTCTATTTTAAAGTGAAAATATTGGAAGATAGAAAAGGACCAGTCAAATATAATGAATTTTTTTATATTAAATAAGAGCAATTTTGCAGGTTGTTTCATTACATTTGTGGGCTCACTAAGGATACACTCACCAGGAATCTTATATTGGCATTTCCTAATTTATAAATTATGGTGTTTTAATGGTGAGTCATCTCATTCAATCAATCAACTTGTATTTATTGAGTGCCTATAATGTGCCAAGCACTGGGACTAGAGCAGGGAACAAGACAGATGCAGGATACTTTCTGTCCTGTGGTGTAGCAGAGAAAACAAACTCTCCAGCTAGTAACTGCAGTCAAATGTAATAAGCCCACATAGTAAGTATTTTTGAGGGTAATGGGAATGGGTAACCCAACATAAGAGTCTAGGAAAACCTCCCCCTGGGAAAAAAAAATAGCATTTACATTGAGAACTGGAAACTAGGTAAAAGCCAGGGGTGTGAAATAAGGGTGTTTCAGGGAAACGGAGTGGCAAGTGCAAATGTCCAAAAGAGGGAGGAGGAAACATTGTATTTGGAGGAAGAGAGATTTCATGGGTTAAGTGAAAAAGTGTTCATTTCAGATTTTTAAGGGATTTTAAAGGTCTTTTAAGGAGTTTAGACTGTAACCTAAGGCCAAAGGGAAGCCAATATAGAGTTTCCAGCATAGCTGAAGCCCAGAGAATAGGTTGGGTAAGGAAGTGGACCAGACAAGAAGGAAGACAGACCAGTTACAATACTGGGGTGGAGTTATAAGTAGATGGAGTTAAAACAGAATTAATTATATGGGCATGAGGGAGAAGAAAGTCAAGCTTAGCTTTCAGGGTTTCATGGTAACAACTGGATCAATATTGGAACTAGTCAGTAGGGGGGGAAAAAAAGCAAAATAATTGCATTTTTACCTTTTTAAAAAAAATCTTACTAAAATGAATTACTATTATCTGTTCAGAATAACAAGAAAAAATAGTTGAGAGGAAGAGACCCAGCCCACTGATCTCCAACTTCCTTTGTAAAGAAGAAATATATAATTCACACTGAGCATTCAGCAGCGCAAGAGAAGGGGCAAACATGATTCATAGTGTTCATAAGTGAAATGAAACCCTCTGTTTGGAGAAGCCCCATTCTGGCTGATACTGAGGCCAAAGAGGAATTTCTCTAATAAATCTTTCTTGAAAGACATCATATAATGTCACGAACAACATCTTCATCAGAAACCGTGATAGCCTTCATAAGCTCCTTCCTATGTGGTCCCTCAGTATAGACCAGTGCACCTGCCATGGCAAAAGTAATTGAAAATCCATGCTATGAAAAAAGAGAATACTTCCATCAGATTTAACCTCACACGGTTCTGATTGTCACTCTCTGATGATCTGCCATCAATCCTGGGGGTGGAATGTGGAGTACCTTTTTCTCACCTTGTGAGGTCCCTGAACTTTTATTAAAAAAGAGTAAATATACATTCTGTGTAATTGTTTTGAATGTCAAAACAGGAAAGAGCCTGTTTCTGAGAAGTAGACAGACCTAGGTTTGGGGGAGTTCTCCAAAGTACATTTTCTCTCAACCAAATTTTTGAAAGACATTACTGGATCAGTAATGAATTTAAGGTATATTCTTAGAGAGGTACATGGAGAACAGCTGCTCTATTTTGTCAGCAAGTGCTAAGCCATGTGCTTTTTTAGTCAAGCTGGGGGTAGAATTAATACCCTCCTGTGGAAGTCAGGGTGTTTAACAATGAGATATGCCTCAGTATGAAGGTACCTGGTTTTGCTTAGCTATGAGCCACTCGAGTAGTCCCAGGCAACCCAAGATCCTTCCCCAGAAAGTCATTCTGAGTCCATTATAACACAGACAGATGGGAAATGGAAGTCCCAGAGTTCCCAGTTTTAAGGTACAACTTTAATCTTTATTTCAGAAAAATTTTAAAGCAGCTGTAACCAAATGCCCACTTTGGTCATAAAAATAAAAATCTCAGCAAATAGAGTATCCAGAGAATAGCAAGCTTTGAGCAATGTCATTCCTAGTATACACTGAAAAAAATTATAATGCAATTTTTAAATTATCCATTAAATTTTTTTACCAATATCCCAGCTTCTTTAAGCATAGGAATAGTAAATCTGTATTTTTGTTGCTGTTGTAACTAAAGGAGAATATGAATAGTTCTAGAATGTAGTCTTACTACCATTAGATTTCAGTGTTATAATTGAATTAGTCTATTGCTAGCACTACCTTCAGTTTGAAGTTGATTGAACAAAAGTGTTGGCTCTGCTAAAAGAACATCTAGTAAGTATGAGGAGGAGGTGGCTGTTGAGGTTAGTAATTAAGAGAATACACTTTTTAAAAAGATTTTTGTTTATTTATGGATGAAAGATACAGAGAGAGAGAGGCAGAGACAAAGGCAGAGGGAGAAGCAGGCTCCCTGCAAGGAGCCTAATGTGGGACTCGATCCCGGGCCCTGGGATCATACCCTGAGCCAAAGGCAGACGCTCAATTGCTAAGCCACCCAGGCATCCCAAGAGAATAGACTTTGAAATTACATTTCCTGGATCCTAATCCATGCTCTTCCATTGATCTTGGCAAATTACTTAACTTTTTGTGTCATTTTTCTCAGCTATAAGATAAATATAATAGTATATACTTCGTGAGTGTATTGTAAGGAGAAAACAAAATAATACAGGTAAGAGATCTTAGATACCCTTGGATATAGACGATACTCCATAAACATTGACTGTTGTTACAGGTCTTAGTTGAACTATATGCACTGACCCATTCCATCTGTATCACAAATGCAGACCGTAGGACATGAGGCAAGCTAGATGAATGGGTATCATTCAACCCAGCTCTTCTAGTGAGGCAGTGATCCCAAGGACATGTGCTCTCCTGCCAAAAGTAAGGGGGCTATCTTCATATTTGAAGACCTGCTGATTCGCTCAGATATAGCAAGTAACTACCATATTCAGATGCACTTTTTACTAGAACTTTAGATGCCTATTAGCTGGTACCTGTATTTTATCATTAAAAAGTACATGAGCATTTGCATTTTTTTAAAAAAGAATCTGATAAGTACATAAATGAGTTAACAGGAGAGATTTGCGCAATGTGAAGGCTGAATCAGAGCTGGAGGAAAGGAAAAGTGATGGTTTGAATACAGCACAAAGAATTTTAGGCCCCTCCCCAGTTTGGGGCACACAGTTTTAGAATTTATTTCATCACAAAACCTGGTAAGCCTACCTTGGGTGTACAAGAAAGAAAAAACAGAAATGGGTGCAAGAAAAGTGGAGGGCTTGTGCTCTGAAATCATCCAAGGATTCTTAATGCCTATAGCAGAGGTTGCAAACTCAAATGACCAGAGGAACCAGAAAGATAACATAAAGAAAGAGGCGAGGCATATGTAAGATGATAAATCGCAGCAAACACTCCCACTCAGTGCTGGAGAATAATAGAGAGTAGTGTGACTGAAGACCTGGAGATTATGTGCTCCTTTTATTTTTATTCTTTTTTTTTTTTTTTTTAAAGAGAGAGAGAGTGTGTGAGCAGGGGGAGGAGCAGAAAAGAGAGAGAATCCCAAGCAGGCTCCATGCCCAGCACAGAGCTGATGCAGGGCTCAATCTCATGACTCCAAGATCACAACCTGAGCCAAAATCAAGAGTCACGCTTAACCAACTGAGCCACCCAGGCTCCCCTTATGTGTTCCTTTTAAAAGATAGCTACTTCTCAGATCCAACTGATTGTTGGTGAAGGTAGATGGAGTAAGGCCACATCTTCCAATTTGTCAGGAAACAGTGTTCTAATATTTTCAGTAACTATTTTAAAATATTATCAGCTAATTGAAATCTAAGGCACTGTGTGGGTCAACATTATAGGCCAAAGAAAACACATTTGTCTGCATACTTGAATGTGGTTTCTTGAACAGGTAGCTTACCTACTTCACATTGGATGTGAGTTACTTATGTTACCTAAAACCTTTTCCAAAATTTCTCAGTTGAAAACCCATCCCGTTGGTAAGGTGTCCTCACAGAATTGGAAGAAATGGTTAAAGACCTAGCATGTTTTATGACGATAAATGATCTAGGAGACCTTATAAGCAATATGGGCCTTCCTGTCTTGAAGATTTGGATCAGAGGTTCATAAATTGTTGACCTTTGGCCTTCACTCAAAGCTTTACCAAAATTTAGCCACACCCAATGATTTGCTTATTGTCTCTGGCAGCTTTCCCATGGCTATGGGAGAATTGAGTAGTTGCCACAGAGACCCTATCACCTACACAGTCTAAAACATTTATCATCAGGCCCTTTTCAGAAAAAGTTGGCTCACCACTCATCCAAATAAACACATCAACCAAAAATGGTTGTATAATCCCAAAAGTACTATAGCAGAAATACATATATAGTAATTCATGCACGTGTGTAAAGTGCTGGAACAGCCTGAAAGATGGGGAGGGATCCATTCCTTCTGGGAGGTGGTGTGGAAGGCTACACTGGAAAGGTAATATTTGACTTAAGTCTTGAAGGACAGGACAAGAGTTCCTCAAGTGCAGAAGGTAGAACTTTAAGCTATGACATGTTTGAATCACAGCTAATGATTTAAGCTTGTGGAAGAGAGGAGGCAAAAGAGGGCTTAACACTCCCAGGAATATGTCAGGGAAGCAAAAAAGAACTTTGCTCACATCCCTTTCAGCTCTCATACTCTCTAGGTCTTTACTTCAGTTTATTTAATGAATAACTCCTTGTAGTCAACTTTAATAGTTGAAAAGTAACCAAGCATAGCAGGACTAATCAAAGTGTGAACTATCCAGTAAAGATAGACAATGAATATGGTCCATAAGAAAAAAGTCTTACCACACCAATCTAATTTTTTTTTTTTTTCAGGGAACAATGTTGAAAACAGTGGACCTTTGATTTTTGGCTTACTGAGATACTAGAATCCAATCTGTGAAATGATTGTGGATTCATTCTTCCTACAGATACTATTCAACGAATATATTCTTTGAAGAGTGGTAGTGTGGATTTTGTATTTTAATACTCAGCAGTAAAGTATACATAGTGTTTAGAAAATACTGAATTAGTAGGCAAGCTATTCAAAAATCATTTACATTTATTCATTTCCTAATCATTCCTCAAACTTTGTCTAGTGAACATTCCAGAATTACAATTTGATAAGAGAGCCAGGAATAAGAGAGCCCTAGAAGTCTGGAAGCGCAGGCGGGGCTGGGGCTGGGGCCGGGGCTGGGGCCGGGGCCGGGGCCCACCCGGCTCCCCCCCCACCTCCCACTCCCGCCCGGCGTAAAAAAAAAAAAAAAAAAAAAAAAAAAAAGAAAAAGAAAAAGAAGTCTGGAGGCCATTGGTGGTTGGTCATGATCTTTGGAGGGTTACATCCCAGAGAGCACTTGTTCTTTAATGTTCTTGCTCTTACATTTGGTTAAGCCCTCAAACAAGCAGTAGTGTGCCTGGTAAATCCATGTCTCATTCTGATTCAGCATGAAACTTTCTTACATTTGTTTGAAGGCTCTCCAAGAATTTAGTCAATGCATTAGCTAGAATAATGGTAATTATTACAACAGAGCAGCCCCAAATGCAAATAACACAGATCAATTTCAACATAAAATTTCACACTACATTCCTTTAGGAGATGCCATGTCTTTGCAAAGCTGGTTTCTTTAGAAATTGTGATTTTTAAATGCAAGGATTGAGCGAAAGTCAGTGTTGAATAGGAAATGAGGCTGATGGTATTTGAAAAGTACAAAGTTAAACATAAATCCCATCAGTAATTATGATTATGTAAGAACAAGATTATTTCTTGACTTCCATGTATTATTTTTTCAAATGACCAGTAGATTCATTAGGATATGAGTATTTTTCTTTTAACCTAATTGCTTTTACATGAAATTTATTTAGGATATTCTTTTTTTTTTTTTTGGCCTGGGGCACTGTGAAAAGATTACTTAGACATAGAGTGCCATGACCTGTGAGGTTTTGGAACCTCTCTTCTGAGGCATTTTGGCAGGTGAAATGCAGAGGTTAAAGCCCGCTTACAGGTGTGTCTGTGCTGACGCTTAAGGCAAGGGAAGGGAGGGCAAGAGATGTCCACTCTCTTGAAGGTTTCCACCGGGTACTCTCATATCACTTTACTCATATTCGATTAGTGATGTCTTAAATGATCATAAACAATGGCAGGCTGGGGAATGTAACATAGCCAGCTGACGTGATCCAGGAAGCTACTTTAGAGGGGAGAATAAATTTTGGTGGACAGCTAAGTCTTTGTACAGTTCACTCCTCTAGCCACATATAGAATAGTCTCACTTTTCATAAGAAAAAAAAAAAAAACAATAGCCAGAGCCCTTGATACTGTGATTTATATTAAATATATATTTGGTCTTCATCCCATTTTTGGCACACATCTCCTAATACCCTTGGAATTTCCTAAGTGATGAAAACAACAAAGGTGTCTTTTGTTATGTTAATGGTTTTGGACCACACGTAAGGTATAAGGCTGGTTGCCAGGGGAAATAACCAGGAGATTAGAGGGTTGGAGCTTTTATACCCACCCCCTAGGCCTCTGGGGAGGGTAGAGCGGTTGCAGGCTGAATCACTTGCCAGTGACCAATGATATCATCAATCGTGCCTGTATAATAATGCCTCCATAAAAACCCCAAGGACTGGGTTTGGAGAGCTTCTGGATTAGTGGATACATAGAGATTTGGGGAGAGTGGTGCCCTTGAGCAGTCCAAGGAAGCTCTATGTCTTTTCTCTGTACCTTGCTCTATGTATCTCTTCACTTGGCCATTCCTAAGTTGTATCTTTTATAATAAACTGATGATCTAGTAAGCAAAATGTTTCCTGAGTTCTGTAAGCCACTCTAGCAAATTAAACCCAAAGAGAGGGCCATTGGAACCTCCAATCTATAGCCAGTTGGCCAGAAACACAGATGGTAGCCTGGACTTGGGTCAGGTGCCTAAAGGTGGAGAAACAGTTTTTTGAAATCTGATGCTATCTTGTGTACATAGTGTCAGAATGGAAGTAAATAATGGGATTCTTAAATGGTGTTGGAGAATTTCTTAATAGTGTGTAGGGGGGAAATCCCCTGTTGACCAACAAGAGACAAGAGTGCAGACTGAAAAATAAAATGTGTACACTTATTTTGAGGTCTTAGGGATTGGCAGTTGGGAGACACAGAGTGGACCAAAATCGACGAATGCGTCAGAGAGACAAAGGAGTTTAGGGTTATTTAAAGAGATAAGAGGGAATTTATGTAAGTTGTTTTGAACGAAATGTGAGTGGTGCTAGTATAGCTGCAGTTAGGCTGATCTATACATGATTGGTTGCTAGGGCTATTACTAGGCAGAAAGCCCATTTATGTCCATTTTAACATGCAGCAGGTGCCTTGGCTTTCGACTGAGTTCAGCATCGATTCCAAGAATCTGAGACAAGAGACGTACATAAGTCCCACTTCCACCATGACCTTGTGACTCCATTTTAAAATGACTCTTTTAGCCATGCTTACTCTATTTGGAATCCTCTTTCACACCCCTCACTGCCCACATACCTCCATTGGAACTGGGTATTCTGAACCCTTGTAAGTCCCCAGCCAGTTACGGCATCGAGCTCAAATCCAGAATGTCTGATAACATTCAGTTGTTTTCATCAGGTTTTGTGTTGGCCCCTCCTGTTCTGCGCATTTAAATAATAATAAAAAAAAAGTTGTCTACACAGAACCCTCCCCCCCACCCACACACATATAAGACACACAACACAGTGGTGCCTCAAGGACAGTATAATGCATAACAAAATTGTCATTTAGATAAAGAAAGAATTGGTGCATAGTAGTAATGGAGTTCTCTTACACAGGAATTGGGGATACACTTGGACCTGGCAGGAGAGGGTTGGTGAGGGATGGTGGTAATTGGAGGATTAGTGTGTTTCTACTTCCTGGGTAAAACTCTCTTGTCCACTATTTTCTGTGGCCTCTGGCTCCATCCACTGACAGGTTGGTTTGTTTTGTTTTTTTTCCCCCATTATCTGCCATTGTTTTCTCTTACGTGGAAATTGGGACATCTGTTTCATAATCCTGTTTCATAATCCAGTTTCTGCTTGTGTCACTTTGGAGGAAAACATCCATCTAGGGCCTGAATCATCACAGGGCTTTCTTGCAGATGAGTTCTGTGATTTCTTTGGCAATATAATTTCCTCAAAATCATAGTAGCCTTCTCACCTATTTATGTCCAGGAGCTTCTCATGCCAGTAACTATACCCAGTGTTCTGTGCTAGGCACACTTCCCCCCTTTCTTTGTTACCTTGCTCTAACCATTTCTCTCACATTGATGGTGGTTCTTCTGAGGCCACTGAAACGTTAGACTTTGGTGGGAAATCCACAGTTGTTTACCCCTTTCCAGTCATATCAGTCCAGCACCTAGCTGCTGAACTACTTCCTCCCCTCATATTTGTGCTGGCAAACCAGCAACTTCTCTGAGCTCATCTCTTTCTTGTAACATTTTTTGGCAAATGGAAGCAAGCCAACATTCACTAAAACTCTGGCTCTTTTAAATGACTCTTCTACATTTAGGGGTTTAGTCTTTGTAAATCCATCTATTCAACCCCATCATCTAGGATTTTTTTTTTTTAATCTCTCTGCCTTCAGTGATATTGATTTAATTTTAAGGTGGTTGCTTTACATGACTACTCAAGAGGCTTGCTTCCTGTGGCTTTCTCTGGGACTTCCCAAAAAGGCAGTAGCAGACATCTTCTCATAACTTCTTGACCAGATATCTCAGTCCTGAACTAATTAGTACCAAGCATAACTTGGAATAATCAGGAATAACATCTCTTAAGTAGAAGTAAATTCTTCAAACTACATAACCAGTACTCAAGTAGGGACGAGTGGAATGAGTATTGAAGACCTGAGCCAAGCAGGGACGAGTGGAATAAGTATTGAAGACCTGAGTCAAGCAGGGACGAGTGGAATGAGTATTGAAGACCTGAGTCCATCACAGTGTCCACTACACAGGACTTGCAATTGCTGACAGAGCCTAATATGGTCAGCATAATGGGCTAAACTGCCTTTCAAAGGTTTTCCTAGCTCCAGACCTCTGACTATTTAGCAATGAAATTTTTGGAAAGCTAGAGAATATAAATATAATTAAGCTTTCCTTTCTTTCTCAGATATATTTATGGCCACCCCTTTTAAGTCAATATACTAAGCTTCTTTCAGTGGTTTTGGTAGGCAAGTATATTAAACTGTTGAGTAGAAGACAAACTTTAAGATGCTAGTAAAAATGGGCAGCAAAATAATCTGTAGCCTCGGTGATACTAGCATTTGTAGGAGGCTTCCTTTAATTTGCTTACCTTTCAATTTATTTTTTAATAATCGTTATTCTTTTTATCATGAAAAGTACACTGAGAAAATTAATAGATATTGGAGCCTGAACTGGGAATTTTATGTAATGTACATGAGAGTCCCTCTTTTCTACCTTTATGGGCATAATAGACCTGGGAATTAAAATCAACTTGTAGAATTTTTTTTTTTTAATTTTGGAAGCAAAATGAACTGCTTCAGTAATTTTTTCTAAATATTTCTCCCAATCTCACTGTCTTCCTCCCTGTGAACTGATTAAGCATATTTACTCAAATGCAGTTTTGAAGTTTTGACCTAGAGACAAATTTAAGTAGAGGTATGCTTTGTCTTTTCACTTGATTGATGTTTCTTATTTGTAGCCCATCAGTTTTTTTCGTCATCTTTTTGTAGTCAGCCCACCTGTAGCTGTCTGTGTATGAACCAGGGACCATTCCATTGTGTCACATTGGTCTGTGTTCCTTACATATTTTCTAAATAGATCGATCTTTCTAGATTTCTTCTTTGAAATACATTATTCATTTGGCTAACATAGCCAAAGGTACGTAACCTTAATGAGAATTTTGCTACTACTGACTTACATGTTGAGCTTAATTGTTTAGCTTTTAGTAATGGATGAAAATCCCTGACTATGGTCATGCAGCTTACTACTGGCTTCCACATGTAGATCCAAATAAGAAAAATCAGGAATTAAAGAAAGCAATAAAAATGTGCTAATATTTCATGATTGCTGGATGATTAGGTCAGCTGAGATTTAGAATCAGAGGTCTCCAAAGATCGTGTCCATTCTCTTTTAGATAAATGTACCTGATATGCATATCTACCTAGATACACGTTGTGTTTCAAGTGAATAAGCAGATGAGGAAGAAACATAAGAATAGATGAGGTTTACTTAGGGCATCTGAAATGAAGAGGAGGTAATCAGTGGAGCAGAGCAGAGATTTGGCAGTTAATAATTTCATGTATTCACTCAACATATATTTATTGTCTGCCATGAAGAATCTTCTGGTAGGCAGCTCATATTCTCTGGGGAGCAAATCAGACCAGCCTCTGTTCTCAGGAGGAGTGATCTTGTGAGAAGACAGAGCAAAAAGCAAATAAAGATACACAAAATTAGAGCATATCTTAAATGCCCAGAAAGGAAAGAACTAGATTATGTGAGAGAGTAACCGGAGAGAACAAAAATGGCTATGCAGTTGGGTGGGCAGGAAAGATCTCTCTTAGTAGGGGCCATTTCAGCAGTATCATGAGATTCAGATATATAAAAACAACGGGAAAAGAAGACCCAATAAATTTCATACTCCAAAAATAGAACTGAATCTTCGGCACAGTTAGCGTTTTAAGCAAAGTTCACTCCTTTTGTCTTTGAAATTGTCAGCATGGAAACTTCTCTTCAAACTTTGGTTAATAATATCTCCACAAGCCAATACATAGACATCGGCACCTCAGCTCTGGAAAACATCTTGATTGAGTTTTGAAATGGATGGCTTTTGTGTTCAATTTTTAGGTGACTTTTTCCGGGAAGGAACCCCAGATTTTGAGGGAACTTCTCAGGTTCCCCTAACCTCCAATGAGAAATGAACTCTGTATAAATGGTTCCATTCTCAGTAGATTCACTGCCGGTTGGAAATGTAGTTGAGTACATAGAGTTTTATTATAATATTTGCTGCTCTGGTGTGTGTGATATATTGAAGTGTTGGCTTCTTTGCCTTTTTTTCATTAAAAACATCATAAAACATTTAGGGGTCTGTGCAGAAATTGCTGTGACCTCTATTTATAATTGAAGAAAGTAATGTTTTCTTTAAAATATTACTAGAGAGCAGTATTCCTGACCACAAGACCTGAAGTCTGCTAACCAGATTTGTGCAGATTTTCATCCTCTGGTGTGTAATCACTAAAATGACGAGAAAGTAAGACCGCTGGCAAGGGAAAGAAATCTGGTAGGCAAGATGATTTGAAACAAGCCTATAGAAGCTAGGTTTTATGTTTTGTTTTAGTATTTTTGTTGTTCCAGTGAAAGCTCTTTCTCTTTTTTTACGGTTGCTGTTGCTCAACTAGCATGGTACCTTTGTATGGTTCTTAAAGCAAGGGATCTGGCCTCCAGCTTGAACTTCTCCATCCCACTGCATCTCCAACCTTAGTATGCACACATATCCCCTGGGGATCTTGCTAGAAGCAGATCTGGATTCAGTGGGGCTGGAGTGGGAGTGAACACTGCATTTCCAACCAGATGATTCAGTCGTGTTGTCCTCAGGCCACACTTGAGTATCGAAGCTCTAAGTGCTGACTCATGTTTCCTGAAAGGTAAACTACATCATCTGTCATTTCAACACGCTTTACAGTCTTTCTCATTTTTTCCATGTTCTGGGACAGTGTCTTGTGGATAACTTGCCAAGATTGCTTGGTTGAGTTACTCAGCAGTTGCTTCTTTCATCTGAATTAGTCCTAAAGCAACTACAAGGCGAGACAAAGCTCTAGTCACCTGTGATTCCCTCTTCTTCCACAGCACATTCAGTGGGTCAGCAAGTCCTGTCAGCTGTACCTTCAAAATACACCTGTAGCCATCCTGTCCTCATAATCTCCACCACACCATTCCGGTCCGATCCTTTGCTATTGCTCACCTGGGCTCTGAGAATCCCCAGACTCCTCCTCCTACTTTTACTCTTGCCCCATAGAAGCTAGGTGATCTTCTAAGAGTATAAATCAAACTCTGTCACCTCCTGCTTAAAATCCTCCAGTAGCTTCCCACACACTCAGAATAAGACCCAGGCCCATGACCATAGCATGTAGGAGCCAGCTACCCGATCCGACCCTGTAAACACCTTAGTCCAGGCCCCTTTCCTTCAGTGAGCCTTACTCCCTCCCACCAGCCTCCTGTTTACTCTCTGAACACAGCAGTCTAAGCTCCTTCTTTCCTGTGAGCTTTGCACTGGTGTCTCTCTCATTGGGAGGCTTTTCCTGAGGCTCTGTGCCTTATCTTCAGGTTATTTCTTCTTTTTTTTTTTTTTTAAGAAAGATTTTATTTATTTATGCATGAGAGACACAGAAAGAGAGAAGCAGAGACACGGGCAGAGGAAGAAGCAGGCTCTATACTGGGAACCTGATGTGGGACTCGATCCTGGTACTCAAGGATCATGCAAGGCAGATGCACCCAACCGCTGAGCCACTCACACATCCCAAGGTTGCCTCTTCTGAATGGCAATCCCTAGGGGCCCAATATAAATTAGCTGTGCCCCATATTTCTGTGTTTTATCTGCCTGCTTTTTTTTCACTCTTAGCTCTGATCACTATCTGAAAGTATTTTTATTAAAAAAAATCTTTATTTACTTATTTTCTGGCTTACACCACCACACTAAACCATAAGTTCCTTCAGGACCTGGCATTTCATAGGAGGTTGGGATGAATGGTGGGAGGGAGAGAGGAAGGAAAGAAGGGAGACAGGCAATCCCAATTCCTTTGATCAAATGTTACCCATTTTTCTGTTTGATACTGAGTACTATTAGAACTTATTTTTCTCTCATGTTCTAGAAAAGACAGAAATTATCATATGTAATTGAAAGGCTTAAAAATATTTTTCTATATAAAGAGTAGTTCACTTCTATGTTGAGTTTTAGTAACATCATTAACTTTTATTTCCAGAAACTCAAATGAGTTAAGAAAAGGCACCATTTGGGGAAATTTACATGAGAATGACACTCTTCTCCACTATGGATAGTGCATTTGTGCTGACAGAGCTCTAGGCCTACCTGCTGCTTCAGGATATCAGGCAAACACTTGCTACATGGTCAACTGAGGCTGGGGCCATCTGTGGTCATAGGGCAGAATGTACTTCTCTGGTTCACTTTGGTGTTTCTTCCCTCCCCATGGCCTTCTTAGCAGGGTATTTGAAACTTTCTGCAACCCTGGACCAAAGGATCAGGAATCCCTGTCCTAGAGTAATTGAGCCCACCATTGGATGAGGCAAAGAATGTATACTTTGGAGTCCACCAAGTTGACATTCCAATCTTGGCTCCTTAGTCCTGTGATTCTGAGAGATTACCTTAGCCTTTCGGAGCCTCCTTATTTTCACCTGTATCATGAAAGAAAAGTCTGTTGTGAGGTTTTTAAATCACTAAGGAACCTGGGCTTGTATCTCTGGAGGCTGTGGGAATGTTGCAATTCCAGGAGGCAGCCTTTATTTTACATCCATGTAAATGGCACCACCACTTACATTCTCTCTATGTAAATGATTCCCCAGAGTGCCAATTCAGAATGTAATTTCGTATGGAATTTGGTACAAATGGTAGCCCCAGATTTATTGAAGGAGGCAGGCCTTGTTGAACTAGACACCCAGAACAGTCCTCTCATTAACAGCAACTCAGTATGTTGGGAGAGGTTAAGCGTCAGTTACTGGGGGAGGAAGAGAGAAAGTGGGGGGGGAGGGGGAATTAAAGACATTTTATGAGAGATTTAGGGGAAAAAATCAAAATAAAAATTGTTAAAAATAGGGTTGCCTAGGTGGCTTAGTCAGTTAAGCATCTGCCTCCAGCTCAGGCATGATCCCAGGGTTCTGGGATAGAGCCCCATGTGGGGCTTCCAGCTCAGTGGGGAGCTTGCTTGCCCTCTCCCTCACCACCTCCCTCCGCTCATGCCTATGTGCTCTCTCTTCTCTGTGTGTATATGTCAAATAAATAAATAAAATTGTTAAAATTTTAACATAAAATTTTAAAAATTGTTAAAAATAAAAACTCAGGAAGAGGTAATCAACAGATTAGACCCTGCTGAAAAAAATTGTTGAGGAGAATCTAGATAGGATACAATGAGAAAGCCTAACATATATTTTAATGAGGAAGAGACAATCTAGGAGCAGGGGGTTAGCCCATAATATAAACAGTGAATTAGAATTTAGTGTTCTGGAAAATATTTTTTTTTCCTTTTACTATTTCACTAGATGTATGTCCTGCTATTTTGTTGGATGTAGGTAATAAACTATTAAAACAGCAGGCAAGTTTAGTGAAAAAAAATTAGATTCATGTCTCCACATATTTTAGTCAAATATTTTTCCTGTGTGTCAGTATTAGAACCTGTGATTTTTGAGTTTTCATACAAAGATGGATTTTTTTCAACCATTTCAATATATATTTTAAACTACCAATAGACTATGTCTTTTTGGAGAAATGGTCTCTGTTTCCTGAGCTTCCACTTTTTAAAACCCTCTCCAGTATAAATCTAAAACTGGGGCAGCCTGGGTGGCTCAGCTGTTTAGCACCGCCTTCAGCCCAGGGTGTGATTCTGGAGACCCAGGATCGAGTCCCATATTGGGCTCCCTGTATGGAGCCTGCTTCTCCCTCTGTCTATGTCTCTGCCTCTCTCTCTCTCTCTCTCTGTGCATCTCTCATGAATAAATAAATAAAATCTTTTTAAAGAATAAATAAATAAATAAACCTATAACTGGCACATTTAGAATCAGATTATATAGGTTCTATTTGTGTTAAAGTAACTAATATTAAGACCTAGATGAACTAATGTCACAATCCGAGTCTTCATATTTAAACTTACTGTTGCTCTAACTCCTGAATTTGTCCAGATTATAGGCCAGAAAATATTTAATTGTAAATAAAAAATCAGAGCTAAGATTAATCCTTAGCATAGTGTTGCTATTTAGTAAATATTTGTCAAATAACTGAATTAATGACTTGGAAGTTAATATCAAATTTTAGGAAGGTTGATTAAAAACGTTTTTAAATCAAAGCATGTTTTTCCATTTGTTTGGATTGGCTATTGTCCTAAATGTTAGTGTCACCATTTGTCATCATTCTTGGTGTTAATTACACACTCTTTTGACACAAACTGACAAAGGAAGAAAATGATTAGGAAGTGTTTAGCAGTATTTCCTGCCCATTAAAAATTGATTTTTACGTTTTTATTTTACAAGCTCTTCTTTATAAGTCCTTGCATTTACTGTCCTCTATCTAGTCCCTAAAATAAAATCTTTGGATTTGATAACCCAGCTGAAAACATCAAGGCCTCGGTGAGACTTTACAACTCCCTATGGGAAACTGGTGGCAAAATGGTCTTTGTATAAGGACAGACAGGCACATGAAAGGCCCAGTGAGGGGAAGAGCTTGATGTTAGAGTGTAAGTAGGGGAAGAAAGCCAACTCTTCCTTTAGTAGGAGTCTTTGCTGAGCACTTTTGGTCTGGGAATGTCCTCCTTCATTAGACGATACAAGAATCTACTCATCTCGCAAAACTCAGCTGAAACTTCACCTCCAACAGCCTTCCCTGAATAGTTTCAGCTGAAATCCTAGTAGAAAATGTTTTGTGTTAGGTAAATAACGCCCTCTGCAACTGACTTTGACAATTAGAGGGTAAAGAATTGTTCTAAGGTGCTCTGTTCTTGGACGACTTTTGCAGAAAGACTGAGCATGTTGTGATATTTTTTAAAAAATTGTGGCCAGGTTAGTGATATGTGGATTTGTATTTATTCTCCTTCCTCTCTGCCTCACTGCATTTCTCTCATTCTTGCTGTACTGGGATTACATCTCCTATTAAGCCTTATATTTTTTAAAAGATGGAGGAGATTTGATTTTTCTGTTCAAAATCAACACTGATCATTGTCATCCGTTACAATTACTGTTATAAATGTCTTGACTTTCTTGTAGTAATTCTGAGAGTCCAGAATCCTGTCTCATTCATCTTGTTATATCCAACAGTGCCATCTTTGCTTGTAGAAACTACTTGCTCTGGAAATTGGGAATGAACAAATTGCCCATCCTTGCTTCTACCTCATATCCCATACCACTGTGTCTCAACAGACTTGGAAATATGTATCATTAATTCTTCCAAACCTCTGTATTGATTTATATGAGGTCAACTTCTTTGTCTGCTGAAAAGCAAGCCTGAAGGGAATGTTGATTGAGATCTTAGGACATGCACAGAAATTAGACCCAAAGTTATGCAAGATGAGGTGCCTACAGAATAAGCCAAGTGTTGAGAAAAGTTCACAAGCTTAGAGCCAAGGACAACCAGACCCAGTGCAGACCCATGCCTTCCTCCTGAGCTCCTAATCATTTTGTGTTTAGCTTGAGTCCTTCACTCTTTAACATCAAGCTCTCCAGTGACTTGGCTCCTTCTGCAGATATCACACTCAAAATAATGGGCTTTGGAAAATAATTTTGGCATAGCCTTGTTTCTTTTTAAACATTTTTTATCAGATGTAGGGTTTTATGGTCATATTGTTTGTAAAATGCCTTTTCTGTACATTTTTATCATGGCAGTGTTTATGTTGCATGTCTAATTAGCTTCAACATACCAGATGAATTGTTTAAACCCGTCTGGCATGTTATAATTTTTCGAAGTTCCTCATCTGCTAAGAAAAATAGATTTGTAAAGGTTTTGGATTTCAGGAATTGAAAGTCTATCATGGATCCTGGTCACCATAAGAAACATTTCAAGGGAGGTAAATGGCATAGCCATTGCAGGGTAGCCAGTGGGAGAGAAGACAAGGCCCCAAACACGTTTGCAATTCTAATTTGAGAATCAGTGCAGAGATCAACACTCCTTCCCTTTCCCACCACCCCACCCCTCCTCAGGATTAAGGGAAACAAAATATGGAGCTGAGTAGTTTCTTACCATTACCATTACCAGTACTAGATATATTTAGGATGAAGGAAACCAGAGGAAATCACAGGCTCACGGGAGAAAGGATAGGCTATGGGATTAAGGGTGCAAAAGATGGTGAGGTTGGAGACGAGGAGAGGTTGGAGCTGAGCAGGGACCTAAGGTCTATGGCTCCATCCAAAGTCAGGTACTTGCCTGCCACACATTTCCTCAGTCTGACACATTATGCTAGATCAACGCATTAAACCTTATTGATAATCATTTTCAAAAAATCTTGAAGGAAGAGATGATCTGATCTCAGGTTCTCCTCTTCTAATCCCCAGAAAAAGTTTCAGTCCTTCTTTCAACCTCTGCTTGAACCAGGTGGTAAATCCCTTTTGTACCAAGGTACTCACGTAAATCCCTTTTGTACTAAGGTACTCATAACGATGGGAGGTGATAGCTTTGTCATTCAATGGAACCAATTGCTATTATAATGACAAACTATAATAGCGTATTTGCATAGCAGTTTACCATTTTGTGCTTTCGTAAGTATTCTTGTGTTTGGACACCACAACAGCCCTGTGAGATCAGACAGAAAATTTTAGACTCAACTTGACAATTAAGAAAACTCAGCAGCCAAAAATGTTGTGACTTTGCCATATTAACACATATAATACTCACAAGAGCTAACATTTATAGAGTCCTCATTGTTTTTCCTGCATTATCTCATTAATCTTCCCAAAATACTGTGTTAAGTATTTTTCTATTTTTATTTGAAAGATGGTGAAATTAAAAATCAAGGATGTAAAGGAATTCATCCACAGACTCATAGTTAATGAAAAGTAGAGGATTGAGGACTTATCTTGGCTTTGACTAATGTTCTAGCCACTGTGTTACAGTATTTTGTCAAATCTAAGATGATATCACTGTAAGACACATCATTTTTTTGTGTAGGTCCACTAAGAAAGAAAAAAATATTAATTAAACTACAGGACTATGCTTCTTACCTCTTAGAATTTTTGTTTTTAACTAATTGAAAGAGTTCTTTTGGATTTAATTTAGTCATAGGTTCTTATCATATATAAATTTTAGCCAAATGAAAGAGGGAAAGTATAAGTGAAATAAACTGGATAAGATTTTCCTAAACATCTCTACACTTAGAGATTGCTTCTTTATAATTACTTTTCAACTCAGAGCTACCAATTGTCTCTCCCCAAGAGTATCATACCTTCTTTTGTCAACAACACTGGTGATACGGCATATCTTAAATGAGTACTCCACTATTTTAGGATTTTTTTTCAAGTTTCTGGTACTCCCCACTCCCCATGTTTTGAGGTACAGCACCCGTAAAGACAGAAATTGTAAGCAGAAATGTTCAAAAGGGAGAAAATCTGTGGTTTAGAATCAATGACCTATGGTTTGCTGCCTCCTGGGTTAAGGTAAAGCTGAGAATAAATACCAGGTATCTAGTATACCTCTTAAGTTAGCCGAAAAATTCACTCAAATCATGCAAGTCAGCTTATATTTTTTAACTTCTACCAATTTTTAAGGATATTGTTTCCTGTAACTACACATTATCCTTAGATGTTTTTGGTTTTGTTTTCTCCAACACAACAGCCTTTTAAGAATTCAAACAAAGGCATGAAGACAAGATAAAGAGAGTTTTTGGCAAAGATAAGACCACATATTTCAAAATAAAAGGTTGATCAGTACTGATGAAAACAAGTGTGTGTGTAAATTGGAAGGAATGGGGGGAAGGTTTGTGGCAAGATCATTACCACTGAAACATTTAAGAAAAATGAGTATAAAATATCATCAATATGTTGATCCAGCTGTGAAGTTAATTAAATATTACAGTCCTGGTTGAACAAAAACAAAAACTGAGATTTCCTGGGGAGTACTGTTTTTGTTTAAAAAAAAAAAAAAAAAAGACATTTTGCCATTATTTAAAAGAGCATTCCTTTTCTTGCCGCAATTCCTGTCAATCCTGCTTTTCATGCTCTAATTTTCTATTTTCTGACTACTGCCAAGGTAGAGGAGTAAACCAGTTGCCTTACATTTTATTAACAAACCTCTTTGGCACCAACACTGTAGAGATCATTAGTTTAGTAAAAATTCTTGCTCATACTAAAAATCAGGAGATCTGGTAACATCTGAATTGTTTTCTGAGCCACTAAAGAAATATTAAATGATACTTAGTGGAATTTTAGAACTGTGTATCATGGAATCTCTTAACTGGCCAAGAATTCAAAAGATGAACACAGGTTCTAGAGTCAGCCTGCGTGGTTTCAGCCCAGGTTTTTACTGCTTATTAATTGCCACCGGGGTTCTTATATTTTGTGTACCTCCATTTTTTGAGGATCCTACAAGTACCTTCTTAAAAGATTTGTTGTAAGAATAAAATAAGCTAATGTGTGTAAACTATTGACACATAGTAATCACTCAATGGTATTAGCTAGTATGATAATATATGTGGTTACTCTTTGTCAACTAAAATATTTTATTTCTCTGAAAACTTGATTTTCCATCCTTCCCATTTACAGAAAACAATTGACCCTTGAAGGACACAAGGGTTAGAGGTACTGATCCTCCAAGCAGTTGACAATCCATGTAAAAATCTTGACTCCCCCTAAATTTACCATCCTACTATTGACCAGAAGACTTACAGATAACATGAACAGTGGATTAACACGTATTTTGTATGCTACATGTGTTATGTACTTATAATAAAGTAAGCTAGAGAAAATAAAATGTTAAAATCAAAAAGAAGAGATAATATGATTATAGTGTTGTACTATAGTTCAAGGGTCGACCATGTTTTACTTTAGAAGCAAAAAGCCCCCAAACTCTAAAAGGTCCATATTATATTAGAATTGAGTTTTCTTTCTATTCTTCCTCTTTTTTTTAAAACCAGATTTATGCTTTTTAAAAATCCTCACATCCACCTTAGAAGAACTAGAATATAGCTAGGGATCAATCCCACCTAAACCATCACTGCCTCTCCCTTAGTCTGAATTATAAAAACATCACATCTGAAGCACTTTTGCTGTTTCACAGACGTTTTCCCCATAAGTGGATTATTTACTCTGTGAACTTTAAAGTTACTAATACTATATGAAGATTAAACTGTAGCTTATGATGCTGTTGCTTAGAAATAAGGTAATGAGAATTTAGTACAGGCATGATAAAGGTCCTTTGGAGTCCATCATTTCTTTACTTTAAATAGTCTATAATTTTTATAGTCCTTGGAACATGTTTTCCTAATCCTCTAAGGTAGCACTGTCCAGCTAAACTTTCTGTCATGGTGGAAATGTTTTTTTACACCATCTGATAAAGTAGCCACTAGCCATATGCAGCTGCTGAGCACATACAGTTAGTGCAACTGGGGAACTGAATTTTTATTTTAATTCATTTCAATTTGAATAGATACATGTGGCTAGTGGCTACCATATTGGACAGCACATTTTTAAAGTGTTTTCATATCGTTTCTATTTTCATGGGAATCAGAGATACAACCCACTTATCTAGACATCTGATTTTTAGAGAAAGTGTATATCTAATTGCTAGCTGAAGAAGCACAGAGGTAAGTAGAAAAAACCTAGAATGACAAATATTAGCCTTTGCTACAAATGATTCTTGGTGATGTCAAAGTGTTATACTCAACACTTTGAGGATAGGTTGAGTCACACTGGGACTCTCACCTAAACAACAGTGCATAAAATAAGACAGCCAGGAAAGCCAAGAACACATTGATGTCAGTGTGAAGATAAAGCTAAATGGTAGAAAGAAAAGAGAGCAAAGACTTTTTTAAAAGCAACTACTGCATTAAGTCATTTTTTTTAGACAGGCAGTATATGAAGCACAAATAAAAATGAAATAAAATAGAAAAAGTAGACAGTAGAACTATAAGGGCATATCTGTCTGAGGCCGTTTACCAAGGGGAAAAGCTCAATTTAGGGCAAACTCCAGAAAATGTCATAGTATCGGGGACAGTAGTCATAATGCTGAAACTAATTCATCAGGAGGAAAGAAAAAGGTGGGGGGAGCTTATTATCTTTGAAAAATTCCTGAGAGTAAAGTATAAAATTTTAAATATTTTATATGAAAACATGTGTAAGAAAAGTCTTGGCTTTTCGAAGGATAAGCAATATTCATATGTGGAAACATTCCTTATCTGGCCCAACCTCTTTGGAATCAGCAGTTTTTATTTCTGACTCCTTTTAGAATACAGGAGTAATATGCAATCTAAAATCACCAGAATATACAGTATTTTTGGCCCACTGGTCTCTTAGCATGCCAGGAAAATAGACTGAACCCTTGATGGACATTTGTCCTGATGAGAAAGCTTTATCCCAAGGACTTACTAAAAGATCTGTTAAAGATAGTAGGTACAACTGCATGATTAATACTTAACTAACAGGTCGAGGATGCATCTGGATAAGCTGTTGTCTTTATACCTTTATATAAAAAGAAATTCCCTTAGTTTTAAATTAAGAGATGGTTGTATAAAAATTCATTATGTGTGGTTCCTCTTTAAATGTATGGCTTATTGGGAAACTTTGCTTGATTTTTAACCTTAATTAGTGTATCTAGATTTTGATAAACATAACCCATAGAGCATGTTGAATTGGTTTCTTTCATAAATATCTGGATTTCCGCATTGTTAGGTTACAGCATGAAAATATTATACATGACCAATTAATGACAGTGATGGACATGGCTATAAAAGACCTCAATAGAAAAACCCACACAAAACAGAATATAATATGTGTCTCATAACTCCAATTAATAGTACATCTATTAATAGGTACTGCACTAAACTGGGAAGAGACAGAATAATGTGATGGGACTACATTTCAATGCTGAAGGATGCGGGGAGAGTTTGGGGATGAAAAAGAGGACCTTGGGAAAACCATCATTAGCTTAGAATTTGGGCTCAGGGAATTTGGACAAGGGAACTGGTGGTGTCTTGTGCAGATAATTCAGTGGGGAAGTAGAGGAATATATATTTGATGAGTTTGGTTGCACTGAGATTGTTATTGGTGCTGAAATCCTAATAAATTTGTTGAGAGCACAGAACAGCCAACAATTTCTTTGCACCTAGATTGTTGAAACAGAAAGTGTTAAGCAAGGAATAGCAGGTGGATTTTGAAGCTGTGTAATCAGTGAGGTACTCAAACATTGCTTTCAGATGAAGGTACATTAGTCTCAGACTTTTTAATGTCAACCAAAGTCCTATTATTTTCTTCAAATGCTGAATTTTTTTCCACCACTTTAAAATACTTGTTTTCTTATTTTATTTTTTATTTTTATTTATTTTTTTACCAAGAGTAGGATTTAAAAGAATGGGTTTATATAGCCAAAGAAAACAAGCTATAAGAACTTAAAACTTAAGGAATTTTGAATGCAGCTGAAATGGTTATAATTTCTCATTTCTCACATAAGATAGAGCTCAGTATTTTAAGATATGTTTTCTGCTTCAACCATGAGGTGAGCTTCTGCAAAAAGTATGATTCCTGTTCCCTTTTCCCTACCTTTAAAACGACTTGGTAATGTTGAGATTCAGAAGTACTGGATCATGTATACAGCATGGTTTTGGTTTTGCTTGTTTACTTATTAATATTTTACAGTGACTTATAGAAAAACTGAGTGAAATCAGTTTGGTCAGATAACAAGTCAGCAAAGAAGTTTTGGCTTCCATAGAAAATTTTCATATTTTCCATGTGGGTGTTGAAGTTTGAAGAGCTTTATAAACTAAAAATGTGTCTTTTGATTTTGTGTGTGTGTGTGTGTGATTGTGATTCTGTACTTCCAGTGGAAATTAATACCTTAGAGCAATTTTTTTTTCCTTAGAGCAAAATTTACCAGACCTATGAGTGCCTCTTAGCTGAAACTTGGTTTATTGCCATTTAAATAACCTGTGTAATATGAGGCCCTATACTCATGTTAAGGTCCCACTGGCATTTTTAAAAGAATGTTGGCCAAAGAGTCCCTCATTTTAATCCTTAATTGCCTCTGTCTTTTTAGCTCTCAGCCATGACTGAGAGGTGGAACATTTTGTAAGACCTAAAAGCAAGACGTAGTTGAGTTTAAAAGAAGCTTCTGCGTTTGAAAGACTAGAAGTCACTAAAGTAGCCATTGTCTACATAGAAGTAAAAAGGTACTGAAAACATCCTTTTCACCTAAGATCAATTTTGAGATCTCATTCACGGGGATGCCCGGTCAGGCAACTGAAGAGATAAAAGACTCCAGCAGAACAAGTCAAAAAAGCTTTGTTTTGACTTCAGATAATATACCTTAGGGTTATAGGGAATTCCAGTCTTTAGGGAGCTACAAGACCTTCTTTCAAGCAATTCCCCAACATCTGGCATGGCCAGGAGTCAGGAGGTGATTGGAGACTGTTAGGGAATGCTCAAATTACAGTTGTGCGTAGATGAAAGCAGACATAGCCGTGAAGAAATTACCAAAAGTTAGCTGTTTATATCTTGCCCCCAGGCTATGATACATCCTTTTAAAAGCAGCACCATAACTATGATATTAAAAAAAAAGAAAGAAAATGTTTCCAGTTTCTTAGATTGAACATTGGTTGAAATGGGACCACTCACTCAGTCCCTGCCCCTGGTTTGTTGAACCAAGGTGTACAGGATAGTGCAAAACAGACAAATATTCAACTTGCATTTGTGTCTTACTGTTTTTATTTAAGCTTGGAGCCTACTGTTCTAATTAGCAATGTAAGTAGTCATTCTTGATATGTTAGAGCAGGAAGGACATTTAAAAACAATATTCGTTTCTAAGACTCCTAACTCTGGGAAAAGAACTAGGGGTGGTGGAAGGGGAGGAGGGCGGGGAGGTGGGGGTGAATGGGTGATGGGCACTGAGGGGGGCACTTGACGGGATGAGCATTGGGTGTTATTCTGTATGTTGGTAAATTGAACACCAATAAAAAATAAATTTATTATAAAAAAATATTCGTTTCTAAGAAAAGAAAATCAAGGTGGTTGTTTGAGATTATTTGGTTATTACACTTATTATCAATGATCTGCAGAAATTTTCCACATAAATGATGTTTCTGTAATAGACCACTATTTTTAACTAAGTCCACATCACTATTTTTAACAAAAAGAAGAGTTAGTTTCAACCTTAACCTGACTAAATTAGTATTAGAATTATTAATTAATAAGAGTTCTATATTTTTTAAGGGAAGTATGGTTCTTTAAGAGAGTGTGCACAAATGCTGTAGGGACAAAATTTATAATACCAGGCAACTAATAAATGTTTTCAACAGATATTTACTTTTCCCTGGATAACTTTTGACACTGACAGTTACACATTCTGCCAGTATCTGAATTAAATATACTAGATGCGTAAGGATGGAACAGAATCAACTGTGGGTTCCTTTCACTTGTTTTCAGCTTAACCTTGTATCTCTAGTGGCTTTCAAATAAGCACCTGACCTATTTTTACTGACCCAATTCATTCACTTCCCAGGTGGCCACTCGTAGGTGGAATGATTTGCCAATTTTGGAGACTCTTTGGAGGGGAGTATCGACTAGAATCCTTCTGCCAATTGTCTGAGAGTAGCTGAAAGCTTGAAGACTCTGACAGAGTTAGCCACTTATTTGGTTAGCCAAATAAGCAATTAACTTATTTTATAATATCTCACCTTAGATATTTACCAGTTTGATCATGAATGATTTCTTATGTTTTTACATTCTAAGTAGATCTTTTAAAAATTGGTCCTTATTTTCCTAATAGAGGAGCTTTCTACTTACAGGAATCCTAAAACGAGTTCTTTTTTAAGAGAAATCTGATAAATCCAGATTTTTATCAAGTAAAGTTGCTTTTATAATTGAGGTGTGTCTCTCTCTCTGCTTCTACAGGCAGCATGGTGACATGGATGTCAGATGAGCGAGGTGTATGCATGTGATGGGTTTGCAGGTTGTAAGATTGGGCATTGGAAATATGAATATTTCTGATGACATGTATAGAATAGACACAGAATTCTTAGCCTTGACCCTCCCAAGGATAGCCTGGGACTAGCCACATAGGCTGACCTGAAAGCTTCTTAGAAATGGAGAATATCTGGCCCCAGAAAGCCTGGATCAGAATCTGCACTTTAATGGGATCACCAAGGGGCTGGCAGGCACGTTAAGGTTTGAGGAGTCATGCCCTGCGGCTTTGTAAATTCAGCACTAGCTCCTGTACCCCTCGCAATGATACCATGAGGCAAAGCTATGATCTCTGTGCCCTCGGCATTGAGGTTGGAAGTCTTCTCTGTTGCAGGTCGCTGCTAGTATTTTTTAATTGAGAGCATATCTGAGTACAGACATTTGCCATTATCATTAGCTTTCAGGGAAGGTAACTTTGGGTTAACAGGCAGATAATGCTTCTGCTTTTCTAAGAGGGAATGCCTCCTCCGGAAGAGCCCACAGGAACCCAGAGCCAGAGCGTGAAAGTCTGCAAACGGGCTATAATCCAAAGCTGGCTGGTTTGTTTTATCTCAGGATCTGTGGTCAAGATAAGAGAGAAAATGGGGTTACTGGGGGATTTTAGCTGTTTAGTAAATAAAACCAGAGCTGTCTCTATGTCTAGGCTGCTGCTTGGATGGATCCAACCTCAGAGACAATGACATATGCATGAAACCTTGTGATTTTTTTTTTTTTTAAGTCATACTAGTGATAGGAATCTTTTGGACGGTTCCTGAAGGATTAAGTGAATGCTGGGACATGCTGCTAGGTTGAGTCTTTAGCTGAATGGCATTTACTCTGAGTAAAAGTTGGTGTGGAGTGTCCACTGATAGGTGAATTGTCTCTTGCCAATGACTTCTTTGCTCACTCTGCCATTCTGTCGAGAGAAACACACTTCCCTGACTGACCTTGCTGTTTCTTGAGGACCTTGCTGTTTCTTGAGGTGATAACTTAGCTAGCAGCTGCTAATGCATGGAGGCAAATGGAAAGGGGCACCTACTGAGCTTCTCTGACAGTGAGGGATGATGAGGGAAAGTGAATTGCTAAAGCCCTTTAAGAACTGGGTTTCTTGTATAAATCCCAACTAGACTTCCATTTTGTATGTTTTTTTTTTTTTCTTTCTCTCTTTAACATTTCTAAAACTACTACAGAATGCAATTTCGCTAAGCTGTGTAATTGGGTTTGGCCTAGTCCTTAGATTTAGATTGAGGCTACCTGATTCAATCCATGATGATGCTGCCTCCATGGGGAGCCTCCCAAAAGCATGTGCCACATGAAGTCAGGTTAGGTTTGTGTCCCTGGGCACTTCATTATGTGACCTAGCCAGCTAATTGCCATCCTTGCTGTACTTTTTGGCCTTCTCCTTAGCCCAGGGTTGTCCACAGAATGCCCTTTTAGCCTCTTTAGGTTTTTACCTTCCTTTCATGAGAACCAGAGTAACCCAGAACTCTCCCACCTTCAGGCCTACCAGTATAACTCAGTCGATGAGTTCTCTCTTTGGAATTTGACCATCAAGATTGCAATGCTGCCTTGGCCCTTGGGATTACATGGCTCAAAGCATGTGGCTTACCTTTTTTGGGTCCTCAATTTCCCGATCTGTTAACTGGACTGCTATTGTGAGGGCTAAGGTAACTTATACACACACACACACACACACACACACACACACACACACACACACACATATATATACACACACACATATATATAGTGCCTGGCACAAAGCCTGATACTAAGAGGGGAAAAAAAGCACAGTGCCTAAAGCCAAGCAATGAATTTATAAATGTTCATTTCCTTTTCCTCCAGTCCTGAATAGGAGAAATTATGCTAGTTCACCTTCAGTGTAAGTATTCATATGAACATACAGAGGCCAAGAGTCCCAGAACAGAAATTTTTATTGCAGAAAACAAATTTTCCTTCCTCTTTAGCTACCCAGGTAGAATCACCTGACATTGACCACCTTCACTTTATACATTCGGCAAACTTTGTTGGTCAACTATGCAAAGTTTCTAGTCTCAGGATTAGGAGTACTTGGAGGGGTGATTTAACATAAGTATCTAGAAAGCTAAAACAAAGCAGAAAACGTCAGGAGACTTATAAATGGTACAGAACTAAGAAACAGTATAGGTACCGAATCATTCAAAGAGCCTTCTTGAAGAAATGAGGTATTCAAATTGGGAATTTAATGGTATATTAGGATTTCAACCAGCTAAAATTAGGAAGAGTGTTTCAGAAGAAAAAGATGAGGCAAGCCAAGGTTAATTGGCAAAAAGGGAAAGAAAGGTTTTTGGAGAGCGTTTGGCCTAGCCCATTTTGGTTTCCCCATTTGACTGGGAAAAGGAGTCTGCCGAATATAGAGCAGAATTTGAATGTATTCTTAGGAGAGGGTGCACTCTGCTTCTCTGCCTTTCTGGGGCTCTGTGTGCTATAAGAAATAATAACCCAAACCTTGGAACATCCCATTCCCAATCTCTCCAGCTAAATCTGGACTTTCTAGATTATAACATCAGCTGTTAAAAGTTTTAGGTCCTTGGTTGTTATCTATGCTTGTGACCTCACTTGGAAACCATTCAGATGAATAATTCCTTCTCCCTTGTAATGTAGAAAAGAGGGTGCCACCCTTTGAGTGAAGAGGAGTCAGTAGTCCTTTCTGAATCCTGAGAGAGAGAGAGAGAGAGAGAGAAGCATCCTGGAAGAGGTTCTACAGCAGAGTTAGGGGTTAGGTACTACAAGGAAAGCTGTTCCCGAAGTATAGGGTGGTAAGAGAGGAGAAGGCCATCAGTAAATCTGAGACTGGAATTCTCTGGTTAAAGAATTCGGATCAAATCAATAGTAAACATTAAAAAAAGACAAAACAACAGTGTGACATAGCAAGACCAAAAAAGAAAAGTTTCATTGACTAAATTGAAAAAGCTTCAAATAATAGCTGGGAATCTGGCATAGTGCCATATGCTAAACAGGCTTGTCTGAACTGTTATGAACATTAGGTACACCTAGTTCAGCCCTTTGATTAGTGAGTAAGACCACTATCAGCCTTACCGATGGCCTTGCATTTTAAATGTCTGGTCTGCAGTGATAACAAATAAGGCTAGAGTGTGATTTCCAGCCAACAAGAATATGTGGCCAGGCATCTCAAGGGTATATGGGTCAATGAACAATAAATTAAACCAACAGAGGGAACTTGGTGACACAGTATGACTCAGGACTCTGTTCACCCTTCATTTACTTTGTCTGATTAGCATTTTGGCATATACTGTGCCTAATTTTAGGAATATAAAATTGTGGAATCCAAATTGATTAGAGAAACACACAGACCTTTTGTGGCTTTTACCCTTGCTCCTAAGATGATGTGGGCTCTACTATGAGTGGCAGATGATCTGGAAACTACCCCCAAGGCTCTTTTGTGGGCTAGGTTATCTCAGCATATAATTTATATGTTTCAATTGCTTTATTGGATCCCTGTAAAGCAAAATATTGACAATAAAATTGCTATTTTTGTCTTACCAGCCACTGCATGATCTTTGTTCCTCTGTGTTTAATGGCTACATGTTCTTCTCTTCCAACTGCTTAGCTGTTCCCCTGACAAACAGCCACAGCAAATGGAGATTCCAGAATAATGTCTAATCTTTAGCAGCAAACTGTCTATCCTGCTGACCCTGTGGAAAACTAGGAACATATTGAATATATCACAGAACAAATTAAGGGTGTGAGGCTTAATGCAGCCAAGGAAGTGATCATAATGCCATATGTCTGGGAGCCTTGAGTGATTCTTAGAGCTCTAGCTTATAGAGTTAGTCATATTGAACATTGTAAATTTCAAAAAGAAAAAGAAATTGTACAGTTCAGCACTCACCATTTTTCAAGCTTGATAAAAGAATGAATCCTTTTCAGTCTGACTGCTCCAGTGGACATTAGGTGCAAGGAAAAAGACAAGAGGTGGCTTAGATTTTTCAGCTATCTGTCCTCCTGAGTCACCCTTTCTCTTCTTACACCTTGTCACAGAAGTCATGCCTAAGAACTATATTAATTCAATTTAGAAGGGACATACTGATGTCTGGGAGTCATACAGCCTGCACTCAAATCCTGACCCTGTCCTTGGCTAGCTCTATGACCCTATATGAGTTTTTCAACCTCTCATATCTTCAGTTTCCCTATTAGGAAAATGTAGATTGAATTAATAGGTACAGGGCACTCAGCACCATGTCTTATATATAATCAGAGTTTATTGTGACTATAGTATTATGATATGTTAACTACCTATGATCCAGATGTTCATGGAGTTCAGGGATTGGTAAGCTTTTTCTATAAAGATCCATATAAATATCTGGGGCTTTGTGGGCCATATAAGATCTGTCACGGCTGTTCAGTTCTATGATGGTAGGTCAGAAAATAGCTACACATAGAAGATATGTAAATAAATGGACATGACTGTGTTCTAATAAAACTTACTTTACAAAGCAGGAAGAGCACAGGGTTTGGCCTATAGGCCATGGTTTGACCCCTGAACACATTCCTATGGCTGCCTCAACTCTTCTAAGCTGTTGTACTTACATATGGATTTCTATGCCATAGCCCCTGCCTTTGTCAGATCTGCACATGGATGTCCTTAAAATATAATTCTGGGCCACATGCTTTGATATTTTGGGTTAGAATCGGGTTCCAGTTGTTGGTGTTTTATATAAGCTCTCCAGGAGCTTCTAGTGAGGAGCCGGAGTTGAGAATCATAGATGATAACATTTATTAGTGCACTTATAAAAAAAAAAAAAGGAAAAAAAGAAAATAGATTTTCAGACCTCTGTCAGCAAATTCTGATTCCCATTCTGAGTTACCCAAGAATCTATATTTGTCATAAGCACTCCAAGTGATCTTTAGGCAAGTTTGGGAAACTTGTCCTTCCTTTCCTGTTTCCTCCATTAAATACTACCTGTCCTATAGTTTCTTACAACACCTAGGATAGGAGATCCATGTCAGGGAAGTCCTGGGACATGGCTACATTTTGGGAAGGCCATATAGAGGCCAAAGGAAGAGTTACTTCTAGAGTAGGAATTTTGAAGTTTGTTCTGGTCTAGGAAGTATGACCCTTATATGATATGGATTTTCCTGGGAATTGAGTTGAAGTGATAGGTCTTATTTCCAGAAGAAGAGTCCCAGTTTTATATTAAAGTAAAAAATGTGTGGGAAATATCAGAAAGGGAGACAGAACGTAAAGACTGCTAACTCTGGGAAACGAACTAGGGGTGGTAGAAGGGGAGGAGGGCGGGGGGTGGGAGTGAATGGGTGACGGGCACTGGGTGTTATTCTGTATGTTAGTAAATTGAACACCAATAAAAAATAAATTAAAAAAAAAAAAGTAAAAAATGGATACTGTACCAAATAAGGAGATAGTTTAAGGACAGAAAGTCTTTCCATTTCATCTCAAGTATGGAGGAAACCAGAAATTATGTAAGACCTAACATTTGTGTGCAGGTAACACTAACTATAGCCTGTAGAATACCCAGGTATTCTATGAGTGCTTGGAAAGTACTGTTAGTATGAAATCAGCAGTGTTTGGTTATTTCTTGCCTCTCATCCAAAGTTGAAAAAATAATTATAAAGGGAGTCTAGAGGAGACTTCATATCAGGCTTTGCAAATTCTTGTAGTACAGAAATATGGTAAGATGTGTGTTGAAATCTGTACTAAGAGAACATGTGACATTAACAGTCTGAAACAAATTACTCTTTTCAAGTCAGCACATCAGTAAAGCACATAGCACTCATTGCCAACACATCAACCCTCTTCTCCCATATGGCTTTCACTAAAGAAGCTAGAAAGCTACTCACTTTCCTAGCTTGCTATCCAGCAAGGTTCTGCCCAATGAGACTTAAGCAGAAATATTCAGTCTTTTTAAGAAAGCTTTGGTTATCCTAGTGAAAGGTAGACATACCTTTTTACAACTCTTCTTCCTGCATTGATTGTAGAGATTATGACCATGAGGCAGGAAGTGAACATGTTAGTGAAGTAGAAAGAACACAGGGGGATCTGGGATCTTTCAGGATTTCCTTGAACTAAACTCCTTTTCTGGTTTGCCTTTTCTCCAGACTGTTGTGTATGTAACAAAGTCAAGCACGTCTACTGCTTTGACCACTCACATATTCTGTTACATGGAGCCAAAAGAATTCCTAACAGGCATATGTAAGGTACCTCTTTCTCTCTTACAAAAGATGCAGTGTTTAATAGGCATTAACACCCTCATATATTGATGTAAGCCTTCTGAATGAACCAGCGGGGAAGTCCCTTTGCTGACAAATTTAAAAAGCACAAATTGGGGCAGTTCAGGTGACTCAGCAGTTTAGGGCTGCCTGCAGCCTTGGGTGTGATCCTGGAGACCTAGGATCAAGTCCTACATCAGGCTCCTTGCATGGAGCCTGCTTCTCCCTCTGCATGTGTCTCTGCCTTTCTCTCTCTCTCTCTCTGTATCTCTCATGAATAAATAAATAAAATCTTAAAAAAAACACACACACACACACAAATTGCCTTGGCCAGAGGCAAGATTACTTCCGTTAATCTTGGGCAGAAATTTGAAAAGAAAAGGTAGTTGTTTACTAACACAACAGTTACTTTTCAAAAGTAGTTTTTAAATGCTTTGACAAATCATGACTTTCATGCATTCCAAAATTATTGGGAGAGTAGATCCCACTGAATCAGTGAGGTTGGATTCATGAGAGCTGGCCCTTCCTTTGGTTTGGATCTGGATCTTCCTTTAGTTTGACTCGCAACAAGGGCCATTTCTAAAGTCTACACCGCAATGATCACTAATTACTCAGTGATGACTATGACTTTTCTCTTAGGAAAGGAGCCAGTGCAGTGGATAATGCAGGTTCAGATCCTGTTTAAAAATTTCCTACGTTTGTGACCTTGAGCATACTCTCTAATTTCTCTGTGCCTCTGGTTCTTCATTTAGAAAGTATGGATAATAACTCATTGGCTCTCAGCATTACCAAAAAGGATTGAGTGAAATTATTATAAATCGTAATCCCGGACTCTTTTACCTATGAAGTACTTGCCAGATACTCTCTTACCTTTTCTTTTTTTTTTTTTAAGATTTTTTTTTAATTTTTCATGAGAGAGAGAGAGAGGCGCAGAGACACAGGAAGAGAGAGAAGCAGGCTCCATGAGAGAGCCTGACATGGGACTCAGTCCCAGGACTCCAGGGTCACACCCTGGTCTGAAGGCGGCGCTATACCCCTGAGCCACCCAGGCTGCCCTCTCTTACCCTTTTTAAAACACAACTTGGATATCTAGCCTACCACAGCTTAGCCTCTGAAAGTAAGGGGCTGTGAGCTATTTCCTCTACTTTCTTTTCAATTTTATATCCATCTCAGCTCATTTCAAACATTCCTCTCCATATCTGGTCTATCTTTGCAGTCTCTGCATAGAAAAAAGATATAAGATGGGACCAAAGAATTAATTTTATTCTGAAATGCTGTGGAGATGGACTGAAAACCCATCTCCTATTACCTTTCTCTGGACTTCATCCAGAAGCTCTTGAGCAGGGAGGAAAATTAATTGCCACTTGAATACATTTGGGAGAGAGGAGGGAGACAGGAGGGATGGGGAGGATGATTTAGTATGTAGGTAATACATAGAGTGGCATTCTGTAGGGTCTTCCACAGGAATAAATTCTAAAATCTAAAAAAAAATGCCTCTATTGACAATTGAGTATTGTCCAAATTACCCTAGAAAGTTAAATTATTTATAAACACCAATCATGTGTGGTTTGGTATCTACAATCCCTCATAGTAATACTTGCATATAAATGTATAACCTACAGCATATATGCTCTTTATTATATATATGTTCTTATTTATATATAAGAAGCATATATGCTGACCATCATTTTACCAGAAATTTTGCTGGTGGACAAGTTACTTCTCTAAGCCATTTCTAATATCTGCTAAGTGTGGTAATGCTCATACACATGCCATGAAAGCTGCCTGGGAAAATAGGCCAACTGAACACATTGACATTTAAAGCCCCCATTTCACACTGGTGTTGGAACACAAACTCAGAATAGGGAAGACCATCACCATCTAGTGTTTAAATTGATTGTTTTTGCCTCCCACTTACCTCCCACATCCACAGTCCATATAATTTAACTGTGCATGAATGAATGCATGTACGATGCAGTCTCTCTCTTTCTCTCTCTCTTTCTCCCATGAAGAAGGTCTCCACTTGTGCATGTCATTCTTTGTCTACAACTCCGCTGCAGGCCTTGAAAGAGTAGGTTATCAAAAATTGGCTGTTTATAAGTTTAATTATAACAGCTTCACCTATATTCATGAGCATTAAAACCATTTGCAAGGAATCTTAAACTAGATCTGAAAAGTTGTTAGCATAGCAAGTTAACACAGAGCAAACACTCGACAAAGAGGCTGGTTTATCTGACAGAAGAGCAAGCCTGGAGCTGGTTTCAGGAAGAAGAGCCTCCCCAAGAGAAAACAGCTCCTGTCTGTAGCCCCAGTTGCCTTCAAGCACCAACTCCTGGATCCCCTGTTTTAGAGCCCGTTGCCTGCAGCTGACACTGCTCAGCGTATTCTCTGGACACTCAACACAGTGGGGAAAAGCCAAGTATTTTATTTCTCTTGGCTTAGATACTTTGGGTAGGGAGAGTTTCATGTACAGACTCTTGGACATTCAGGAAGACAGATGCAAAGAAATCATGCCCAGCCTGACTTGTGGCAAACTCTGGACAAGTAAGAAGTTTTCTCCGTTACCTCCCTAAGATCCCCTGCCCAGTCTTCTTACACATGCACAGAGTACAAGCATTTGATAAAAACAGTCACGTATTGTACATTAGTGCACTACTCATACGATCAAAATGATCTTTTTAAACAGAATTCCACAAGAGCAGGAAAGAACCTCTCTGACTTTCATGGGAACAGAACAGTATGTTGCAAAAATAATGAGAAATGCTTAAAGACTCAAGCCTTCCAGTGGTTTAAGAATAACACAAGAGGCAGGATCCTGGTGGCGGTGCTCTCTAAGAAAGATGCCTGCACAGCTGTTTTCATGGGAACAAGCAATGTACAAATTGAGCATCCACTACCCAGAAGGAATTTCCTCTGTCTTTTTAAAGGCAGGTACATGGTATGTGTTGAGTAGGACGCTGATCTGCATAATATTTTTCCATTTACAGACAGTGGGCGATTGGCTCAGAGGCTCTGTATATCTACTCAGATCTCTTTTGAGTAGATTGGCCTGGAAAAAAAACATTTTGTGTTTTCTCTTTTATGGAGATACAGCTGGTCACATCACCCATTTTGCCCCATGGCTTCCAATTTGGCAGACACAAAATGCAGGTGCTGCATCTCTGAAGCGTTAGTTTGGTTGGAGAGGGGAGGATGGCACCTCCTGGAAATGTTTAGACTTACAGTTTGAGGGAGCGTTTTTTGTCCTGCATGATTATTTTGTTTTTACTGACATTCTTTACATTTTCCTAAGGCAAATAACAGGAATAACTTTAACACCTAGCCAGCTTTGGACATTTTTTTCCCCTATGTTTTCTTTAATCGTTCACAAAGGAGAAAGCCCCTTTATGCCAGACAGGGAAAGGCAAGAAATTAAGTTTCACTTCATCAAAGAGAAATCCTCCAACATCTTGCAATACTTTTCTTTTAAGAGCTTCATTTCTTTTTCTCCAGCTGCCTTCATCTCTTTGATACATAAGGGTACACTAAGTTGAATCTATAAACAGAACCCACTAATTAAGAGTGATTGCTTAGGAGATTGGTGCCGACGATTCAGCATTATATGCGTGTTCTTCTCAGATATCCATTAGCTGCTAATAAGATACTACAGATGTGCCAGTCTGTTTCCTGTTTCCGTCTATTGTACCTTTATTGCCATATATGGACCAATCGGATGGGCAGAACAATAAGTGGATGTCCTTTTGCTCCCAGAACATGTCTCAAAGGAATGTTTGTTATTAGATTGCTTTTTCTGTTTCACATCAGTATGTTAATAAAGAAAACATAACACAGAGAAAGTTTTTTGTTGCTTTTCTCTTCTTCACTTCTGCGACTGTAACTGGTTTATTGTTTAATTAAAACCTCTTGTATAGATATTTTAGAGTACGTAATGCAAATATGCCTGGCCGACGTGCGCAGAGGGAAAATGACATTCTTCCTCTCGCTCTCTTAAAGTTTCCATCTAAATGTTTTAAGTACTTAAAAATTCAGCATGAATATCATGTTGCTATATTTGACTGATTTACACTTGAGACTTGGTAAAAAGCCTATGAATTATTCATTCCCAAGTGATTCTATAAGCCAGAACACCAGAAATCACATCCCCCGTTGAAGTTTATAAAGTGAAATAGTTTAAATACTCTCTAGACGTGTGGATGTCTATAGAGCCGCTTTTCCCTCTGATTTCAAATCACTGTGCTTTCAACTCACTTATCATTTTATTTTAGGATAACATAGCTAAAGATCTTGCCTTTTTCCACAGTAAACCTGCTTAACATATTTTTAAGTTGGTACGAAATAGTATGTTATAAAGTAGACTAGTATTTGGTACCTTTGTTCCTCCTAGGTCCAAAGAGATTTTATTTCATTACAAGAAAAAGCAAGAGGGGAAAATAATCATTGACTTTGTCTTTGATTTATATGGAACTAAAAGTGGGAAAAAGTAAACTATAATTTATTAGGTAGAATTACACCATACCTGGGGATGGAAACAAATATGTTACTCCACACTACTATACAACTATCTCTCTACACACACACAGACACACACACACACACACACACACACATAAGGAGAGAGAGAAATACCTACCGGCCTGGTACTTTAAAACTACTTGTAATATGTGATTCTATGTAGTCTTTATACTGTGGAATCTACAGTTGTGGGTCTTGGCAGCTAACTTTTTATGGGAGTATATTAATATCACTTAAAATGCTACTTAGAGCCGTAACACTTTGACCTATGTGCTCATCAGAATTCATAAACTAAATAAGGTCAGGTGGGGCCACTAGCTGGATGACACTTTCTAAGAACAGCCAAAGCTTCTAAAAATATGTAAGCTCTAGAAGTAGACTGGAGCTTTTACTACCCATAATTTTGAGTGGAACTGTGACCGACCATTTTGAGGGGAGAAGAGGAGTGAAATTCTCTAGGGGAGAAGTAGCCAGAATTTTGAATCTGTTCATGGGTGCTATTCATTACTACTTTCATGGAATTCCTCACTAATTGCCTAACCTCCATAATCCAAGCCATTCAAATTATAGACCTGAGGCTTGTGCATGTACGTGTGTGTGTGCACGCACATGGGGAAGAGAGGTATCTTGAATTAGCCTTTGCTAGGAAATGTGAACAGGAGTCATACAAACACAGAGGCACACACAGAGACATGTTTTATGCGGTGCACATCATTCCCAGACTCTTAATGAGACATTTCCAAATAACATTAGTCATCAGAGTATCACTAATAAACTGCCAAAATGTGGTTCAAAATTTCATTCACTACTAAGAACATAGAGAGATTATTTATTCGTGGAGAATCAGTATAAAGTACCCTGCCTCAAGTCTATTTGTGCAACTTCTGCTGTTACTGAAGGACTGATGAATAGCTACCAGTTGGGTGAAGTTGGCTTTAAAGGTCATGCCTTGAAGTTTGTGGGCACTGAGTTGATACCCAACAGTAATAGAATCTACAGCTACAATTAAACAATGTGAATATCTTCTAACTTGTTTTGATGAGTGGCTGCTACTGTAGTTCCAAAGAATCTTCCATTTTACAATATTCAGGCAAATGGATATTAAGTATTCACTGGGATGTGGACATATCTGAGGCACTGAGGATACAGCAGAGCACCTTCTGGAAAGAACTTCTTTCCCGAGGGAGTTTAGGTTGTAATAAAGGAGTCCGAAAATTCCAGTTTTCTTTTTATGCTCAAAATGTTGTTGTTGGACTCTAAAATGCATAGACCTTTTGGGGTATGGAAGGAAGGAATAGTCTTAAAGGAAATCAAAATACATCCTTATGTGAAATTGGAAATTACCCTTAGAAGAAACAAAACCATAAAATCTGAGCTAATTAATAATATCATCTATCTCCTGGTAATTCACTGTAAAGGATTTGCCCCAAAGGAAAGCAATAATCATTGCTAGTGGTTAAATTGTTTTGAGGAGGCCAGTCTACTCTTGAGAAAAGTGAAGAATAATTCAGATGCTCGAGTAATTTAGGAGTAGGAAGCTACAATTTGGCCATGATGAACCCTTTGTTTGTCTGCCTCATCCAAAATCTGAAACTTTCCTGAGCCAAGATTGGGATGACCCAAGTAGGGCACTCACCTTGGTTACACAGTTTAAGGGCATGCAGAAAAATTCAATCAAGCTAATATTTTAATGAAAAGAGCAGTTTTTAAAAATTAATGCACAAAAATCTGTAATGAAAAAAGTACCAAAAATGGAATACAGACTAGTGCTCTATTGTCACTCGCTGTTCACTTGGACTATGTTTCCCTGCCCACCCTACTCTAAACTCCAAGAGCACTTTGGTTGCTCCAGAATTCCCAGCAGGTTTTATTGTGTGTTATGGTCACTTGCTTCTATGTCCTGTTGTCCGCAGGGGTGATATATTACTATGAATAGCAAGGCCATGTCTGTTTTGGTATTCCTCACTTTACCCAGCATTGTACATAGCAGCTACTCCCTAAGTGCTGGTTACATCAGAGGGCTGGGCAAATTAGAGCTCCAAACCCCTTGACATTTCCTGAGCCTTCTAAAGACCATTTTCTCTAAAGAGATAACTAAAAGAATGCAGAGAATCCACACTATGTGAAAGCCTTTTAAATTTGAGGCGTTATCTTTTTATGCTTTTCACTTTTATTGTATTCATTCTAAATTACTCTGTTCTGTGATCGGGCTGATTTTTGAAGAGCCGGTTATGTTGATGTACACAATTAGAGATACCTTGTTTTTTTCCTTGTACATTTTGACTTGTTTCAACATCGATTTGTGCTAATGAGCATGTCTGCTAGTTTGCCGCACAGACACTTGAAATTATGTCATCCAGAGCATTCATTCTTCCTTGAAACTTGTTGTTCCTTCTCTATTCCTGGTCTTGATGGAAGGCACCATCATTTGCTTCATTTCTAAAACCAGAATTCGGGAGTGATCCTTAATATTTTTCTACCCTGTATCCAATCCATGTCATATTTTACCCATGCTACCTTATGAATATCCTTGGGATTAATCATGGCCATGGACCAAAGTATCAGGCTCTCTAAGAGGGACCATTGCAATACTCTCTTGTGTAGTTTCCCAGCCACCAGTCCAGTCCAATCTCCACCCAGCTGCCAAAGGCGCGTCATAAAGTACAAATCCAATAAACATCACTCTCCTACTTTCAACCCCCTGGTGAATGACTTACTGGCCATTACCTTCAGGAGAACAGACCCAGTCTTTGTTTTTGTTTTAAAGATTTTATTTATTTATTAATGAGAGACACACAGAGAGAGGCAAAGACATAGGCAGAGGGAGAAGTAGGCTTTCTGTGGGGAGCCCGATGCGAGACTCCATCCCAGGACCCCGGGATCACGCCCTGAGCCGAAGGCAGATGCTCAACCACTGAGCCACCCAGGCATCCCAATCTTTGTAATGATGCAGTCAAGGTCTTTCTCCATCTGGTTCCTTCCTTGCCAGTCTCGTCTGGCACTATTCCCTGGCTGATTGCCTGCATTTTCTGTGTTGTGGAAGGCCCTTCTTCCAGTTCAACTGTCATCCTTCCTCTACCAGCCCTTGTTTGACTAGGTATTCACCTTCTGTGCTTCCATAATATTGGACACATACTTCCATCAAACATACAATAAACCATGACAGATTGCTTTTTACCCACCAGGATGTGAGCTACTTGGGGAGGGGTGTGCATGGCAGGAGTATGTCTTTTGGTTTTTGTGTCCCCGTATCCAGTGTAGGGTAAAGCAATCACTTACGAAACTCACCCAGGTCATTCAACCACTTGTTAAATTACATTATTCTCATGTCTGTCCCCTCCTGTTCATTCTCATAGCCATCTTCTGGTTTAGATGGGTATCACTCTCTTGCCTCTGCATGTTTTATATTCTATCTAACTCAGACTAATATTACTCCTGGAAGATATCTGTTTCCCCCTCATCTCTATATGCTGAAACCCTTTTGGTATCTTTCAGTATTCATCTTCTAAACTGTCTGCTTCATCAGATGTTTTCTGCTTTCCTGCACGTGAAAATAATCCCTCTTTCCTCTGGGCACTTCTTCACTCCCACCGCAACCCCCAGCACACATACACTTTATTTACATTGCATTGCTGTAATTGGCAAAGCGGTCAACATTCCTTCCTTAGATTGTGGGTAGAGACTGTTGTTTCTCCCTTGCTCTGTTCCCCTACAGGTCTAGCTCAGTGCTTTGGTCATAGAAGGGGCTCAGAATTGAATTGGAACTGAACTGAATTGAATAAACTAACCATTTATGAAATAATTTGCTTTAGAGTTGCCAGAATTAAATGGCTGCTCCAGTGGCAATATTACTCTAACTCACTAATATCATTTGATCCACTGAGGAGCTAGTTAATTAAGTAGGTGGATTAAAAATATAATCTGCTAGAGAAAGAATGTTTTGGCAGGGACCCATACATTGTGGTTTTGTTTTGTTTTGTTTTTTTAAAGCATTATGATCTCTCAGCTGTAATTCCTCTTGCTTCCACCCAACATAGCAATGGGACACTCTGCACATGACTGTTGATGGCTGGTTTAGGAATACAAGACCATACACCTGTGTGCCAGATGTGCTCTGCAGCCTGTGTGCTACCCCAGTCCATCTGCAAAGCCTACCCCATGCTGGCTTCTTTCTATAGACAAGGGGGCATTGGTCCCCAGCCTTTTTACATGATAGGTTCCCTGGTGCTTGCCTGTTTTCCTGAACTTAAAACCCCCTTCATTGAATTTCAATGTCTTGGATGACCTTTGCCAACACAAGAGGCCTTAGTTCATTTGCTTATCAGGGAGTCTGCTTTTTTTCTGCATGTTTGATTTTTGGCCTGGTGCTTTTTTTTTTTTTTTTTTTTTTTTTTTTTTTGACTTGTATCACCACTTGTGAGAATGCTGTTGGGTCTTCTGTAGCCAAATCAGCCACATCAGCACCAGCAGTAGTTAATAGCTGATCAAATCCTTAGGATTTCCATGTAGTGCCTTAAGAATGTCATCTGATATTGAATGTAGCTTTAACTGGAATGAATGGGATTCAATAACGAATGGGTCTGCATTGATGGGCACTGGAGACAGGATAGCTTTGTGATCCTCTTTGTTTCTGTAAGAATGCCTCTGCAACCGAATCCGGCCCATTTCTATGCCAATGTGCTAATAGTTGTGGAATCTCATTCATCTCAACAGAGGCCAGTTAGCTCTGGAATCCCATCTGTTTGAGTGGATGCAGTAAAATGTCATGAAAATGTGGCCATTCATTCACATCACCAGTGAGAGCTTTCTCACTATTAATTTCCTTTCATTTTAAGTGACTCCAATCACACAGTTTCTTATACCAACTGAAAAAAAAGTGTTTAGAGTGTTCACTTAATTTTTTATTTTGATTTTTAAGTGCTCATCCACAAGAGAGAATTAAACAGTTATAAAAATATGCACAGAGTCTAAATGGAGATGCTTGCCATCCCTACAACAGATTTAAAAAAAAAAAATGCTTCAGCCAGATTTTTCAAGTCCCTCTTAGCATAGGATGCCCAAGGCTGTGTTTTGGCCCAGAGGAATTTTTAGGCTGATTTTTTTTTTTCTCCTGAAAATATAAAGTTTAAGCAGTAGAGAAACAGGATGAGTGTTAACGAGAACGGGGTAAAAGAGTTGCTGTCTCTTATAGATTGCTGGAATGACACAATAGTTAAGAATGTGGCAAGCCTTCTAGTTCTGCTCCTGGCTAGTTGGCTAGCAGAAATGCTGGAGCCAGGCCAGCTACAAATTGTAGCAGGAGCCCGTAAAATCACGGTCAGTAGGAATTACAACCGTTTTCATACATTTTGTCATTTCCTTAAGAAATTCCCTAAATTGATTTTTAAGTCAAGAAATTTGACTTCTAAAATAGAGTATCTGTGTGTATGCTTTATGTATTTCAACATGCATCTGATAGAAGTAAAGGAATGGATAAAGAACATAGGAGATAATCGATTATTTGCTAAAAATAAATATGGAGGAAAAGTGCTTTTCTCCCCCCCCAGGTACCTGTAAGCATATAAATGGCTTAATCGCTCAAATATGTTTAAAGGTATCAGACATTTTTCATGGACTCAACAATATTAAGAATAACTAACCATTGCTTCCTAGGTGCCAGGCACAGTTCTAAGTGTTTTATGTACATTAACTCATTTGATCTTTGTCACAAAATTGTGAACTACTGCTGTCATTTCCATTTTATAAATCAGGAAAGTGAGATTCAATGAAGCTGAGACTTTATCCTTTGTCTCTAATATTAGCTTTATTATCACTTGATTCCTAGAATGAGATTCACCTTTTTATCTGCGAGGTGTGAATTAACAAAGCAATGTGCCTACCAATTTAAATCAAACATGCCAGAACAAATGCAGCAGACTACTGTTTATCCAGAATGTCTATAATTTGACACATTCTGAACTAATAACTTTTCCAAAATGTGGATATCTTGACTTTGAAAGAATGCAACAGTTGATAAACATAATTTTATCCCAGAATATGATATTTGCACAATTGAAGCTAAATGCTTTGAACATGATTTCCTGCCCAACATATAAACAACTAAGAAACATTACAGCACAAGTATTACTAGCCAAGCTGTTAAGATAATACTGTTCTATTTCTTACAAACTTCCCTTCTCTTACTCTTATTCTGGGGACTGGGCTACTGTAATTTCACCTGGGAGATCAAACCATCACTTTATACCATATGTTAAACCAAACCATGCTTCAATTATTAGAATGCTGTGATTATTAAGATGTTAATCTTTTAAGGTATTCTCATACAATGATCTCCATGCTTGAATTCTTATTATAATTTCTTATAAACTCTGCTCTGTATTCAAATGAGTGCTATTGGTTTTCAAAGATGATCCTTAAAGAAGTTATAGACATATTTTAATAGTGCTACTAAAGATTAAAATTTCTTTGAAATTCTTCTTCTTTTTTCATTTGTAGCAAGCATTAATTTATTAAGAAGTGGCTGTTTATCCTTGGAATTGCCTTAAAAATGTAATTTCTGAAGATGTAAATAAATGATAAGTTATTCCATATTCATGGATTGAAAGAATTAATATTGTTAAAATGTCCATACTACCTGAAGCAATCTACAGATTGAATGCAATCCCTATCAAAATTCCAGTGGCATTTTTTTTTAAATTTTTTTTTTATTTATTTATGATAGTCACACAGAGAGAGAGAGAGAGAAAGAGAGAGGCAGAGACACAGGCAGAGGGAGAAGCAGGCTCCATGCACCAGGAGCCCGACGTGGGATTCGATCCCGGGTCTCCAGGATCACGCCCTGGGCCAAAGGCAGGCGCCAAACCACTGCGCCACCCAGGGATCCCTCCAGTGGCATTTTTCATAGAAATAGAACATTCTAGCAATTTTCAGGGATATTCTAAAGCTTCTGATAAACAATTAAAAAATAAAAACTATGTCACATGACATAGCAGAACGGCAAAAATAGTTACATAAATATTCTATGTACTTGTTCAGGAACAGCTGTACATTGCCGTCAAAGATAGCACAGTCTTGCATCTTTTCTTGGTACCACTGTGACCCCTGGCCTCTTTTTGAGCCCATGTCTTCCTCAGAACTGACATCACTTGGCTTCACCTCTGCTTTAATGCAGTAGGAAGTTTTAGAAGCCAGTGCTGATCAACTTTGAGATTTTCGCCCTGACCAACACCACACATTGGGTTTTTCCCCAGGAGAAAAAAATTATATTTTGGCAAAACTGGCTACTGGTTTCAGGATAAGTATTATGTCAGTGTTTGTGGTTTATGTTCTCGAGTAGGTCCTTGAAGGCTCAGAGTGGACCAATATATTCATTTCCCATTTCTTCTATAAAAAATGACCACAAACTTAGTGGTTCTAAAACCACACAGATTTATCCTTTCAGCTCTGGAGATGAAAAGTCCAAAATCAGTTTCACTGGGGTAAAGTCAAGATGTCAGCAGGGAGAGTTCCTCCTGGCTCTGAGGAGAGAATCAGTTTCTTTGCTTTTATCAACTTCTAGGGGCTGAGTATATACCTTGGCTTTTAGCACCTTTACCTTAACAGCAAATCACTACAAATTCTGCTTCTGTCATCATACCACCCCTTCCTGTAATCAGACTTCCCTTTGTCTTTCTCTTATAAGGACCTCTGTGATTACATTGGAAGACTCCGAGAATCCAAGATAATCTCCCTGTTTCAAGATCTTTAATTTTAATCACATCTGCAAAGTTCTTTTGGCCATATAAGATTACATTCCTTGGTTTCAGAAATTAGGACCTGGGCACCTGTGCAAGCCATTATTCAGTCTACCTTAGGTGGCTCAGCTACCACAAAGGCCTAAATCTGTGTCTGCTATGGTCTGAATGGTTGGTGCCCATGCAAATTCATGTTGAAAATCATAACCCTCAGGGTGATGGTGTAAGGAGGTGAAGCCTTTTATGAGTGATTAGGATATGAGGATGGAGCCTTTCTGATTAGTGATCTTAGAAAGGAGAACCCAAACGGCTAGTTTGCCCCTTCCACATGTGGGCACACACTGAGAAGGTACTCACCATGAGAGGTCTCACCAGAGCAGGACTATGTGGGAACCTTGACCTTGGACTTCCAGCCTTCAGAACTGTGAGAAGTAAGTTTCTACTGTTAATGAGGCACTTAGTTTGTGATACTTTGTTAGGGCAGCCCAAATGGATTGAGACAGTGTCCTATTCATGTTCATTACAACTGCAGGACTGTAAGTTGGCAACATTTCTGCTCCTCTACGCTTTCTTCATAGTCTGCCCTGGCTCAGAAATGTAAAACCCTCATCATACCTTTGCATTCTTTTGCCTTCCCACTTGTCTTAGAACATATTTTGGGGCATGCTTTTTTGCAGAGCTAGTTCTTACTATTTTTTTTTTTTTTTCAAAATGTTTGTTGACTGTGTTTTAAGGAACAAATGCAGGTTTATTGACAAAATCTCTTCCAGGGGGAATAAAAGTAGATAAGAACATTTTAAAAAACTGAATTTATGAATTTAAGAAAAGACAGAAGAAATAAGGAGGGAGAGAAGGTGAGTAAACGTTCCCTAGAGGTAAGTAGAGAGCAGGAGTCCATGAGGCCTGGGAGTGGTGAGGACCCAGACCTGATCCTAACAGAGGGCCTTACCAGGGTAAATGGCTGTGTGATGCTCTGCAAAGGCTGGACCCTGTGCCCGGGCACCAAGGCCAAGAAAGCCACATGTATGGGTAAATCTAGGCTTAGACTTTGGGTAAATCTAGGCTCTATCAGTAGAACCTGTGTGGACTGAGTCTACCCATTGGAGGTTTGTTGGTTTATGTACCTATTTCTTTTTTGTAATTATCAAGGTATAATTTGCATAACATAAATTCATTCTTTTAAGTTATATGATCAGTGGTTCTTTAGTATATTCTCAAAATTAGGCCGTTGTCATCATTACTCACTTCCAGAATATTTTCATCACCCAAAAAGGAAATCCTATACCCATTAAGAGTCACTCTTTCCTCCTTCCTTCCAGTTTCTGTCTAGGGATTTGCATAATCTAGACATTTTGTATAGATGGAATCATATGATATGCAGCCTTCATAGCTAAGGCTTTTATGGCTTCTTTCCCTTAGCACAATGTTTTCAGGATTCATCCATGATGTAGCGTGTGTCAGTACTTCATTCCTTTTGGTGACCAAATAATATTCCATTCTACAGGTATACCACATATTACTTATACATTCATTAATTCGTGGTCACTGTGGTTGTTTCTATTTTTTGGCTATAATGATTAAGGCTGCTGTGAATACTCATGTACAAGTTTTTGCTTAGATATGTTTTCACTTTCCTCATATATTCAATAGTGGGATTCCTACATCATATGGTAGCTCCATGTAACTTTTTTCCTTCCTTCCTTCTTTCCCTCCATCCATCCATCCATCCATCCATCCATCCATCTTTCTGAAACTATCAAACTGTTTTCCGAAGAATCCAGACCATTTTATATTCTCACCAGCAATACTAAAGGGTTCAAATTCTCTCCAACATGCGTTATTGTCTTTTTTCTTGTAGTCCACCCCCAATGTTTTGGTTGCATGAGACCCCAGGTCCTTTTAATAACCCTGGAAAAGAAGAAAAATCTTAACAGATTGAATCTTCCCACTATCAGGTAGTATAAAATTTAGAGTCCATTCAAATATAATTTAAATTAGGCATCCTTCTACATTTGAAAAAATATATATTTGCTTGCTTGATCTGACCTTCTCTTTGTACTATTGTAATTCTAATGTAGTGCTTCTTAACCTTTTTTCCATACAACTACGTATTTGAGTGGCCCATGGTAGTAAACAAAGGAGTCACTAATGGATGAATAAATACATTGAGTCAAAGGCTTTGCTTTACCTCCCTACTATACTATTTTGGAGACTCTGACTTCTTTTGTATGAATTCTTTTATAAAAAGAATAAATGTGTGATGAATTTATTTTCAAATATCAGTGAATTTGTATACATACTGAACTTGACTATAGCAAAGTATATTGTATGTGTTTTCATGATCTCCATATTATTTCAAACTGCAAGATTCTAGAGACCTCAAATGTGTCCCTTGCCATAGTGATTTTCCAGCAGCCTGCCATTTACGAATGGACATTTACAAATCCTACTTGATAATGTTGTGTCAGTCTTAATCCTAACATATAGGTTGACATCCCATCAGTGGTCTATTACCACAGTCAGCTAAAGACTAGCCAGTTGGGCACCTGGGTGGCTCTGTGGTTGAACATCTGCCTTTGGCTCAGGTGGTGGTCCCAGGGTCTTGGGATCGAGCCCCACATCTGGCTCCCTGCATGGAGCCTGCTTCTCCCTCTGCCTATGTCTCTGCCTGTGTGTGTGTGTGTGTGTGTGTGTGTGTGTGTGTGTCTCACGAATAAATAAATGAAATCTAAAAAAAAAAAAAAGAAAGAAAAGAAAAAAAGAAAAAGATTGGCCACTTTATCCTTCCAAAAGAGACAGAGTTAAGTACTGGGATAGTAAAGTTTTTCTTGGAGTTAAGGTCTAGCGATATAATTTGAGAGTTTGTCAGATAAAAGAGAAGGAAAAAAAACAAAACAACTAAACAAGTGAAACTTGGGCCTCAAAAAAGTCAGAATTATGTTCTTAACACTAAAGGTAACCTAGAGGCACAGTCATAACTATTGTGACCTGATTCATCCCCTTTTCTACAAATGTTTTGGTTCTATGTACTCTCTATCTCCTATTTCTCTTTCTCTAGGTTTCTCTAGTCTCGTGGCTTCTGTGAACTTACTTTCCTGTATATCTTTCCATTTCTATGCCAGTCTTTTACCTGCATCTGTCTTTGCGTGTTAGGCATTCAAAAATGAATCAACAGTAAGAATGATAGGATAGACAGGTCATCATTCAATGTAGAGAATCTTCTAGGGTCCGACTGCATCTTCTAGGCTGCCTCCTAGGCTACTAGCCTGCCTCCAGATCATGGACTTTTCCTCGAATCAAATCCTAATCCAGTCATTATGCCCAATATGGCAGAACTCCACGATGCAAAGCATGGGAACCATTGTAGAAGGAGTTGCCTACTGTCGCTTCTCTTAGAAACAAGCCATGAGGGGATCCCTGAGTGGCTTAGCAGTTTAGCGCCGCCTTCAGCCCAGGGCATCATCCTGGAGTCCCAGGATCGAGTCCCACGTCGGGCTTTCTGCATGGAGCCTGCTTCTCCCTCTGCCTGTGTCTCTGCCTCTCTGTCTCTCTCTGTGTCTTTCATGAATAAATGAATAAAATATTAAAAAAAAAAAAGAAACAAGCCATGGTACTAACAGATACTTGATTCAGTACATTCTCTACACCTTTCTGTTTTGGAATCCATATGAAAAGAACTTAGGAGAAAGCTGGCTCTTCAGGAGGTAGGTTTGGCAACGCTAGTGTATGTAACAACTTTGGTTTGAGTGTTGACTCCCTAAAAATTCATCTATACACTATTCCTCCTATAATTTATGAAATTAAAATCTTAGAGTTTTATGCTTTCTAATATATGTGTATTCCCTCATCATTTTCTGAGTCATATTTTCTCTTTGTATTTCTTTAGCAGATGGAATCTTATAAAAATGGCCCAAAAAGGAATGCAGGACATTTTGTGTATGCTTTAAAAATATGTCTTCAATATGCCACATGACCTCTTCCTAAAGCAGCAGAGTGATTCAGCTTTCACTCTGCTCACTTGGTGGTCTGAGGGACTCGTTGAAGGCATCATTCTAAGTAAATTTCCTCTCTTTCATTTCTAAAGTAAAGAGTGGTAAGATTTCTCTTTTTGGCCAAATTCAAGTTACTCATTGTGTCATCCTCTTGGTTTAAGTTGACCATAATTTTATCACTAATATTTACAGTGGAGACGGTGTATATAAGAAAGGCTGCAAAACTACCAGGCAGGCAAACCTGACTTCTTTATAGCCGTGTTTCTTTTCTATCAAGACCAGCAGCAAAAGAAACTGACAGAATTTGTGCTGAGTTTGGCATTTTTGCTGAAAACAGGTATTTTTGGCTGAATGCATTTGAGAAATTTTAAGTGGCATTACCTGAAACCAATGCCTTAAATAAATAGGGAGGTTTGAGCTAAAATAAACTGGAAGAAGAGGCAATATACATGTAGTATCTGTTGAAGCAAAAATATCCCCCACAACAAATTCTAAATGAAGTGAAGAAATAGAGAAGAGTTTAGAGTGCTCCACCATGAGAATTTTAAAAATCTATCTTTTGTTCATCTCTGCATGTGTTTTATGTTAGCCACATCAATATGGTGTCACTAAATTTCAATGGAAGGAAATGGATACAATGTTTTCTACAGAAATCTTTTCTGTCACTTAGATTATACTCAAAGGCAGAATGGTGTGAAATGAACACTTTTCACCAGGTTAAAGTGTCTGGCTCCTGTGTCTCAAGATAGACTCTCAACAAGTGTCCTCTCTCCAATTTGGAGTCTTCTAGAAAGCACATATCAAATCACCAATGCATTAAATGACATTTCTAATTATCCAGTATGTGTGTAGGTCCGTGGCTAAGACAGGTCAAATTCCATTTTTATTTTATTTATTAGTAGAAGGCTTTTGACACAGCCCTGTGGCAAAGTCCATGATGGCAAGTCAAACCTCACTTTTTTGTTCAATTTCAGATTGAGATCAAACAAACAAAAAACAGACTCTTAAATACAGAGAACAACTGGTGATTGCCAGAAGGGTAGTGGGGGAGGGGTTATGGATGAAATAGATAAAGGGAATTAAAAGGTACAAACTTCAAGTTATAAATAAGTCACAGGAATAAAAAGTACAGTGTAGGGAATATAGCTGATAATACAGTAATAATGTGTAATGACAGATGGTAACTACATTTATTATGGTAAGCATTGAGTATAGAATTGTCAAATCAATATATTGTACCTTAAAACTAGTATAAAATTATATGTTAATTATATTTCAGTAAAATTATCATGAAATATCATATGTGACAAAAGAAAATTTAGTGAATTTCTAGGGAAATATAATGGGTAATAACATGTATTTTTACCTATTCCCTCCCAAATCTTAAATAAAATTATAGAAATGGGATATAAAATGTATAAACCATTAAAATTAACAAGAATATGAGAGATGCTAATTGCAGATAAGAAATGGCAACAACTAAAAAGAAAAAAAGAAACAGTAGTAACTTTTTTGAGGACAAAAAGTAAATGGGCAGTAATGAGTAAATTAGTAAAGTGCAGAGAGTAGAATGCTAACTGAATGCCTGAAGAAGGAGACACAAAGAAGCAAGGAAATGCAAGCTATAGGATTTTGGTCAGTCCCAGAAAGTAGAAGCACCAGATGTCCAGAAAGATGGAAGTGATGATTGAAATAGTAAGATTGGTTGGAGTTCTGAACAAGGAGTAGTTAAATTCACTTCTCCACCTGTTACATTCTGGTGATTACTGTAACCCAACCCTGGTAGGAAAGATAAGTCTCCTCTTTGAATAAATTAAATGAGAGACATTAGAGTTCTGGACACCAGGCATAAATGTAGAGTGGGGAGGTGTAGTGTTAAACTGAACACAGGAGGAAGAAGTGAAAGACTACTTATTTAATAGTAAGCCCACAGTCAGCCTGAGCCTTACTGTTCCATTCATCTACCAGAAGTGTTTTCTGTCAGGCATTTTCTTTTTTTCCCCATTTTGGGTAGAATCTTAGAGAATTTCTCAGTGAATTTACCAAAGAGCCTATAGAAAATGAAAAATCATTTCTCCTCTATCTTTCTGAGTTCTTGGCTGAGACCACTGTAATAAAAGATCAAGAAGGAAAAAACAACAAAAGTTTGTTAACATGTATACTTCACGCATACATGGGATAGACCAGAAAAAAATGAGTAAGTCCCTGAGATGGCTTAGAATTCAGAATTAAATACCATCTTGATAGGGAAAGGGGAAGGGGTGGGTGCAGTGTCTAAGGAAGTTGAGTGGGTCCTTAGAATAGACTGGAAGTATGATAGCTTGTGACAAAGTTTGTCTGGGGGTGCTGTTGACTTCTAGCTTCCTCTCCTGTGGCAAGAGTCCATCTTTGCTGGTTGATAAAACTCCCATGGAGGGGATTTATAATTGTGTTCCTTTTGGTGGCTATGTCTTCAGGCATATCAGGAGAGTTTTTAAAAAGCCCCTCCCTACTTTTATTGTTTTTCAAGTACTTACAACTCAAATAATCAATATACCAAATCATATGTTGGGGTGGCATGTCCTGAATCCCTACAGTTATGTTTTAGGGTGGTTTATTCTGCTACTTTCAATCCCCAAATAAGAAGTCCATAAATCTAACATTTGGGAAATCTCCCAAAGAAATGTCCACTTAGATCACTTTCTCATAAAACTCTCATCAATGTAGAAATCAGAGTAAAACATTAAAAAGAACTATCCTTAATATCCTAAAAGAAAAGATAAGCCATTTGTGGCAAGAACCAGAATGTGTAAAGAAGAAAAAATAAGAAAACTCTTCACTATTAATAAAATTCAATCAATATGAAATTCAATGAAGTTAAGGGTAAGGTTATCTTGCAAAAAAATGGATTAAAAGTTAGAATATGAGAGAAAATATAATAAAAATAGAGAATCAATTAGGAAGGTGCAATATCTCATATTTCCAAAAGGAGAGAACATAATATATAGAGAGGGAGATATTATCAAGGAAATATTAAATTAAGTTTTCTCTAACAGAAGGATATGGGTCACCAGACTGAAGAAGTCTACCAGAACTTAGCACAGTGTAGGAGGAAAAAAGATCCATAGGGGATAAAGAAAAGATTATGAAGGCTTCCAGAAAAGGAAAAAAAAAAAAAAAAAGTAACACACAAAAGATTTGAAATCAGAGTGGTTTTAGAAATTTCCAAAGAAATGTCGAAAGCCTGAAAAAGTGGTGTAACATACTTCAAACTCTAATTTAAAAAGTTATTTTCAGGCAGCCCGAATGGCTCAGTGGTTTAGCGCCGCCTTCAGCCCAGGGCATGATCCCAGAGACCCAAGATTGAGTGCCACGTCAGGCTCCCTGCATGGAGCCTGCTTCTCCTCTGCCTGTGTTTCTGCCTCTCTCTCTCTCTCTCTCTCTCTCTCTCTTTATCTCATGAATAAATAAATAAAATCTTTAAAAAAAAAAGTTATTCTCAATCCACAATTTTATACCTACCCAAACTATCAAACAAGTGTGAGATATAAAATATTTTAATACATGCCAAGTCTCAAAAAATTACATCCCACATACCATCTTTCCAAAAGATCTTAGGGAAAAAAACCCACAAGATCAAGAAGCAAACCAAGAAGGAGAAGGGTGTGAGATCCGGGAAGTTTCCAAAAAAAGACAGAGAGAGAGAGAGAGATGTGCTAATTTGAAGTCTTAGTTTGACATCCATGCATGAGGCTAGGAAAACACCAATCAGCCTTGTGGCAAGTAGAATGTCTCTAATTATGGAACTCCTATATCATAGGACATGTCTGGGAGTTGGGGAAAAATTATTCGTAGATGGAAAATAATCCAATTATATAAACAAAGCAACTCTTAATTCCAGGAAAAACAAAAATTATTTGTAAGAACTGAAAATGTAGTATGTCATGTGGCTCAGCTATAACAATATTTACCTATTCATAATTAGGTCAATATAATGTAAATGATTTTCATTTTTTAAATTGTGATGACATTGTGAGGAGAGTAAGAGAGAAAAGAAGGTTTAGCATGTGTTAGCAATAGCTGAAGAAACTTTAATCATATTTATAGTAGAAACCAATAGGTAGTAAAGGAAATCTTAGATCATTATGAAAAAAATAGTTTAAGCACATTATCTAGAAATACAAGTAACAGGAAAAACCCAACTAAAATAGTTTCAAGTAATTGCATATAGAGAGGGGAGCTAAAGGATTGGGAAAGTTGGCTGCTGTTTTTCTTAATTAATCTAAAGCAGAGGTCAGCAAGCTATGGTCCATGAGCCTGGTTCAGCAGGCTGCCTATTTTTGTAAATCATGTTTTATTGGATTACAGCCATGTCCACTCCCTTACAGATTATCTGTGGTTGCTTTTGTCTCACAAGAAATTGGTACAAAAACAGAGTAGAGTATTTGTAACAGAGACTGTATGGCCTGCAATGTAAGTTATTTACTTTCTGTCCCTTACAGAAGAAATGTGCCAACCTCACATCTAGAGCATCTCAAATGTTAGGTACTTTAGAATCATCCAGAGGGCTTCTTAGAACACAGATTGCTGGGTCTTCCTTAGACCCTGATTCAGTCAAGCTTGGGCCTGGGGAATCTGTGTTTCTAACAAGTTTCCAGGTGATGGTGAGACAGCTGGTTCAGGGACAGGATAGTGCTTTGAGAACCACTGGTTTAAAGGAACCTATTAAAAAAAAAAAAATCATACATAAGTACCATGTTTATAAAACAAATTTTAAATGTTTAGAAATATAAGCTTGAAAACTCACATGCAAATTTAGGCTAAAATAAATACAGAAACGACCTCTGGTAAATTAAATGTGACAAGAAATTGAAATGCAATTTAATTTAAAAAAACATCTTTTTAATGGAACAAAAACATTAATAAATTAAACTGGAGAAAATATGCTGTGTGTTATTAAAATAATATCTCACGGATGCAGGCATAGATGTTAACAGTTCCCAGGATCCCTGTCACTGCATGGGCACATTTCATCCAAGTGGTTAGTAGGTAGACCTCTTCTACTACCTCCTGTCATTCTGCTGTTTATCAAAGGCAGATTATGCAGAACAAAATCAGCTATGCATACAGTTATGGAAAAATCCTTTCTTTTTTATTTCCTCTTAAATATTTTCAGGATTTCCATTTAATGTCTTAGGAAAGCACTTATTTTCTGGACAGCAGAGTCTAGAAACTTGGTTTAAAACCTCAGCAGTTTAGTGCCGTCTTCAGCTCAGGGCATGATCCTGGATACCCGGGATCAAGTCCTACGTCGGGGTCCCTGCATGGAGCCTGCTTCCCCCTCTGCCTGTGTCTCTACCACTCTCTCTCTGTTTCTCATGAATAAATAAATCTTTAAAAATATATATATATATAAAATAAAACCTGTTCTTCCCTGTACCCCTTTCACTGACGTTGAAACTGACAGCAGGGAATCTCCTGGGTGGTAGATCCATGATCTGCTGACCTGCTGCCCACTTCCTTCCCCTTTTTCAGTCAGCTCCCATTTGCTTTGCTTCAGATTGTGAAGGAAGGAACCCAAACCCAAACTGAATGAACCCAAACTCAAATCAAGCATGAAGAGGGAAAAAAGAAGCACTGCTAATACCGCTAACCATCTTTTTTTTTTTTTTTCGAGAAGCCTAAAACAAAGGAAATTCTCTGCTTCCAGAAATAGCCTTAATCAGTCACATATGTGAACATAGACCCAGTGACTGTTCAAACAATTTTCCAGCAACATAACAGGATTTTCCCAACGCACCGATTTTTTTTCCTTTTGCCCTATTATCAATATGTTTCTTTTTTTGTCTTTCTTTTTTCTTCTTTTTTTTTATTTTTTATTTTTCAGGATCCTAGGCATGATACCACACTTTTCAATCAGGCAGGCAGGATGCTGAAAATCTGCAGTGTTTGAAAGCAAAGAGAAATGAAGGATTATTGAGAGTAGAAATAGTCCCTGGTTGGTAAAAACAAACAAACAGCTTTAAAACTCTAAGAATTGTGCCCTGCGGGGGTGGGTTTGCTGAACTGTCAGCTCTACCAGTTAATGAGGTAGTTTGTCTAATGGAGATAGAAAAGACCATTTTTAACAATGCTGGGTTTTGTGTGTGTGATTTAAAAATCAAATTGAGTGGAAATGCAGCAAATACGAAATGGTATTGTTTATTTTCTAATTAATTTGCTACAAACCACAAAATAAAAGTGTTAAATATATTAGATGGTGTGTGATATTTTAGAAGAGAAAGCGGGGAAAACATTCACCTCTCATAGTCCATTTACTTTATTTTCATCAGAGAAAAAAGTTGTGGTTTGAAAGTGTGAAAAGGACAATGATATTTGGGGAGGGCATCACTTTTAGGGATAAATGTGTTACATAAGCAAATAGCAAATACGGTCTCCTTTGTAAGGGACAGCGAAGTTCTGGGGAACCTGGGACCAGATGGTCTCACTGTTGATGACATTCATTTGTAATATTAATAGGCCAGGGACTCAAGGCCCTGGGGAGAATGTCATCTGAGTGAGGCCAGCCACTCACATCACAACAGCTTGTGGACTTTTTCCTGTAGGGTACAACTAGGACACCTCAGGCACTCAGTGACATAAAAGCACAGCATGGTAGAGGGGAAAGCACAGAGATGTAGCCAGATCTAGGTTCAGATTGTGACTTAGCCACAGGCTGACTCTGTGACATTGCTGTTAAGTCAATTAAACTCATTGAGGGGGTGGCTCCATGGTTGAGCATCTGCCTTTGGTTCAGGTCGTGATCCCAGGATCCTGGGATCGAGTCCCACATCAGGCTCCCATAGGAAGCCTGTGCTTCTCCCTCTGTCTATGCCTCTGCCTCTCTGTGTCTCACATGAATAAATAAATAAATTCTTTAAACAAACAAACTCATTGAGACTTAGTTTTCTCACCTGGAAAATGAGGATAACTGCCTATGGACAGCTCTAAGGGCCAGAGCTTAAAGCCCCTAAGTCAAGTGCTTGACAACACAGTAAACAAATGGAAATTACTATGAATTAGAAAATGTGGGGATTCATAATCAAGCTGGCCAGCTTCACAGACTGAGAAGTCAGGAAGCCTTAATATGTCTTGGTTCTCCACTGTACCCGGATCCCACCTTTCCTTCTTCCATGACAAAAGTTTTAGTCCTAATGTTTTCCTCAAACAACTGTGCTGTGACTTCCTCCCTGCCCTGATCCCAAAGCCTCTTGTCTATTCCAGTGAGCTTGTTCTTAGAAGCATATCATTTGATGAGACAATACATATGTGAATAATGAACTTTGACTTAGTGGTTTGTTTTTTTTTTTTTAAGATTTTATTTATTTATTCATGAGAGACAGAGAGAGAGAGGGAGGCAGAGACACAGGCAGAGGGAGAAGCAGGTTCCATGCAGGGAGCCTGACGTGGGACTCAATCCCAGGTCTCCAGGATCAGGCCCTGGGCTGAAGGCGGTGCTAAACCACTGAGCCACCCGGGTTGCCCTTGACCTAGTGTTGACTCCACACAGGGCACTCTTCTTCTCTTGATGTTACTTCATTTCCTCATGTACCCCTCGTAACCACCCTCTGAAGTAAATTCTATTATCATCCCCATTGTGTAATAAAAACTGCTATGTTGAGAAGTAAGATCACTGCCCATGGGATGGAACCATGATTTGAACCTAGGCAGTCTGGCTCTAGAATCATGCTCTTGACTGTGACTCTGTGCTGGCCCTGAGATATTGTTCTTGTTTTGTGTCATGTGGGTTTACTCTCAGGGCTTTCCTTCAGTGGAGTCTAGAGTTTGAGACTTTTGCTGAATATTGGTCTTCAGGACCAAAATGAGCCCATGGAGTCTACAGTCAGCCCACCCTATAATTGATTTCAGGCTTTTTCCACTCCTGGTCACCAGGAGTCCTAGGTCTCGATCATCCCTTGCATGTCTTTTGTGAGGGCAGAGCAATTTAACCCTCTTTAACAACATGATCTCAGTTAGAAGCTGTTAAAACTAAACAGCTCTGTGATGGCAGGATCCACATTAGCATTGTTTCATACTGTATCTCTACAGCCTACATCAGCACCAGGTGTCTAGTAGTAGTTAGCATTCCACTATTATTCCACAATAATATTTCACAACTGCTTTATTCCACAAAGCAGTTGTGTGGATCTACGGATGGTGTTCTTACAAGAAAGGTATATACTATTGACAATGAGAAACTGATATATTTCATGGGTCTTTGGCTATATCTCTTACTTACCTTTCTTTAGGATCTAGGGGTCTCCTAGAATTATATTTTATCTCGTTGGGCATCTCATTCCAAAAGAATGGGTTGAAATCCCGAATTTGTTTATAAAACGTATGTAACATCTTGAAAGAACCTAGGTTAGGACATCATAAAACAATGTGTCTCTAAAAGAAGCAAGAAAAAACATTCATTCATTCATTCAATCAATATTTATTGAGTATCTGTGGCCTATCTGGTTTCCTTTTAATAGATTAAAACGTTGTGGTACACAAAACAGAAAAACTCTCCCCTCCTGGTCAGTTCATTCTAATGGGAGACTGACAAAGCACTCTCACAAAAACTTAAGTGCCATGGAGAAAACTTAAAGCAGGATGAGGAATATGGAGAAAGATTACCCCAGAGTGGGGGGACATGGCTATTTAATATAGGATAGTTGTGGCTATTGTGAAATTATTTGTAAATTTGATTCTATATTAGAATATAAGAATTTAAGAATAGTCAATATAGGGGAATAGCCAGGAGCTAGGAGAGCTAGATTAATACCTGAGATTTTTCATATAATTTGATAAAGAAGAAGATATTTTTAACTTGTGATATTTATTTATTTACTTACTTACTTACTTACTTATTTATTTATTTATTTATTTATTTATTTATTTATTTATTATCTATCACTCTATCTTTTTTTTTCCCTTACAGAATTAGCAGCTCTGAATCATTAAAGTAATAGCATTTCCCAGCCTTAAATTGAGACGCTCAACAAAAAAGGCATCCTTCTTGTAAATCAACACAACAAGATGAGAGGTGGAAAAATCATGCTGAGAAGAAGCAAGGTCATATGTTGAACTGTTTTGCCTTTTGCCCAGAAGACAGCTCAGACTCAATCCTTGCCCCATATTTACCTCCCTCACTTTGGTTCAAGACCTGAAGTGATGTGTTCCAGCCCCAGAGCACCTTTCATCCTGTGAGGCCTGAAACATGACCACCAGTAGCCACGCATGTCCCGTCCCAGCAGTGAATGGACACATGACTCACTATCCAGCTGCACCCTACCCATTGCTCTTTCCACCAGTCATTGGAGGACTTTCCCTGCCTCCCCTCCATGGCCTTCACGGCCACCCTCCTCCAAGTGGATGCAGTACCCCATCACCTGCAAGTAAGTACCACTGCAATTTGGTCTTTTCTCTTGGTTGGCTGGCTTAATGGATGTCAGAAAACAAGGTGTTTCATATCCCTGGGTAAGTTTTTATTTTGGGGGGGGGGGGGTTTGGTTTCTCTTGGTCTGCAATTGTACTTTTAGTTCTATTGCAGAAATCTAATTTGAAACCTGACAAATGATGCGTTTTAGAATGTGGTCCATTCAAAACTCTGTTTTATTTTGCTCCATTTCTTAAAATGTAAACCTAAAAAGTAATCAGCAGATATGTATGACTAACATTCCTGAAGAAATTGGCCGCTTGATAAATAATGTGGACAGAGGATTAGAAGATGATTCCATAAAAATCACTTAACAATAATGCTGGACTTAACATCAATTTTGGTTGTGAGGTCTTCTTTGAATCTCTAACTCTGCTCCTGGGTATAGATAGTATCTTTAATTGTTTAATTCATATCACATAAGCTTTTGTGAGTGTCTTCATTCACTTTTGGTTCTGTACTAAGCTGTTCCTTACCTCTGCTCTTAACTGGAATGTTGGGTATAAAGTATTATAAGATAAAAATAGAGTTAGAATTGTTCAAGACTGATACGACTTACTTATAGAAAACATACATATTATGTGATTTTTTTTTTAAGACCTGCCTATTTCCGCACAAGCTGTGGTTAGCCAGTGAGCTCTTTCGCCTTTGAGAAATAGGTTGGCCATATGACACCTGGAGGTGACAAAACACATTTATCCTATGGGGATGCATCAGGGTGCCATAGTGCCTTCTCCAGACTCTTTCACAGCTCAACAATAACTTTTGAGAGCTCTGTCTGGTGATTATTTCAAATTTTACTGCTCTTTAAGGAGTTCTTACCAGTATTGGCTTGGTACTTAAGAGATTTTCTTTTGAAGTATTACCTTAATTGTTTTGATATTTTGGTCTTTGTGCCTTAACTTCTTCTTCCCACTATGTTGTTAGCTCACTGGGAACAGGAATTTTGCTCCACCTAACTCGGATTCCTCAGCAAATGGTAGGGTGCCTTCAGAACTAGTAGGATGTTTAGGTGTCTGGGTGTTTGGGAAGATGTTTGGATGGATGGACAGACGGACAGAGAGATGGAATGAATTTTACTACAGGGATGCTGATTGCAATCACAGTGATTATCATGCCTGATATATACTAACTGGTTTTCCTTCCTGGTATGACCTGATCATAATTCTTCCCTTCTGTGTTTTGGATTTCTGACCAGAATATGTGATCAGTAAAGTCTTTGAAATTGCTTAATAACATTCTCCCATGCTTCTCAAGTTCAAATGGAAAGTCGATACAGCCAAAGTGGTTTCTTGGCTGTCAGGAGAAGTAGAAAAAGAGCCTGTATTCAAAATATCTTGCTGACCCACGTGCCAGTTCAAACCCTGTTCACTCAACATGCAAATGATAAAATGAAGTTACTTTCAGCTAACACACGAAGCAGTCTGACAACATGATTGTTAAAGCTATTAAAATTTCACCCAGAAGCGCCTGTATCCAATTCCATAGGTCAGCCAACCTAATGGATAGCACATTTGAATGTATTTCTTTCCTCAGATCACAACTATATTTTGTAGATGTAGCTAAGGAGTTAAGGCAGTATTATTCCCATCCTGAATGATGTAATCTTGCAGATGGCAAACCCTTAGGCAGCTGTAGACCCGAGGTCCCAGCAACTTTGGGCTACTTTAGGTGCTTATTAGTAAGATCTTTGTGCTGAATTAGCATTCATGAACACTTGAACACACTTTCAATATACAGATCCCTCACCCATCTGCTTGCAGATATTTTTAGGTCTAAGAATTCTATAGAGCAGTGCTTGGCAAACTACAGCCTGTGGGCCAAATCCAGCCTGCCATCTGTTTTTATAAATAAAGTTTTATTGGAACCCAGCCACACTCATTTGTTTACATATTGTCTATGGCTACTTTCATGCTACAGTGTTAGACCCCGAATAGCCCACAAATCCTAAAATATTTACTCTCTTGCCCTTTACAGAAAAAAATTTCTGACCCATGCCATGGAGATAAGAAGTCAAGTCATCCCAAATGTAATCAGGCTCTGTTCTCTAAGTGGTGATGTTTGATCTTCTAATTCCTTATGCTATTCTGAGTCTCAGTAGCTAGGCCTATACCTGAATGAACTGGGCTATATAATACCTAAGGCTCCACTCCATTTACCTCTAAATAAAAGGCTGGTTGGTTGGTTTGTTTGTTTGTTTGTTTGTTTTCATTTCACAGTTACTAATAAGGCACAGAGACTGTCACTACCAGGTTGAACTGTAATGCAGTTGTCATTGTTCTAGATCAGAGTTGATCAAATGATGGCAATTTTATATGATCCAACCTATAGGAGAGGTTTTGCAGTTCAGAAGAGGGAGGATAATTACAGTTTTTTTGAGGACCTTGGGGAGAGGGTGCTGAGTACATTGAAAAATGACTGGAAAGTGGCAGAAAAAGGATGAAGAACTGAAAATTCAGGCTGGAAACATTGAAATTGGCTAACTTTATATGCTGGCTAATATCTTATTTTATTATTTCTTGCTACAGACAAAGTACATGAAAGCTGCTCAGATGAAAATCATTAAAAGAAGCTGCTGTTAATATGCAAGCTGTTAGTTGGCCCTTAAACAGGGAGTTGTCTTTGTCTTTGTTATAGTCTGAGGTTTAGAAAGACCAGGAACAAGGGTAAGGTCTTAAAAGTTAAATGTAGACTTTCTCTTGGCTAAAATTAACCATCAAATTTTATTCATGTATTGAGGTTATTTAGGGAGGTAGCTGAATTCTATAAAATCTCAATAACTAGCAGAACACATGCTTGGGTGGAAAAGCCAGCTAATCTGGAATGGGTGTTGGGAATGACTCCATAAAGAGGGTCATGTCATTGAACTATGGGATTTGCTGATGTTTCTTTCCTAATCCATACACATCCAGATCCTGTAGTTCAGCCAGAAAGAATAAATTCTGCTACCCCTGTAACAAGGTTCTTTCAGCACCATGGAATTACAGAAGGCCAAGAACCTTCTACCTCAAAATCTAGTGAGAACAATTTCTGTAGCAGCTACTGATACTACCCCCATTCCTGACACTTCTCACCATTCACTTCTGATTCTCTAGTCAGCCTGTTCTCCCAGATGACAGCTTGAAATCTGTACATCAACCTCTTCCTTCGGGTAATACACATATCCCCATTCCCACATAGAAAAAGTCCTTGACCTGCCATCTCATTTATGGTCATTAAACCTCTCTAAAGTTTTCTTACATCAACTATAAACAATTTTTATTTAAAGAATAGTCTTCTATAGTAATCGTATTCAAATCTTTTAAAGATAAAGATGAGGTATGAACTTGAAAGAAAAGTTGTTCCAATAAAGGGGTAAATTCAGATAATCTCCAAGGCCTTTACAACTGTAGCAGGTGAGGATTCTATATATGGCAGTTCTGATTTTCTCCATGTCTTCATGCCCTTTGCAGCCAAACATGCCATCTTTCTTTGGTGTGTGTCAATGGTGAACTCTGTTCTGTAGCATGGAGCACTTGGCCATTGGTATGAACATTTGTGACAACTCACAATTATGACAACTCACAATTATGAGTGAAAGATGTGACCGCTTTCCAGAAAATCTGCTCTCCAGAACTTTATAACATAAAGGAAAATAAATATTTGCAGGGGAGAGGTGGATTTAAAAATTTTCTATGTGTGAATGTCCTTGTCTTTGAATTCTGACTTAAATCTCTATACTGTAGAGTCTCTATGAGATTAGAAATCTGGAGACAGTAAGAAAAGAGGAAGTTGAGATAAGTAATAAGAAAAACTAGCATGTATTGAGCATCAGTATATAATCCACTGAGCATTTCATGTATGCCATTCTTAATCTTTTTTAATAGCCTCCTAATACCACTGCTAAACCATTAGTAACAGTCCCATTTTGCAGACGAAGACTGTGAGGCTTAGAAAACGCAAAGAACAATTACAGCTGGTTCATGTTGGTGCCAGATTCCAAGGCCAAATCTTGGAGCCCCTAAGTGAATATTTTTCCCAATGTGTTGGGTAACGAGGCCAATTTAACTGCTCAGCTAATCAACTCCACCATGGCTGTCTCTTTCCCATGATGCTTCAGAGTCTTTGGAAATGAAGGACATTTAAAGGAATTCACAACCTCTTTAGTTCCATCCATTACTGTGGAAGCAGATATTGTTTTTCATCCACTTGAGGCATTGAGGGTGGGCCCCATTGTTAGGAAGTCACTAACATTGTTAGGAAGTCTCTGTCCTAAAGGCAGAGATCCTGTCACCTCCAGGCAAGCATGACTCCCCACAGGAGGAAAGCCTGATATACTATGCCAGGGAATGCTCAAAATTGAATGTTCCAGAGCTCTCTGTGAAAATTGGACAACTGTCTGTCTGTCTCTCTTTATGGTTCCTTTCATGGCTGCTTGTTCTGTTTTATTGCCACACATGTGCTTTTTTATAGGTTGTTGTAAGCTGGAAAATATTATTAACAGTGTTGGCTTCAGAGACTCTCTCAAAATGATCTCCGTTTAACTCTACAATCTTAAAATGAGAGTTCTTTTCCTTGCTTCTTTAATGATCAGAAAGTGCTCTCCTGTCAAAATCACAAAATAGGGTATTGACTTAAAAAAAAAATCAACAGCCTTTTGGAGAGACAGACTGAGAGTCTCAGAGTTACCAATGACAGGACATAAACTGAGTATTATTTCTATCTCTTGTCTTAAGCTAAGAGAAGCCATGTATATGCAGCTTGTCTAAAGCAGTGTATGTGGCCAAACTGGAATTCATGTTGGGCCTTTAAGACAACTGGCCCATAGGTGTTGATCATGTTTTGAATACATGCAGATTGATAGTAACTAAAACCAACTTGTTAATTCCTATTGTCCAGCACTCTTTGCTTTATACTCTTGTCTTCTTTCTACTGTAAGTTGTATTTGTCCTTAAACATACACAATGACCCCACTGGACAGGGATCATTTCTAGTTTTAAGATGTCTGGAGCTTAGTATATTATTGGTATTCAGTGAATATAATAATATGGTCCACATGCATGTATTTGTCACATTTTTTAAAAGATTTTATTTATTTATTCATGAGACACACAGAGAGAGAGAGAGAGAGAGAGAGAGAGAGAGAGAGAGGCAGAGATATAGGCAGAAGGAGAAGCAGACTCCCTATGGGGAGCATGATGTGGGATGGAGTCCCAGGACCCTGGGATCATGCACTGAGCCAAAGACAGACATCCAACCACTGAGCCACCCAGGTGTCCCATGTACCTTTTTTTTTTGAAGCCAGATAAAACTAAGTTAAAGTAAGAGAAACTTGTTAGGAATTCCAGTAAACTGAGTATAACAGTTTTGCTCATTTTTCTGTCTTTGGTCATTGAGGATCTCTGAATTTCTGAGGTTTATGGAGGTCAAAGACTTTTACCTGGATGCTTTATATATAGTTTAAGTCTTTGGCATGATCAGACACTTTCAGTGGTCTTGTGTAGGCCTACAGCCTCATGTACAGTATGTAAGAGTCTATTCCTTAAAGGTGGACAGGTATTGATTACTGGAAGGCAGTGCCTCTCTTCCCCAATAATAAAGGAATCTTTGTGTCTTCTTCTTGATGTCTTTACAATTTCTCCAGACTCTGGTCGAGTACAACATGTAATCCTTTGAATAGTTCTAATGAGGAGCTGGGTTCATTCTGTTTGTTGAACTTTACCCCAAAGGGATCAAGAATATGTGAACATGAATTAGAAACAGAAAGATTATTGTTCAATTTCATCAAATTAACTACAATGCCCAAAGGAGAATCTCAACTCTGGAAGTGTGTTCTTGAATAGAAATAGGCTTTCAGTCTAAAGAGACAATTGTAAAAACAGGAATGGATTTTCCTCTGACTTACTTTTGCCAATGACTATTCCTACAGAGAGCATGATTGAAAGTATACCAAAATAAAAAAAGAAGAAGACTCAAAATGGAGAGAAGAGAGAGATTGGTGGTTTAGACGTAATATTAGGTTCCTTTAGATACTCTGTTTATTAGATAAACAGAGACATTTTAAAGGAGCATTTTTGACCTTAGGAAGATGAACTTCTGAAAATAGCCATAACAGCTCCGAGTTGGCTATGAGATATGAGACTTTCCATGTGTTCCAAATTTCTGTACTGATGAAATCATCAATCTGCAGCTCCTGTACATTTCAGATGAATTATTTTGGTCCTAATGATGAAAAATTCATTCATATAACCTTGAGTGATAGGAGATTAACCTCCATACAAGGTAGATGAATATGAGGACAGGTAAAATTGCCACCAGATGGCTGCCCTCTGGGCCATCTTCAGGATATATCTCAAGCAGTACCACAGAAGCTCTGGTGATTTATGCTGTGTTATCAAAGTGATACAGCCCCCTATTATGTCTTTTTTCTCTATTTTCTATTTTGGATCCCTCAAACAGTTGAATGGTTTTTGGTAATTTATTTATTTTAATTATTTTTTAAAGATTTTATTTATGTTTCATGAGAGACACAGGGAGAGGCAGAGACACAGGCAGAGGGAGAAGCAGTCTCCCAGAGGGAGCCTGCTGCAGGACTCGATCCCAGGACCCCAGGATCACGACCTGAGCCAAAGAAAGGCAGATGCTCAAACACTGAGCCACCCAGGTGCCCCTGTTTTTAGGAATTTAAATGAACAAGAGAGAGGGAGAGGAGGAAGGGAATGTGGGAAGGAAGAAAGGAAAGAAGGAAGGAGGAAAAGATAGACAGGAGAAAGAGACATTCTGGCCCTATTATGTTCCCTCCATGCCACCTCCAAGAACTTGAGGCTGCTGAACCAACCAACAGCCAGTGGTACCATCAGCACTCTTGCTTTTTTCACTTTCCATTAGAATAAGGATTAAAAGAGCTGTCATCTGTTTAGTGTGCTACATACATTATCTCTATCTGCCATCCGGAAAAGAGAAATAGAGGAAGACTAATATAACCAACTTTCCTAAAATTGCTCAGGCAAAAATGATGGAACTGGGTTTCAGTTCTTCGCTCTGGCCAGTCATCTTTTCACACCTGTATGTTAGATGTGGATGTTGAGGTGATACAAAGGTTTTAAAAACATTCTGTCTTTAAGGATCTTGCACTCCTATGGGGAAATCATAATTGCCTAAAATAATTTCGATCTCAAACTCTGATTGTTCTCTATTCTTTAAGGCCTTGATTTTATAAAGCTTATAACACCCCTCCCACCCACATACCTGCTATGCATATGGTAATTTACTCTACATGTCCTGTTCTGCTGTCTTCAGTAATTTTCATAGCTTTCCCTCCTTTACTCATCTGTTAACTTGATGCCTGGCTACAGTGAAAACTCATTTAAGGTTCACAGAATGACCAAATTTATGGTTCTTGTTGATGGGGGACTTTGACAATTTGCAAGTGTGCTTTTGGATGTCACCATGATTGGCAACACTATAGGCATTTAGGGGGTAAGGGCTGGGAGACTGAATGTCTTGCACTATGCACAAGAGTTGCAAATAATACAGAATTATTTCATGTCCTCCTTGACTTCCCATTGTCCCACCAGACATTCATGTTAAGAACACTCCCCCCCAAATAAATTATGATTAACTGAACTTACCTATAACTCCATTTTACATATAAATGCAAAATACTATGTGCTTTTATTATACCGTGAATTATTTAGAACTATAATTGCTGTGTAGATGGAGAGTAGGCTGATCTTTATTTTGTTTGGAATGTTCCTAAGAGTCATTTACAATTTCAGATTACAATGTCACCACTGACTAACCCATACCACATGTTTTTATCAGTCTGCATTTGTAGGTAAAATATTCACTGTAATTCTGCACAATAATCATCTTACTGCTTCTTTATTCCCGAGCATTTATACATTGAAATACTTATTATTTTATTACAACTTACTTTCTTTGAATTCATTCTTTATATTGCAGTGAAGGCCATATATTGATTTCTTTGAAATTATATGTATAGGTGGGCTATATTATCTATGACTGTCATTTTAAGATAGTAAAGCACATGTTATAAAATATGTTACTAAAAGAAGTATTACATTCAATATCTTGAAGATTGCTGGAATGATAGGGTGGGTGGGTGGATGGATGGATGGATGGATGAGTGAGTGAGTGAGTGAAGAATAGTTAACAGTGTCAACTAAACTGCTTGGAACTTAAATGTTCTAGCCGTTGAAAGAAAGTCAATAAGGGTCATGGACAGGAAAAGATTTGTGAAACCAAATCTGATGATCATGTCAGGCATGGGGCAGTGATATGGCATGGGGAAGTCATATGCAGAAGACCTGTGGAAAGTGTTTAAAGTTTCCCATCTTGGAAGGCATGTGGGGTTGGCAAGGAGCCATCCAGCCCTTGCCCCTATTTCTTGATGTGTAAACAGTGTCTCCAAGGTATACAGGAGGGAATCAAATGTTTTCTTATTCATGAATTTACTCTTTCAATATTTATTTGACACATATGCGTTAAGTATTGAAATAGGCACCTTTGAGTCTCTCTGATGGTTTACTGGGTAAATTTATCAGAGTAATTGGTTCTTACTTGTGTGTCATGTCAGAGTCTGTCACCAAAAAATGCTCAGTATCACTCATCATCAGGGAAATGCAAATCAGAACAATGAACTATCACCTCACACCTGTCAGAATAGCTAAAGTAAAAAACATAGGAAATAACAAGGATCCAGGAGGATGTGGAGAAAAAGGGATGCTTGTGCAGGGTGGTGGGAATGCAAACTGGTATAGCCACTGTGGGAAAACAGTATGGAGGTCTCTCAAAATTTTAAGAAGAAAATTACCCATAATCCAGTAATTCCACTACTGGGTACTTACCCAAAGAAAATGAAAACACTAATGCGGAAAGATATATGCACCCCTATGTTTATTGCAGCATTATTTACAATAGTCAAGATGTGAAAGCAACCCAAGTGTCCATCTATAGATGAATGGATAAAGATGTAGTGTGTATGTACACATGCGCGCACACACACACACACACACACACACACAGAGGAATATTATTCAGCTGTGAGAAAGAATAAATGCTTGCCATTAGCAACAAAATGGATGGATCTAGAGGGTATAATACTAAGTGAAATAAGTCAGAGAAAGACAAATATTTCACTCACATGTGGAATTTAGGAAACAAAAAAACAAACAGACTTAAATATAGAAAACAAACTGGTGGTTGTTAGAAAGTGGGTGGGATGGATGAAATAGGTAAATAGGGTTAAGAATACACTTATTGTGATGAGCACAGAGTACTGTATAGAGTTTTTGAATCATTATATCATGTTATATAATCATTATGCTGTACACCTAAAATAATGTAATACTGTATTAATTATACTTGCATTAAAAAAAATCCATTTCCAAAAAAAAAAAAAATCCACTTTCAATGATACATCATTTTAGGATTTACCAGGACAAACGTATGGAACTGTTCTAGATTGAGTTTGCATATCCCAAAATATCCTGAAGTCTGAACCCCCATTATATATGAATGTAACTTTACTTAGAATCTTCTCAGATGATCATGTTAAGATGAAGTCATTAGGGTGGGTCCTAATCAAGTATAACTGTGTCCTTATGAAAAGGAGAAATTTGGACACAAAAATAGAGATACAGGGAGAGTGCCATGTAAGGGTTGGAGTTATGCTTCTACAATGCAAGGACCACTAAAGATTGCCAGCAAATGAATAGAAATAGGGGAGCGGCATGGAAAAGATATTCCTTCATAGTCCTCAGATGGAAGCAAGCCTTCCATGTACTTTGGTTTGGGACTTCTCGTATCCAGAGCTATTTGTGGTACTTTGTTATAGTGGTCCTAGGAAACTAACTAATCAGGACTCTAATTCGAAATTATACCTTCCTACTACTGAAGGAGGAAAAATCGTGCTTTTGGTCTCCCCCCACCCCCCCCCCATCTGAAAGTATCTAGTAATTTAGCTATTTTTCTCATAATTTTATGCTCACAAAGACCTCTTCTGCAATATGTGGCTGCTTTGGCTTGGAATAATGAATAATATTTCAGGAAAGTATTTTTTTTCCTTTCCTTTCCAAGCCAATCTCCCTTGATTCTGGTGGCTACAAGTCCATGGTCATAAATCACAATGGTCAATTTTTTTTTTAATGAATATGTCTTTATTTCTCTGGCTTTATTTTGGTCTTATCCTTGGATACTAAATTTATACTCCCTTTCTTGACCTTCACATGTCTTTAATATCTATTTTACTCTTAATTTTAAACCCTTTGCCTCATGACTCTGCAGGGTTACTCATCACTATTGTATTGGAGCCTGTAGAATTCTCCAGAAGAGTCCTTCATTTAACAAAATCATATTTCAGGGGCACCTAGGTGGCTCAGTGAGTTAAGTGTCTGCCTTTGGCTCAGGTCATGATTTCAGGGTTCTCGGATTGAGCCCTGTATCAGGCTCCCTGTTCAGTTGGGAGTCTGCTTCTCCCTCTGCTGCTCCCCCTACTTGTGCTCTCTCCCTGTCTTTCAAATAAATAAATAAAATCTTTATAAAAAACAAAAACAAAACAAATTCATATTTCAAGTTGCAGTCCCTGGGGGTTTATTGGTGGCTGTGATCTTACTCTAATTATTGGTCATTGATTATCTCAAACATCATTATTGGTTCATCTGACAGCCCTGGGCACTTGGGCATTCTTTCTTTAATACTGTGTTCTTCTTTTTTTGTCTTATGGTTAGTTCTGTTTGTTTCCTGGTCTTTACATCGATTCCCATTACTTCTCTGTATCTGGGATTTTTTTTAGTTACTTATAGCCAAAAGCCTTTTAAAATATTTTGGAAGCCAAATAAAGTTGTACCATGTATAAACTTCATGATTCTGGGCCTCACTAAACCTTTGTCTGGTTACCTTCACCCTCTGTAAAGTGGGTGCCTGGGCCATTGTTTTCTTATATAATAAGATACATTTAATAATATGAAAATCTGTATATATAAAGTTACTTTTTTTCAGTTTGCTAAAATCTCAAAAAGTCATCATATTGATGAAAATGTCCCCTTTCTAATGAGAGTGCATATTGTTAATTTAGTGTTGAGGTGTTTTATCAAATATCTGTTAGTTTTGCAGATGTTTAGACAAAACAAAATTTCTAGGGAGTTCTGGGACCAAGGACAGTAGTTATCTGTAGCCCTGTGGGCACTAATGACAGTAGCAAGTTATGTAGCCATTGCTTTGTGGTGGGCTACAAAATGTGGCACTAGTGAGACGTACTGCCTCCATATTGCCTTTAACCTTGGGGAATTTACAAAGACAAATGTACTAATTAGGAAAGCTTCATCCCGTTGAACCAAAAATGGTATTCATGTAGATAATTTTGGGGGATGGAGGAGGATGTTTAAAAATGGGGGAGTTACTATTTTCAACCCCCAAACTGGGTCCTTGAACATAGTTGAACCTCTGTACATCATTTTCCTCAGCTTGTGAAATAAGGGTAATAACAGTACCTTCAAAGGGTCACCACAGTGAGATGGCTGTTAGTTAAGGCATGGAAGCGTCTACTAGCACTGTCCAGCTACCAGTGCTTACACTGTTTATAATAGAGCTATAACAGTAAAAACCATATCAGTAGTAGCAATCATTGTTATCAATGCTCTGCATTCAAAATCTGGCCACTCAGAGAAGCAAACACCTGTGCTGTCATAGGACTGACATTCTGATGATTGCTTCCAAAATATAAAGGCTGTTCTACACACACGGGTACTTTTCTGTATTTCTTAGAAGTCCATATTATGCATGTAGAAGTTTTCACTTTCCAGAATTTGTACCCTACAAGATTTTCCTTTCAGCCAGAATTCTCCAGAGGGTGATTTTACACTTGGGTATTGGAAAGGACTCTCTTTCATCAGTAACCATGGCCTGTTTAATAATTTTGTACTTATCACAGAGGCCACATCCAAGAAATACACATGTATTCGGGTTCTCTTTCACAGATGAGCTCCTCTCAGAGTCAGAGAACGTAAGCAAAAGCTGAACCTCCCTGACCTCTTAGGGCCTGCAGGCTCTGCAGGTCACTTTGTTCCTATAAACCATCTCAAATAATGCTTGCTTGAATTTCAGTGATGTGTATAATAATGCACATTTCTCAAGCATTATGGTTTTGCTTCTACTAATACCAAGTTACTCTAATATTTAATGGTTGTGAAATTGGCCAATCCAAAAATAAGTACTTAGAGGAAAAAGTTATCTTGACATTTCATACAAGTGAATAGAGCTTTAATAATGACCACATAGTTCAAAAGAAAGCTACTCTTCAGCATTTTATCAGAATGGCTTAAAGGAATATTTGACAAAACAAGGATTAGGGATTTCCTTGACTTCTGATGGAAATCTCTGAATTAGGAAGTGGTCTTCATATCATCCTTGACTCTTGTTCTGACCTCCTATAGAAAGTTTTGGGATTTCTTTCTTCTTCCACAAAAAATCTTATTCCAGAACCAAAGCCAAAAAAAAAAAAAAAAAAAAAATCAAAAGATGCATGTAGCACTATCAATAATACTGTTTTGTTCAGTTCTGAATCCCATAATGGGTTAAGTATACGCATATTGCTGCAAAGGTTAACATGTTCTTTTTTTTTTTAAGATTTTGTTTATTTAAAAAATAAAAAGATTTTGTTTATTTATTCATGAGAGACACAGAGAGAGAGGCAGAGATGTAGGCAGAGGGAGAAGCAGGCTCCCTGCAAGGAGCCCCAAGTGAGACTCAATCTAGACCCCAGGATCATGCCCTGAGCCAAAGGCAGATGCCCAACCACTGAACCACCCAGGCGTCCCAGTTAACATGTTCTTTAGTACTTGCCACAATTTTTTAATCCCTGCTTCGAGGACAGAAAGCAACGATATGTGTCTGGTATTTGGGCAAACAGAGAAGTGCTATGGAATAACAGAAGAAGATAAGGCTTGACACTGGGAATCCACCACTTCCATTGCAAACACAATGGACAAAGACAGAATGTAAATAATATGTAAAGAACTTGTCCAATACAGAAAAATAGGCAAATAATTCAAACCAAAAATATACAATAGATTTCATTCTACTCAAAAAGAATTCAAATACACCGTATCAACTTCACATTAATAATAAGGATGTATAATTCAAGACCAAATGCAATGCCTTTTTATAGCCATAAAAGTTACATGAATTAAGTGTGGTGACAATACCAAGTGTTGGAGAGAATGTCAATCAACAGATACTCTGAGATATATTCCTGGTGAGAGCCTAAATTACTATCATCTTCTTGGAAATGGCTCACATTATCCTATAAAATTGAATATTCAGATTTCCTACTATTGAGCAGTTTGTCTTGTAGGTAACTATCCTAGAAAAACTCTTTAATATGAATACTAGGATTTATGTTTAAGAAAGTTTATAGTAGCACTGTTTGTAAATTGTAAAAAATTAGATACCAGCCAAATATTTATGAACAGATAAATGCAAAAATAAATGGTGGCATGGTCGCTAAATTCAGTAGTACCCATCACTGAAAATGAAGTCATAGCAACAACATGGATAGATCATAAAAACATAGTGTTGAGTTGAACAAATTTTTTGGCTATGTATAAGATTGTAATATTTTTTATAAATTCAAGAGAAATAGTGGTTAGAGAAATATATATAATAAAGCTGTGCATTAAGGAGTCAAGGGAATAATAAAGACCAAATTCAAGGTAATATATACCTCTGAGAGGTTAAACAGAATAGATAAGTAAGTGGATGGGATAGAGAAGGAGCACATGGGTGTGTGCAGCATAAGTTATAGAGTTCTAATTATTAAATATTTATTAGTATGTTTTATAACACATGCACATGTTAGGTTTATTTTTGTAGTTATTAAAGGTACATCAAAAAGATAAACTATGATTATATCTATTATGTGCTAGAACTAGAAGACAGGAAAAATAGCAGTAGCCTGAAGCAGGAAATTCACATACTGAAAGAAAGGGAAATGGCCAGTGAAAATATTTTTTTTTTAATTTCTGTCTTAAAAGTAATTGTACAAAAGCAAATTTAAAAGAAAAATGCAAATTAAGATTTTATTTCTTACTTAGAAACCAAAGATTTAAAAGAATGATCCCATTGTTATTCAGGCTACAGAGAACAGCATACTCAGTGCAGCCTTGATAGGGAGAATGAAAATTGATACATCCTTTCTATGGAATAATTTTACAGTAAATGACAAGGGCCTTAAAATATTCATACTGACGGCTTTGCATTTTTGCTCCTGTGAATTTATTTGTGAGAAGTAAATGTTTTAGTGTGCTTGGGAAAACAGATATTAGCACAGACTTGTTTATTTTTTTTTAAAAGCTGGAGACAACCTTCCTTGCTAATAAAATGTGACTGATTATAATAGAGAATGAAAATAATAAGCAGACTGTTAGAATGTTGATGGAGAAGCGAATATATTGACATGAAAATGCTCAGTGGAAAACACAAGTTACAGAACTAATAGAACGAAGTCTTAACTATTAAAAACTAAGATATTCAAAATATTTAATATTCTTTATCTTAGATGTATATTGTGTATATTTGGGGGTGTTTTGTGAGTTTAGGACAGAGACTGGGGAACATACTCATAGTTTTTATTTCTGGATCCATAATGTTTTTTTTATCTGTATTCAGGGGTCATGCTTACCCTAATCACCTCACTGTTCAGTGCTTGGCCCCTCATAGTAGACACTCACTGAATGCCTCTTGTGTGCATGAATGCATTGAATAATAGCTTCTGGAATTAAATAAAAGAAGGGACACTTTTCATTGTGTTAATTCAGTTAAATTTAACTGAAACAAATATCCTACCTCCATTAGTATCCTTATATTTGAAGTATCCCATTAAAGGTGTTCATGACTGATTCCATTTCATTTCCAAGGAATTAACCTTTCAGAGGGATATTTGCACTTTGGAATAGTAACTTTTAAGCTGAGATCCTGACTTCACTGAGACTCTGGTAGAATTTCCAAGGAAATATCTTAGGGTATGAAATTTATTCTCTCGACTTCTTCAAAGATTGTACCATATGGTATCCATATACTCTACCCATGCCCAAGGCCTCTTCTGTGCTAATAGACTCTAGATAGATTATAAATGTTATTAGCATCACTATGTATAAAAATCATAATTACCACCTATGAGAAACTATATACGTTGTCTCATTTTTTTCACAACAAATAGGTAAGCATTTTTTAAATTAACTCATTTATATCCTATTTCATTTGGGGAAAATTTTTTCATGACAACTTATAAAAATTATATATATAATTTTTAAAAATTATAAAGAAGTTTATTTGGGGAAGGGGAAAATAAATATTAGGAAAATGGGTGGAAACCATCTTGAGGCTAGTGTGTTAAAATGTGTCCTGTGAGGTAGATAATAAACGTTGCTCAGACAACCTAAAAGCCAGTCCCAAGTAGAGGGTCCCCACAGTCATATAGTTGATAGAATTCGTAAAATGAAGTCACCTGGCCATCTAAAGAAGCACAGATGACTGAATCATGAAGCACATCCCAAAGACACAGTAAATCCAACTCTGTATATGTGTGCTTGTGTTTTTAATAACATCCCTCAATGTAGGCCAAATTAATCATTCCAAACCTCATTCGGTGAAAGCAGGTCCCTGCGGGAGTCCCAAACAATGTCTCCAGGTACACAGCTCTCTCACAATCCAAACTTAATCCAAAAATAAATATTAGAGTGTCAAGATAAATAAATGGTCTTCATAGCCTTCCGGCAGTTCTCCATAAAAACTGTTTTCCTCAGCGAAGGATTTTTGTGAGCATTGAGAAGCCATGAATTTGAGGTTATACTCCCTTGACAGGGACCAAGGAGCCCAAGGCCTGCTTGGCCCATAGGAACAGGGTTTTCCCTCACAGAACAATTTTGAATCCACGCCAAAGGGCACCAGATCATGGAAAATGGAGAGCAGCACATTTAGAAGCATAGATCTTCAAGTCAGAAAAACCTCCGTGTGACCCAGCTGTAAGATCCTTGGATAAATCAGCACCCCTAGGACTGTCCTCTTGGCATTGCTATGTCCAAATTTTATCTGCCTGGAAATAGGGCCACATTAGGACTGAGTGAAAGAATGCTTGGAGGTGCCCTACATAGAGCTTCAGTCAGGCCTGATTTGTCCCTCAACGTGGGATATTTATAAGGAGGCGGGGAGTTGTGAGAAGAGGAATAATGTGAAGAGGAGAAAGTGAAATGGAAAATGATAATATCAAGAGCGAAGCCTCTTTCTCACAGGACAGCTACCTCAGCAGAAGCAACTGGATTCAAGGATGCATTTTCCTCAGTTGGATTAATTTTCTTTGGCCACTGGAAGGAATAGTCGGCGAATGCACTCCCACACACCCAGCCCTCCCCACCCAGCCACATCCCCCAGACACACACTTGCAACACTGAAACACCCACTGGAGGAGACATTTTATGCTTCCAAATGTCTAAGCCTTCTTTTGTGTGGTCATTAAGATCCTGATATGTGCAATAATATGTTCCTTTTATTTGGGGGAAAATATGAAGTATTCCCTAATCCTATTGTGGACTTGCATTACAGAGCACAGCAGGAGATGTTTAACTGGCAAGTTCTCTCCGAGGTCACAGTGTGCCACATTTTTTCATGGAAAGCTTCAACTGCTCAACTAAAGAATGTGTTTCTTTAACAGACAAATGAAAAAGAGACTGCTGGGTGATTCCTTGAGGTATGCTTAATTAATTCCAATCTATTAATGACGGCAATTTTCTAGTTTCGGATGATAAATGGCAGCCCTTTCTAAAAGGCATCTTGAAGAGAAAGGATCTTCTCCCCACCCCCAGATTTTTTTTCTTTGTCCTTGGCTACTTCTGTCGCTTGGTGCTCAGAATGAGCTCACATCAGTAATAGTCATAAATGATTTACAAAAGTAATTCCTGTCTAATCACTTGGGACTTGGCGGTTTTATGATGTTGCCAGATGTGCCATCAAAAAAAAAAAAAAATCATCCGGTTCAGAAACTTGTGATAAATTGAGTCAGAATCCATTAATTCCCTGAAGGCAACTGGTTGGTTTGCATGGATTTGTGTTGGGGCTTTGCCCATCTTCTTCTCTTTATCCCTCGTTCAAGTGTATAGAAGACAAAAAGAATTCTGTGAATACAAAGTTCCTGAGAGGTGGTTAGCATTTATTAAAGTCCCTAGAACAATTTTTATGTTTCTCTCATGTGGTAAGAGGACGTTTAGCCCAAAGGATAGGAGGGGGAAATGTGAAAAACTCTAGGGGATCCTATTTCTCACATAGATTCCTTCTGTCCCTCACAATGCTGATGTTTCTAATACTCTCCTCTTTTGAATGAAAGTTCCCCCTCAATTCATCTTTACTTCATCTGGACCCTCACCACATGAGTGTTATATCTCTAAAAAAGAATTTTGGGTATTCCACCTTATAAGTGGTTAGTGGTTTAAACATTTTTCCCTCCCATGAAATTGTCATTTTGTTAAGTTTGAGTCCCACATTTTCTCCAAGTATACTTTGGATGATATCTTTCACCAGGGAGAGTCTAACTAATTTTGGTGAATGAAGGAAAGAATCCCTAAGTGGATGACTGTGAATTTTTATCCCACAACCCATGAAGGAGTAAATGGAAAGATCTGTATTGTGTTTCTTAAACCACTTGTTGGATTGCATATAGTAACTAAGCTGGGCAGTCGAGGACTTTAAATCAGCTTATGCCATCTACCCAAGGACTTGAAATGGTACCTTCTCAACCAGGAATTCTCACAATGGAGATTACATTTTCTATAATCCAGTGCAACAAGGCATAGTAGTGTGCTTTGCTGACGACTCTTTAGGGACAAAGTTCCCCATGTTGTCTCTAATTACAAAGTCAAGGAATCCTGTGAATTTGCTAATGTATAGGTTTTCTTTTAATGTAAAAACAGGCAAGGAAGGGGGGTGGGGAACGTGGAGTCCTTTTGGGGGAATAGGCGGAGTATTGACATAATTCAAAGTCTGGAGGTGCTTATTTATTTTTTTAATATTTTATTTAAATTCAATTTGCCAACACATAGTATAACACCCAGTGCTCATCTCAATGCCTGGCGGTGCTTATTTAAACAGCTTTGCTGGATGCCTGGGTGGCTCAGTGGATAGAATCCTAAATCTGGCTCCCTGGGGGGGAACATGCTTCTCTCTCTGCTTAGGTCTCTGCCTATCTCTCTCTCTCTGTGTCTTTCATGAATAAATAAATAAAATCTTTAAAAATAAATAAATAAACAGCTTTGCAAAAGTGCACCCATGACGGAGAGCTTTGAATGTTCAAAATCTAATATTGACATAATTCTTCATCTTTGGCTCTTCTAGGACATAAAGGTAGTATCTTTTGCCCATTGACTGTAAATATCAGAATAGGAGTCAGAAACCTTTTTGATATCATTCTGTCAATACAACTAAATAACCTCTCATAGTTGAATAATTTATAGATCAAACAAAGGGAAGCACTGTAGCCTCTTGGGGCCCCTCATAAACTGATTATTCTCCAGATTTCCTGCTACCCTTTTAAAAGATTTTGACTGGTAGAAATGAATGTAATTGTTTTAAAACTACTAGCCAGTAATATTGGGAGTTAGCTATGTTTTCAAGGACTATATTTACAATGAAGATAGACATTAGCCACTACAACTTTGATGACTTTCTCATATTAATTGATACCCTAGCCTGTAATTTATTTTAGTGCATGTGTTTATTGAATAGAAATAGCTTATAAATGTCCCAATATTGGAACATCAGAGTGTAATCTATCTAAAGTATGGCTCTAGAAAGTTAAACTATATTTTCCTCACTTCTATTTTGGTTTTGATCCATATGCAGACATGGTTTTATATTATTCCAGGCATGAAGCAAAGACTATTTTTAATTGTGGTTCTATTTGTCTTTCCATTACAAGTGCATGCTGTTGCTTGTCACTCTGATGAATATTGTTGAGGATATTGCTTGCTATATTCAACAATGTTGTCTTTCTGAACCATTATAGGGGAAAGATCTTTTCTGTTTTCTGTCATGCAATCATGTTTCTAGTGAGAAAAAAAAAATTATTGTATGGCCAGGAAGACTCATTTGGCAATCACATCTCCCTTTTGGTGTTGCTTCTCAGAAGGCTTAGAGTCACTGTGACAGTTAGCATCAAATACAAGATTAATGGTGAACATTTTCCAGATTTACCCACCTTTGTACATTACATTTTTTCTTTCTCATCCAGTTCTACTCTGTTCAACCAGTTTTCTGTTTTATTTCAGTTCATTTTATGTGTATTATATAAAGCACTTAAAATCCTTTTTACAGAAATTTTCCTTTTATTATTATATGCTTCATAATTATTGTCTTAGTTTCTGTATGACATTCTATGAAGTGGAGGTAAATGATTCTATGCATCTTTAGCATTTAAGTGGTTTCTATTTTTTTCCTACTGATGGAGAAAATAATAACTTTCACATCCAAGTTTTTTTCTTATGTCTATTTTTTTAAAAATTTTATTTATTAGAGAGAGAACACAAGTGGCAGGAGGGACAGAGAGAGAGAGACAATCTCCAACAGACTCTGTGCTGAGCACAGAGATTGATGTGAGGCTTAGTCCACAACCCAGAGTTCATTAGCAGAGCCTAAATCAAGAGTCAGACATTCAACTTACTGAATGACCTAGATGCTCCTTCTTATGTCCATTTTTAAAAATTGTTTTCTTTGGATAAATTTTCAAGGATGAAATGGCTTATTCAAAAATTTTACTCTGATAACCTTGATCTAATTTGCCCTTTTTGGAAGATAGGGGCAAGAATTAATCCATGATAAATCTGTATTTACATGTAGACTAAAGGATGTCATTTATTGCTGAAAATTTACTTTTTATAGGAAGTAGTTAAAACTTCACATTCAGATCTTCTCAGTGAATATCTTGCTTTTGTGTGGAAATGGGCCAAAGTGAATCTGTGTTTCAAGTCTCAACATTCCTTCTTGATTAGCAGAAGAGAAATTACAAAAAATAAAATATATTTACTCAGCAAAATATAACATAGACACTAAATGTGAACTTTTAATATGCCTATAATATGATTTAAAAGCTTTGTATAAAGAAGCTGTCATGCTCTTTAGTGATTTAGCGTTAAGTGACTTCCTTTACCACCTAGATTTTCCATCTGTGGTTCATAACTGGAGGTATAACTGTCCCCCAAAAGCATTTGGAAATGTGTAGGAATTTCTTGGCTTGTCATTTACAACTGAGGGCTGCCATTGGCAATTTATGGGTGCCAGCCAAGTGTGCTCAACATATTACTGCGACCAAACAGTCCTGTACCACACACAAAAAAATGGTTCTGATCAAAATGTCAGCAGCCTCCACTGAGAAAAACAAGTGTCTATAAACTGGTCTTACTGAACATTGGGAGCAAATGGTTGAGTTGGTGCCTGGTCCATTGTAGACAAACACTTGCTGAGCACCACCTATGTACCAGGTATTCTTCAAGGCACTTAGGATATACATCTGTGAATGAAACAAAGTCAGCCCCTCATGAAACTTACATTCTAAAAAGGGACTCTTCATGAATCTTGCTTCAGTCCACGAAGATGGAAAAAACAATATGTAAAATTTCATTCACTCTATCACCAAATATGCAAAAGGAAGCTGAGTTAGGGGAAGGGCCAACAGTGGTAGCTAACATTCCACTCAAGAGAAAAGCACGTCACTTGGTCTATCTATCCACCCCTTTTGAGTTTGACCATTTTGGCTTAGTTGTTTGTCTCTCTCTCCCACTGATCCCACCTTCACCAAACACATGGTTTTACATTCTGCCTAAACCACAGAAAATTCATCTCTCATGGAATGGAAGCCATCTTCCCTTGGCGTTTAGACACCTCCCAGACTGTTCCAAAGTAGAAAGAAATCTTTTGAATATTAATTTTAAAGCAAAAAATAAATCAGCACTAGGATGAAAAGATAAGAACATTCAAACATTAAGACCCTAAAAAGTTCAGAAATCACTTCTTTGTTCTATGGAATTGCAATCTGATTGTGCTTTTTATTGTTTTATATGTTTCAATTAACTCAATTGTAATTGCTTGTCAGCATTTCATTCTAAGCAATAAATTTGTCATAAAAAAGAGTAGAAATAATCAAATTTCATTGTTCATCATTTCAGTGTTTATTCCCCTTATCTGTTTCTGCTACTTTGGAATATATTCTTTTGCTAGCAGCTGTTGTGATATGTTTTATAGGGAGCTATTTTAACAATTTTCTTTCTAATTTTCTTTCAGTTATATATGTAGATTATTGCTTTTCAGAGTAAGAAAGGAAATGATCAGATGGGAAAGGAAAAGGGGAAATGGAGAATATATGAAACATGGGCAGTGTGTACATTTTATATATTTATATGACATGTATAGTTTGCACACTATACACTTAGTTTTTTAAAAAAATCAACATTTAAAAACTATGTGATTAACCAATTAGTAAAATGATTATTTAGCTGTGCAGTTTGAATGAAAATATTTGTGTATTAAGATCAGACTGCTGGATATTGTTGGTATCTGTGAACTCCAGTAGATATTTACACTGGTCTGGACCTCTTTGAACATTCAGTAGCACTCTCTTCTTTTCTTGATTCAGTCATGCTTGAAGGAGTGTGGTGGGAAAGTATACTAATTTATACTAAAGGGTAGGTGACTAATACAATTTACTATCTTAAATATCCTGTGGATATTTATTTTAACAGAAACACAAGTTTTACTCAAAAATATTAAAATGTGACTCAAAATGTATGTGCTTGGCATCAGTCAGTATTTGGAAGACAGGAGATATTTCTTGATATAAAAGATCTTTGTAGTACCACTGAAATGGCATCACACAAACTGTTGATTGTTCTCCTTGTCATTCTTGATGGGAGAATTTCTTTGCCAAACAGTTTCACCTGTAGATATTTATCTCTTATGCGCCTACTAATTAACTACTTTTCAATGTGGGCCTTATTCTTGAAATCAGGTCACTTAAAAAATATGCAGTATCTTCTATGCCCAATTTCTGATACCATCATTTGTCAAAAGCTTTATTCTAGTTATTCATGGGCTAGGGAAATAGATTTTTAACATCATTGGATTTGGTTGGTAGGTTTCAGTAGTAACATGCTAAAGTAATATTTCTTAATATGATTTTAAAAAAGGACTTGTGGCATTAGCTTGGTTATCCCCTAATACTCTATTCAGTTTCTGCATTTATTCCAGATAAATCCATCAAGTTTCATTCCTATTACTGTTCTCATCTCTACTGAATTTCCAAGCATTTTCTTAACACCTTATAAAGTTCATTGAGTTTAAAATGCTTTTTATGGAACAAAGGTGCATTAAAAATTTAACTTGATAGTGAATTTCAATTCAGTGAATTGTATTTTACCACTGACTTATTGTGAAATTAGTTTCACTCCCAGAATGAAAAAAAAAGGGGGGGGGTGCTAAATAAATCTAAGTTACAATTATATATAGAAATTTTGTGAATCTAATCACATGTTTAAAGAAACACCATAATGCTTTCATAAAACATGGGTAGTGAGAGAATATCAAAATATAAACAACTCCTGTAAAATACCCAAAGCTATATATATCTGAAGTGTATGCAGTTTGTTAATTTCCTAGAATCAGTGTTTTAGTATTCGTGACTCGATTTTAAATAAAATATTTTGTCAGTGGACTAATGCCAATGAGGCTGTTGGGGAGTTTTGTGGTTATGCTTCCTTGTTTCTGTTTGCTTTCAAGTCATTTCAAAACCATTCATCATGGTCAGCTCCACCTGTAGAGTTAGGTTATCAGGTGTACCATTAACAGAATTTCAGATTTGCATAATCCCTTATATCTGTAGGTGAAATTTTCTCCTTAGTGCCTGCCTTTTAAGTGGGACATTCTTATACCTTGTTATTATTATATTACTCAAGGGGAGCTCTGACAGGCCAGAAAAGAAAAAAAAAAAAAGAATTCCAGATGCATCTGTCAGGTTCTTAGTTTGTCTTCCCTTTGAAACAGACTCTGAGACAAAGATTTGAGTACAACTAGTTGTATTAGGAGGTACAAGAAATTAGAGGAGTGGAGGATATGATTGTAAGAGAATTAAGCCAATAGAGTATGTATTATCATGCAAACTACCATGTGGGCAACTGGCACTTCATCCCTCAGGAGGATTCTGGGAGACAATGTAGAACCTGCATCTGAGTCACCCTACCCAGGGGCAAGCAGCTTGCTTATTTACCCAACAGTCCACTGACTGAGGTTCTCAGGTAAGGATCCTCGTTGCCCAGTGTTTCCTGCCCCCACACCCTTGCTTGAAAATGGACGCTGTGGCCAGAGAAAGCCCTGTCACAAAGAGTTGCAGTTACTGGCTGTTGAGACGCTCTGATCAGCCCCCCTACCCCTGCGGACAGCATCTGCTGAAGCAATTATCAATTCGCGGCCACCTAGCCTTTTGATCATTAGAGAAATATCACATTGCCATATTGCCATTTCCCTGTAAAATGAATGAATCCATCACTAAACATTTTAGAAACAGCATAGATAATACCTACCCTCAGATGCCTTTTCTAATGTATCTAATTGCCCAAATATCTATATACTCTATAGGCTAATACTACAGCTAAATATTTGCCCAACTCTACTTTACCAGCCCTGAAAATATTCCATCTTGGATGACCCCCATCCTCTGGAATTTAAATTTCTGATGTCCTTTTATTATTAAGTTGATATTTTAAGGCTTCTCCAAGTGAAATTTCTAATTCTAGAGAGGCAATCTCTATGACTCACTCAAGTTTTTACTCCTAAATCATTCAGGTCACATTTTAACATGCAGGTAAAAATGATGTATAAACTGCTGATGTGCTATATTGAATATTTTGCTGGTTGGTCAGGGAATAATGAGGTCATTTGCCTGCGGACATAGTTCCAGCTTAGGTCTACTAAGTATGTTTTTTATTTTGAGCCTTAACCGAAGAAATCTCTAGGGGTCATCCCCTGTGCCTATCGAGAAAACTTTCCATTCTAAGCTTCGTATGTGTTTCAGGAACCATTTAATGAAAGTGCATCACCACATTAATAGTGTTCGGATGCAGCACAATAGCCTAATGAGACAAAAATTATGATGGGAATCACTGTAGATGCGAGAGACCTTAATTATTCAATTATTCTTCCTGAACCCCCCACCCCCACTAATGCCTGATACCTTTCAGGAGATTCCCCAAACCCTGGCTTTACTTTTCCTCGCTCACATTTCAAACTTACCTTGACTGTTGGATACCCTGAGCATTGGAATCAATTTTAGATGGCTTTGCAGTAGTTGGTCCCAGGCATGTGGCATGGGACAGCTCTCGGGCTCAGACCTATTCAACCGCATAAAAGTCAATCACAATGAATTCCATGAAAGGAAGGGATCTGCCCCTGACATCTTTCTTTTCCTGGGTGTTTGCTTCTCTCTTAATAAAGCCACGTTTCATTCTTTAAGTCACAAAATCATGAAGTTAAAATGAAAAGGAACTTTGAAAATACGTTATGAAGTTTAATGCCCTTATCCTAACAATGAGAAACCTGAGATTGCCTGAGGAAATCAGCACGTCTGGGACATGTACTCACATTTCCTCTTTCCTAGTTCAGTGTTCTCACACAGTCCACAAAATACTTACCAAACATATAGAAAAAATAAACTACTTGTTGTTAACAAGTGGTGATAACTAGTAAAATTACAAAAGAAAAATAAAAACGTTAGTATTCCTTTTATCACCTGCTTTATTTTTTTTCCGTACTACTAAACCATTTTAATATACCAGATAATTTGCTTATTTATTTTGTTTCTCTGGCTCTGCTAGAAGAAAAACTCCAAAGAGAATAAGGATTTTGTCTGTTTTATTCCCTAAGGGTACTCCAGTCTTAGAACTGCATCAAGATGCTCAGTAAATATTTGTTGAATGAGTGAATGTATGGGATCCAGACTCTTCATAAGGATAGTATATTTTATCGTTTTGAATTAAATCCTAAGGATCCCAAGATCTGTATTTCTATCAGATGAAGCTAATTTTGCAATCAGAAGAAATTCCTATTCTAATACTTTGAATATTTGAATTATTAACTATCAGAATAAATTCTCTTTGGAGATCATGATTCATCAAAAAGCTCTCCCACATATTGACAGTTAAATACTGATTGCTCAGCTTTATTCCAGTGACTGAGTTGAATTTCTGCTATTGACTTTTCAGGCAAGTCATTTACTCTCATTTGACGTTTCTTTTCTATATTTAAAAATTCTACAAATAAGGCCCACCTTGAGAGCTCCCCCCTGCTCTCTGACCACCCAGTGGATGGTCAGAATGTAGTCTGGAATGTAGTCTTATCCTAAATATCAGCATGACTCCTTTTTTTTTTTTTTTTTTTTTCCTCTTTCTAGTCACTGTGCTATACATTAGATCCCTAGGATTTATTTATCTTCTAACTAGAAATTTATATTATTTGACCATATTCACCCAATTCACTCACTTCACTTCCACCTCCCCACTGCCTTTCCCCCTGCCCTGCATCTGCAGTCACCAATTCTGCTCTTGGTTTCTATGAATTTGTTTTAAGATTCCACATATAAGTTGGATCATTACAGTATTTCTTTCTGATTGATTCCACTTAGCATAATACCCTGAAGGTCCATCCATGTTGTGTCAAGTGGCAGGATATCCTTTTATGGCTAAATACTATTTGTGTGCATGTATACATTTTCTTTATCCATTCATCCATCAGTGGACACTTAGGTTGTCTCCATGTCTTGGCTATTGTAAAGAATGATCCAGTGAACACGGGGTATGTGTGTCTTTTAAGAGAATGATCATGTTTCCTTTGGGTAAATACCTAGAGTTTGAATTGTTGGGTTTTATGGTAGTTCGTTTTATTTTTTAATTTTTTGAGGAATCTTCATACTGTTTTCCATAGTGGCCAAACCAGTTTACACCAACAGTACATAAGGGTTCCCTGGCCAACACTCATTATTTCTTGTCTTTTTTGTATTATAGCCTTTCTGGTAGATGTGAGATATCTCTGTCGTTTTGACTTGCATCTCCCTGATGATGGATGATGTTGAGCACCTTTTCATGTACCTGTTGTCCATCTGTCTGTCCTTCTTAGGAAAGATGTCTTTTCAGAGCCTCTGCCCATTTTTTAATTGAATTTTTTAAGTTGCATGAGTTTTTCAAACAGATTTTGGATATCAATCCCTTATCAGCATACAATTTGCAGATACTTTCTACCATTTCATGAGTTGCCTTTCCATTTTGTTAGTAGTTTGCCTTTGTGTCTGTACTCCCATTCTCTTGTTCTCTCCCATTTTGTTTTATTCTTTTTCTTAGAAAAGAGACAAGATGTCTGTTGGACCATCCATTTCACTCAGCCCTCTGACCTGACATTTTTATCTTCTTTTCCTCATTTATTTTACAGAAGAACTGTATTTCCTTTCTTAAACAAAGCAATGAGATCATACTGAACCGTTCAGTTTTGGCTGCCAGTTCCCCAACCTGCTGAACTTGTACCTTCTCTTAACCAGGAAGGGAAGGTGACCTGACACAGGGCCAGCCACCCTCCTGGGAGGCACTGGCCTGCTTCATTATCCTTGGGGTTCATGAAGAGGTCTTTCCTTCTTATCAAGAAACCCTTCACTTGGGGATCCCTGGGTGGCTCAGCGGTTTAGCGCCTGCCTTTGGCCCAGGGCGCGATCCTGGAGTCCCGGGATCAAGTCCCACATCGGGCTCCCTGCATGGAGCCTGCTTCTCCCTCTGCATGTGTCTCTGCCTCTTTCTCCCTCTATGTCTATCATGAATAAATAAATAAAATCTTTAAAAAAAAAAAAAAGAAACAAAAGAAACCCTTCACTTAATAAAGTGTCCCACATAGAATGCGTAAGCAATGAAGTACCCTGGGTTCAGTCTAGTGTTTGAAAACAAACATGAATAACTGCTCCCTGTGTTGAGATGAGGGCTTTAAGTTAAAAGGAAAACAGAAGGCTAAGGACGTGTCACCTATTCTCACTGTCATTGTGACGAGTAACCACAAATATATGGGAGTCCACAGACCAGTGAGTCCACTCTTGGCTTCACATTTCTGTGTATCCCAGCCACTTGACCCCTTCATCAGTCAGCTGGCATCCTGCTTGCAGGCAGCAGAGTCAAGTTACTTATGCAAAGATCGCTGGAGACGAAGAAAAAATGATCAACCTCTCACTATGTTGCTTCTGGCTCACTATTTCCTCATTTAATTTCTCTGTCTGAAAGCGTGAGTGCCTTTTTAGGTGCACAGTCATTCTGTGAGTGGGCATTGAAGACACCTTGAAGTTTCTTCCTTTTCTTTTTTTTGTTAAAGATTTTATTTATTTATTTATTTATTTATTTATTTATTTATTTATTTATTCATGAGAGATACCAAGAGAGACAGAGACACAGGCAGAGGGAGAAGCAGAATCCCTGATGGGAGAAGCAGGATCCCTGCGGGGAGCCCACTGCAGGACTCGATCCCGGGACCCCCGGGTCAGACCCTGAGCCAAAGGCAGACGCTCAACCACTGAGCCACCAAGGCATCCCTGAAGTTTGTTCCTAACAGACATGTTTCTAGACGCAATGAGGACCTGTGATCCTAGGGTGATAGCACCCTTCATGGCCATGTAGTCACGATTCAGTGACAGATTTACTAAAGTCCCTTGTATACCAGACTGTGGGTAAACCATAGGATGCCTTTGTGAGCACTGAAAAAGGAAGCAGGCTGGCATGAGGCATACCCATGGATTCATGACTTGGAGGGTGTGTTTCAGTCCCCTACACCCCCTTAGCTAGACTCCCCCTTCTGGTGGTAGCAACATGCACAACTGTGTAGAGTGGACTTCTATTACTTCTCCATCCCTAGATCTGTTCCCCACCGCTTCACTTTGGAAATCTAAAAGATGAGATTTCAGAATAGGCTCCATAACTTCTCAAGTGATCGGTGTGGGCCAGATTATAATAGAATCTGCTGCTAGCTCACAGATAAGATTTGTGAAGGAAGAAGGCTCAGGATGGATTCTCAGGGTATACCGGTCAGCAACTGATTCCAGAGATAATTATCATTACACCTTTCCTCATTCCAATGCAATACACCCAGCACAGTGCTAAGCACAAGAAAAGAGTAATATTTGTGGGTTAGCAGAATTATCTGGACCAAGGGTTGGCAGAGCACAGATGTGGGCCAAATCTAGTCTGCATCCTGTTTTTTAAAACAAGGGTTCTTTTGGAACACAGCCATCCATGCCCATTGGCTTATGCATTGTCTATGACTGCTTTCTTTCTTTTTTTAAAAGATTTTATTTATTTATTCATGAGAGAGACAGAGACATAGGCAGTAGGAGAAGCAGGCTCCATGCAGGGAGCCCGATGTGGAACTCAATCCTGGGACCACAGGATCACATTCTGAGCCAAGGGCAGACACTCAACCATTGAGACACTTAGGTGTCCCTCTATGACTACTTTCATACTATGGGGTCAGAAGTTGCAAAAAGACCTCATCTGATTCCCAAAGCCTGAGATATTTATTATCTGACCCTCGATAGAAAAAAAAGTTTGTACACTCTTGCCCTAGATCTGCCACATAAAAGTCCATGCAATAAACATTGATTTTTAATACTAACATGAATTCAGTTTCTGGCCCACACCCCAATTAACTGTGTGACTTCAGGCAAATTTTGTTTCTGTACCAGTTTCCCCATCTTGTTAAAATGAAGATAACCACACCTATATGATAGAGTTCCAAAGATGAATTTAGGTAGTAAATGTGAAACCTCAGAGCCACACCTGGGACATAATAAACACTCAGAAAATGTTAGCTCTTACTCATCAAATCAGTTGGTTTTATAGGTTCTGAGGATATGTCCCTATTACCAAGGATCAAGACATGATTCGAGGCATTTGATAATATTTTTTTCAGTGTGGCAAGAATATGAAACAGGACAGGGTCCTAAAAACTCCCTGACAACAGAATGGGCATTGAGTGGAGGGAAGGAATTTTATAAGCTCTCTTAGTGTACATTTGAGCCATTTCTACAAAAACATGACAAATAAGATTTTCTGAATATATATCATCACAGTGCCTTGGCAATTAATAACCAAAGCAGCAGAAGGCATGGTGCCCTGCATATACTTATATTTTGCAATATATTACAGAAGCCATTATGGTCTAGTGGAAATTTATTAATAATGATCACTGGCACATAGGAGAAGATGTATGGATTTTACCATAGCTGAGAACTAAAGCATCAAGGGATAAAATAGCTGCAAGTTTCATCTTCTCATGGTTCAAATCTGAAATTTGAAATCTAAGTGTATATAATGTCATCTAAACCAGGAGTTGGCCAATTTTTTCTGTAAAAAAACAGATAGCAAGTGGCTTTAGGTATCATGTGGTCTTGGTTACAGTTATTCAACTGATGTTGTCACACAAAAGGAGTTATGAACTACATAAATCAATTAGCATGGCTGTGTTCCAAAAAAACTTTATTTCTTTTTTTTAATATATTTTTTAATTTATTTATGATAGTCACATAGAGAGGCAGAGACACAGGCAGAGGAAGAAGCAGGCTCCATGCACTGGGAGCCCGATGTGGGATTCGATCTCGGGTCTCCAGGACCGCGCCCTGGGCCAAAGGCAGGTGCCAAACCGCTGCGCCACCCAGGGATCCCTAAAACTTTATTTCTAAAGACAAGTAGGTGAACAACATCTGCCCCAAGGGCCATGATTTTCAGACCTATGATTATAAACAATTACAATTCATATTTTCTTTTTTCTTTCTCTTTTCTCTCTTCTGTCATTCTCTCATTTTTTTGTATACTCTATTCCCCCCATTCAAGTAGTCTCATTTTCAGGGACTATAAGGTCTACCTGAAGGAAAGAAGCATATTATGCTCTCTGAATTTCAATTTATTTTGTCAGATATTTCTGTGCAGTTAGGGTAGGAGTGAGGATGAGCTTTGCTGTTTTCTTCTAGTAAGTTGAAATGAGATTGTCCAACGTGAATGAACAAAGAGCCAGTAGTAGAATGAGGCTGGAATGTTTATTTAAACTCCATTCCCTAGTTTCATATTTTGAGAATAGAACTGAAAGGAGAATAGGCAAATTACATAAGTTAAGCCTAAGGCAGAAATTAATTCAATATTATAGACTCTGCCCAATTCATCATCAGTAATCAGCTATTAAATAGCATCTTGCTGTTTAACATTGCCTATGTTATACGCAGGAATGTGTATTTTTTTGAACCACTTGAGATAGCTTTGACATAAAGAAATTGTGTATATTTAAGGGCTACGACTTGATGTTTTTATATATACACATACATTATGAAAGATCACAATAAAACTAAATGGCTTATCCATCACTTCTACAGTTATCTGTGTGCTCATGTATGTGGTGAGATTTAATTTAAAATGCTTCCTCTTAGAAAATTCCAAGTATGCAATCCAATATTATGATTGCTACCATACTGTACATTCTATTGACAAAATTTATTCACCCCACATAACTGAACCTCTGTAACCTTTGACCAACATTTCCCTGACCTCCCAGCCCTTGGCAACCACCATTTTGCTCTCTGTTTTTATAAGTTCAACTTTTTCAGATTCCACATAGATGTGGAAGACAGACAGTGATATCTATCTGTATCCAGCCTATTTCACTTGGCCATAATGTCCTTCATATTCATCATTGTTGTTGGAAATGGCAGGATTTTCTTTTTTGAAGGCTGAATAATATTACTCTGTGTGTGTGTGTGCTATGTGTATATCAATACCACTTTTTAAATCTCTTCATCCATATATGGACATTGAAGTTGTTCCCATATTTTGGCTACTGTGAATAATGCTGCAGTGAACATGGGAGTACAAATATTCAAGATACTGGTTTTATTTCTAAAGAAATGAGTATCTTATTAACTACGAGACAGTGTACTATCCAGAGCATCATGTCACTAAATTTTCATGGCATCTATCAAATTAGATATTATAGTCTGATGCTATTTTCATGAATGTGCCAAATATTTGATTTCTCATTTTTTTATGAATGTGGAAGGAGAAAAAGAATTAAAACCTCTGGTTATCAGCTTGAAGTCCATATCAGTTGGTTTTATAGGTTCTGAGGATATGCATTGTCTTGAACCCATATCAGCTTGAAGTCCATATCCAAATAAACTGAAAGACCAAGGTGACTTAACTAGAAAACTCCAGGTTAAGCCAGGTGTAGTAAAATCTTAATTACTGGGGATTATTTACTTGGGAACCCAAACTAGGGCACAGAAAGGAAATAAGGGATGTCCCCGAGCATCATGACAACTGATGCTTTCATTCTTGGCTCATCAGCCAACCTCCCAGGCTCTCCTCAGTGTTCACATAGTTTTAATTTAAACAGAATTATTTGCCTTTTTTTCCTTGCTCACACAGCTTTTTATTTTTAACTTTTTATGGAAGCATGATACAAATACAGAAAAGTGCATATATCATAACTAAACAGCTCACTCAAGTCACAGTAGCCAGGTCAAAAACCAAATCACCAGTGCCCTGGAGCCTCTTTTCTCCTCTCTTCCCACTATCACTGCCCCCAGGAGTCCCACTATCTTGACTCCTAACAGCATGAATTTGTATAGCCTGTTCTTGTACTTTGCCTGCTACCATCACACAGTCTGGGCCATTTTGTTCCTGGCTTCTTTGACTCAATGTTTGGGAGATCATCCATATTGTTGCACATAACTATTATTTCTTTTTCATTTCCGTATGATACTCAGTTGTATGTGAGTGCACTGTGGTTTATTTACCTGTTTGATTGACAATGGGCCTCTGGGAATTTTCCAGTCTGGGACTCTGTCCTGTATGGCCACTGTTTAACTTCCTAGTACATGTCTTTTGGTGACCACTTAAGCACATCACCACTGAGTATACTCCTACAAGTGACACTGCTGAGTCATGCTACAGGAATATGCTCAGCTTTAGTCATTTTTCCCAAGCTCTTTCTTGAAGCTCACAGCCATTCTTAAACAAATTGGAAGTCAGTCCTGCTACAGGCAGGCATGCGACTGGCAACGATAAAAGCTAGAGTGACATTTAAAGAGTGCTCAGAACCAGGTCTCTTTACATAGGAGCATTGCTGTACTATGGCAAAGTAGTGGTAATTGATTTTAATTCAGTTGACCTTGACTGACCAAGAATGTTAAACCATGGTTAATCATTTCTGGTTTTTTGTTTGGTTTTGGTTTTGAGAGAAAGAGAGGGAGCCTGAGTGGAGGTGAGAGGGGGCAGAAGGAAAGGGAGAGAGAGAATCTTGAGCAGGGTCCACACCAAGCATGGAACCCAAGGCAGAGCTTGATCTTATGATCCCTGAAATCATGATCTGAGTTGAAATCAAGAGTCAGATGTTCAACCGACTGAGCCACGAAGGCAGCCCAATCACTTCTGTTTTAAATAGCAAGAAAGGACATTTTTGATAATGTAACCATCATTTTTTTTTGTAAACATCATTTTTAAAGTCTCCACTTTTATACTGATAAATGCCTCTTGGAAACGTCATTTTTACTATCGCTCATTGTCCAGTATGACCCACTCTTTCTTTGGGGAATAAATTAACAAGTTCTATGATGTATTTCTAAACTATTGGCTTATCAGAACAGATATACTAGTAAAAACTGTGACTGTTTAGTAAGCCAGAGGAGCCAACTCAGCAAAACTATGCATAGAGTGTTTCCTATATTTCTGTGAAGTTGCACTATTTCGATTATAATTTCATAGTCAGGATAGAGGACCTTGATCTATAAAAGTTTTAAGGTCTCCAAGCATGTAAGAAATTCAGAAGTTTGGAACTCTAGACTATGGTGTAAAGATTTGTGCCATGACTACTGGGAAGAAGCTCTTTAATGGGGCTTTATCCTTGGTTTCTTTGCTTTCTTGCTCTTTTCATTGGTAGAGCTCTTGCTGACTTCAAAGAGAGAGCCTCTCACCAGGTACAGGAAGTGCCCCTGGAGGTGTTAGAGTGAGATGAGCAAATGGACTGCATGGGAGGTATTCCCCACTGGTAGGGGCTCCTGTTAATGCAGAGCACCGTGTTAACTCAGAGGACTATTAGTGCTTATAATATGTATGTCAGCCACATGCATAGGAGACTGTCTCTGAGGAAATGGGGTGGCAGTCACTTTTTTTGCATTTAATAGAATATCTAAGTAGATATGAATAGAAATATAAATATTTGTGCATGTAGGTCTTATATATTTTTCACATTAAATTCACATGGCTGCAAAAGAAATCTATCTCCCTGTTGAAGAACCCGGAGCATTTTGTCAGGATGTCCTAAAATGCACATGAAAGGACTTAAGAACTTGAGCGCATCTGGTGCAAGTTACATGGCTTCCAGGGAGATTATGAGATTCCAGGTTCCCATGTTTTGTGCCCTCGACTATGGGCCAGGTTCTTTCTGATTACCATTTCTTATCTTATCTTCACAATAACCCTGAAAGGATAACATCATTGTTCCCATTTTATAGATCCAATGTCCTGTACTTAAAAAGTAGCAGGAGCTGTGGCCTTCATCAATGGCCTTCCCATTATCCCCCTCCTGAATTAGGGGTTTGCAGGGGCTGTTTCTAGGGGTGCCTATAAACCACAACAACCACAATAGGAATGACTGGGAAGAAGGGGATGGCAAGTGGAACCTATGCACAGTGAATACCAGATGGGAACTCTGAAAAAAAAAAAAAAGAGAGAGAGAGAGAAAAGAAAAAAAAAAAAAAAAAAAAACCCAACCTATCACATGAGGCAATTGATTTCAGCCAAATTTGTAAAGATCCCAGCCAGTGGTTGTCAATTTCGGCTGCATCTGGAATCACCCAAGGCCCAGACTCCAGTAGCCAAGCTTCTGTTTCCTTAGGTTTAGGAGATTTAGGATGTAGCCCCAGCAGGAGTATATTTGAAGCGCTTCCCAGGTGATTCTCAGCAGCCAGGGTTGAGAACCGTAGATTGAGATTAAATGCCTTTGTAGGCTGAGCAATTAAATCTAAATCATGAATGTAATTTTTTAAAGAAAGCATGAGAATGAAAGCATATATGCGAAAGGGCTTGACAAACTGCAAACTGTTCTACATATGGCACTTTAATGAAGAGATAAATGGTGAATGTAATGTATGAATGTAATTGGACACCTGGTCCATGGTGGCAAGGGGGAGGGGGAAACAGGACGTGTTGAAGGCTACCAAGGAGAGAATTTTTTTTTTATGTAACAAGATTGGGAGCCAGGCTTTCATGGTAACTGGACCTTCACAGCCCCTCTGGCCCATGGTCTGTGGGAAGGAAACATGGGGTGCAGAGCAGCCATTGTACCAAAGGGAGACACACAGAGAGGCAGAGACATAGGCAGAGGGAGAAGCAGGCTCCCTATGGGGAACCTGATGTGGGACGTGATTCCAGGGCCCCGGGATCACCACCTGAGCCCAAACCACTGAGCCACCTAGGCACCCCTCATTTTAGTCAGGTTTTAAAAGGGATTCTTCAAAAAAAATAAAATAAAATAAATAAAATAAAAGGGATTCTTCTCAGAAGTGCATTTTGCACTAGAGGACATGGCCTAACTGTTTCAGAGCTCAGAGCCCTAGGCTACCATGTGAAAATGCATACTTGAGGCAAGTCAGAGAGGCACAGTCTCTCTCTCTCTCTCTCTCACACACACACACTCACACACACACACACACAGTTTTATCTAAAAAGTAATTGCTAAAGTAACACAAATATATAGCATAGTTATTAAAGGTGAATAACCTTATAACCACCACCCATGGAAGGAGCTAGACTTTGCCAAATACCACAGGAGCTCTCTGTCTCTTCCCAAACACAACCCTCCTCCTCCAAGAGAAACCACTATCCTCATTTTGATGATCAACTTTATGATTTGTTTTCTTCAGATATTTTGTTTATCCAAATTTATATCTCCAAACACCAGAGGTAACACTACTTTTTTAATTATTCGTTTAGATCTCTCTTAATCTGTAGAAATCTATTTAAAAAAATTTTACTGCATGACAGTTGATTTGTAGAAGCAGACATTTCACATCTGTATGGTTTGCCTCAGCCTGGACTTTGCAGGTTGTGTTTCTACCTCATGGTTTCACATCTTTCTTTGGCTTCTACACTCCCTGCAAAACAGTAGCTGACTCTGAAGAGATCAATCATGTTCACATTTGGACATTTGTGGGGAGGATATCTGCTTAGGTGATGGGTGACATCTTCTTCATCAAGAGGTATGTACTGTCTGACTTTTTCTTTTTGTCTTGGAAGTAGCCACTGATTCTCTGTGCTTACATCCTTAATTCGTGAGGAGTAAATGGTGATATTTCCAGTTGTGTCCTTCTTTGTTTGTTGAAATACTTCTGTGCAGAGAAACTTCTACTCATCTACTGTTTGCTTATCAGTTGGTATAGTTTGTAAAACCAAAATAGGACAAGTGCTTGACTATGTCATTTTATTTACCACTGTTCAAAATAGAGTCAGTTCCCCAACATCCTCTCTAAAAGAGGTCAGTTAATTTTTTTGTGTCATTAGGAACTCATGAAATAGACATACATTATTTGTTTCAATCTATCATGGTTGTGATTTATAATCTCATTAGGAGCTTGTGTTCATGGCTGCACAATGGCTGCAATCCTGTCTGTACAGCCATCAGCCCAGAAATGGTGGCTGGAAGATAAAGAGAGTCTGAAGGTTTCTCCCCTTCCTTTCTGAACCCTGAATGTTATAGGACCTAGGGAAAGAAAGACCTCATTTCAGAGTCACTGGAAGAAGACCTGGGCTTGACTCTGAGCTGTGTCATTTCTTAACTGTGTGACCTTGGGTCTCTCGCCAAGCCTCTCAGAGACTCTCCTTCCTCATCTGTGAAAGTGAGAGTAACAGCATTTGCCTTAGCTTTGTGCATTAATTGAGAATGTGCACACACACCAGGCCCAGTGTCCAACGGGTGGTAGGGATAGGATACAATTTCTTTCTCTTTCCTGCCCTCTGCAAAGCACAGCTCTGGGGATGTACTGAGTCTAAGAGCAGAGGCCCAGCTGGGGCTGAGGTTATCAGGAATGGAAGCATGTGAAGAATGGGGTCATCCCTTTGGAACATGTTGTTCAGAGATTTCAGCCCATCGGTGCATGCAGTTTTCCTTTTTCTCCTTCTTGTCTTTTTTTTTTTTTTTTTTTGCTTCTACCTGAAGAGACTTTTCATTATTTGATAAAAACTATTTTAATTCCCTGTGTTTTCTGAGGAAATTAACTGGTAACTCTTAGGAGCCCTTTACTATAACACAAATCAGCCTCTCCAGCTTTGAAAAGGATCATCTTAACCATAGCGCCATGGGCTTCCCAGGCAGACCATGGGCACCCCGGCCTGTGTCTAGTTGGAAGGACTCCAGCTTCTAGGAAGGGCAGTTTTCTCTGGCTACATTTCAGAGGTGCTGTGACAGTTGTCAGCTTTGCACTTCCTCTCCCCTACCCCCTACCCCTCTACCCCCCAACACACACACCACCACCACCACCACCACCACCACCACCACCACAGTCACTACTTATGTTGCTTTTTTGTTTTGCCCTCAGGCCCCTTTAAATTCTCAGGGTGCTGTTCAACATTTTCCTAAGTTATTCCTTTTCATTTGTGAGAACATATCATCATAAAATGTAAACATGCTTAGAAATTGCCATTTATTTCCAAAGAGAAAGAACGTCTCTCTGGGAAAGCTATAACTGAAACCAGATGCAGCTAGGTACATCCCAACCAGTGGTTTACCCAGCCTGGACGACCTCTCCAGCAGACAAGGAGGATTCCGGGGCATTCTGCCATAGTAACTTAAAACTTTATCAACACATAGATGTTTTTTCAGGAGAGGAGCAGGAAGTCATTTGCTAAGACCTTATGTTGCTATAGGGTTTGACTGTATCAGTGAAGGGATGTTCGAGACCACTTGTGCCTGTGGACCATGCAATAATACTGAAGAAAGCTAAGGAGATGTTTCTTTCGCCTTTAATAAAAGAGGAAACTGAGGCTCAAAAAGGTGACTCAAGGTCAGAGCTGCTAGAGTCAGGACTAACACTCAGGTATCCTTGCTCCTTATCCAGTGGTCTCTGTGCTGCCCTAACCTGGGTGTCCATTTATCTCAGGCAGTGTGACTTCCTACCTCCACACATACCTTGCTCTCCCAGCAGGATGGCTCCTGGCCTCTGCACTTGAACTTCTAACTAATGTAGGCCCTGAATCTTATCAATTTCCCTTGTAGCCAGCTTGTCCTGAAGAGGCCCATTCATTCACCTGTAAGTATGTACTCAGCACCTAGTATATATCAAGCACTGTGACCCTGTTAGTAGAGAACCAAACACTCTCAGAGTGCTTACAGTCAGGGGGAAGAGTGATTATCTATATTGAAATTGATAAAAGAACCATCTCCAGGTTAAAAAAACCAATGTGTGTCCATATATCACCTTGTAGTAAAGAGGAGGGAAGTCTCAAAGTAACTTCACATTTCCTGGCTGCTTTGATGAGAAAAAAAAAAAAAAAAGGAAGAGAATGTACAAGCACAAAGTTGAGAATAAGCACCTAATCACTCTGAATTGCTCTTGTACCTAAGCCGTTTTGTCTTGACAGTTTGAAGTAACACTAATATGTTGTTTGGGGCCTACTAGAACGCAATGCACCTTTTGGTGCCAAGACAGAGATCTATGGGGTGGCGGAGGGGGCTGACCCTTCGTTATTTTTCATCACACCTGCTGACAGGCTGTAAGCTGCCCTCCCCCAACTTCCCAGGACCAAACTCTGTTTTGTCAGAATCTTCAGATAAAGCATATGCTCACTCTTCTTGTTTTCAGAAGTGGCATTTTCAGGACAATTGTATTGGATCATGAATCATAACTTGAAGTTTTCAGAAAGTCCCATTAGGTTTATCAAAGAACTGTATTCCTAAATGGTTCTGGAATGCAGGCTTCTACAGACTCACCCTGCCAGCTCTGTGAAGATTTTTAGGCTCATACAAGGAGAGTCAAATGTGATCCTTGAAGTAGAGAAAAAATAATCTGAAATAAAAAATAGAAGTAATATCATGGCGCACATACCTCATTTTAAAACTATTATTGCTGGGCAGCCCGGGTGGCTCAACGGTTTAGTGCCGCCTTCAGCCCCGGGGCGAGATCCTAGAGACCTAGGATCGAGTCCTGCGTCGGGCTCCCTGCATGGAGCCTGTCTCTCTCTCTCTCTCATGAATAAATAAATAAAATCTTAAAAAATAAAAAAATGAAACTATTATTGCTGTGTTCAGAGTAAGACATTTGAGAAAAGTGTGCTGATTTGAATCCTTTTCTGTAGAGAATTATCGAATAGGCGTATATATAGTATTATCATAAAGAATGCATCTGTAATCATCTTACATACAAAAAATAATCTACTGCTTAACATGTTTTGTAAAACCTTCATATGCAACCAATGATTGAATATTGTTATTGCACTGCCTTTGGACTCCTTCACTGTAACTCCAGCTCAGCCAGTCAGTTTGACAGCTGTGTTGCCCTCCCTGCATGGTTCAACACACACTGACTAAGAGACAATTTTCTTTTGTTTAAAAAACAGAAGAGTTCTTTTCTGTATACGAGAATTCATCTTGCTACAGCTTAGCTGTTACAGTTTTAACCAATCTACTTAACAGTCACCTAAAGACTTTTGATTAGTATTGTGATTAATTTGGAGAAAGCACTGTGTAAGAGAAAGAGAATGAACTGATTTTGAGATTGCAGGATCCAAGTTCAAAAACTAACCCCTCCGCTTACACCTTATGTGGTATCAGACAGTCATCTATTAAGTAGGGATGGTCATTCGTGGTCTTGACTATCTAATGGGGTCACTGACGCAGGTCAAATGAGATGAGTACTTAGCACCTGCAAGAGTGTAAAGCAATGGATAATAAGACATTGTTGTCCTTTAGGTTTTGTTTTTATGCTCCACACATAAATACACAGACACTCAACAGCTTCACAAATTTACTTTTTTAGTTGTAATTTATGGTCTACTTCCAAAAAAATTTTTAAACTGTCTTATGATACAAGACACCGATATAATAGAATCGATCAAACAATGATATATGAACAACAACCAGATAATGATGGCAAGAAAATTTAGCTGCAGAGCAGTCAGGACAAAAGGAAAAACACATTTCTTGCATGGTTCTCCTAGTCTGATTGTGAAAACTCTTTTTGTTCTCACACTGACTCTTACTTAAAAAATAGGCTTCGGAGATCATTACCAAATACTTTTTTTAGGAAAGCAGGATCTTTCATTATTAAGGTACTTCATTTGGTAAAATGTTGTTACTGCATCTAAAGTTTGTCAAACCTCTTTTAGAACAGTGTTAAATGAAAGCCACTTTTCTAGTGCTGTGTCCACATTTTGAGTGAACAGAAAATGTCCTTCAAAGCATTTAGGCCTGGGACGCCCATGTGGCTCAGTGATTGAGCATCTGCCTTCAGCTCCAGGGTGTGATCCTGGGGTCTTGAAATCGAGTCCCGCATCAGGCTCCCCACAGAGAGCCTGCTTCTCCTCTGCCTATGTCTCTGCCTCTCGCTCTGTGTCTCTTATGAATAAATAAAACTTTAGGGATGCCTGGGTAGCTCAGCAGTTGGGTATCTACCTTTGGCTCAGGGCATGATCCCACAGTCCTGGGATCAAGTCCTACATCAGGCTCTCTGCAAGGGGCCTGCTTCTCCCTCTGCCTACGTTTCTGACTCTCTCTCTCTTTCTATGCCTCTCATGAATAAATAAAAGAAATCTTTACTAAATAAACAAACAAACATACATACTTTTTAAAAATCTTTTTTAAAAAATGAAGTCCCATTGCTTTCATAACATTTCTATATCACATGAGGGGCACACGTGTCCCTGACATGTCTGTTTTTGTATACTCTAGAAATGACCCTAGCCCTGAGTTTTATTAATAGCTCTTTAATTTTTTGTTCTGGATTCTGTTAGTGGCATCTGGACCTCAGAGGTGAGGCCACTAAGAAATGGGAAAATAAACTAGATTATTTCCAAATTCAAATGTGTGTTGGGTTCCAGTTGAGGCAAAAAGTCCACCCTTAAAGATCCATGAAGTCTTAGAGGGTGCCTCCTTCACCAGAGAGCCACACAGACAGGAGTTTATTTCCAATTTTGGCATTTACTGCATGGCCATAGGAAACTCACTTGGTACTTCCAATCCTGAGTCTTTCTGTCTGTAAAATGAGATGACCAACTCCAACTTGCAGAGTTGCTCTATTCCCGGTGCAGCAGCTGCCATAGAGACAGAAATCAACACATATCAGTTACTACATTTCTACTAGCCCTTATCTGTGATTGTAAAATCCCCAAATTTCCAGAATCTGAAAATTCTTCTCCTAAGTCATTTGACAAAAATGTCTCCCCTGAAACTCAAGTGTAACCTGACCTGAACTGATGTAAGGATATTCATAGTCTTTCAACTATTCAGAGAAATTGAAAAACAAAAGCAGAAGTATTTATGCGTTTGGTTATGGAGTGCTGCCCCAGACTCTGTTGGGGATCATACATAACGAATGGCATATGCACTAAATTACCTTTCCAAACTCTAAAAAATTATGAATTCCCAAACACATCCAACCCCAGTGGTTTCAAATAAGAATTGATGACCTATTTTATTCCCAGGGTTGCAAATTTCCTTAATGTCTAGCTTGTCAGAGCATGCACCAAGAGGAGAAATCTCTTCTGCATCCCTAATGCACACTAACCTCTCCCTGGCCTGCCCTATCCATTTTGTGCTTTTTTCACTTGGGGGAGGTTGGTACTTTGGTAATAGGTAGCCTGGTTCCCTGATCTAGTAGTTAGAACGTTCTTTCTTATACTAAGCTGAACTCTGCCTTTCAATAAATTCTCCTACTTATGCCTATTCTGCAGAGCTGAGGAAACAGAGGATAAGTCAGCTCACTCTTCTAGGTGACTGCCCTTCAAATATTTGAGAAGAGTTCTGCTCTTCCTTAAGTCTTGTTTTTTGTTTAGTTTTGTTTTCATAGACAAACAGTTGCACTCTCTGTTGCCAGTCTTTATCCAGCCCACTTCCAGGCCTTTTCTAACTGTTCTTTGTCAGTTTCCTATTCTTTATTTTGTCATTGAACATATGTTATCCAGAATTAAGAACTTTATGAACTTTGTCTTGAAAACTCTGTTTCCACCCATTGATGATCAGCATCCTCTTCTCTGGCCCCAGACAGTATCTTCCTAATGGCTGAAGAGCCATGGATGACGCCTGCCCAGTTCAAATTCTACATTATCCACTTGATTAGATTTTAGGCAAGTGATATAAACTCAGACCCTCAGTCCCCTTATCCGCACAGTGGAGATAATTGAGCTTTGTGGTGTTGCTTTCAGTATTGAAGTGTCTAGCACCTTGCCTGACACAGAGTAGACTCATAATTCATAGTAATGATCATTATAAGCAGCTTAATAAATAAGCCTCCTCTTCCTCTTCCTCATCATGTTCTTATTGCTTTCTTAGGCTGATCCTGGCATACACACGCCCAAGACATTGGTGGGTTTATTTTTAGGTCTAACCCATATGAAGGTAATCTGTCTTCATGAAGATACAATTTGTATAATAAACAGCCCCTGTCAATCTTAAAGGGAAGTCACTCTGCTTTTTCCTCCTCTTTTACCCATTTCTTTTGAAACAAATACAGCTGCCACGATAACTTGATCGACAAAAGCACTCAAACTTGTATCTTTCAGGCACCTATTTAGAGATCTACGGTAAAATTTTGGTTTTTTCTAGCCTAGAAACCAAGTGGATTCCAGGGTGTCTTGTTTCACAACTTGAGACTGCATATCCTGTGTAAGTGTTTCCAAGTGTACAGAGTAGAGCCATAAATTATATTTTGATCAGTGCCAAAAACTTGGTGCCAAAGAACATCTTGACATTACTATTAGTATATGTTGTATCCTGTAATTAAGCAGAATCGGCTCGTAGATGAGTTCTTCTGAAGATAGAGCCCTCCTTTCATGGGAGCATAATCGAAATGAGCTATTGCTCTCATTAAGTTACTTGGCAATACATCACCAGTGTGGCCTGTCATTCTAATGATGCATTAGTGTAATTCATCAACAGGGTGAATCCCACTAATAAGGTGTTACTCCAGAGGCAGGGCTATCCAGTGCAGAAAGCATCCAGGGGCAGATGTAGGATGGCTGCAGCCTAAGGCCCAAGAGGCTCTATGTAATGGATTGACCCCCTACCCTTCTTCTTACTTTATGAAGTTTAGCTATTTTTTAAGCTATCCAAATTAATGCCCATTTGTCCCCGGACTGTTCTAATTTTTCCTTTCTGACTACTCCCAGAATCCTTTACTGGCCCAGGGATATCCAACTTGAATTCCTTTGGGCATATATGATGGAGCCACTTTGTTCTTTCCTGAAGAGTTCTACTTTGAGAAAATTCAGTGTTATAGCTGACTTTGTCAGAGCACTTCTGGATTTCTATGATTTTTACCCTATTTATTCTAAAGGGTATAAGATTTTTTTAAAAAGACACACATTGATATAATGCCAATAAAAAGTAGGTGATAATGATACTAAAAATCAAGGCTTTGCAACTAGTAGATAAATAAATCCTAGAAATCTAATACACAATATAGAGATTATAGACAACAAATCTGTATTATAAAATTAAACTTGCTAAGAAACTAGATCTTAATTGTTCTTACCACTAGTAGAAATGATAATTATGTGACATGATAGAGGTGTTAGCTAATGCTACAATGGCAGTCATATTGCAGTATAAATCTGTCAAATCAATATGTTGTACACTTTAAATTTACATAATATTGCATGTTAATTACGTCTAAAAAGGTTCTCTATGGAAAAAAAAAGCAGAAATAAAGACTAATAAGGATGATGCAACTGAGTATCTCTGAGCTTCCTGGTAGCAAACTCAAAAAGGGATGATGGACTGAAAGAATGAAAAACATTTTGTTTGGAAACTTACTTTCTAGTACTAAATGATTTGGATGGATATCTAAGGAACTTTAAAGAACTTAATAGACTTTGCCTTCAATAGTGAGATCCCTGAAAATACAGAAATATTGTTCATAGTGATTTCTTATTGCCATCCTTTGATAAAGTGAAGCATATAATTATGGTATAGATTTTTAAGACATTTTCTTTGCAAAACAAAGAGAATGTGGTTCAGGCATATAACTTACCTTGGGAATAAAATCAGAAAGCCTATAGAAACAAATGGGACCATTTCTTTGTACTATTTTTCTCTAATATAATTTCTCTCCTGTGAATATTTTTTAGGAAATGGCTAAAGGGTTTTGGGGTTCCTGGGTGGTTCAGTTGGTTAAGCATCTGTCTGGCTTGGGTCATGATCCCAGGGTTGAGTTCCCTGATCAGTGGGGAGTCTGCTTCTCTCTCAGCCCCTCCCTGTGCTCATGCTCTCTCTCTCTCTCTCTCTCTCTCAAATAAATAAAATCTTTTTTAAAAAATATGTTTTTAAGCTTTACTCGGCTATAACTTAAAACCGATAAAATTTACCCTCCATAAATACACATTTTGATAAATTTTGAAAACATATCATCGTGTAAAAACTACTACAACCAAGATACTGAATGAGAGGTCCATTTTGCTGAAAAGTTCCTTCTTGCTCCTTTTTGGTGATTCCCATCACCTGACACCCAGGTCTGTGCAACCACTTACATCCTTTCCATCATCATAGTGTTCCCCTTTCTAGAATTCCATACATATGGAAGATTCAAAAGTCATTTGCCTGACTTATTTTATTTCACCTCTCTGTTGTTGTGTGTACTCCTGTCTTGTTCATTTTTATTGCTGAGTAGTATGTCATTAGGATTTATATTTCTAAGGAAAAAGCTTAAAGGATATTAAAAGTAGTTGCTGAAAGAATATCCATATGAATTTAATAACAAGCATAAAGATGGCAATATGTATTCTCGCTTAAAAAGAGAATTAATGCCTTCTATTCCAATATATTTTTTAATACTTTACAATGGCAAGCTTGAAAGCTAAATGATGGCAAGAACCATGTTCTACAGCTTGCCATTATATCTGCAATATCTAGCCCAGTGTCTGCTTTTACTAGGTGCTTCATAAATCATTGTTAGATGAGTGAATGAAGACATTATAGATGTTCATCATCCATGCACAACAGTCATGTGAAGAGAACAGTCCCTCAAGATAAGGAACAGTAAAATATAGAAAGAAAAGTTACAGTCATTACCACTTATTGAGCACTTATCATAGAGGTGCTTGTAAAGTGACTGAGTATTTCGTACATATTTCAGGTTCCTTATTTTAAGCTCTATAACTTGTGCATTTTTAAAACCTTTTGATCTTGTGTATTTTATCCTGAACTCCCAGCTTTGGGATAATCAAGTGCATATATTACTATGCCTTGTCCTTTTATTTGCCCTAATAGTATTTATAAATATTTAGTAAGTTTCTGAATCATGCACTTTTCAGCTCCAAGAGTTTTTCTAAGATATAAAAGTGTAATCAAGGAATGGTGTACTTGGAAACAGAAGACCATAGAATATTAATACTTCAAGGTGGTTTAGACTAATGTCCTCATTAGAAAAGAGAAACAACTCTCAAAGACTGAGCTGCTCCAATTCACACACATTTCATGGGAAGTGTGCAACTGAAGATAAATTCATTAATAGCTGATTAATCCCAATAAGCAAATAGATAGTTTGCAGAATTGAACTGAAAACAAAAGGAAGATATTTTAGTTTGCTTGCTTGTTCATATTCAAAAGGGGAATTGGGAATGTGTTGTCTGTATTTTATTGAGTGGTACTTTAGAGCATGTCAAGGAAAAAATAATGTACTCAAAGAGAAGCTACATAGCTTGTAGTACAATCTATGCCAAGGTAAGAAAAACAGATAAAATAAGGCCAAATTCTTTTTTTTAAAGATTTTATTTTATTTATTTATTCATGAGAGACACACAGAGAGAGATAGAGACACAGGCAGAGGGAGAAGCAGGCTCCATGCAGGAAGCCCAATGTGGGACTCGATCATGGGATTGGGATCATGCCCTGAGCCTAAGGCAGACACTCAACTGCTAAGCCACCCAGACATCCCAAGAAGGCCAAATTCTATATGAAGCAGATTGAACCTCACCTCAATTGGACATCTCAGTAGATGGCAAAGTCTGTTAATTATATGACTTAAATGAAACCTTTCTTCATCTTTTAAGATTTATTCTCTCTGCCTAACCACTAAATATTCCAGAAATTAGGTTTTCAGGTGGATTGTTCATCTAAAATCTTAATAATTACTTTTGGCCTCTGTCAATATTTATCTATACAACTTAACATCCATAAGGATTTGAATCCATCAGATAAAAATCCTTCAGGCTTCTGTAATATTCTGAATTTCATAGATCTGGTGAAAAATTAAGATATGACTGAATTGTATTGGTTTTATAAATCCAGCAAGATAATATTCAAACCAGTACTTGAGATGTCCCCTTCCCACTAGATGAAATTTTGGTTTGTTTTATCCATCCATTAATACAAAAAATATTTATCAAATGCTTGTCAGATGCCTAAGCACTTTAACACAGGAATAAGTAAGGTGTTCTGATGGTGTGAAGGAAGATCAAAGGATTTCAATGTGGGATGGGAATTTAAGAAAACTTCAAGAGAAGGCAGCTTGTGGGTTGGGCTTTGAATGAAGAAAAGCATTTCAGAAGGTTAACATGATAATTCTTGGGAGTACAAAGGGAATCTATGAAAAGAGCAATAAGCACTGCACAGGGAAGCAAACAATTAGCAAAACTAAAAGACAACCAAACAAAAAAAATAAAAAAAAAAAAAAGACAACCAAACAGAATGGAAAAAAGATATTTGCAAATGACATATCTGATAAAGGGTAACCATCCAAATATAAAGAACTTATAAAACTCAATACACAAAAAAACAACAAATAGGCAGAAGACATGAAATGAGATTTCTCCAAAGAAGACCTATAGAAGATGGTCAACAGACACATGAAAAGATGCTCCACATCACTCAGCATCAGGGAAATACATGTCAAAACTGCAATGAGCTATCAGGGCACACCTGTCAGAATGGCTGAAATCAACAACACAAGAAACCACACAGCTTGAAGAGGATGTAGAGAAAGAGGAACACACTTGCACTCTTGGTGGGAATGCAAACTGGTGCACCCACTCTGGGAAATAGTATGGAGGTTCCGCAAAAAGTTAAAAGTAGAACTACCCTATGATCCAGTGATTGCACCACTATTTGCCCAAAGAAAGGAAAAAATACTAATTCAAAGCAATATGTGCCACTAATGTTTACAGCAGTGTTATCTACTATAGCCAAGTTATGGAAATACCCCAATTGTCCATCAATTGACAAATGGATAAAGAAGAAATGGCATATGTATACGTGTGTGTGTATATATATACACACACACTCGAATATTACTCAGCCATAAAAAAATGAAAGCTTGTCATTTTTTTTGAAAGCTTGTCATTTGCAACAACATAGAGCTAGAGAATATTAGGCTGAGTGAAATAACTCAGTCTGAGACAAATACCATATGATTTCACTCATATGTGAAATTTAAGAAACAAATGAGCATAAGGAAAAGGAGAGAGAGAGAGACAAACTAAGAAACAGACTCTTAATTTTAGAGAATAAACTGATGGTTACCAGAGGGAGGTGGTTTGGGGGCGGGTTAAACAGGTGATGGGCATTCAGAAGTGCAGTTGCTGTGATGAACACAGGGTATTGTATGAAAGTGTTGAATCACTAAAATATACACCTGAAAATAGTATTACACTGTACATTAACGACTTGGACATTAAATAAAAACTTAAAAGCAATAAGCAGGGTGTCTTTTCCCTGGATTCATTTTGGAAGAATATGATGCTTTCAAATGGAGGTGTAGATCAGTAGGCCAAAATGACTTTAGCCATATTTCAATACCAAGTAGATGGAACTCACTCATTTAAGATCCCATACTTTCTGGAATCCTTATATTTCCAATAATAAATATGCTATAACAAATGTTATGGTATTGTCAAAACATCCTGTTTTATCAATATTGCATTTTTGAGATATTTCATGTTTCATTAAAAGTAAGAAAAAGTTTTTTATGCAACATGACAACTAGATATAAATGATAAGATGTGGATCCACTTGCATATACACATATTCTTGTAATTGAGATAACTACACCTCTACTGACAATAGTCATTTCTGATAGATATTTTTAATTTGTTTTAATAGTATGATGATATCTTTTATTGGACTTTCAAAAAGAAAAAGTTAGATTTGAACATCCTAGCACCCATTATAGATTTTTGTGTTACAAAGTTCTTCAGTCATCTTCCAAGTAAGGATGTGTGTGTTACCCCCAAACCAGAAAATAGATACATGATAAAAGTCATTTTTTAAGGCCCCAGTGGTTTCAATGTTCATGGATAACTGTAATTGATGAAGACAACTGTAGCCTTTTTAGGCAAACTGCCCAACATGAACATTCAGTTTCATATGATGCATAAAGGATGGAGGTCCACTTTTCTAGAAGATCTGCCATTAGATTTTGGTTTTAAATGTTGTATTTTCCTTGTTCATTTAGATAATCCGCAGAGTTACAAAATATCTGCAATTCAACTTCATGTTTACTCTATAAAATTAGGCACTTCTATTACATTATCATAGTTTATTTTAGTAGGTAATACAAGAGCCCTTATTAAACAAACAATGGAGCTAGATCATAATTACTTTAAAATAGCAGTGAACTTGCTCTGACTTCAGGATAATTTAGTTTTGCCCCCAAACCAGCCCTATTGCAATATTTCTCTTAGTAAAAAAGTACCATGGCCAGTCTCTTTTAAAAAGGAACTTAAAATCAGCTTCACGATGAATTTCTCAAGCATTTTATAGACCTCTCTATACAAGTTTTCTAGTTTTCTCAGACTAAAACCTGCAAACTTGTCAATCCTTATGTCTTAATATAATCTATATACATTTATGACAGGTGAACATGAACAACATCTGCTGAGGGACATAAATTTGATTTTACATTCAACTTCTCTTCGAGCAGGTTGGCTGCTGTCTGAATTGCTAGTGGGTACTCAATCAAAAATAGTGTTTCCCTTCACTTTTTCTGGCAGGTTCTCCCAAGCTCTGTGTCCCTCCTTATCAAACTGCTCTGTGAATCAAACACAAGGAGACACACTAGAAACTGATCAGGATGTGACAGGTTCTGAAAGGCTGAGTGTAGGGACTTTGGAAAGACCCATAATTATCCATAATACCTCAGGACTATTTAATTTTGTGATTTTTCTCACAATCTAGAACATGTCATACTGTAAGACACCAATTGTATGACACCCCACAACATTTAACATTAGAGAGATTATTGTCGATTAATTTGGTTAGGTGCTTTGCTTTTCTCGATGAGCCCTATTAGCCAGGCTCCTGTTTCAAGCTGTAGCCTTTTATTCCAGAAGCTGATGGTTGGATGCTCTAAGGATACTGCTCAAAGAGATTCCCAGTACTGAGAGAGCATGGTCATTTAAAAGATGGTTGTTTGATGGGCTCATGAGCTCTCTTACCAGGTAAATATGTGTGCTGAAACTATATTTAAAATTTAAACAAGAGGTCTTCCTGGATGGTTCATTGGGTTGAGTGGTTGCCTTTGGTTCAGTGGTTGCCTTTGGTTCAGGTCATGATCCTAGGGTCCTAGGATCAAGCTATGCCTGGGGCTCTGTGCTCAGCAAAGAGTCTGCTTCTCCCTCTGCTCCCTCCTCCTGCTCATGCTTGTGCTCTCGCTCTCTCTCTCTCTCTCTCTCTGAAATAAAGAAATAATTTTTTTTAAAAATTAAACAAGAGAAATCGATGTAAGTCTGACTATTTTACCTTGAGTTAAAACAAAAGAAATATTTTCAGAAGATTAAGTTTTGCAGTAGAATCACTGAAATCATCAACTAGACATTTTGACTAAGCATGGAAGATAAAACATTTATCCATTCAAAAGGGGAGTTTATTTGGTATTAATTATAAAAGCACTGCAGAAATTTTATACTGTTGGTGTTAACTAAAAATTTTCTTTCTTGCCAATCCTAACCCTCTCACACCCTCCAGTTCACAGTTAGAATCATGCTACATATATACCTCTACTGTGTTGTTTTTTTTTTTTTTTTCCACTTTTCATCATAGTTTCCATACAGACACACAGTGATATCTTTAGAAAGTAATCTTTGACACATTGCTTTGGGAGATGAAGAATATGGCTTACGTACATTTCTTCCCATCACAACTACATTTTATTTGTTATGTTAGTAGATTCGCATTGTGAGTGTTTATAATATTTACATTCTCTTTTATAATCCTAGTTCTCATAATGGTTGATCATTAAGTTTCTTCTAAATTTATGTGGGATCAGTTCCCACAGACCATCCCTTTATTTTATAGTTTTCCTTCCCTACGTTATATATCCTTTTCATTCATTTCTTGTTGGTCTGGATTCCATTCTCAACTAGACTTTGTCAATTATTCACTTATTTTTAGAAAGACTTTTTATGTCATTAAAAGTGACCAAAATCTGGGCTGGGTATATTATTTTTCTTTTTCTCTTTTCTTTTCTTAAAGATTTTATTTATTCATTTGAGAGAGAGAGCACGAGCAGGAGGGGCAGAGGGAAAGGGAGGAGCAGACTCCCTGCTGAACAGTGATCCTGATGTAGGACTCAATCCCAGGACCCCCAGATCATGACCTGAGCCAAAGGCAAATGCTTAACTAACTGAGCAACCCAGGTGCCCCAGTTTTATTTTTCTTTTAACAGTCAGGAGAGATTGTTTCTGTGCCTTCTGTGAGTGGGTGTTACTATGGGGAAATCTGAAGCCAGCCTGATTTTTATATCTTGTAGTTAATGTAACACTTTGTCTCAATACCTTTAGATTTCTTTCTCCATCCTTGCAGTTCAAAAACGTGACTGGAATATATCCTTTTACTAATTATTTTGTAAAAATTTTCTTAGGAAAAACTACCATGCCATGTGGATCTGCAGATACAGAACTTTGTTTTTCATAAGAAACTTTTCTTCTAGTGTGTCTGTGAGAGTCTCTTGTCTGTGATAGTGATTGTTGTTTGAGTTGATCATTTGTTCAATTCTCTACTTTAAGGATGCTCTACTGCAAAGAATGGACAAATCTGCCATGCCTAATACAACTTTGACTGATTTTTGGGCTTCCTTTATATTGATTACTTTCTGATGCTTGTTTTCCGTGTTATTGCCTCTATTTCTAACAGTATCCATTTTACTTCTAGCTGCTTCTGATTGGCTTTCTTTTTCTTAATAATGGCTTAATTACTTTAATTTCTTTCCACACCATGGCCAGATTATGTTTCATCTCTTTAAGTATCTCTTCTTTCATCTCCTGTAATGATTTTTCAATATTCTCCACACCAATCAAAAATTCCATGTTTCTTTCCATTTTTTAAGAGCATGAGGGAGTGTTTGTCTGTAGTGTTCTTCATTCCCAATTCTCTGAAACGTATGGAATGCTTTTTATGTACCTTTTGATTTTTCTTGTTATGGGAGACAGGACACTATAATGGTAACTATGTGCAGATGTCATGTTGGATCATTGTTGAATAGTCATCTATCTGTGACTTTCTGTTTGCTTACCACTAGTATAAGCAAAAATATGCAGGTGGAGAGTAAATTGAGACTGACAAAGACACTTTCTCACTAATTAATGTACCTTCTGCTTTAGAAGAATATTTTTCTTTTGGTACAGCAAATTACGAAGGCAAAGAGGTTAGGATGACTCATCATGAAGCTTCCTCACCAAGCTGCAATTTGTTTCTCTTCATTTTTTCTCATTTATCCTTTATTTCCTTTCTCCTAAGTTATCTTGGTATTATAAGGAGCCAGAATTCTGCAAGGACATTTCTATATTCTTGATGCCCTTGTCCACTAACTAACAGCCTCAGTCTTCTAGGGATGGGGCTATTCCTTGGATCTCTCAGAACCTGCCAATTCACTTTTAGAAAAATTTGTACTTTGCTAGGGAAATCTTGATGGCTCAGTGGTTGAGCATCTGCCTTTGGCTTAGGGCGTGATCCCAGGGTCTGGGATCAAGTCCTGCATCAGGCTCCTTTCAGGGAGCCTGCTTCTTCCTCTGTCTATGTCTCTGCCTCTCTCTGTGTGTCTCTTATGAATAAACAAAATATTTTTTTTAAGTTGTACCTTGCTAGAAAAGTTTGCCAGCATTTATTGGCATTTTTTTAAATCTCAGTTTAAAACAAAAGTCACTCTCTTGGGAAAACTATTTTCCTATCTGTGATTTGCAGTTGTTTTATAACTTAATTATGAATTCTATTTTGTTTCTCCTTTTGTTCATTTCCATGAATTTTAGTAAAGGGACTCTACATACCTTTACTTAATCTTTTCTGTGTGAATTTCATGTGACTTTTTAAAAAGTACAAAATTTAAAGATCTCTAAATTAAATTTGATAAGTATTTTAAAAATAAAAATCCTCTCCCAAATCCCTGGTAGAAAATAATAATTTTCCATAAATAACTATCATTTATAGTGCCATTTACAAATAGATATGTTTTACTGATTTTTGTCTACTTTAATGGGTAAGTAAACATCCTATCCCAGTAATCCTTGGCTGTATTGTAAGTGGTTAAGAGATGTGGGGATCTTCTGCTACTATTTCCTTATCAAAGATAAACTGAGAGAACTTAATTTCACTGACATATATACATCTCTGTTTTAAATGGGTGCCTTTTTTTTTTTAAATAGACTTTTTCACCCCCAGCAGTCATTGTTAGAAAGCATTAAATTGAGCATTCAAGATTAATTCTCTGGCAGGTCAAGAGGAGAACAGCATGTAGCCAATCCCACCTTAGTGTTTCTTCTTAACGGCTCCAGCACAGTGTGAAAAAGTAAACAGTTGTGACAAGAGATGTAATGGATGAGCTAGTGTGACAGGTCACCCCAACTAAAGCTCATCCTCTCCCTAAGTATACTCTGTAATGAAGTGCACTATAGTTTTTCAGATCATCAAAGACTTGTATTGTAAACCCTATTTCTGGAGTGGGGAAGGATCTTGAGTAAATATATTATGAGTGATGGTGCCTAGTGACACCAAAGGAATAAAAACAAATAATGAATAAAGTATGCTTATCCTGAAGTATTAGCCTAGGAATCCCTGGTATTAAGATCCCCCTTCCCTCTTTCACATTCCTACCGCCATTCTCTCTTATGTATAAACACTTTCTATTCCAAATAATTTAGTTTCATAATAATTATTTAGAGAAGAAGGATTTTATAATTATTAAAGACAGTAAGCTTATAGCATCCCCCCCAAAACCAACCAGCATTTCCTCATGCCTTTTCACACTCTGGGAACACAGAGATACATGGAAAATGAAGTTAGATAGTGGTCAAGCTGTCCTCCCATATTTCATGAAATTGTAAATAAAAATGGGACACTTGCCTCTTCTCCTACTAATCTGCAAATATCTAGAAGATAGAGTGATAGGAAGAAATAAAAGTAAAGTCCAATCACCAACATAAATTGTTTCTCAAAACTGGAATAGGCTATTTCAAAGAGAAGTTAAATTCCTCAGTTAAGTTATATTTTTCTGGTGTTAACTGTCCAATAATAACTATCATTATTGTTAATATCGTCTCGTTTCCTCTTCCCAGATAACAAGCATTCTTTCTTCAGTTTACAGAAAGCTGAGGTTTGCTCAAGACTGTAGAATGGAAACCACAGCCTTTCAGACTCCCAAAGCCCACAGTCTTTATACTCTACTGTTGCAGTGCTATCCACTCTAGTAACCACTAGCCACGGGTCACTGTTGAGCGCTTAAAATATGGCTAATGTGATTTAAAAAAAAAAACTGAATTTTTAACTTTAATTTTGAATTTAATTAGCCACATTGAGTTACCATATTAAACAATACAGATTTAGTCAGTCTTCTATAAGATTTTTTTAAATTTTGTTATGCAGAAATGATCAATGCATTGAACATTGACTATGTATGATATCTTATAAAAATCCCTGTATCTAAAATTAAGAAAATAAGAAAATCTTATCAAAATACAAAAGTTGACATGTTTGTTTCTTTGGCTCTTGGCTCCTGGGAATACCTCCTTCTTAAAACAAACAAGTATTTAAAACCCAGTATCTAAGAACAAAATTACATTTTGTTGTTAATACAAAGGGTTATGCCAAAGGGTTATGCCAAAGAAACTTTTGAAAGTAAGAACTCAGTACTTTCAGCAAATTTAATAAAAAGCCTGTTGGTCAAGACATAGAGCAGTAAGGAAATGCCTGTTTTTCTCAGAAAACAGAAGGATTTCCTTTATTTGACTTACACCCACTTTGGTCCTTGTTTATTTATTTTTTAAAGCTTTTTTTTTAATTTTTATTTATTTATGATAGTCACACAGAGAGAGAGAGAGAGGCAGAGACACAGGCAGAGGGAGAAGCAGGCTCCATGCACCGGGAGCCTGACGTGGGACTGGATCCTGGGTCTGCAGGATCACACCCCAGGCCAAAGGCAGCGCCAAACCACTGCGCCACCCAGGGATCCCCTGGTCCTTGTTTAGAAGCACAAATGCAAATTGTTTTTGACTCCTGGGTATCCCTCAGCTCCTATGAAATGAATTTCAGAAGTCTTTGTAGGCTTTTAGTTTTTCTTCCTTGTAGCCAAGCAACACTACTAGGAAACAATCAGTACCCTGCAACATTGTAGGTTATTCCTTGGAGAAGTTAAAGTTGCATCTTTGTCTGTCAGTGTGTGAGAGTTCCAGATGCTCTAAATCTTGGCAGCAGTCGGAAATATTTTTTTTATTTTTAATATTAGCCATTCTAGTATCTCACAATACGTAGTTGTGGTGAAAATTCGCAATTCCTGAATGACTTTTGAAGTATCTTTTCTTTGCTTACTTGTCACCTAATGTATTTCATTGAAGGATCTGTTCAAGGTTTTTGTGCATTTTTTAATTGGGTTGTTTGCTTTCTTATTGTTGAATTTTTAGAGTTCCTTATTTATTCTGGTTAGAAGGCCTTTGTTGGGGATGTGATTTTCATTTTCCTAACACTGTCTTTCACAGACTAAAAGGTCTCCATTTTGATGAAGTCCAATTTATCAGGTTTTTTTCTTTTGGTTTCCTATCTAAGATCTCACTGCCTGACTATGGTCACAAAGACTTTGTTCTTTGTTGTCTTCTAAAAGTCCTATGCCTTTATGTTTAATTAAGGCATTATATTTAAATATATGAGATACTGTTTGTGATTCATTTTCCTTTTGTGTATAGATGTCAATTTTCCAAGGACCATTTGCTGCAAAGTCTAGCAATTCTTCACTTAACTGTGTTTGTACCTTTGTAGAAAATTAACTGGCCATATTGTGTAGATCTATTTCTGGATTCTATTGTATTCCACTGATCTATGTATTTATCTTTTTATCAATAACATACTGTGTTTATTTCTGTAGCTTTATCATAAGTCTTGAAATTGGATAATATGGTTGCTGATAGTTTGTTCCTCTTTTTCAAAATTATTTGACAATTTTAGTCTCTTTGACTTTCCATGTAATTGTTAGAATCAACTTCATGGTGTTTACAAACTAATTCTCAATGTGATTCTGTTGACTCTACACGTCTATTTAGGAAGAATTAGCATTTTGGCAATATCAAGACTTCTAATCCATGAACATAGCATATTTTTTCATTTCTTTAGGGTTTCTTTTCTTTTTTGACCAGTGTTTTATAATTTTCAGCATACACATTTTATATTTTTTAGATTTATGTGTATTTATCAGTGCTATTGTGAAGAGTATCTTTAAAAATTTTGCTTCTTAATTTTACATTGCTGATATATAGGGATGCATTTGATTTTTTTTTGCATTTGATTTTTTAAAATATTGAACTTGTATCCTGATATCTTGATAATATCACTTATTCTAGAAGGTTTATGTATGTTTTTCTTAATTCCTTGGAATTTTTCATGCAGGCCATCATCTCGTGAATAGAGACACTTGTATTTCCTCTTTTCTAATCTGTATTTATTTGTGCTTATTTTACTTATTTTAGAGCACTGGTTAAGACTTCTAGAATAATATTGAATAAAAATAGTGAGAACAGATGTACTTGTGTTCATCCCAATATTATGTAAAAAGCATTCAGTCTTTTACCCTAAAATTCAATGTAAACTATAGATTTTTCTAGATGCCCTGTGTTAGGCTAGGTGCATTTATTTTTGTCCTTGGTTTGCTGGAAGGTTTTTCTTTTGTTTCAGGTTTGATTTTTGTTTCTGAATCCTGAATGGATGTTGAATTTTTGTCAAATGATTTTTCTGTATTCATTAAGAGAATCACATTTCTTTTTCTTTAACTAGAAATACCATGCTTAAATCAATTTTGAATGTTTATCCAACCTTGTTTCCCTACTTTGTTGTGATATATCTATATTCAGTATCCCATATTTTGTTGAGGATTTTGAGATTTTTTTTCATATTGGTCTATAGTTTTGGGTTTGTTTTGTTGTTGTCATTATATGTAATGTCTTTGTTTTTACTATAAAGGTAATGCTGGCTTCATGAAATGATTGGGAAATATTATTTCCTTTTGGATTTTCTAGAAGAAAATGGATAGAAATGCTTCTTTCTTTCTTTCTTTCTTTCTTTCTTTCTTTCTTTCTTTCTTTCTTTCAGTATGTCTTAAAATTCCCCATGGAAACCATATGGGTTTGGAATTTTATTGGAATTTTCCAACTTCTTTAATATCTACAGGCTATCCAGGTTATGTATTCCTTCTTGAGTAAGTTTTGATAGTCTAGATTTTTAAAGAAAATAGTATATTTCATCTCAGTTATCAAATTTCAGGTCTGTAGGGTCTGTAGTGATATTCTTCATTTATTCTTTATATTGGTAATTTGTGACTTTTCTCTTTTTTGGTCTACTTGTCTAGGTGCTTATGAGTTTTAATGATCTATATAAAGAGCTAGCTTTTATTTTCTCTTTATAACTTCTGTTTTCAATTTCATTCTATTCTGCTTTTATCTTTATTATTTTTTCTTTGTGTAGGGGAAGAAAAAAGTCTTTCCTACTACCCTCCCAGGTTCTCTGACTGGGCTTCCATAAGTTAGACTGACATAAGACAGATAACAAGAAAAAAGCACACCATTTATTTATAATAAGTTTCACATGATGCAGGAGCCTTCATAAATAAATGAATAGTGGAAAGAATAATTAAACCTAACCTTTTTAGTCTAGGTTTTTTTTTTTTTAAGATTTATTTATTTATTTATTTATTTGAGAAAGAGAGAGAGAGAGAGAGAGGCAGAGACACAGGAGGAGGGATAAGCAGGCTCCATGCCGGGAGGCCGACGCAGGACCCGAACCCAGGACCCCAGGATCCGCCCTGGGTCAAAGGCAGGCGCTAAACCGCTGAGCCACCCAGGGATCCCCCTTTAGTCTAGGTTTGATGAAGAGTGAAAAATCATGAGTAAACATGGTAGGACAAAAAGATATGAGCTAAGAATAATAAATTGGAAGAAACATAGCAAGAAGGCCTGTTCACTTGGATTCCACTCTGTACACTTTCATCTTCACAGAGATAAGAATGTTCCTTTCCTCCAACTATAAGAAGGGCACTTCTCACATGGGGTTCTTATGACCTCCTTCAGGAGAGGAGGCAGAGGTCAGAGTCCTACCACCTTCTGTTTCTATGATCCACTTTAGGTAAAAAAAAAAAAAAAAGTGGAGTGGGAGGAGATCAGAGAGTCCTTTCTGTATCTGACATTTCTCAAATTGCTCTAGCATAACGTATTTAGTATGCCAAATCACTATATTTTGGAGTAGCATGTTCTGAACCCCAGAATTTGCATGCATGGATTGAAAGCCTGGGATTTGTGTTAATTTATAATATAGAATTAGGGGATTAATTTTTCCAATCCTTTCTTCCCTGGGATTTTCTCATACTGTCTGGTTCCAGAGGGAACTTATACTGGTTTCTCTGGCCAGATGGTTGTTTCTTCCCTTAACTTTTTCATATTTCTAAGTGACTATATCCACCCTTGGAGTAAAGCAACAAGAGAAAAGAAGGAAGAAAAAAATTACAGGGATTCTCCCCACATGCTTCAGCCCTCAGAGACCTCTTTTTCTAGTTTCTATGGCTAGAGAGAGGTTTTTCTCTTGGTGTTTTATATACCCATGCCACTGTTGTCACTGTTGCCACTGTTACTGTCCCTACCACATCAATATAGCTCATGACTGGGACTGTTCTCAGGGCAGGGCTGAGTGAGAACAAAAAATCCTCCAAACTTCAGGTATTTCCCCTATAACTTCTGGCTCACAGTATCCCCTCTTCCCCAGTTGTCTGGCCACAAAGATGGATTTCTCTCCATAGCCATTGCTTAATTCTACAACTTAAACCATTGGGCTATCCTAACCAGAAAATTCAATGGAACTGGTCATTTGTCAAGTTTTTCTTTTCCTCACTATTGGCTTGCAATTGAATGTTTACATTTTAGAAACCTCAGTTGTTTTTTTCTATTTTGTCTGAACTCTTTGGTTATAACATAGAGAGAACATCTCCAGCTGACTTCCTTCATCTTGGCAAGTACCATCCATTCTCTCCATCAAATATTATAAGGGAAATTTTATTCAGAAGACCAGAGAAGGTTCTGTAAGTTGAATATCAAGTAATAATAAATTTAAAAAGTTAGGGACATTTGAGGTAAGTTAGGATACTAAACTCTAGAAGAAACATCTTTCTCCTCATTGAAAAGAGATTGCATATATTTTCAGAGTTCCAGCAAAGGTGAAGGGTGTTCATTCTTCATTATAGTGAAGTCCAACTGGCCTCTTTCCTCTGTGTCTGTAATAGCCATCATGCCTTTTACTCACTTAAATCACAGACAAAACATTCCATAGATGTAATAAGCAAGTCTGCTGTTTCATGTGGTGGATCACTTTTCTCTTACTTATTACAGCCCTTGTGTGAGGTTACAAGGTAAGAAGGCAGACTGAAGAAACATACACACAGATATACACATGGAGTGGAATGTTTTGTTGCAAAAAGTCCTTCTTTGACTATTACTTTTTTATTTGTGCTTTAAAATAAAAATAGAAATGTCCTGATTTTTCCCATAGCATTTGTATCTGGGAATAAAAAATGCTTTAAACCACTCCAAATGTGTTCAAATGCTAGAGACTTTCATCACCTCTGTTTTCCATATTATCAAATATCTCTAGATATCTTATAAGATCAACAGCCCCAGGTCTACATAGCCTGAGAAAGGAGTACATGTGAATTGTTTCAGGGGATCTTAGTTTTAACTCTACTTCTTTGGCCTTTCTAGATACCCTTTTTGTGTATCCCTCAGAAATACTCATGTTTCTGATATATTTGTAGTACAGTTTTCTCATATGAATGAATGAACTTGTAGCTATAGCTTCTTGCCCTGCTATATTCATTTGGCAAATACTAATTGTGCCAAGAGTAATGCTGTTAGAATTACACAGTAAATAAAAAGAATAGATATAACAGAGTTAGGTGAACATCCACCTAATTTTAATAATCAGAAGCATTTAAACTACACATACTTTCAAAGAGAGTGATACCTTGTTTTTTCTTACCTCAAAACAGCAGATTGGCAATTTTTTTCTTTACATTTCTCTGCTGAAATATTTATTCTACTGGCTTTCTAAAGAATGAAAAGGCCTCTTCTAAAATGCCTTGCACCCTTCAAAAGCAAAAACTATGAACAATATCTAAATGGCCATTATATTACTAATAAAGAAGAACAGAAGGAAAGACTGAAGTGTAGGATCTAGTGAAGAAGAGAGGGAAAGAAAGAGGGAGGAAGTCAGAGAGGAGGAAAGGAATATTTTTTCCCCTCAACATGCTTTCTAGTTGATGAAAGAACTGGTGGTTTAAACTATTAATACTAATATATACATGTATAATAGAGAAAATGAACATTAAATTTTACATCAACACTCTTCTTTTGGTTTGGTGACCTAGCATTTCATAGTGAATTTGGTAGAGAATGTAAGAAAAATAGAATAGAACTCTTCCTCATTAATTATTTTTCTTACAAAAAGTTCTAGGACCAGTTTTGAGTTTAGATGTTATTTATCTGGAAGATCAATTCTTATGGTTAATATACTTTTTCAATATTAAAGTTTTCACTTAAAACCTTAGAGATTGTAAGATGTACATAATTCTGATAATTATGTCCCTTTTTATCCCTTTATTTCTCTCTGAAACTCTAAGCATAGGTTATAAGTGTTCCAATATTGAGCTAATCAGACTATGCACTTTCCACATTTGATATTTTTCTCTACTTTTGGTATTGCTTGAAAGAGAGCATCTTGTGCTATTATCATAATTGCCATCTTTCCATTTAATAAAGTTCACTTTTTCATCTGAAAAGATTTCCTTTAATACTTAAAAGCTTTCCTGCATTAATACCTCACAACAGAAGGATTCTATATAGAACAATATTCAGTATACTTTGGGCAATCCATTTAGAGAATTTGGTTACTAAAGTACTAAAGTGATCTTATAATAAGTTGATGCCATTTATTAGACAATCGCTCAGAATGACTTCCAAAACAGCATTATAAAATGATCTTAAAGTAAGCAGAATATTATTTTAATACATTTTCTGTTTCTTTTCCCTTTCGTCTTTTATTTTCCTCTTGTCGCTTTCACATTCCAAATACCGTGTGGCATTTTACTGGGTCTTGTTTTACATGGGCTGGTAATTGTTGTTTAAAAATCATTCTCCAAAAGTAATGAATACGTTTTATGGCCAGTAACTCAGATATAATTTTTTTTAAAAAAGGAAAAAAGTACACTTATTTTAATAACAGCTTTACTAATAGATAATTCACATGTCACAAAGTTCACCACTATAAAGTGTACAATATAGTGGATTTTATTATATTCAGAGTTCTGTAAATACCACCACTACCTAATTCCAGAACATTTTTTGCATCCCAAAAGAAACCCCAAACCCATTAGCAATCACTCCCTATTCCACCTTCCCTCAGCATCTGGCAACTACTGTTCTCCTTTTGTTTCCATGGATATGTCTATTCTGGACATTTCATATACATGGGCTCATATAATATGTGGTCTTTTGTGACTGGCTTCTTTCATTTACAGTGATGTAGTCAAGATTCACCTATGGTGTAGCAGGCATCAGTACTTTATTCATTTTTATGGCCAAATAATTTACCACTGTCTACATATACAATGCTTTGTTTATTCATTTTTTGCTTGATGAATGTTTGGGTTGTTTCCACTTATTGGATATTGTAAATAAGGCCACTATGCACATTTGTGTACAAGCTTTTATATAGATGTATTTTTCTAGTTCCCTTAGGTGTATACTTAGGAGTGGAATAGTTGAGTAATATGGTAGCTCTCTGTGTGACTTTTTGAGGGACAAACTTTTCCAAGGCAGCTGCACAATTGCACACTCTCATTATCAATGTATGACGGTTCCATTTTTCTACCTTCTCCCCTGTACTTGTTCATTCTAGCTCTATGTGATAGGGTTGAAGGGGAAACTCAGCATGGTTTTGATTTACATTTCCCTCCTGACTTTTGGTGATGATGTCTTTTCATGTGCATATTAACATTTGCATATCCTCTTTAGCAAAGTGTCTATTCAAACTTCGGCCACTTTTCCCTTGGGTTATTTGTCTTTTTGTGGTTGAATTTTAAGAAGTCTCTATATATCCTGAATAAAAGCCACTTGTAAGATATATGATTTGCAAATTCTTCCTCCTATTTTTTTGGCTTTTCTTTTCACTTTTTTGATGGTGTCATGTGAAGCCTCAAAGTCTGTATTTTAATGAGATCCAATTTATTTTTTTCTTTTTGATTTTGGTGACCTATCTTATGAATCATTGCCTAATCCAACGTCACCAATATTTAGACCTGTGATTTTTCTTTTCACAGTTTTCTAGTTTCAGTTTTAGTGTTTGGGTCTCTGATCCATTTTGAGTTAATTTTTGTATGTGGTGTGAGGTTTTGGTCCAACTTATTCTTTTTGCATATGAATGGATATCCAGTTGTCCCATCATCCATTTTATAATGGATGAACTTCACCAATCCAGAATAAACAGCCTAAAAGAACAGTTGCAAACATGTTGTAGAATTGCATTTTTTTTAAAGATTTTATTTATTTATTCATGAGAGACACAGAAAGAGAGAGAGAGGCAGAGACACAGGCAGAGGGAGAAGCAGACTCTTTGCAAGGAGCCCGATGTGGGACTCGATCCCGGGACTCCAGGATCATGCCCTGGACTGAACGCAGGAGCTAAACTGCTAAGCCACCCAGGGATCCCTGTAGAATTGCATATTCTAAGGAAAATGTGATGCAATGATCTGAAATAAAATGTCAGCCCATTCAGTTGGTTGGCATTTCATGAGACATGTAATGACTCACTATTATAAATTTGTCTGGGTTTCCTGAGTGTTATCCAAAGGAGAGTTATATGTAGCTTGTATGGTTCATCAAAGATATGCATTGACTGCATTGACTGTAGAATGGAAGTAGTTCTTCAGGTTTTTCTACAGCCTGGATAGTAGGCTTCAGGAATATTTCCCCTCCTCTTTAATTTCTCTGGTACCCTACATAGAGAGGCAGTTCCATGTAGAACAGGATTTGCATCTCTGGGCATGGGTAGCTTCTCTCCTTAACTAGTAAATGAGCATCCGTGCTAATAATCAGTTTCTTCCAAATTTGACAAACATGAGTTTACCTACAGCCTAATCATCTCTGAATCAACAAATGACATCCCACTTCTATTTCGCAAAGCTGAGAACCTGATTAAAGATAGCAGAAATGCTGTAGCTGAGGGCTCAACTTAATGGCCGGCTGGTTCTTCCTTCTCTGATAGCTTTCCTTAAATGTAGCACCTAAAGCATTAAAAGCATGCTTAGAATGTGTCCTATCAAGGAAAGGCCTTAGGGTGTATGTGGGAAAGGAGAATGCTGGATGACCTGGGAGCCTATCAAGCCACAACGTAAAAGTACTTAGCAACTACCCTACCTGTGACAAAAAAAAAAAGGCGAGGTAGGGTAAAGCAGAAGACAATGCAATTGTATTTGGAGAGATTCTAGGCCCTGCCACTGACTGACTTTACAATGTTGGGCCATTTACATGTTTATGTCACGCTTGGTGATCTCATCTGCTCATCCATAAATTGGGCCTGTGTATCATTACTTGAATTGCTTGACATGGAACGTTTAAGGCACAACCAGAACCATTCCGAATACTTGGCAGATTCCACAAATGTTAGCATCCTAGCTCTCTCTGCATCTAACCTAGGCACTGCCCTTGATATTGGTGAAGAGGTCAAGTTTGCTGACAAGTTTAAATTTGGAGTTCACTTTAGGGTAACACCCACCCACCCTTTTTTTTTTTTTTTTTTTTTGTTACCAGTCATGATCACAAAGGAAATGCCTGCTGAATTCTCTCAAATATCTGTACCCTCAACTTCCCAGACACACTGGATTAAGACAAATAGAAATTTTCTCTGGAGATCAAGACCTAGATGTTTAATCTGTTGTTAGGACACAAAGCAGGTCCTTACATCTCTAGCCATCTCAGTGGTGATTAGCGGTGAGTGATCAGAGATCATTCTTTGTGCCAAAAACAATTTCTTTCCCTCACACCTTGAATATCATTATGAATTCCTCATGGGACTCTATTATTATCTGCTTTGTGTCACTTTTGTGAATTTCCTCCTCTGCCTTCCCCATCCCTCAGAAAGGGTGCAATTACAAATTCACAAAACAATTGAACTTGGAGTTTGAAACAGCATTTCACCCTTGGCAACCAAAATCCTTAATTATTATGCACCTTGTAAGTGAAAAAATAAAAGCTAAAAAAGATAAAATTTATCTTGACGAGTAAGAATCAGTACTTGCCATGAAGGGCTCTCACAGAGCTGAATTTTGGGAGAAAAAAGCTGTAATTTGAGATTCTGATTGTACAGATTTTATACCATATTAGAGTCGTTTGTGCAGTATAGTTTTATTTATTTTTTCAGTTGAGCTTCTAAAGTCCATAGGCTATCAAAACCTGGTCTTTTGTTTTGTTTTTGTTTTATTTTTTTTTGTATTAATAACATGAGATCCTTCATTCATTTGGTTATTTTAAGTACCATTACTGGGAGATATGATGGGAACAAACTTTCCTTGTTGGCCTGATAGAGAAATTGAGGATACAGAGCATATACCTGCATAGAGTCATAGTTTTGTTTTTTACTGAGATAGAATTGACATAAAATTCCCTTAGGTTCAGGTACGATTCAATATTTGTGTACATTGGGAAATGATCACCATAGTAAGTCTGGTTACCATCTCATCAAAGTGACACTTTTTTTTGAGATAAGAAATGCTAGGATTTACTCTCCTGGTAATTTTCAAATATACATTCTAATATTATTGACTATAGTCATCACACTGTCATTACATCTTGATGACTTATTTTAAAACTGGGAGTTTGTACCTCTTGACCTCCTTTAACAACCCCCCTCCTGTCTCCCTGCTGACAAACACTATTGTGTTCTCTGTATCTGAATTTTGTTTTGTTCGATTCCTTTAGGTTTTAGATTGCAAATACAAATGAGATCACAAAGTATTTGTCTTTCTCTGACTTCTTTCACCTTCAAGGTGAAATAATACATTCAAGGTCCATTTATGTTGTCATAAGTGGCAAAATGTCATTCTTCGTATGGCTGAGTAATATTCTAGTGCGTGCGTGTGTGTGTGTGTGTGTGTGTACACCACTTTTTCTTCATCCATCTATTTATGGACATTTAGTTGTTTCTGTATCTTAACTATTATAAATAATGCTGCAATGAACATAGGAGTACATATATATTTTTGAATTAGTGTTTTCATTTTCTTCAAATACCTATATGTGAAACTGCCAGATCTGTGCTGTTCCTATTTTTAATTTTTTGAGGAACCTTCATACTTTTCTCCACAGTGGCTGCACCAATTTACATTCCCACCAACAATGCATGAATTTCCCTTTTCTCCACATCCTTACCACTTGTTATTTCTTGTCTTTTTGATAATAGCTTTTCTAAAAGGTGTGAGGTAATAGCTTACTGTGGTTTTGATTTGCATTTCCCTAATGACAAAGGATGTTGAGCATCTTTTCATTTGCCTGCTGGCCATCTGTATGTCTTCTTTAGAAAATTGCCTGTTCAGATCCTCTGCCCATTTTTAAATTGGATTGTTTTTCACCTATTGAGTTGTGTGAGTTCTTTATATATTTTGGATATTAATCCCTAATCAGATATATGATTTGTATTTTCTCCTATTCCGTGGGTTGCCTTTTCATTTTGATGACTTTATTTGCTATGCAGAAGATTTTCAATATGATGTAATCCCACTTATTTATTTTTGCTTTTGGAGTCAGACCAAAAAAAAAAATAACAAGACTGATGTTAAGGAGCTTACCACCAATGTTTTCTTCCAGGAATTTTGTGGTTTCAGGTCTTACGTCTAAGTCTTTAATCCATTGTGAGTTAATTTTTATGTATGGTAGAAGACAATCTAGCTTCATTCTTTTGTATATGTTCCAGTTTACACCATTGTCCCATTTAAAATCCACTTACTGAAGAAACTACCCTTTCCCCATTGCATATTCATGCTCCTTTTTTGCAAATTGTTCATATATATACATGGATTTATTACTGGGTTCTCTATTCTGTTCATTGATCTATGGGTCTGTTTTTATGTCAGTATCATCTGTTTTGATTGCTATAGCTTTGTAGTATAGTTTAAAATCAGGAGGCATGTATCCAGCTTTGCTCTTCTTTCTCAAGATTACTTTGGCTATTTGAGATCTTCTGTGGTTTTATACAAATTGTAGATTGTTTTAATTCTGTGAAAAATGATATTTGGATTTTGGTGGGAGGTGCTTTGAATCTATAGACTATTTTGGTAATATGGACATCCTAACAGTATTCTTTCAATTCATGAGCACGGAATATCTTTCCATTTATTTGTGTCTTCATCAATTTTTTTCATCACTCTGTTATAGTTTTCAGTGTATAGATCTTTGATCTCCTTGGTTAAATTTATCCTCAATGGTTTATTCTTTTAATTCATTTGCAAATGGAATTTTTTTCTTCATTTCTCTTTTGGATGGTTTGTTGTTAGTGTATGAAAGCACAACAGATTTTTGTACCCTGCATCTCTAATAAATTAATGTATTAGTTCTAACAGCTTTATTATGGAGTTTTTAGGATTTTATATATATAGAGAGAGAGACAGACAGACAGACAGAGACAGAGACAGAGAGACAGAGAGAGAAAATCATGTTGTTCACAAATAGAGCTTTACATTTTCCTTTTCAATTTAGATGCCTTTTGTTTCTTTTTTCTTGCCTAATTGCTCTACCTAGGACTTCTAATGTGTTGAGTAAAAAATATTTGGAGTGGTTCTTGTGTTCCTGATCTTAGAGGAAGAGCTTTCAGCTTTTTACCATTGAGTATGTTAACTATGGGCTTGTCATATATGACTTTTATTATGTTGAGGTATTTCCTCTATACCTATCTTGCTGATTGTTTTTATCATAAATGCAGGTTGAATTTTATCAAATACTTTTTCTACATCTATTAAAATCATATGATTTTTCTTCATTTTGTTAATGATGTGTCATGTTAATTGTTTTGTGGATGTTGAACCATCCTTGCATCCCTGGAATAAATCCCATTTGATTATAGTGTATGATCCTTTTAATAATATTGTTTAACTTGGTTTGTTAATATTCTGTTGACAATTTTTACATGTATGTTCATCAGAGATATTGGGCTATAATTTCCTTTATTGATGTCCTTATCTGGACTTGGCTTTATTGAATGAGTTTGGGGAAATTTCCCCCTCTTCAATTTTTTAGTAGCATTTGAGAAGAATTAAATTTTCTTTTAATGTTTGGTAAAACTCATCCTCAAAGCTACCCAGTCCTGGACATTATCTGTTGGGAAATATTGATTACTGATTTAATCACCTTACTAGTTATCTATTTAGATTTTCTAGTTATGTTTCAGTCTTAGAAAATTGTGTTTCCAGGCATTATCCATTTCTCCCAGTATTATCCAATCTGATGATGTAAAATTGTTTATAGTAGTTTCATAATCCTTTTTATTTCTATAGTGTTAGTTGTAAATTCTTTGATTTCTTATTTATCTCTTTAAACTCTGGTGCATCTAGCTATAATGCTTGTCAATTTAATCTTTTAAAAGAACAAGCTCTTAGTCTCATGGATCTTGTCTGTTTTTTTAGTCTCTGTTTTTGCTCTGATCTTTGTTATTTTCTTTCTTCTATGAAGTTTGAACTTCACTTATTCTCATTTTTTCTCTTCTTTTAGGTATAACATTGTATTGTTCACTTGAGTTTTTTTCTTATTTCTTGAGGTAGGCCTGTATTGCTATGAACTTCCCTCTTAGAGCTTTTTTCTCTGCATTCTACAGATTTTGGTAAATTGTATTTATATTTTCATCTATCACAAGGTAATTTTTTAGTGATTTCTTCTTTGACCACTGGTTATTTAGTAGTGTATTATTTAATCCCCAACTATTTGTGATTTTTTCCAGTTTCTTTTTTTTATAATTGATTTCTAGTTTAATACAGTTGTGGTCAGAAAATATACTTGATATGATTTCTATTTTTAAAACATCTTTTGAGGGCAGCCTGGGTGGCTCAGTGGTTTAGCACCACCTTCAGCCCAGGGTGTGATCCTGGATACCCCAGATTGAGTCCCACATCAGGCTCCCTGCATGGGGCCTGCTTCTCCCTCCGCCTGTGTCTCTGCCTCCCTCTCTCTCTGTGTTTCTCATGAATGAATAAATAAAATATTTATTAAAAAAATAAAAAGAAAAAAGAAAAAAAGAAAAAATCTTTTGAAATTTGTTTTATGGCTTAACATATGATCTATTTTGGAGAATGTTCCATGTGCACCTAGGAAGAATATGTATTCTGCTGCCCTTAGATGGAATTGTTTGTATAAATCTATTAATTCATCTAGTCCAATGTGTCATTTAAGACCCATGTTTCCTTATTGATTTTCTATTTGAGACATCTATCCACTGATATAAGTTAGGAATTAAAGTTACCCACAATGATTGTATTGCTGTACTCTTTCTTTAGGTGTGTAATATATGCTTTATATGTTTACATGCTCCTATATTGGGTGCATAAATATTTATCAATGTTATATCCTCTTGTTGGGATATATATCATTATGCAATGCCCTTCTTTTTTTTCTATCTTTAAAAAATTTTTGTTGTTTTTAAAATTCCTGTGTAGTTAACATAGTATTACATTAGATTAGGTGTATAATATAGTGATTCAATCATTGAATCCATTACTCAGTGTTCATTGTGATTAGTGTATTCTTAATCCTCTTCACCTATTTCACTAGTCCCCCTACCAAACACCCCTCTGGTAACCATCAGTTCTCTATAGTCAAGAGTCTGTTTTTTTGGTTTGTCTGCTGTCTTGCTTTTGCTTTCTCTAGATCCATCCATGTTGTTGCAAATGCTAAGATTTTATTCTTTTTATGGCTCAGTAATATTCCATTGTGTATATATATACCACACCTTATTTATACAATTCATCTATCATTGGGCACTTGGGCTGCTTCCAAAATTTGGCTATTGTAAATATCAACATAGCAGTACATAAATATTTTTAAATCATATTCTTTTAGTAAATATCCAGTAGTGAAATTACTGGATCATACGGTAATTCTACTTATTTCTTCATACTGTTTTCCATGTAGCTGCACCAGTTTGAATTCCCACCAACAGTGTAGAAGGGTTCCTTTTTCTTGACTTTTTAATAATACCCATTCTAATAGGTGTGATGTAATATGTTATGGTGGTTTTTTTTTTTTAAGATTTTATTTATTCATTTATGAGAGACAGAGACAGACAGAGAGAGGCAGAGACATAGGAAGAGGGAGGAGCAGGCTCCATGCAGGGAGCCCGATGTGGGACTCGATCCTGGGACTCCAGGATCACACCCTGAGCCAAAGGCAGACTTAACCTCTGAGCCACCCAGGTATGGTCCCATTACCAGGGTTTTGATTTGCATTTCCCTAATGATGAGTGATGTCGATCATCTTTTATGTGTCTTTTGGCCATCTGAATGTCTTCTTTGGAGAAATGTCTATTCATGTCTTCTGCCCATGTTTGAATTGCATTATTATTATTATTATTATTATTATTAGTGTTGAGTTGTATAAGTTCTTTTTTTAAATTTTTTTACAAGTTCTTTATACATTTTGGATACTAACCCTTTATTGGATATATCATTTGCAAATATCTTCTCCCATTCAGTAGGTTGCCTTTAAGTTTTATTGAGTTTTACTGATTGTTTCCTCTGTTGTACAGAAGCTTTATATTTTGATGTAACCCCAATAGTTTATTTTTGTTTTTATTTCCCTTACCTCAGGAGACCTATCTAGAAAAAGGTTTCCATGGCCAGTGTCAGAGAAATTACTGCCTGTGCTCTCTTCTAGGATTTTTATGGTTTCAGGTTTCACATTTAGGTCCTCAATCTATTTTGAGTTTATTTTTGTATGTGGTATAAGAAAGCTTCATTTTTATACATTTGTTATCCAGTTTTCCTAGCACCATTTCTTGAAGAGACAATTTTTTGCATAGTCTTTATGCTATGTTCTTTTTTGTCTTTCATTATAATTTTTGTTTAAAGTCTATTTTGTCAGGGATGCAATAAAATCTTTTTTTTTTTTTAAGTCCATTTTGTCTGATATAAGTATAGGTACTCCAGCTTTCTTTTGTTTTCCTTTTTCATGGAATCTTTTTCCATCCTTTCACATTCAGTCAGTGTGTGTACTTAGATGTGACATGATCTTCTTATCAACAGCATATAGATTGGCCTTGGGTTTTTGTTTGTTTGTTTGTTTTAATGCATTCAGCCATGCTCTCTTTTTTGATGAGAGAATTTAGTCCATTTACCTTTAAAGTAATTATTGATGCGTATGTACTTATTGCCATTTGTTCACTGTTTTTTGGCTATTTTATAGTTCTACTTGCTTCATTTCTTCTTCTCTTGTTCTCTTTTCTTGTGGTTTGATGACTTACAGTGTTATGCTTAGATTTCTTTCTCATTATCTTTTGTGTATATACTGTAGGTTTTTGCTTTGTGGTTACCATGAGGCTCACATATAACAGCCCATATATAACAGTGTATTTTAAGTTGATAGCAAGTTAAGATTTTACATATTCTAAACCCCCACATTTTTACCCCCACCCTATGCTTCATGTTTTTGGAGTTGTTTTGTTTTGTTTTGTTTGCATTTTTTTTTTTAATTTTTATTTATGATAGTCACACAGAGAGAGAGAGAGAGAGAGGCAGAGACACAGGCAGAGGGAGAAGCAGGCTCCATGCCGGGAGCCTGACGTGGGATTCGATCCTGGGTCCCCAGGATCGCGCCCTGGTCCAAAGGCAGGCGCTAAACCGCTGCGCCACCCAGGGATCCTTGTTTGCATTTTTTAAAAATTTTATTTATTTATTCATGAGAGACACACAGAGAGAGGCAGAGACATAGGCGGAGGGAGAAGCAGGCTCCCTGCAAGGAGCCCGATGCAAGATTTGATCCTGGGACTCCAGGATCATGCCCTGAGCTGAAGACAAATGCTAAACCACTGAGCAACCCAGGAGTCCCTGTTTCATGTTTTTGATGTCACATCTGACATCGTTTTATTTTATGCATCCCCTGATTATCACAGTTATAGTTATTTTTGTTACTTTTGTTTTAACCTTCATACTAGCCTCATTTAATTAATTCACTATTTTTACTATGTATTTACCTTTACCAGAGAGATTTATACTTTCTTATGTTTTCTTGTTACTAATTAATGATCTTTCTTTTCAGCTTAAAAAAATCTCTTTGACTTTTCTTTTAAGGCTGGTTTAGTGGTGGTAAGATAATCTTACCAGATATGGTTAGTTGGAAGATTTTTCCTTCAGCATTTTGAATATATTGTGTCATTCCCTTCTGGCTGGCAGTTTTTGCTGAAGATCTGCTGATAGTCTTGTGGGGTTCTTCTGTTCATAATAAGTTGTTGTTTTTCTTTTTTTTTTTTTTCTTTTTATTTTCCCTCTCACTGCTTTTAAGATTCTCTCTTTAACTCTTGACATTTTAATTATAATGTGCTTTGGTGTGGGTCTTTTTGGTCTCATCTTATTTGGAATTCTGGGCTTCTTGCATCTAGATACCTGTTTCCTTCCCCAAATTAGGAAGTTTTCAACCATTACATCTTCAAACAAGTTTTCTGCTCCTTTCTTTCTCTCTTCTCCTTCTGGAACTCATAACACAAAAATTACTCTGCTTGATGTTGTCCCATTGTCCCTTATGCTGTCTTCACTTTTTAAAATACTCTTTTCTTTAGCTTCTCTGTTTGTGGGAGTTCCACTGCCTTGTTTTATAGATCATTTATTCTTTTTTTTTTTTTTTTTCATCTAGTCTGCTCTTGAACTTGTCTAGTATATTTTTCAGTTGAGTTATTATGTTGTTCAGCTCTGTGACTTCTGTTTGGTACTTTCTTATATTTTATTTCTTCTTGTTGAAGTTTCTGCTATGTTCATTCTTCTCCCAATTTGGGTAAACATCTTAATGACCTTACTTGAAAGTCTTTATCAGGTAAACTTCTTATTCCATTTTATTAAGGTCTTTTTTTTTCCCCCTGATGTTTTATCTTGTTCTTTCATTAGGAACATATTACACTGTTCCCCATTTTGCTTGACTCTCTGCTTCCATAGACTAGTCAAACAGTTACTTCTAGGCCTGAAAGAGTAGCCTTGTGTAGGACATAAACCTTCTCATTCACATTCGCCTTAGCTCTTGATTTATTCTTGATAGGTCCCATTTGTTGAGGGTGTGCCAAGACCTGTAAGTGTTCCAAGGGGAGGAATCTTAATCAGTTTTAGTTTCATTCTGATTGTAAGCCAGATCCTCAGGCAGCAGCTTTTAAAGTATGCAAATATAAATATGCAGTCCTTTGTGACTGGAACTGTTATACCCTAATGCCCTTTAAACCAGGTGATATAGTATGCCCTTGGTGACTGTTGCAAATATAGGGGCTCCAGACAAGTGTATGAGCTCCTTCCTACAAGTTACTGGTGATCTGAAGAAAAGGATAGGAAGAGCACATAGATGGCATTCTTCGGCCCATGTTCCCTGACAACTTTGTAACCTCTAAATGTGTGGCAAATCTGAACTCTCTTCCTCAGAATGAAGGTCCAGGAGAAATAAATAACGCTTTTTTTTTATAGGAAGACTTGGGATATGTTTTAGACTGCTGTCTAAACTCTGGAGCAGTAGCCTACCAAAAGCTGTCTCTGATTGTTACAGTCCTTTGGGACCCAGAAATGTAAGCCCTTCCTGCTACCAGAGCCAGATGATAAAGGGGCACCCCTTTGTGGACTTCATATGCACACTAGCTTAGCAAAACTGTGGGAGAATGCATGGCTTGGGCACATCCACTGGCATTAGTAAGGCATGGGGAGACTACAGGGCTAAGGTGCATTTGCCAGTGCTATGAAGGTAGAGGAAGAGTGCAGAAATGGCTCCTGCCAGTGTCTCAAGTCCCTAAAGAAAGTCCCAACATAGGCCTGTCCCTCTTACAGATGTGTAAGATTAGCAAATGAACCTCCTTCATATATAGTCTAGGTACCATTTCAAATTTTTTTTTTTTTTTTTTTTTTTTTTTTTTTTTTTTTTGCTGGTCCTGGGGACAAGCGAGTCTGCATGTGAGCTCTTTAAGAGAAGTACCTCTGTTCCCTACAGCCCTTTTGGTCTCCTGGATATAAATCCTATTGGTTTTCCAAGCCAGACCTTTTGGGGACTCATCTCTCTGTTGCAAGTTCCAAGGGTTGGAATGGCTTATTTGGGACAGGAACCCCTCACTCCTCAGAAGCTCCTAGTTTGTGAGATCCCTCTCAATAGTGATTTACCACCCTGGGTGAGGGGAGGAGTTGGGGGGGACCATGCCCCTACTTTTCATACTCATCTCAATGTGACCCTTTTATCATTTGTTTGAAGGATTTGTTCAGCTAATTTCCAGGATTTTTTCCATAAAAAAAGAGGAAATTGTTCAATATATAGCTGTGCATTCAATGTGTCCTTGAGAGGAGGTGTGTTCAGGAGCTTCCTATGCTACCATCTTGGACAGCCCCCCAGAATCAAGTCTTATATAACTTTTTTTTGGGGGGTGGGGGGAACTTTAAAAATGAATTATTTTTATACTTGCCGTCTGGGCAAATAATGGCCATTGTGGATGTGTGTTTGTGTGTGCTTATAAATTCATTTATAACATTTATTTCTTACCCATTTACTGACTTTTCAGTGAGACGTTTCTAAAGGTAATTTTTTTCCTTGTAAGCTGTTATTTATTCATGACCATTTCTTGACCTATCATGTAAATGCCTGTGTTTATAGATATTTCTATGAGGAACGGTCTTCTAAGCTCCAAGATTTTAATTGCTTCAACCAGAATGTGGAAATTTGTGTACATTTAAACATTAACCCATGTTGTTGTTGTTGTTGATAGTTATTCAAAAACATCTGTCGATCCCCTATTGTGTATTTGCTATTCCTCTGTGATAAAAGAAAAAGAAGTAGTATTCTACAGAAAAGATGTAGCTTCTTCCTCTCTACTTGTGAGGTTATGAACCAAACATACATACATGGAAAATCTGCAGAATACGCTGTTATCTTTACTTTTCTTTTTTCTTGTGGTTCCCTCATTGTAGAAAATCCATTTTCTTTGTTCATACCACCTTTGTTGACATAATCTCCTAGGATGCAAGAGCAACAAGGGAAGCTTATTTAATCATTAAGTGAGGAAGATTGAAGGATGAGAAAGAAATTGATTAGGAAGGTAGATTTCTCTAAGGATGTCCATGAATTTATACAGAAAAAGAAGCAAGATACTGTACTAAGAAATGGTTCATAATGAGACGTATAACCAAGACTTGAGAATTTTTTTTTTAAGACTTGAGAATTTTAAAAAAAATATTTGGGCAAACTTAGTAGAAATAGATGAACAGCAGGGTGCTGGGTGGCTGTCAGTTAAGCATCCAACTGATAATTTTGGCTCAGGTTATGATCTCATGGGACATGGGGTTGAGCCCCATGTCGGGCTCCATGTTTGGTGTCTCTCTCTCTCTCTTTCTCTCTCTCTCAAATAAATAAAATCTTAAAAAAAGAAATTTATGAATAGCAGCCCAATGTATAGTCTTCCCAAACAGACTAGGAAGGTGTCAGAAATGAAATTCTGATTGTGTAATGTGTGAAGCAGACAAGGACAAAGAAACGCAAGGAACTAAGCTGGCCGCTGCTCATGGACTTCTCTGATTAACCCAGATATGAAAATAAAAGATGTTAAAATATGGGAAAACATAAGACCAAAGGATGAAGACAAAGAGTGATACAAAGAGTTTATTTTTTAGAGGTCTTTTGTGGCAGTTTATGGAGTTCTGTCTCAGCCTTGAATCAATATACATCATTATCAAGACTGTGAAAGAGGACATTGGTGTCATGTTTATCATACTTGCCTAAGACATCATAAAATGAGTACTATTCCAAAGCTCTTGACAACATAGAAAAATGGACCAAATCTTACCAAGGGAAACATTAACTGATATCTGTAAAGTTACACACTCACATTTAAAAAAACATCTGCCTGTGAATAGAATAGGGAATGAGCTTACCAGCAACACTCACAGTGGTTGACAGGAAGTTCAGCATGACTCAGTAATGTGGTATGCCTGCTTGGTAACTTCATTTGATGCTCAAATGCAGATCAAAGATTATGTGGGTGAACCACACTGAAATAGTATGTTGCATCTGGGTGCCATATTTTAAGGGAAATGTGGACCAAATAGAATATGCCCAGGACAGAGGACTATGATAAGGATGAAAAGAAGATTAAAAACATACAGAAAAACACATATGAAGGGGGACTTTAGCCTGGAAAAGAGTAGATACTCATGGAGCTCTAATAACTGTCTTTGGACTCTAAAAGGGCTGATCTATGGAATAGTGATTATGCTCCGTCTCTGTGTCTAGGAGAATAGAACCAGGGCATAGGGTAGGAACTAAGGCAGGTATTGGCTAAGTATTGAGAAGACCTTTGGAACATCTAAAGTTGTCAGATGTGAGGTTTGTTTCCTCAGGAGGTCTGTATCATTAGAGATGTTTACACCAAAGGCCCAATCTCCATGTCCCTTCAAGTCTATCAGGATGCTTGCTGCCTCCACTCCCTCTCACACTTGGCTCACCCTCTGTTTCACAGTAGTCCTCTCAGACCTTCCCTTTCTATCCAATTTACACCAATCCATCCATCTCATTTCCCTTCTACCTTTCCCAGGCTCCTTATTCTTTCCTAAACTTCCTAGGCTTCTTCCATCCCCAAGTCCCTTATAATACTTATAGTCTCCCCAAGTATGTGCCTACTGATACTGTCACTACCACCCTAGTGTTTCAATCTGGAAAACTCAACCTTTTCCATTGAAGCACACAAATCAATGTCTTCTAAGAAGCCAGTCTAGTCCCTCCCTCATTTGTATTCCACTGCATTTCCTTCCTACCTGAGCCTTGGCATTTACCTACTTCCATTGTAAAGATCCACCTATGTACTAGTCTTTCTTATTAAACTATGAGGTCACTAACTTATTTTTCACTGCATTGTGCTCAGGACACATGATGTTGAATGAATAAAGGTTGAGGAACTCTTGGCAGAGGCATAATAAAAAGTATGGACAAGACAGAACGTTGAACTCAGGAGCCTCTGTGGTTCCCTGAAGGTCAGTGACTACACGTTTTTACATAGTGCTGTCACAGAAGATGATTCCAAAAGGACAGTTCTGAAACATTTAAAGAAATGGTAACCTTATTACATTAAATGGCTAGTCGCCCTGAGGTGTTTGCAGTGGAGTCAGGCACATCGGTATATGGTCACATCTGCTATGGTAAAGTAGGAAGAACACATGACATTCTAGGGAGATGTTAATAAGAGTGGAACCCACTGGAAGGTTTGTTTGATGAGATAATTCTGATATCCTGATCCAGCAAGAGTTAACAGTTGGCTGATACTTTGAAGTTCTGACTTTTTGTGGTTTTCAGCCATCGTAGTCCCAACCCTGAGGAAGACATTTGGAAATGTATAGCATTTTTGGTTGTCATAGTGTCTGGAATTACTCTGGCATTAGTGGGCAGGGGTCAGAGATATGAACTTACCACAGTGTGAGACACTGTCCAGCAATTGAAGAAGTGTCTCACCTAAAGTGACAATAGCTCTCTTCTCAAGAAACACTAATTAAACAGAGCAGGGTATTAATTTGTGATTTTGCTTCCTCTCTTCCTCTATTGTTTTCCAAACCCCTACAATAAGCAGATGTGGTAAAGATCAGCAAATCCATAGGAAAATAGACATCTTGCTTCCACCAATGGTGGTGTTCCCTTTCCACAATGGGGAGTTTTTGCTGGAAAGTGGTTGCCCAGCCAAAGGCTACATCTCCCAACACTCCCAGTATTTAAGGTGCAGCCATGTGACCAAGTTCTGTCTGTCAGTGATATATAAGCAAAAATATCATATATCACTTGACCTGGTGAATAAAATCTCCTGTATAATTCTTATCTCTCTTATCTTTCTGCTAGCTGGATCCAGAGCAACCTAGGAAGCTACATGTGTCAGATGACAGCGCTATCTTTATGCTAGGTCCCTAAATGACTGCCTAGAGCAGAGCATTGCTGTGCCCATCCACTGGTTGGACATTCCATGACCAAAAAATAAACTTCTGTTGTGTTAAGCCACTGAAATTTCAAGTTTCTCTGTTACAAATAGCTATTATTGTTTTAATCAATACATTTCCAAATAAGTGTTTCAATTAGGATAGCTCTACATGTAAATAATATAGAAGATGTTAAAGCATTTCTGTTTTTGGTTTTGTTTTTTTTTTTTTTTCATTTTAAACAAAGCTTACTTTATTTTATACATGAACCAAAACCATTTCCTCTCTCATTAGAGTCAGAGCTCTTGGTCTCTGTCATTGCTTTCCAAGCAAGTCAAAAGATTAAAGCTCCTTTCTAGGCAAGTCTAGGGAAGCTTTTCTTTCTCAAGCCCTGTCTCTCACACATTCATGTGGGGTCCAGTCAGGATGGAGCCAGCTTCTCAGCCTGCCTTTTTCTCTCCTCAGTTTGTTTTTGGAACTTTTTTCCCTTTCTCCTTCCCCCGTGGTGTGAGTTCATGTGTGGCTGGTTTTCTTGGGCACAAGGCCCAGCTGAGTTTCAGTTCTGTTTGTTGTTTGTACTAACTGTGTTCAGAGATCAGCCTCTGATACCCGGTGGTCAGAGTTCCCTGGAATAGAGGACCCTGATTGCATTCCTGCAAACCTAGTTGGAAGACAGCAAATGCAAGAACACTAGGGCTATGCAGGACTTTGTTCACAGAGAAAAAAGCTGCAGTATTTTTTGTAGCATTCCATTTATATAGGAACCAAATGACTAAAAGTTCATTTATTTGGAATTTGTTCACACTCCTTTATCATGAGGGGGGGAAAAGTAACAAACCCCCAAAAGGCAGAATGGAATCTCCCACAATCCCACAGGAGACAGAGACTCTCCACGTTGCTAGTCAGAAGCCTGAGAGTCTATGCCCAAGGGATAAGAACAAAGCAGAATTGAACTAAAGTTTAAAAACTGATCAGTTCTTGATTGGATGAGATTAGCCCCTCACTTTATCTCCCAATTAAGAGACAAGAGAGAACTCATGTCTTAAAACAGAGGGAAGGGGGAACCTATGTCTTATGAGGGACATAATCCGGGGCCTCCTCCCTCTGACTAGGCTAGTACTGATTAGTTACAATACACAGGTCAGTTCATTCAGCCTGATCTCAGCCCACCGCTGAAGCTGGCTGACCTTGGGCAAAGTTGACTAACTTTGCTGATCCTTGGCTCCTTTCTCTTCAATTAGGATGATGGTGGAACCTAATCACTGGCTTATATATGGTGAAAAATAAATGAGATAGAACGTGAGATAGCAGTGCTTAGTGGTTAAGAGTCACATCTAAAGAGGCTTGGCCCTGTCACTTACTGAGTAGTTTTGGACAAGTTACTTAATCTCTTGTGTTTCTATTTCATTATATATAAAATAGGGTTAGCAGTAGTACCTTCCCCATAGGATTGTTAAAGGAATTAAGTAAGTTCAAACTTATTGAGCACTTAGAGTAATTTCTGGTAGGATATATGTGGTACATGTGTGTTGGTTAAATAAATGTCATAATGTATTGGTTGCTATTGTAGTTATTATTATATGATGATCAGAACCATCACCACCACTATTACCATCATCATCTTTCTAAATCCTGCTACATTTGACCCTATGTCTCCTTCCCTTCCCTTCTTGAAACTATTGCCTTGACTCTGGGATGCTATCCTTGCTAGTTCTTGCAGCTATTTCCTGCTCATTTCTCTTTCATTTTTTTCATGAGCATCTCTTTTTTTATTCCAGCATTTCTTACATGCTACTATCTCCCAGGACCCTGCCTTCAGCCCACTGTTCTCATTCTGGAGTGATGTCATCCTATCTTACTGTTCAATTGTCTTCTATACACTTTAAAAAAGGAACTCATCATCTTCCCCTAAATCAACCCCTCTTCTCTCCCATTGTATATCTTGTTTGTGGGCACCTTCATCTCCTTAGACCCCCAAGCTACAAATGCAGAAGTTGTTCTGGATTCCATCTCTATCCTCATACCTCACATTCAAAGCATTATGATTAGGCAGCCAATTTTGCTGGCCAATATCTCCTCAAATGATTCTTCCTTTCCTTTCTGCTTCCTACAGCCTTAATGCAGACTCTACCAACCCTCACTTGGAACCTTGTACATGATCTCCTCTGTCTTGGCATGCCCTCTTCAAGCCTGTTCTCCATCTTGATACTCTGGTAACGTTTCTAAGACAGAGATGGCCTTATTATTCCCTAAATTAAAGCCCTCTGATGCCCCCTTTTTTATTGGCTGAAGACTATATTCCCTATTATGCCATATTCTTTATGACTGGATCTCTGTAAATTTTTTTAAAATATTTATTTATTTATTTATTTATTTATTTATTTATTTATTTATTTATTTATTTATTTTCGAGTGAGAGAGAGAGTGGGAGGAGAGGCAAAGGGAGAGAATCTCCAGAAGACTCCCCATTGAGTGCACAGCCCAATGTGGGGCTTGATCATATGATCCCAAGATCACGTCTGAGCCAAAAATCAAGTGTCAGACACTCAACCAACTAAGCCACCCAGGTACCCCTGGGCCTCTGCAGATTTATGCAGCCTCATTTAAAAATATTCAGTCTCTTAATTTTGGGTGAATTAAACTATCACATCTGCATCTTTGTCCAAACTAAAGCCTCGGCCCAGAATGTTCTCACTATACATAACTACTGTTTGTCCTTCTAAATGAGTCTTATTAGACTAAAATCAAAGCTTCTATAGGTCTTGTCCCTTTCTATAGGCTTCAAATAGATCTATATCCTTTTTCAGGTTCTACAAGCCTCCTCTACTCTTTGGTTCATGGTTTCCTTCCTCCAGTTTCAAATCCAGTAATGTCCGGTTGAGTATTTCTCACATTACATTGGTGATTCATTTGGCTTCCACCCACCCCCCAATTTTAAGGATATTTCTGTTTATATTGGACCCACCCAGAAAATCCAGAATAGTCACCCTATTTTATTTTATTTTATTTTATTTTATTTTATTTTATTTTTTTATTTTATTTTATTTTTCATTTATTTATGATAGTCACACAGAGAGAGAGAGAGAGAGGCAGAGACATAGGCAGAGGGAGAAGCAGGCTCCATGCACCGGGAGCCCGATGTGGGATTCGATCCCGGGTCTCCAGGATCGCGCCCTGGGCCAAAGGCAGGCGCTAAACCGCTGCGCCACCCAGGGATCCCCAATCGCCCTATTTTAAGGTCAGCTATTTAGCAATCTTAATTTTTCCTTGACATATATGTAACATATTCATATTTTCTGGGGGTTAGAACATATGTATCTCTGGACAGGCTGTTGTTAGGCTAACCACAATGTTCCTTCCCACATTCCCATAAAATTCTATGTGTGTCTCTATCATTCCATATAATAAATATTGTCATAGAATTTTGGTTTTGTTTTCTGGGTTTTTATTTTTCAATTGCTATGTAATCGACACATCACATTGTTCAAGTTTCAGGTGTCCAACATATGTGATACATTTATATACTGCTTCAGCATTTGTGCATTTGTCAGTCTCCTTGACCTAACTTTGATCTTAGAGTCTTACTGATTTTTGAATTCCTGTTTTAAGAACAAATAGTAGACCCTCAGTAAATGTTTTTGAGACAGTGTAGATAATTCCAATCCCTAGTGATAACTGAAAATTCCTTTAAGGATCAACACACAAGAGGGCTTGGCCTGTTCACAGTATTACAGTTATTCGTGTCAATAATTGAGTTTCTCTGGACATTGGTCCACCAATTTGTGATATGAATAATATAAGTTGCATTATTCTTGTTGCAATAGCTAGCAAACATTTATTGTATCTCTCAGTACATCTCAGACACTGTTTTTAGTGCTTTCCACGTACTCGTTAAGGTTTACAACAATCTCCTGGTAAAGGTAGAATTACTGTCACCCATTTTATGCATGTGGCAACTGAGAGATTAGATGACTTTCTTGGTGTCGGCCAGCTTAGTAGACAGTAACTCTGAGTTAACCACTGTATCCTGCCAACCCAAACAATCCCTTCTATGGCTGGTCTACATAAATGGGAGGTCGGTGTAGTTAATTTGAAATTTTGTTTATTTCTCATGAAACTCAATAGCCTTTAGCCTCCTGGGTTTAAGGAAAGAACTGAGTGAATTAGCTGGCTCCATATGAGATTTTTCAACCAGCCAACTTCTAAGGCACATAGGCTAAGGCCTCAAGTGTAAAAATGAGCTGTGTATTATCTTTCAAAGCCACCTTGGTCTTTGGGAAAATCCGTGGGCCTAACCACGAGTCCACACACGATCATTTTGTCAGTTTGATGAGAGTCGGTCCCAAGGGAAGGCCAGTGTGCCAGGGAGGAAGGATGGAGGAAGAAGCGCATTAAATCTGCAGTTGCTTACAGCATCTGCCTTTGATGCCGTCTCTGGGGGACACACTGATCGCCTCCTCTCAGTCAACAAATTCTACGTCTTCTCAGCAGTTCTGAAGGGGGAGAGCCCTTTAAGGCATTTTGTACTGACAAGCTTATTTCTCTTAGAGCTCTAGAATGTAATAGAAGCCATCAAAGGCAAGGGATATTAGGAGGTTGTTTTGCACGACGGCAACAAAATTCATGTTTTCAGGCAACTTCCTCACTTCTATCAGCAGTTCAATTAGAGGCCTGGTAAACTAATAATATGTATTTTTTAGTTTGCGTACTGTTTGTTTGTTTGTTTTTTAGAGGTTGATTCTGTTTTGTTGCAAACAACTTTAGAAAGCCAATGGCATTTTTCACTGAATTCAAAGCTCTTGCTAAACTGTAACCTGGTCGATTTATAATCTGAGAAAGTGGGGAGGACCATGTGCACAACCTGACGGGGTGGCCGCCATCCCAGTATGCCTTCAAGAACCCTGAGGTGAAGGGGAGACTGTTTTTCCTCCACTCTATAGGCATGGTGTTTGAGAGACACTATTCTGTTTTCTTCTGTGGGAGACAGGCTGAGACATGCCTTCTTGATAAAACTTGAACAGTGCCATGTGAATTCAGTCCTTCTCTCGGTTTTCTGTTGCTAGCATCTTCGAAAAGTTTGAAAGAGCTAACTGAACAACTTGCTTGCGATGAACTTACTCTTAGTTACTTTGGAGCCATAGTTACATTTTACTTGTTTTAGTGCAATCTGATGTCAGTGTCTTTTTTAAAATAGAAAACTAACATGTATATCAATTTTTATAAAGTTGAGACACCACACAAAACAAAGTTATAGTGAAAGCCATAATCCTCCTATATTCTTGCCCCAAGATTGATTCAATTGATTTGGTGTTTCTTTTTTAAGATTTTATTTATTTGACAGAGAGAGAGAACACAAGTAGGCAGAGCAGCAGGCAGTGGCAGAGGGAAAAGCAGGCTCCCTGCTGAGCAGGGAGCCAATACAGGACTCAATCCCAGGACCCTGGGATCATGACCTGAGCCAAAGGCAGACACTTAACCAACTGAGCCACTCAGGTGCCCCATTCTGATTCAGTATTAAGTACCTGCATTTTACTCAGATTTTATTTATTGAATGCATTATTAATTTTGAGTAGCTACAGTATATTAGACCATGTGGGGAAATGGTGGCAGCACAGAAATGTTTTGGATGGTTTGAAATGTTTCAAATGTTTCAAGCAGTGAAGGCCTCTTTTTAGAAACCAAATAGTGGGCCCTCTCTTCCACCTCACACTGCTGCTGCCAATTCTCTATCTGGATGATTTCATTGTTTTTATTTTTAGCCTCTCTCTGTATGTTTAAACTGTTTCCCCAACTCTTCCACTTACTCCTTGATGTGCCTTTAGTTTATCACCTCTTATGTTTAGTGTCCTCTTGTTTTTAAGAATAAAATTCCATGCTTGGCAGTGGTGTTTGGCAGCTGTGATCCTAAAGGACCCTTTCTTTTCTGCACTTGACTGAGGATATTTTTATTCTATAACAAACATGACAGGCTCTTTTTGGAAAGACATTTTGAATGTTTGCAAATTATTCTTTAAAAAAAAAAAAAGATTTTATTTAGTTATTCACGAGAGACACAGAGAAACAAGCAGAGACATAGGAAGACAGAGGAGAAGCAGGCTCCAAGCAGGGAGCCCGGTGTGGGACTCATCCTGGGACTCCGGGATCACTCCTTGAGCTGAAGGCAGATGCTCAACCACTGAACCACTGAACCACCCAGACACCCCTAAATTATTCTAAAATACAGTCACTTGCATTGTTCCAATTTGGGAGTTTTCTAGGTGGGAGTTCATTCTATATGAGCTGAAGAAATTTGTGGTTACTCCAATATTTTCTTAAATATACAGCAAAAATCAGACCATTATATATAATAATGGCGTAGAATTAAGTACTGTTATTGTCCAGCATATGTGGATTGAGATATTCAGGATTAACTATAGAAATCTAATACGGAAAATTGGCAGATGTACACACGTAATGCTGAAACTAATACATTTTCTTAATTTTGATTTCTCAAGCTTTTTATAAATGCTAGAAGGGTTATATTTTTCCTAAATTATCTGTGGTTCTAATGTCAAATTTTTTGGAACATCTAGTTGTATGGCAAAATTTTTTGAACAAAAGTATATAGTAAGAAAATTATATTTGAACACACAGATGAACCCTCACACATGAATCCTCTTCTTTGAATCTTTTAACAAATCTCAACTGTAGACTTATTTTTCCTTTCTCCAGTAGAGAAGATTTGGTGACCCTCACTGGTTTTTTGAAAGAGCAAATGAATCCAATATTGAAGGGCTCATCATTTGATATAGAAGAAATTAATCTTAACTTCCTGTTGAGTATGTGTACATGTAGAACATAGTATTTTTAATCCAGACCAAGAAGTGTCTTACTCCCTGGATAATTCTTTTTCATAATGCTTCTGATGCATGCCCCACCCCCCACTCCAGGTGAGAGAAAAATAATCCAGGTGTCATGTGCTCTACAAGAGCAGTCTATATTTTTGTATTTTATCTCCCAACACAGATCTTAGATGTGGTGTATTTCAGCTCTGGTCCCCACCAGGGTCACTGCCATTGATAAATTCTGCTCTTGTCAATTTAACAATAGAGCTCAAGGAACAGCAGAGTTAGTGAGTTTCAGCTCCCCTTTCATGCTGTTCTGCTCACCCTTACTTCTCATTATACAAACAGTCCAGGGAGACTCTTGCTTTAGGGCTTTAGCACTAGTTGTTCCCTTTGCCTAACATTCTCGTCGCCCATTATTCGTTTTCTTATTTCATTCTGGCTTCTCTCAAACATCATCTCAACATAAACACATTCCCTGGCAGCCCTGTCTAAAATGTCAGTCCCTCCTCACACCCTTAGACCCTCTCTCTTCTCTTATCCTGCTTTATTCTTCTTCCTAGAACTCACCATTACTTGATGCAGAAATTGTTATGCAATTCCATGTTCACTGCCTGTCGTATCTTCCTTCAACACCTACTAAAGCACCCATTATGTGTTTGTATACCTAGGAGGTGGACTCATTCCTAGCACATGATAGGCACTCAATTAAGGTTTGTGGTGTTTCCAGTGTGTGGAAAATGGATAAGGTGAAAATGTGCTCTTCCAGTAGTCTATAAAAATACTGAACACCACAAGTAATTATGCCTTACCTTTATCCTTCTAGTAAACTGTTAAGCCATGACAGTATGGTGTTGTGGAATATAATTTTTCAGGCATATTCCAAAATACATCTCATCTTTGGGCTATTAAATAAGAGCAGATGATAGCCATATTGCTGGATTGCTTCAGAAGAACATAGAATAGTCATAGAAATGAGTCCATGAATCTCCTTAAGTATTCTGAAATGAAAGATCATGAGCAATAACCTATTATTTATTGTTCCTCTAACACACATGTCCCATAAGGTTTGTCAGTATATCATAGAGGAGCATTCATCATGGAGAGGTAGTCATGTATGGTGGTTAAGAGCAAGGATTTTGACATCTGAGTTCAAATTCCCCTTCTTCCACTTAGTAACTCCATGAAACTCAACCACATTGCTTAGCTTCTTGAAGCCTCAGTCTCTTCCACTGTAAAATGGGAGTGCTAATAATTTTTGCTTTGTAGAATGGGTGTGAAGATCCAATAAGTCTATACTTGTGCACAATTTAGCTCAGTGCTTGGAACATGGCCAGTATTTGATCATTTTAGATTAAATAGCAGTAAGAATGATAAAGTTTAAAATAACAGTAAAAACAATAACAATATGGACTCATTTAACTGTTACTTTTAAGGACATTATGACGTTGCTGTTAGATCCTAAAACTTTTTTTTGACAAAATGAGTAATACTCTCATTGACATTAAGAATGTCATGTTTAAATGGGCAAAATACTTCAAGAAAAATTTCTCCAAAGAATATATACAAATGGCAACAAGCAAATGAAAATATATTTAAATCATTAATCACTAGAGAAAAGCAAAGCAAAACCAAAGTGAGATCTACTTCATACCCATTAGGATGGCTCTTATCAAAAACAAAAAACAAAACAGAAAATAACTGAGGTTGTGGAAAAATTGGAATCTTTGTGCCTTGTTGGTAGGAATGTAAAATGGCACTGCCTCTATGGAAAACAATGTGGCAGTTCCTCAAAAGATTAAAAATAAAATTACCATATGATCCAGCAATTTCACTTCTGAGTATAAACCCAAGGAATTGAAAGCAGGAACTCGAACAGTTATTTGTATACACATGTTCATAGCAGCATTATTCACAATGATGAAAGGTGGAAATAAGCCAGCTGTCCATGGACAGAAAAATGGATAAACAAAATATGGTGTATATATACAACAGAATATCACTCAGCCTTAAGAGAGGAAGTTCTGACATACGCTACAGCACAGATGAACCTTGAGACATTATACTAAGTGACAGAAGCCAGACTCAAAAGGACAAATACTGTATGATTCGGCTTATAGTAAGATACCACAACAGTCAAATTCATAGAGTAGAATGGTAGTTGCCAGATGCTGTGATGGGGAAAGGTGGGTGGAAGGGCGGAGCAGTTGTTTACTAGGTGCAGTGTTTCGGTTTGGGAAGATGAAACAATTCTGAAGCTAGCCAATGGTGATGGTTACACAGCTGTGAATGCATTTAATGCCATTGAACAACAGTTCACATAAAAAAATGTTAAAATGGTCAATTATATTATGTCTGTTCTACCACAATAAAATTGTTAAAGAATATTAATTTTACATAAAAACAAACAAAAGAATATCAGTTCTGAGCCAAATGAAACCTATACACATAGGGTCAAATCTACCATGGACCCCAGAATGAAGGGCTATATGCAGGACTTGGAAAAGAAATGTCCACGTTATCCCATCCTGATAACTCAAACCCAGATAATACTTTCAGTTTACAAAACCCATAAAGATGTATCACCTTATAATGTTTTCACAGCCCCCCGTGGGCTAATATTGTTGTTATGCAGATAAGGAGAACGGATCTCAGAAAAATTAAGTGATGCATTACTCAAGGTTACATTATTGGTAAATTGGTGTCAGGGCTTAAAGTTTAGCCTACAGGCACCGACTCCTGTGCACTGTCCTCTAAATTATACTACCTCTTGACTAGATCTTCTTTTACTCCATAAATGAATGGCCTCTCCCACCTTTCCATGAAATACAAAGAATGCTTATCCTCTGGCTGGCGAAGAATCAGGCATCGCTCATAACCACTGGTTTTACAATAGTGAAATGAGGTTGGCCAGACCCATTACAACCACCAAGTGTGATGGACCATGGCTTGAATTCATTATCCTTCAGATTTTAGAATAAATTAAGTAACTCTGTCAAATATTTAAGGATGAGATAAAATATCAAGATAGAGATAACGGCAGGTTTGCATTTCCGTGGGCATGAGGTGGTTTTTCATATGAAAAATAAAGTGCTGACCAAAAATAACTGACTGTTGGAATGTTTCATGGGAGAAGCATACCAACTTCCCAGGAATCTCATCTCAAGTGCAGGCCCAAAAGAGTCTGTTGCTGGAACTGAAAGAAGTAATCAAAAAAGTTTAGTCACGTTCCTTGGCCAAGGGTCTCTGCATTAGGAGAATTTGGTGCTTAAGTGTAACTGGGAGAGTAAGTTGATATTGGCATTCACATAACTTGCTTTTGGAAGAGTTTCCATGGAAAGGTTGTCATTACATGAAACAATAGCTCCATCATTCCTGCAACCTGACTCTCAAGCATCTGAGAGCAAGGCAGTTGCTATAAAACATTTGCTGTTCCTAAAACTTGTCATATACTATAATATTCAGCAAGAGCGTTCTTATTAAACTCCATGATTTTGTTTAAAAGGAAAACCAAACACACAAAAGTACTTTAAAAAATTAATGTTACTTGTGCCTTTATTGTCAAAAAACTAAGGTTTTTTTATTATTAATGTTCAATCTTGCTGAGCAAGCTACTGACGTATAAATGAGTAAGTGACAACATGGTTTGAAGTTAAAATATTTATCTTCTTCATCTACAAATTTCTATGTTACCTACCTGGTTGGGATAGTTCTAAGACGACTTTTTCATTGTCCAATGCAGTGGTCACTAAACATGTGTGATATTTAAATTTAACATATAAAATAATTTAAGAGGAAATAAGAATTTCTTCATTCTCCTTGCAACTTTTCAATGCTCAGTAGCATATGTGGCCAATGGCAACTGTATAGGGCAGTGCAGATAGAGAATGTTTCCATCATTGCACAAAGTTCTATGGACAGTTCTGTGTTGCTTTAAAAACTTTTTCATCTTAGGTTGGGTACCATCCTGGTCACATGCAAGTGGGGTGGAAGAGTCTACTGTTGCACCAACTGAGAACAAAGCTGGCATCACCCAGTCAGGACTCATAGATGTGCCTTAATTTTTTCTGGGCACCAATAAGGTGACTTTGCAACTCACCAGTGTCAGTCTGGCTAATAAAAAAAGTCTTGAGGTAAAGATAATATTGCTAGCTTTATCTCCACCTCCTATACAGCTGAATCGTCTAGATTCAACCTGGACATGACAGTTCTCTCAGTCCTCTCAAAGAGCCTGCTTTGAATGCTGAGTCTTCTCTAAAATTGTTCAGGTGCCCCCTTAGGCACTAATTCTCAACTACAAATTAGAATCACCAGGAGAGCGTTTTTTTTTTTTTTTTTTTTTTTTTTTTTTTAAATGAAGATACCCAGAGAATCTGAATTAATTGCTCTGGTTTGCAGCCAGGATTTTTCCAAAATTCCTCCAGGGATTCTAGTATGCAGCCAGAGTTGAGAACCATCACCTAACACCAGATCCGAGCATCTCAAGTAGCTTTATGTCAAGACATCTCAGCCTCTTGGGTCAGCTTACAGGTAGCAAGTCGTACAAGAACTCTGAGCAGGACAGGGACACAGGAGACTCCGTTTGGGTTTCCAGCCTTGCACCTGAACAAGTTGTGGCCCTTGGGTGGGTCACTATCTTGCCTGGGTCTCGGTATCTCCCCGTTTGATGAATAGGGCTGATTGTCACTTTTACCTGAATTCTACTAGTCTATGAAATGCCAATTCCTCCTCAACCTGATCAAATAGAATTCTTCATACTCGTTTGTAGGAAGAAATATTTTTTTATCTCTTGCCACCGAACTAGTTCGTATGCATTTTGTATCCAGTATAAGCTGATGTTGTGTCAGCCTCAAATAGCCCTGAGCTTCCCAGACAGCCTCAGCTGTCCTGCTGTACTGGGGGAATGGGGGTCACCTGTACTAAGCAGTTCTGTCCACTGTGATTAGAATCCAGTGGAATATTTAGTGGCTTCTGTGTTGTAGTCCATGTAGAATCATCACTGATGTTGGTGTAGCTCACAAAAGGTCTCTAACTGGACTCTGTTACTGTGCGTGAGAAGCTAATGTTTCTTTCTATGTCCCAAGGAATTTCCAGGTCCTCACTTGTACAACCATTGTATTTTCTGCTCTAGAAGTTTTTACAGCCAACCTTTAGAATCTTCACCTAATGGGCACAGAGGTGAAAGTTGTGTTTATAGGACATTCTAATATGGTTACGACTTGCGTTTCTTCCCTCCTGCCTTTTTGCCAAAGCAGGGCTGGCTTTGTTTGTGGCTGCCCAATTTATCTTCACATGCTCCCGTATCTCATGGTGCTGTTGGAAGTGACATCTCCCTGCTCATGCCGTCAGAGACAGTGATGGGATAACACCTTTCAAGGTGACAGTGTATGTGACAGCAGGCAGAGGGGAGCGTGTGCTCACTGGCAATGATAAGAAATGTGATATCATTTGGTGTCCATGTTTCATCACCGTAACTGCTTATGGGTTCAAATTGCCCATGAATCAACCTGTAAGGGCCTTAGAATAGCAAAGCAGTTGCTAGCTAGCACTTGACTCCACTACTGCAAATATCTCACTTCCTCAGCACCGGCCAGTCTCCTCCTGTGATCCCCCACCTAATGTCTTTGCAATGCCTGGCCTTTCTGCCTTTAGAAAGATCTCTTTCAGGCCCCTCTAGGAAATGGCTGCGGCCCTCAGTGTGGTGTTCAGGCCTCCATAGCTGTGAATCCTCCTGGCCTGCTACTTCTGCACTACTTAGCCTGTATGCCCCAGCCAGGCTGCATGGGATAATCTAACCTCCACCCCACCTCACCCCCCCACTTTCCATGCTAGGCTTTGCACACATTGTCTCATTGTCCTGGGAATCTCTGGAGCCCAGAGCTCTCCAGTAGACATGTACTCTGGGCCACCTATGCATTTTTAAGCTTTCTCATCACTACAGGAAAAAAAAAAGAAAGAAAAGAAAGAAAAGGAAAGGAAAGGAAAGGAAAGGAAAGAAAAGAAAAAAGAAAAGAAGAAAAGAAAGAAAGGAAAGGAAAGGAAAGGAAGGAAGGAGAAGGAAGGAAAGGATGAAGTAAGGAAAGTAAGAAGGAATGACAGGAAAGAAAGAAAAACTAATCCCGTAACGCCTAAAGAAGGACGCCAAACAGCCCCTACCCTGCCTGCCTCTTTCTTTCGGTCGGATGTCGGGAAGAAAGTCTTCCTTCTATCATCCAAATTCCGGCCTTCAACGGAAGGGAAGGTGGCGGGCAGGTGAAGTTAATTTCAGCAATGTCTTTTAACCCAGCATATCCAAAATGCTATTTCAACATATAGCAAATACAAGAATTGTTAATGAAATAGTTGACATTCCCTTTTTCATACTGAAGTATTCAAAATCCAGCGTGTATTTTATACTTCCAACACACCTCCATTTGAACTAGGTACATTTCAGGTGCTCACATGTGGCTGGTTGCTGCAGGCTCCCCTCCTGGACTGTGTACTTCCAGACTTTCCCATCCCTGTCACCAGCCTTATCCCAACTCCTCTTGTAAGATTCCAATCAGCTGTGGCCCTTAGCAAGCCAGGTCTGACTCCAGCCTCCATCACCCAAGTTCAGTGGTTCTCAACTTTTACTGCATATTAGGATTACTCAGGGATTTTTTTTTTTAAAGGCTGAAGACCAGGTCTCACTATGGGTCAATTTGATCAGAATCTTTCTGGGACCCAGACTTTAGTTTGGGGGTGAGGAAAGAGGGAGGGTTGGGGAGACAGGAAATAAATAAGTAGATCACATATAAAATGGTTATCTATACAATATGGAAACATAAAGCAGAGGAAAAAAAGAACAGAGACTGCTGGGGGCAGGGTGCTTGCCTCTCTATAGCAGGTAACTGGGGAAGGCCTGTCTTACCCAGGGCTACTGAGACAATGGGGAAACCAGGACAAATTTCTGGATCCTAACCATCTAGAAATAAGACACGAGGTACATCCTGTGTGTAGCTGCTATAATAATGCTGTGAAACAACCCTCAAATCTCAATGATTACAACAGACATTTTTTTTTTTCTATAGGTCAGCCAGATTCTGCAGGGTCTTGCAGGCCTTGGAGTCAAGGATTGGCCTCGCTTGGAGGTTGGGTTCAGGTGTATTCCCCATGTCTCCTTGTTCTGGGACCAGTAGCTTCCTCTTCACATTTTCTTCCCATAGTGGTAGCAGAAGTACAAGATGGCAGCAGGGGTTGAAGGGACACAGGAGGCAACACATAAGGCATCTTAAGGCCTAGGCTTGGGACTGGTACATTGTCACTTCTATGCACATTCCACTGGCCAAGGCAAGTCAATGACTCGGCCTGATAACCTAGCATGCTACTACCCCTAGCAGTAATGGGGTGAAGTGTTCTGCACCCACTGTGATTGTGGCAGGGGCAGGAAAGGAAAAGGTCTGAGCCAAAAATCCCCCTCAGATATTATCTAAGGATGATTAGCTGGCCAGCTTTCGCTTGGAAGCTTGAAACATTTTGTTTAGTTTTTTAAAATAAGAACCATTCTCCTTTGGCCACATGCTCTCATGTGCTCCTATCCCTGTACGCTCAGTGGGCCCACACACTTCTCAAATAGTGATTACCTTATCATAGTCACAGGCTCTCCATGTGGTACTCTTAGGAACTCAGAGTCTTGACTCATCCACTTAACGGATATTTTAGCAACCAGCTTATTCCTGAAACTATCCCCCCTCCTTACACTGTCAGCCACAGGAGGACTCGCTGCTCTGCCCCTTTTGATACTATGTACCACTCTCAGAACCACACATACTCAATATTATGTATGCCTTACAGCCTTACAAACCCAATGAGGATGATAACCAGGCTCCCTTGTTCAGACTGAATCTCCAATGCCAAGTTCAGTAACTAGCACATTATAGACTCTTAATAGGTATTCATTCAATTGAATGAAATTATCCTAAAATGTACAGCAAAGTTAGAACTACATAAAGCGTCTCATATAAAACCAAGACATCTCTAGACCACTCAGTTTCCTCTTCTAGTAAATTTTATTTTATTATAATATGAAGTTTACATCATGGGGATGATGTAATGATTAAATGAGATAATTCATGTAAATGCCTTTAAATACACGTACATCATAAAAACTCAATAAATAAATAGGTAATTTGTGGAATGGGAATATAGGAAACCAAATGAAGTGAAATATAATAGAAGGAATTTCATTTAGACTCATTCTACACCTCATTTGCTCTCTCTTATAACTAGGGAACTGGTCAAAGTAATCCACAGCACATTGGCTGCTACTTAACAAAGTTTTGGGAAAAAGAAAAAGTGTCAGAAGATAATGTCTCTCTAATTTCAAAGTAGGGCTGAGGTGATCACAGAAATGATAAGCTGAACACTTAGCATAAGAAAGATCTGGGAGAAAAAACAAAGCCAGCTCAAAATCCATTTGCAGATACCTGGAAGTTGGCAGAGCAGAGTCATTTGTAATATGCCACATGGCTATGTGAAGACCAAGCTTTGTCAGATCAGGTTTAGGGATCAAGAGCACTTGACTACTACAATATATCTTGGCTGTCAGAAGTCCGTACTATAAACATTGCATAAACTGGAAACTTGTGTCCTAGATCCAGCACTGGTCATCTTTTCTGGTTGGTTAAGAGTTTGAACAGGAGAGGAGAAAAAAGGAAAATAAATGAATTAGATGGATAGATGGATGAATATTTGCTTGGTTGAAAGGATACAGATAAAGGGTTTTGCCATTCAAGGCTGACAATAATAATAATGGTAAAGCCTATATCCACACATTACTGGGGAACTTCCAAAAGTTAATTGACTAGCTGACCAAGGAGCAGAGCAAAAACATAAAGCTGCAAGGTTTGTTTTAAGGTGGAGCTGGTGAGGAAGAACTCTAGGCAGGTGTCAAGGAATTAGTAGACTGCATTGTGGAGACTGCTAGAAGTAGAGAGGGGGCTGATTGGAGTCACTTGGGTCACCTAGAAAAGCAGCCTGGTCAGAAGGGTCCAGGATGTTTTCAGCCGCCCAAAAAGCATATTGATTCACTCATTCAACCCCAGGAGGTCACCATTAACCTAAGCTTCTCACTTGCAGAAGTAAGGAGAACAGATGCACATTAAATCTCCCATGGGTCAGAAACAATAAGAATTCCTACCCAGGGACTGAGCTTTATCCTGGCTTTTATCCAGATTCCCCAAAACAGCAGCTTTCAAATAACAGTTTGTAAATGGAGATTGATCTTGGAAAGGGTCTAGAGTCTAGAGATCCAGAGCAAAATGAGCAAAAATATGGCCAATATACAAGTGGGTTTTTTCTAAATTTATGCAATATAAACAACTGTATGTCTTTCCTACTTTTTAGTGCTGTCTTGTCCTTTCTTAAAATGTATAGACTGGGGGATCCCTGGGTGGCTCAGCAGTTTAGTGCCTGCCTTTGGCCCAGAGTGTGATCCTGGAGTCCCGGGATTGAGTCCCACGTCAGGCTCCCAGCATGGAGCCTGCTTCTCCCTCTGCCTGTGTCTCTGCCTCTATCTCTCTCTCTCTCTCTCTCTCTCTCTCTCTGTCTATCATGAATAAATAAATAAAATCTTAAAAAAAAAATGTATAGACTGTGGTAATGGAGGGTAATTGGTGGTTGGTTGATTTATTTATTTATTTTTGTAATGCCCTTAGCAAAATAGAAGTTGGCTATCCTGTGTGGGTCCCTCTGCCTTTTGCGTATGTGTAAATTTTTACTGAAGTATAACACATAAGTGCACAGCTTGATTAATGTTTACAAAGTGAACACACAGGTTACCAGAAACTAGATCAAGAACAGAACATGCCATGTATCTCTGAAGGCCCCTGTCTTGTCGTTTTCTGTCATAACCCTTTTCCAAGCATAACCACTGCCAGACTTCTGACAGCCTGCTTGTGTAATTTATATAAATGGAATCATACTGTATTTTCTCTTTTGTGTCTGACATCTTTCACTTGCATGACATTTGAGAGATTCCTCTCTTTTGTGCAGCTCATTGTAGTTGGTTCATTCTCCTTGCTGTGAGGAAATCAGTGTTCTGTTCATGTTTGTTTCTTCATCCTGAGGATGGAAATTTGGGTGTGTCTAGTTTGGAGCTATCATGAATCCTGTAGCTACTACTCATCTTGTATATGCCTTTTGGGACACATATGTTCACATTTCTGTGTGGTTACACCTCTAAGCACCTGTTTAGAGCTAGAAAATGAATATTCATCTCACAGGTTTATTGTAAAGATTCAATGAGATGACATATTTGAAACTTTGAATTTAAATGTGAGGCATGTATAGGAGTTGGCACTTTTAGAAAGAACCTTTACCATTTTTCTGTACCCATTGAAAAATCCAACACATTTCTTGAAATATTCTCTGACCATTCTCAGGCCTTCCAAACCCATATAGTGCATGGCATCTATAGCAGTGGTGCTCAAGTCTAGGCCAAAATATGTAGGTACACCAATGTCTACCTGGGGCCATTGCCAAATACCTGTCGACATGTAGATTTTATTTCTATAACTGAAACTCCATTAGGTTATAATAGCCTCTGTCAAAAAGAAACACTGAGTAGGTTATATACACAGATGGCAACCAAGACAGCTTATTCATAGTGAAGGGAAAGAGAGATAGCAAAATATCAACCCATCTACAAGGCAATTTGCATATTGATTAGATTATATGTGAAGTTAGCCTTAGGAACATATAAGAGAACATAGTTGGAGAGCGACATTCTACTCAACCAGAACCACTATTAAAGATCAAACATGAGAGCTAAGAATATTTTTGTAGATTTAGGGAGATACTGAGATACGTGGCTGTGGTTTTATTGTAACAATTCTTGATTACTATGTTTGATTTCTTTTTAAAAATTTTTTTTTTATTTTTTTAAGGTCTTATTTATTTAAGAGAGGGAGTGAGAGAGAATGAGAGCAGAAGCTGGTTGGAGGGCAGAGGAAGAAGCAGACTCCCCACTGATCAGGGAGCCCAATGTGGGGCTCCTTCCTAGGACCCCGGGATCATGACCTGAGCCAAAGGCAGACACTTAACCAACCGAGCCACACAGGCACCCCTAGTTTATTTAGTCCCTCAACCATGACACCAACTTTTTTAACATTTGAACCCAAAAAGATTGTGTACCAATGGGAGTTGCACTTATAGCTAAATAATGTGTGTTATTTCTCACATAGTGATCATAGCAATGCTGTACACTTGTACCATGCTTTATGGTTTCCATAATGCTTCTTTACACATCATTCCCTTTTATCCTCAGAGCCAACCCAGAAATGAGGCAGGGAATGGAGTGTTCATATCCCTGTATTACTTAAAACTGAAACTCAGGCTGCTTATCTTGTCCATGAGTACAGCATTACAAAGCAGTAGAAGCCAACATTGAACCTTGGGTTTCCCTGGTTTCTAATGTTCTGCACAGCCTCTTGGGTATATATCCACCTCCCCTGCTACACTATAAATGCCCAGAAAGCAGAGGGTACCCATTATCCTGTGTTCTGTTCTCTTCTGCATTCTCAGCAGAGTGGATGCTTAAAGTACTTGGAACTACATGTGCTTCTTTATAAGCTAGTTACAATTTAAACAGGTTGCTCTAGGAGTTAAGAATTGCTAGTAGAGAGTGAAAGACATTCTTTTGTTTTTAAGAGTTTTTTGTTTATTTATTAGAGTGTACACGCATGACCATGAGTGAGGGTGGGGGCAGAGGACGAGGGAGAAGCAGAAGGGAGGTCTGCTCAGCAGGGAGTCTGACTCAGGGCTCAATCCAAGAACCCCGAGATCATGACCTGAGCCAAAGGCAGACGCTTAACCAACTGAGCCACCCAGGTGCCCCAAGAGTGAAAGGCATTCTTGAGTGAAAAAAAATATCTTAAAGAATCTTTTGACTATGCAAAGAGAGATCTCAGAGCAAATCTAGAAAAGAGACAGATTTTTATTCACCTATGGGTGAAAAAAGTTGGTATTTTTTTCCCTGACACCATGAGAGGAAGCCTGGTACCAAAAGAGAGGAGGAGGAAAGATGAGAGAAGTTCTCAAAAATATGGTGGATAGGGAACCCTGGGTGGCACAGCGGTTTGGCGCCTGCCTTTGGCCCAGGGCGCGATCCTGGAGACCCGGGATCGAATCCCACGTCGGGCTCCCGGTGCATGGAGCCTGCTTCTCCCTCTGCTTGTGTCTCTGCCTCTCTCTCTCTCTCTCTCTCTCTCTCTGTGAGACTATCATAAATAAATAAAAATTTAAAAAAAAAAAAAAAAGAAAATATGGTGGATAGCCAGAGCCCATGAGAGAAACGTGGTCTGTGGTAAATTCTCTGTGGTGAGGAAGGTTGGTGCTGGCGATATCTAATATTAACTATTAGGTATTTCTGACTCTGCTCTTTGTTATAAGATCTCACTGGACAATTTTGCCCTGAGCTTCAGTAAAATTATATATATTGTGTTAGTGATGCTTTAGGAAATGAAATAAGGATTAGATCAGTCTTTGTTCTAAAGAGGGAAGACATTATAGAGGCCAATTGCTCCAGAAGGTGAGACAGAAAAAGGAGGTTGAGAGATAGGTCAAGAGCAAGAGTGCTGAATGGAAATAACCTGGGATGTGAACCTCCTCAGGTATGCTTAGAAATGTGGGAAAGGTCTCTAGATTCACTGTAGAATGTGGGATAGTGGGGCTAATCATTTTAATTGGATGTTGAACAAAGCATTGACCTCAGAAAGCTGGAAGACTTGCAGACAAAAAGGGGGTACGTCTGTATTTATTGAATGATTCAAATTAAGATCTAGTCCCTCATTCTATGATCAGTTTACAATTTAAAATAAAATTGTCACTTTTTCACCTTCCATTTTATTCTTGTTGTTACCCACCCCACCCCTATTATTTCACTGGGAAATGACTTAATTTAACATTCTTTGCTTGCTTACCACATGACAAACCAAGGTCATGTGCAAATCCAGGATCCTGGTGGTATGGGGATCTTTGTATGCTCTACCCCATCCTGAGTCTCAGAGGGTGTGTGTGTGTGTGTGTGTGTGTGTGTGTGTGCACGCACGTGTGTGTATTTAAGGGAGGGAATAAGCAGGGTCACCAGGAGAAGGAAGATCGCTTACCAGCTTAAGTACAAACTTGTTTACTCTTAAATATACATTTTTTTTCAGAGTCAGCAAAAGCCAGAGCCATCGTGCCTATGAAACTGCATTTGCATTTATAGTACAAATAAGAAAAATGAATTCTAGCTAGAGCATGTCCTTAAATAGATTATAAATCCACTCTCTTGACTGGAGTGCTGGGCAGTACTTTGATTGGTATATGAGCGTGTATGTTGCACTTGAAAGTTAAGGGAAGCGAGAAATTTGGGAAAGGAGCCAGTGGGGACATTTTACCATGGGAACAATTTAGTTCCCAGAGAGCCATCTCTTCTGTGGAAAACTGCTTATACCTGGCTAACTTTGTAGACATTTAATCCACAATGAAGTTTGGCTTATGGTGGGTTAATAATTAGATACTCTTTGTGTATAGTTCAAGTGAAGGCCACTAGCTATGACTTCACTTTGGCTGGGGTTTCCCTGTAATCCATTTAGCAAATTAAAGAGATTACTTTGATTGGTGCCATTATCTCCTATTCTCTTGCGGGTGAACCACTTAACCTGTGCTTAATTGAAAGAGATAGAGAGGGTACAGTAACAAATACAATCAAAAGGAAGGGGCAATAGGATCTGTAGGCCAAACAAATGATGGCACTGAGCTAACAATAGCAGATTAGAGGTGAGATCAATTAATTAGAAGCTATTGTAGGCGTTGGGTGGTTGCCAAGGTTTCTAATGGCCTAAGCCATCATGCCAGCTCTGTTTAGGAGGATTTTAATGACTGGGAGTTGATGTGGTTATTTCAATAATTACTTACTTTTATAATTACTTCATTAGAATACTAAATGTATTACTTCAAGGAGGAAGATCTTTATCCCCCACACATCCAGCCATATTGGGAGGCTACATCTTTCCACAAAGAAGTCTCCTGTTTGGAAGAGGCAGTGGTTTGGAAATAGTTCTCCTCAAATAGTAGTAAGAATTACATATCAGGTGTATGCTCAGTAAGACCCTGGGCTAGGCATTTGGAATACAGAGATAAATAAGGCACCACCTTTGTGGCAGGTACAAACAAGAAAGCATAGTTTCAGGGCAACTGGATAAAGACTGGGATCAAATTATGCAAAGGGTATGCATGTACTGGTAACCATTTAGTAGAAGAAAAGAGAAGTCCAGTCTAGTTGTTTCAAGCAGAAAGGGATTTAATATAGGGGAATTAAGTAGCAGGTCTGGCCTGCCACCACCTGACTGACCTATTCCGCCCTCTCTCCCCCTTGCCCTGCTTCAACACGTGAACTCCTTCCTGTTCTTTGAGTTGCCCAGTCACACTCCCAATGAGAGGTCCTGCAGCAACTTTTCCCTCTGTCTAGAATATTCCCTCTTCCTTCAAAGCTGTCCTCAAATGTCACTTCTTCAGCAAGGCTTACCCCAGCTGCCTGGTTTCCTTTACAATATTTTGCCTAGCCCTTAAATTATTTTTAAGTACAAAACATGTGCTTAATATGTTTATTCCCATGTATGTGGTAGGGTGCAAAGTCCGCAGACAGGATCCTGTGCCTCTTGATCACTGATGAGTCCTAAGGGCCCAAGGCAGTACTTGGTATGTAGATGGTGTTTGAGAAATATTTACTGAGTGAATGGGGGCCTATAGTATCCCTGGAAGAGCTGGTGGAGAGGAAGCCATGGCACTGCTACTGGACTGATGAGTTGAAGGTCACACCACCCTAGCTGGGATCCATAGTTCAGGAAACCGTTGCTGATGTCCTGCCGGCACAACACTGAGGCAGCTTGTACTGCAGCCGCTCCCATGATTGGGATTATTTCAGGCCACAGGAAGATGGCTTCTGCTTCACTCCAAGCCCAAGGAAGACAAGCTGACAAATGCAGTATCTAAGTTTTCAACTTCTCCAAGAAAAAAAAAGAGGGATGAGGGAGTGGAGAAAACAATTCAGCTGTCATAGGACCTTGTGAGCACGTGAATGAGGACCCCTGTGCCCCCTTTCAGGTGAGCTGCCCGAGACTCATGGTTGCATAATGTGCTGTAGGGCCCACCTGTCTCAGAACCAGGCTTATCCCGCAAGAGATAAGCTTCATTCTGAAGCCTTTGTTTCACTCCACCTCCTCTGTCACCGCAAAATACCCGTAAGACCAAAATCAAGAGTTTAGTTGTCCACAAAGGCTTTGATGTATCCTGGAATCATGGCGGTGAGCCCTAAGTTTTGTCAACATAGACCAGACCAGAACGTAGAGCTGGCTATGGACACCAGGCAGAGCCCTGAGCACAGCGACTCAAAGCGTGGGCCTTTTCCTGGGTAGGTTCTTTGTTATTATACACAGTCCACTCAAGGAGGAAGAACATTAATGACTTTCCTCTCTATTTTGGGCCTGACCCCGAGTGGAAATTCTTCAGTTGCTCTGTATCTCAACACTGGTGTCACATAAATCTGACAGAAGGCCACATAATTGCTGAAATTAAAGCGTAATACCTGACACCTTGGAGGTGGCTCGCTAGAGTCTGTGAATATTTATTTAATGGAAATGGGGTAAGTGTGACCTTGCAGGGTCAAACTGACTGTTTCTCTCCCTGACATACTTTGTGAAGAAACAAGGAAATTTTAAGCTGCAGATCAGTAGGTCATCTGCTCTGGGGCTGCCCTACTGAGCAGGATTATTCCATCATCAGAAACACCCGCAAGCCTTCCTAAGGGGACAATTTGTGGATGGTACTGGGTTAGGGTCCATTCAAACAGGATTAGGGATGTGGTCACTGAGTAAACCCTACTTTTGCTCATTTGTGTGAGTGGGGCTGCCAGCCTTCTGAAATGACTTCCAACGATCCCCATCTTCTACCATTCACTCCCTTATATAACTTCCCTCCTCCTGTGTATGTACAGTGGACCTGCTGACTTCCTTCTGATAAATAGCACATGCAACGATGATGGGATGTACTTTCCAAGGTTAGGTTATAAAAGGCTGCTGTGACTTCTGTCTTGCTGGCACTCTCTTACTAGCATCTTTTTTCAACAAAGTAAGCTACCATGTTGGAGAGGCCTACGTGGCAACAAACTGAGGGTAGCTTTCATCCACTCTTCGCTGAAGAACTAAGGCCCTCAATCTAACATCTCCTGAGAAACTGAATTCTACAAAGGTACAGATGAACTTGAAAGTGGATCTTTCTCCTAATCAGGCTTTAAGATAGCTGTAGCCTAGTCAAGACCTTGTTTATAGCCAGTAAGCCTGGAGTAGAGAGCCGAGTTAAGTTGTGCTCAGATTCTTGACCAAAAGAAACTATTGAGATTATAAATGTTGTTGTTGTAAGCCACTAAGCTCGGAGTAATTTTTTAAGCAGAAATAGATATTATGAAGGAGACAGCCTTCTAAAATATGGATAATCAGAGCTCCATAAATCCCTGTAAGATGAAAAGTAAAGGAGGGTTTCAAGATGCTTAGTGAAGCCATTTGGATGTTCATTCAGGAATATTCAGAATTATAAATCAAAACCGTGACTCATGTTTGAATAGTAATTATGTTTACCTAGAGTCCTTAGAGCAGCTCTGTGAGTTAGGTGTCCCCAAATTCATTAATTCATATATTCATTCATGTATTCCTTTATTCCCTCATTTATTCACCTGTGCCTCTCTGGGTACTGCGTTAGCTGAATGGAGAGTCCTCATGGACCTTCCAGTTTAATAGGTAAGGGCAGCATTGCCTCAATCATCACAACAATGAATGTGTGATTAAGACCTAAGATGTTTCCCAAAGTAAATGCATAGTCCTACCAAAGGAGACTGACCCATATCATGGTGTGGTCAGGGAAGGCTTCTCTACGAAGTGATGCTTTGAACACTGATGTATGAGTTAACTAGGTGATGTGGGAAAATAGAAGCAATCCAGCTAAAGGGAATAGTATATACTTAGGCCACATGTTGGATAGACCCATTGTTTGCACTCAAGAGAGAAGAAGACATAGGTGTGACATGTGGGTGGAGGCCAGGCTTTGCTGGGGTCTGTAGGAAACATGGATAGGAACCCATCTGAAGAGGGCAGTTGGTGGAATGTGATCAGATATCCACTGAAAGGTCACTCTGCCTACAGTGTAGAAACCTGTTGAAGAGGATCTTGAGTTTACCCTGGGAGACCAGTTAAGATGCTCCTGCAGTAATCCTGATGAAAGGATGGTGTTTTCCACTGGGGTGGTGGCTGAGATCTGGAGAGCATTTTTAAGAGAGACCTATCTGGTGAACACAGGCTGAGTGATGAACTGGAGGTGATGCAGATGAGGTTTCATGACTATCTCCATCTTAGAGATGATGCTCTTACTGAGGCTTACAGAAGGTAACAACGTGTCCAAAGTCAACAGCAGAGCCAAAGAAGTAAGATTATATATACTAAACTCCACTTTAGACAATTGAGAAGACCAGGTTTTTTCTGTCTCCATCCCTAGATAACCACTGGTACGCACATACAAATACATCTACACAGGCTCATGCGTGCCCAGTAACATGGGTGTCCGCAGGACCACACACGCAAATTCAAACTGTTCAAAGCCATTTTTCTGCCCTCCCTCTCCGTGTTTCCCTTAATCCCTCTATTTCAAGCAATGGCTGTTGTTCAGCTACTGAACCGCATTCAGTTAATTGCTAATTAGTAATCCTTCTCCCATACGCTCTCTTGAGTCTGTTTTCTTCTGTCTCCACTGCTATCCCTCTGCAGTAGTGCAATAACCTTTTCATGCTTCCTCTCCAGCCTCTTTCTTCTCTTCTGTGTCCCCTACAGCACAGCTGGATTGATTTTTCTTTTCTTTTCTTTTCTTTTCTTTTCTTTTCTTTTCTTTTCTTTTTTTAAAAAGATTTTGTTTATTTATTCATGAGAGACACAGAGAGAGAGGCAGAGATACAGGCAGAGGGAGAAGCAGGCTCCACGCAGGGAGCCCGATGCGGGACCAGATAGATCCCAGGACCCCAGGATCACACCCTAGGCCGAAGGCAGGCACTAAACCACTGAGACATCCAGGGATCCCCTGATTTTTCTTTTCGATGATCTCTTCTTAACACACCCTGTTAAAAAAAATTTCGGGTGCTCCCCAAGCTAAAAGTCCCAACTCCTTGTCTGCCCTTTATGCCTTCTCTAGGAAACTTCCTAATTATTTTTCTTTATTTTTGAAAGATTTTATTTATTTATTCATGAGAGACACACAGAGAGAGGCAGAGACACAGGCAGAGGGAGAAGGAGGCTCCATGCAGGGAGCCTGATGTGGGACTCAATCCTGGGACTCCAGGATCACGCCCTGAGCCGAAGGCAGACACTTAACGACTGAGCCACCCAGGTGTCCCAAAAGTCCAGGATCTTTAGCACAGCTGACTTGATGTGGTCTCTGTCTACCTTGTAGCCCCATCTCATACCACTCCCCTCCAACCATCATGAGCTCCTTTCAGTTCCTCAATGTCAAATAGCAAATTCCCTCCCGCTACAGCGTCTTACTACATGCTGTTCTCTCAGGAAAATTTCATCCCCCTTACCTTACTAACCTCTACTCCTTCTTAATAGCTCAACTTGTCTCATTTCTTTTTTTTTTTTTTTTTTTTTTTAACTTGTCTCATTTCTTCAAGAAAGCCTTTCCTATTGTTTTCAGGCTAGGTCAGTTTCTTCTGTTGCATAATTCTACAGAACTTTGTTCCATTCCTTCACAGCACTACCCCTTTTTTCAGGGTCTTTATTTATTATTTTCAGGGAAAAAGGATCACAACTGTCCTTACTCATCAGTGTATCCCTAGCACCTAACACAGCATGTTGTAAATGCTCAACCGCTGAACCACCCAGGCGTCCCTTCTTTATGATTTTTGGTTCCCCCAAAGTGGATTAATCTTTACACACATCTAACTGGTCATTTGAATATTTTAATAGTACCTAAGAATTAACAAAGTTCTTTCTCATGTTCAGGGCAACCCTACAAGGTTGGCATTTCCACATTACACAGGGGAGTAAATTGAGGCTCAGAGAGATGATTCTACCACAGTGACTAACCACCTGTACTATTACTATTATTCTCTCAACACTTCTCTTTAAGCCTATATTTGTACTTAAATGCATTTCTTTTGCAAGAAACATTATACACCATGACCATAAATGAAAATCTCCCTATCACTCATGATATTCCCTCTCTTGAGGGAATATAAGAGATGTGATAAAGACACATTGCAACACATGAAGACTTTCTTCTGGCTGTGATTAGGAGAAATCGAAGACGCCATTTGTTTCAAGCTGTGTGACTCTGTTTTCTCATTTGTATTGGTGAACCACATAAAATAATCTGCATCCAACAAGTGACACATGTCTCACATCTTGGGTGGAAATGCATTGTTGAAATGGACATCATCTTGAACAAAGTTAACAACTCGTGGTATTCTGTAGATTCTGGTGCTCTCCTTTTTCTAGCAAACATTAAATATATCCTCCTTTCTCCACCCAAAATTCATTTCTGACTTGGCTTTGTTTTTCCCATGTACTCTGTGTTCCAAATTACATCTCTTCCTATGTTTCCACTTAGGAAAAAAAAAAAAAGAAGCTAAATTTTTGGAATAAGCAATTTCTCTATGGAGAGTCCCAAGGCTGCACTCATATCAAAGCTAAATAACCTCTCATTCTAAGGGATGTTGGTCCCTCAGGCCAGGGCTGAGGTCATCAGCAGGGCAGAAGGAGGAAGCATGGAAGGTAAATGCTTCCATCTATCCTGGTCCACACAGAGACACCCTGAGCTTCCCTTAGCATTGTGCCAGCAGCCTTCCCTGGCATTAGGAGTCATCGCGCAAATTCTGGCTGCCTTCTTTATGAGTGCAAACATTTTAAGGGTTCTGCCCCTTTGTCAGCCAATAAGATGCATGGCAAATCTTTTGTAAATTACAGAATGTTCTACATAAATATAATGTCTTCCATATTTCATATTTTTTTCCACTCTTCAGTTTCTTTTGGAAACTAAATCCGGGAAGGATGCAAATAAACATTTTGAGAAATGATTGTAGCCTGTGATAGAAGCATTTCTCTTCATTTATTGTTGTCCATATTCACTTAGAGCTCAAATAAAGCAGATGGACTGTGATCCTAAACAATTTAGGCAGTTCATGTAGAATCATGAACTTACACATTCAGTGTGCATTAAAAGGGGGAGGAGCATAATTTCCCACTATTTAGTTTTCCTTGAAGCTGGTAGGTTTTTAAAATATAAAAAATTCATATTTAATAAAAATCTGTTGACACAACTAAAAATACCTAATTTCGTGTTAATAAGAATTGGCAAATCCAGCAAAACATTGTCAAAGAGACTCAAGCTGTGCATACTATAAAGCAATTACAGGGACTTGTCCAAGTGGATTATAGGCACTATTGCATTTAGCGGTCAGTTTTGTTTGTAGTGTAGCCCCAGCTTGGAAAGAAGAGGCAGTAATGGCTAAGATGCTCTGGAATATAAAAATAAACAAACAGCAAAATAAATGATCTAGAGAGACTTTGGAACTGAGTTCAAAAGCGGACTACAAAGCAGTTGGTCACTGCCTGTTCACCTAATCACACCAGGCTGGTGGGGGAATTACTGTAAGACTTTTGGAACTAACTGAAGCTGAGAGGACACAAGTCAACATGCTATTTTCTTTGGTCCAAGTCTTTAGTGCAGAATATTCTCAGTATTGTTGTTGCCACTCCATATCAAATCCCAGCTGTGCCCATTGAAATCACCCCTGAGCCCAGGACCTGATGTGGGCCAATTTGCATGTGTGAGGGTTTACCCCAGGTGGTAGCCATTTGGTAAATGATTACCTGGCTACAGACTGCCTTTTTCCACTGGAGAATCTTCTGTTCCTGAGCATCAGCAGAATTTCCTAGGGCAGAAACAATGAAAGAGGAAAGCCAAGCAATTTCATCCCAGAGTTGCCCTCTTCAAAGAGAATCTGCCATCCTTTGGAGCTGTGCTCTTCTCTTCTTTCTCTCCTTCTCTCCTGAAGATTGAAATTTCTGCTTTTAACTGTCCCTGCAGAAATTTGAGACACTGATCTTTACCCAACCTGTCCATAAAAAATATTTTGTTCATTTATTATTTGAGATAGAGAGAGAGAGAGAGCAAGAGCTAGCAGGGAGAGGGGCCAGCCGACTCCATGCTGAGTGTAGAGCCCTATGCGGGGCTCAATTTCATGACCTGGAGATCATGGCCTGAGCTGAAATCAAGAGTTGATCATTTTTATGCAAGTTCCCATTCAATGGTCATTTTCTAACAGGCAGAAAACCTCTATTATTCCTTATTCCTCATACTTCACCTGTATTTGGAAGCCTAAACTTCTGGAATAATAATCCAAAGAGTCAGAAGTGTTAGCTCAGTTATAATGTCCCACTATTGGGGCAGTGCTTCATGACGTCACAGTGCATGCAGTTTCCTGGACCAGCAGAGATGTTCATATGTGCCATGTAGTAGGTAAGAGACCAGAGTTAGAGCAAAAGTTGAATTCAAATATCAGCTCCATCTCCCACACGCTGTGGAGCACTGGTCAGGTTCCTTAGTGTGTCTGATCTTATTTCTTCATTTGCCAAAAATGATGAATAAGGCTTCTCTTATGGGGATACTGTAAGGTGGAAATGAGATATGTTTGTAAAGTAGGAAGCACCGTGGTGGAGACTGGGCCAATGCTCCATGAAGACAGCTTGATGAACTGCAGGCTCTTTAAGAGACAGAGTATCTACAGTCCCTGTTACTACCAACCACCTCTCAACCACAAAGAGTTACTGCTTTAGAATGCCAGGATTGTCCACAGATGTCTTTATTGTGTATTTGTGCATGTTGTCTAACAAAACTGAGCTGCAAGGAGGTGTAGATCAACAGAATGGCATGTCTTCATTCATCCAATGTTAGCAAAAACAGATTCTGTTAGCCATAGCTCATATCCACTTGAAATAATTTCCCTTGACTTCATTAAGCTTGAAGAATTGCACTTTTCCTTCACCCCTTTCTTCCTCATACTTACTTAGCCTTTACAACTCAAAAGATAATTGCTCTATTAACAAATGTTTATAGCATAATAAAGGAGTGGGAGGGAGGAAAGGATTTTTTTTTTTTTTTTTCCCCTGTCTGGGCCATTCCCTTTAGTTTCTTGGAAGTACTGGAGAGCAGAGGAATAAGCCATAAATTATTTTTGGAATTAAACCAAAGGATTCATTTTTCAGCCACTAGCAAATAGTTCTTAGCCAAAAGCCTCCAAGACCTTGTGGGGAATGAGGCTACCAGGAATTCCTAATGGTTGAAAGGCTGTCACCACGACTCAGAACTGTGAAGAAATGCTGGCTTTACTGGAAATCAGGAAAAGGCTCTGGCAGGTATTGGTAGGGCCTGTGGAAATCCCCCTCTGGGACCTGGGGTTGGGGGATTTAAGAGAACCTTCTGCAGAAAGCTCCCCTCTTCTTCAGACTGATGAAGTGTTGGACTCTTCTCGTAGTTAGATTTGTGCTGAATTGTGTCTATCTAAAACTCCTGTATTGAAGTCCTGCCCACCAGTATCTAAGAATCAGACTATATTTGGAGATAAGTCCAAAAGAGATAATTAAGGTTAAATCAAGTCATTAGGGTGGGCCCTAATCCAATCTGGATTAGGATCCGGATCTTCCTTATAAGAAGAAGAGATTAGGACAGGACAAACAGAAGACCATGAGAAGATGGCCATCTGCAAGCCAAGGAGAGGTCTCTGAGAAAAAACAACCCCACCAACACCTTGACCTAGAACTTCTAACCTCCAGACTGTCATTTAAGCCACCAAGCCTGTGGCATTTTGTGATGGCAGTCCTGGCAAACTGATACATGTGTTAAAGGACACACATAGCATCCCCTCATGACCGAAGGAGATTCCTTCATGATCTCCCCCAAAACATCCATAAGACTTTACAAGTCATACACCTGAGATGAGGAGGCTCCATTTGAGCACGTGGCAGGAAGGTTCAGGACTCAGAAGTGACCCTCCTTACATGCTTCACTTCCTTGAAGAGACTGCACTTTATTACTTGATAACCAGCCTCTTGGGCTGTCTTGACCTCTCTCTAGGACATTGTTTTCTTTATAAGGGCCTTTGATAGTGAAGAGGGTACTTAGCTTCTTGCTTGCTCTTCAGCTTCCTCCTCCTCCCCCCTTCCCTTGCTCTCCCCCAGAACATAAATTATAGTTTGTCTTTGATCCAGTGATAATATATTCCTTAGGAATTAAATGCAAGATTACTCCATCATCAATATCCAAGCCATCTCCTTACCTCTGATTCTGGTTTTCTACGGTTTGCTCAGCAGTAAGGATGGGTGGCAAGGGTGTTGATAAAGAAACAGTGTATACTCTACCTCAGATCACCTATGTCACACTGGGTATATTCCCTGGATTCTGTAGTACCTCAGTTTCCTCTCCTGAAAAACAGGGGGTCCAGGCTAACTTTTCTTTAAGATCCTTCTAGAGTTAACACGCAGTGCCTCTAATCCACCCACTCAACAAAAGTAGACACCAAAAAAAAAACAAAAACAAAAACAAAAGTAGACACCAATACACACACAGATATACACATCTCTCTCTACTTAGATCACAAAGGCACAACTGTATCGGAAGATCAGTTTGAATTCAAATATTGAATCCTGTGCATCCTCTAAAATAATTGAAGCACTAAGCTGCCCTTGCAGAAACCAGTCATTAATAGCCCCAAATAGGAAAATGAACTTTCTTTGTACTCGTGTTTTTAAGGGCTGTTAAAATGCTTGCCCTAAGTCTTGCATATAATAAGTCATAATTTAAGAAAGATGTGTGAAAATGCTTGAGCCAGATGTTTGATTTTTTTTTTTTTTAAACACATACAGCTTGTTTGCACACTGCCTTTTACCCAGTGCAGCAGTTTGGCCTCTGAGGATAACTAAGAAAAACCTCTGAGATTGTTAGGGGGAGCTTCACCTGCCAGTCTGGGCTGCAAGATCTCTATAGCAACCAAACATAAATCAAGGAAATGGCCCCTTTTGTAAGTTGGTTAATAGGCACAACATGCTTCTTTAGAAAATCCAACCATTCTTTCAATAGACTTTGATTGAAAGTCAGCCTTTTCTTCAGACACATTCACATTCACATCTAGTAGCAGCTTGTATGGCTGTCCACGGGCTAATTTATTACCCTTTAAAGATCTGGCAAAGAAAAAATGGCTCTCAGAACAATGTTTACATTCAGAGGCATAAGCACAGAGCCACAAAAGAGCATCCTTTTGTTCTGAACTTGGAATATTAATCTTTAACCTAGGACTTTAACTTTCCCCTTCTAATGGAGGGTTCCACAGGACCATCCTCTCATTAAAATTTTACCAATTTAATAGGACTTTGTTTCTAATACCAAGAGAAGGGGGAGTAAACCTTCCTCCCATTGTTTTGCCAAACCTTGATAGAGATTAATTGTTCTCAAACTCCCTGCCCTTTGCATGCAGAATACTTCAGGGATTGCTGATGAGGAAAGTTGGTTCTCTTGTCCGTAACAGAAGAATTTGGCTATTAACAAAAATACAAGGGATGCTCCTCACCCCTCTTCATGGAACAAGGGAAGGGCCATCCTTTGATCAGTTGGTGAGTTGGCCCCTCTTACCCCATCCCACCAAAATGTAATTTGGAGAAGCATCCAAGAAATGCCTCACACTGAGCCAGTCTTCCCCGATGTCATAGAGAGTAAAGGTGAAGTGGGGACACACACTAGCTCCTCCTTTCATATAGGCAGGGGCACGTCACTAAGTAAATGGTATGCTTTCTCGCAAGTGGAGAGCCAAACTCTGGGTCCTCTCTTCCTTTGAGGTAGGGAGAGGAGATGAGGAAAACCTTTAGAAACAAACCTTTGTAGTTTTTTTTTTTTTTTTAAAGTAGATTATGAGATGAAAAGGTACTTCTAAAACAAGAGGGAGCTTGCATTGCTCTGTGTAGCTTCATATCACAGATGGAGTTGGGCAAGAAAAGATTTATATTAATGCCTCCCTCTTTGGCTTTCTTAAATCTTCAGAAACCAGAGTCTTGAGAAACCAGACTCTTCAGGAGCTCTCTTCCCTTTGATATGGTCAGCTGTCCCCACTGGCATGAGGAGAATAAAGGGTTGGTTTCAAAATTGCGTGTTCAAACGTGCCCTTTATTATAGTCATAGCACTGTGTAAGTAAAAAAAAAGAAAGAAAAAAAAGTCGCCCTTTGCTATGTAGGGCTGACTGCTTAGAAATAGCTTTGCCTTAGCATTAGCCTGGAAATACCTTTGGGGTCTGTGAAACCGAAGGGCCTTCCAGAATGTAACACAAAATAAGAACAGTGTGTCTGAGGTCCTCTTAAAGGCAGGAAAAGATCTTAGATGCTCACTGAAGGGAGTTGAATTTTCTTTTCTGCGTCTGGATGTCACATGGAGCCAAAAGGTAGCTCTCCTAGTTATTCACAGCCTGGCCAGATAAAACACATTGTGCATAATATTCCACCACATTCCCCTATCCATGCTCTGACACATCTTGGAGACACAGTACAGTAATCAAAATGGCAAGCAAGGCTCCAAATGATCAGTGTTCAAATTCCATTTCTGCTCCTTACAAGGCTCTGTCACTTTGGTCAAGTAACTTCAACCTCCTTGGGCTCAGTTTCCTCATTTGAAAGAGAAAGTTAGAGTAGTACCTACTTCATAGAGTTGTTAATAGGATTCAATGTGTTATAATAAGCGACTTAGAACAGTGACCAGCCTATCATAAGTCCAATGTTAGTTGCTCTCACACTTTTAATGTTTCTGTTGTACTTGATGCTATTGTAATGTTGATATTGTTGACTACGGGAAGAATGCACATTACCCAACATAAAATGTTTTCCAAGTTCGGCTGACATTTTGCAGAACACTGACCAAGAAGAAAATAATTTCTCAAGGCTGGAGTTACTCCATTAAGAAAATCCAGAGATAGGAATCAGGTTGTGTCTGTGGCAATAATTCATCCCACTTGCCTAAAACTATTATCACCTGATATCTCCACTGTTGGCTGTTTATCTCAAGATTAGGAGTTCTGGCTCAAGAGGTTGTGTCCGTGTGTCTCCCATCTGTTCTCTGCCACCAACATGAAGACCTAGTTGCATTTCTGCAGTTCAAGTACAGAATGCCGGGGCCCAATTTAACATCACCAGGAGTGGTTATCAGAGCTCATTCATCCTCAGCCTGTTTGTTTAAAGGGCTTTGTTCCTTTCACTAAGCCCATTCAGCTTCTGCCCAAGTATTAAGGAAACAATAACTTCAGAAGAGATAAGAAGGGATATTCACCAAAGGATTCACCGAGGAAAATGCAGCCTGACTCCCAGGAAAGAGCCCCACATTAGGATGCCTGGGTTGCTCAGTGGTTGAGCTCTGCCTCCAGCTCAGGGTGTGGTCCTAGAGTCCCAGGATCGAGTCCCACATCGGGCTCCCTTTGAAGAAACTGCTTCTCCCTCTGCCTGCATCTCTGCCTCTCTCTGTGTGTCTCTCATGAATAAATAAATAAATTTTTTTAATTAAAAAAAAAAGCCCCACATCTATAAGAATTCCATAAGCAAATAAGAACTTGCCAAAAAAGATCAACGGACCTAACAAAATGACTGAGATCTTATTTTTAATTGCGATTTTGTCACTAATTTAAGAATTGTAAACATTGGATACTCACTAAGGAACAGCACATTCTAAAGGAAAGGATTTAGGTTTTGAAGACAGTTGAACCCCAGGAACTCAACTTCTGTACTTATGGTGTGGCCTTTGGCAAGGCCACATCTTGACCTCATTTCAGCTGGCCATCTGTCAATATCCAGTAAGGAAAAACAAACACCATTCCAGCAATTTCTGACGGAAGGAATTGAATACAGGGAATTGATTGTATAGTTAATGAAGAGCAGAAAGAGGAAGCTCAAAGCTAGGACAACTCAGACATTCACTTCAACAGAAAGTTGACTCCAAGACTAAAGAGACAACGGGAAGAGGTGGTGCTTCCAGAGCATAAGACCTTAAGACAGTGGGAGCTAGAACCCCAGAGAGGATTCAGTTACACAGGAGAAACCCCTAAGACAGAGAAAGAAATGTCCTAGCTTCTCCTCTCATCTGCCCCCCATGGTAGGAACTTCCTGGAAGCCAGTTGGCCATGTATTCATGTTTTCCCAATGTCTTTCTCCATCTGTTGCTATAAAAATAGAAGAGAAAATATTTTTCTTTTCTTTTCTTTTCTTTTCTTTTCTTTTCTTTTCTTTTCTTTTCTTTTCTTTTCTTTTCTTTTCTTTTTGAAGGGGGGGAGGCACAGATTTGCTCTCAGATTCATTCCTTGCCCTTTCCCTGCTCTGCTGCTCATCAGGGAACTGAGGCATATAGGTGGATAATAATGGGCCGTTAACCCAATATTATGTGTAATCTCATGGGATACCAGAAAATATTTCTATGTGTTTCTCTCCAAAGACAGTCTTCATCTGTTCATTTTCCCTGATGGACCATATATAGCCCTAAGTGGTAGACTTGTACATGTCCATTTACCACATAACTTTCTTCTGCTGGAGAAGCAATATGATATAGCGTTCAAACCCTGGCTGTGCCTGCTGTGTGATGTTGGGCAATTGAACTTCTCTGTACTTCAGTTTTCTCATCTATAAAGAGGAATTAAGAACAGTCCCAACCTCATGGCTTTCTTTCTTTCTTTCTTTCTTTCTTTCTTTCTTTCTTTCTTTCTTTCTTTCTTTCTTTCTTTCTTTCTTATCTACCTGATGATACAGGGCTGTGTTCTCCCAGGTATTAACCAAAAAATTTCCCAGGCTCTGCCTTAAGTTCTGGCACACCAGCAGCCTGTTTTTATTACTGTGATAGGATGATGAAATGGGACTCTTTCTGCCTGGGTTCTGATACCAGTATTGCTAGATATTAGATACCAACCTGAGGGTAAGGCACATCATCAAAAGCAAGAAAGAACATGTTGAGAATAAATTCTATGACTCTTCAACTCCATCACCACCAGCAGCCACAAGAATTCAGAAGTATCAAGAAGGGGAACAAGTATTTGTGATGGATTTACAAAAAGGAGAGCTTTGCCTCATGTACTTAAGGTGTTTCTAAAAACATTGTCTTGCTGACTAATTCCACAAATTTCCAAGGCTTTTTATATCACAGACTAGGTCTGGTTGAGGTGTTTGTCCAAGAGAAAGTACATTCAAAGGTACATGATCTAACTTAATATTATAAACTCAGGGGATAGTCAGATAACAAAAGAGGCAAAACTTGAGCTGAGCCTTGAAAGAAGAAACTTGGGAAAGGATCAGGAGATAAACATATCATGAAATGTTCCAGAATTAAGGAAAAGTCCTCTTATTCACAGTAGAAAATATGAATGGAAAGGCAATCTGAAGTACTCCAAAAAGACTCTTTCTGTCCCAAAGAAGCTGGGAATTAAGGTTTTCATTGGAAGATACCCTTCAAAGGAAAACCAAGATAGCTATATCCATGGGAAAAGGGTCAGGAATAAATTCACCATTTTCTAGCTTGGTGACCTCATGCAAATTACATCTCTGTGCCTCCATTTTATCATCTGTAAAATTCTGATTTTAAATTGTGTCTACCTCTTGATGTGAGGTTAAGATGAAATTGTAGGTGAAAGTGCTTAGCATGATACCTGGCAGGTAGTAAACATCCAAAATTCTTAGTTCAGTTGTTACAAGTATTTGGTGGTAAAGGTCTGATAAATTTAAGGGGGGAAAAAAAGGATGGGAATGATCTGGATCGCTGTGGGGGAAATAATCTCATTCTACTTAGGAAGGTAGTCTTCTTCCCTGTCCAAATTGTTTTACTGTCTAATTCAATGATTCTCAGGGTGATCTCCCACCTGACCCATGAGGCTGATCCATGTCATTATTATTGTTTTAAGTTGGAAGTCCTACTACTTTTGTGCTTTTGACTGGATCATGAGATTGGTCAAGAGAACCAGCCTTCTCATTAGAATGCCATCCCTAGTAGTGCTTTCCTTCCCAGCTATTCTGGAGAGAATGTTTTATAGGAACAAGGACATGTTCCTTGAGTATCCTGGGAGATATCTGAGGCCCATGAACCAAGATAGTTCTTAGAGACTTTGAGTTTGATACAGGGCTCTTATTCCCTTTGTATCTATCATCTAGACAAAGAATTCAGTGGACTACAAAGTGGCTCGAGGTCCAGTCCCTTTATCTGGCCTCTGTAAACTTTTAAGAGTTCTGCATATATAGACCTTAGAATATTCATATGCCTCTGTGATGAGATGCAAATTGATATGTGCCTAATATGAATGTACATCTTTCTTAGGAGAGGATTCATGGCTTTCTTCATATTTCAAATGATTATGAAAATAATAATGACTGGCTTATGATAAAGCAAGGGAATTACAGTCTAGATTCCCTACCAGCAGAATAGTCAGACCAATAACTGCAGCATTGTATAGTAGAGAAAAGGAAGGAGCTTATAATCAACTCATTTATCCCCAGCACCTCCCTGCCATCCCACTCGCTGCAGAGTTGAAAAAAACGGTGGACCCAGAGCCACTTTTCTTTTTCCCAACTTCTGGTTTACTTTTAATTTTCTTTTGGATTTAGACTGGTCAAAGGCTTTCCTGCTTTCTCTGCAGAGATGTAATACAATATGAACTCACAAGAATCATGGTTTGTTTGTTTTCTTGTAATCTGAAACAGCTTTTATCAAAAACCTAATTCATGAGGAGAAGATAATCATGTGCAGGAAAAAGCAGATCTTTGTGGGGGTCTTTTTCCTTTCATTTAAGATATCAGGACTATATTTTTTTCCTTTGTTTTCTTTCCTATTAAAAGCAAGAGTCAATCCGATTTTTTTTCCCTTCATCTTCGAGTCTAGTCTCACGCATGGGATTAATTAGACAAGACGAATCACTGAGAGAACATTTATCTTTATCCAGGAGATTGTTTTCAGAATTTTTTGATGTTGTCCTGGCATTTCCACTTTTTTAGTGGCTTTTCATAATGACGGATAGACTCCACTGCTTCTAATGCGTGGTGAGGCAAGCATTCACTTATGTGTGTGTATGTACATATGAGAAACATTAATTTTTAATTTACTCTGTTTACCTTGAGAAACTGCCAGCGGATGATTCAGATATTCCACAAAAAGGGGCTTTTCTTTTGTAATATAGGACAAAGGACAGCTAAGCTTGTGTTCTTTCTTCAAAGCAAGGTTCGGAGGGAGGGGGCAATAGTATTTATTTGTGCAGCTTAGAAAAGGACTATTTTGACTATGTAAACACTCATATAATTGTATTAAGAATTGCTACCAAATCTTTTCATCCAGTATATGCTTAAAAACTAGGCTTAGATACAGTGATAAAGAACCAGCATGGGCTGTTCCCACGTTCCTTTATTTCAATAGTTCGTTGTGTGACTGTTTAAGAAGAGAATGTCAGGATAGTCATTTGCATAGTGGTAAGTTTAGACTGGTCTCTGATTTCTCGACCCAGGTATGACACCAACATTGGGAATGTCCATAGCCTTCCTCACCTGTCTTGGGCTTGGGTACCCTAGAAGGATGGTTGCCTGGGGTCTGCTTGTTCCAAGGGGGAGCAATACCTTGCAGCTTCTTTCTGGGGGCTTGGGAAGGAAAACTGGAAAATTCTGGAGGATCTCTGAGAACTAAGGTAGGCAACTTTACATAGGAGATTGGAGACCTATTCAACTCTACCCCGAAATTGTCCAGAGACTACCAGGGATTTACTCGGAAGCAAGGGGCTAGTCCTGATCCCAAATGCCAGAAGACAGCTGGAGAATATGAGTGAGTCACTGCTGTCACAGCTGTGCAGGGCCTCCTATTAAGCCTGCCTTGTCCAGTTGCACTCATGTGCACTGCACAAGGGCAGCACGTCTGAGAGGACACAGTTCACATCCTCAATATCATAGATGTGTCATTATTAAAACCGTTTTCTGGCAGACAGCATTAAGGTAACAGTGTATTAGCTCAGTTTTAGGTAACATGAAAACTTATTAGTGCAGTTTTCATGTTAAATAGCTAACATTTAGTGAGCATTTACTGGATAATGGTGGTTAATTGCTTTGACCTCTCCCCTTAGAACAGGCTTCTTAATATACATTCAGAGGATCTGTCAGCTTTGATAGGAAAACAAATTGTATCCCCATTATTACTCACTCCTAACTGAAATCTAGGATTATGAATGGGGATGCCAACCACAATACTATTAGCAGTGCCTATGGTTTCTTTTCTCATAACACATTTAAATTATCACAATATCTCAAAATATTATTCATGCTCATCACTTTTTCAAAGTTGTGCTAGTTGTTAAGACCACAACTAATATGCTATTTAACAAGTTAATAAAAAGGAACATCTATTATTATATCACAAAAGTTTTTAAAACTACTTTAACTGTCTTTTAATAAAATTGGCTTCCGTGTTAATCCTGTATATTTTATCTCATGAAACGTTGTTCTGAGAATGGGTTTATAAGACTCACCAGCCTATGAAAGAGTCTGTGTCACCAAAATAATAACAATAACAATAATAATAATAACATTAATTAATTAAATACAAAGAGATTTTGTGAAAAAAGTACAAGAATAGGAAATACTGTTATCTCTCCTTTCCTTTTTTTTTTTAAGATTTTTAAAATTTATTCTTGAGAAACACAGAGACATAGGCAGAGGGAGAAGCAGGGAGCCTGCAGGGAGCCTAGTGTGGGACTCAATCCCAGGACCCTAGGATCACGCCCTGAACCCAAGGCAGATGCTCAACCACTGAGCCACCCAGGCGTCCCTTATCTCTCCTTTTCAAGAATCCTTTGACCACCCCTTGCCAAAAAAACTGGGGAACAGTCATAATAATTGTGTGTGTTCACCTGAACAGTTTGCCTTTTGTGTCTAATTGCCATGCAGTATAATTACAACGATGTATGGTATATAATGTATGTCCAATTGATCTTCAGTTCATTTGATTGGATTTCAGCACCAAAATCCAGTCATTTTAGTAGTCTCTATCATTTCGTAGTTTGTGCCTTTGAAAGATCAGGTTAAGGGATAGAAGATATCACATGAAGTCACTTGAGAGTCACTGCTCTAAATTTAACCTGTGCTGTGTGATTGCTGCTGTGATGTCTGACAGACACTCTCTTATATAACAAAAAATGACTGTTTTTGACAAAATGTCCTTGCATTATGTCTAACATAAATACGTGCTCTCCTCAATGTGGAAAAATGATTAAGATGCTGCAAAATGTGTCACAACTTTTAGGTTGCGTTTCTGTGGAGGAAGGACAGCAAATGTGTGCTGAGCAATACTCTGATTTTTTTAAGTACGCAAGATGGTCACATGCAAAACACAGTCTCTCTCTATAGCTCCTGAACCCACATGGTCTCTTCATCTAAGCATTAGCAAAGATGATCTAGTCTCTGAATCATTCAGTCCAAATTCTAGAAGGAACAATATGACTGTCCAAGTCTGATGTCCTCTGGGCCCACTCAGGAACCAAGGAGACCAGGTCCCATAGTACAAACAATCCTGCAGGGACCCCTGTAGGTAGAGGATAGATCTCTGAGAAAATGGAGAGAGCCAGAGCTTTCTCTAATGGGATCATAGGGACTTAAAAAGGAGAGACCATAAAGGCTTCTTAGGGAAGCCAAGACTGTATGCATCCCTGCCCATGAGCATTGACTGTACATACCCTCTGTGGCCCTGAGTGACCTGAGACCTGAGCACAAAGAAGAGGTTCACAGTTCTTTTTTTTTTTAATTTTTATTTATTTATGATAGTCACAGAGAGAGAGAGAGAGAGGCAGAGACACAGGCAGAGGGAGGAGCAGGCTCCATGCACCAGGAGCCCGATGTGGGATTCGATCACGGGTCTCCAGGATCGCGCCCTGGGCCAAAGACAGGTGCTAAACCGCTGCGCCACCCAGGGATCCCGGTTCACAGTTCTTTATATTTTCAGGGAACACAAAAGGGTCTTTTACATGTGTGACTCTGTGTTAGGCAACTTTTAGGTATATTGTCTCGTTTAGTCTGAGACTTCCCCCACACTGCACCTGCCAATATTTCTGTGACATCAATCCCATTTTGGAATTTCTTCATAGGATTTTAATCCTCTCTTTAATGCCAACTATTTCCAGTAGTCCCCAGGCTCACATACAAAACAGCTTCCTGATATCTCACATTTGCTCCTCAACTTTGCCTGCTGAGCCATTTGCCTTCTCTTCTCCTTGGCTGTCTTGAATCATGGCAGTAGCCGAGGCCTCTGCTGCTTCTGGGGCTGCTAGAGGGTTTTATTCCAACACCATGATCCTGGTGCTGTGCCAAAGATACTTTCCCTGATCTAGTACTACCTCCACTGGTTAAAGTGGTTAAAGCCACTGGTGACAGCAACTCCTACCACAGGAGCCGCAGATGCTGAGGACAGCACCAGGATCTCTGTCCTCATTGAGACCAGGACCTTAAGACTGCCTGATATTCTGGAATTTTAAATGTTCTGAAGCTCTGCTGAATTTCCAGTTCAAGATTGGAACACATGCAAACACTGACTCCTAACACACTCAAACAAGATGCAGAAATAAGAAATATAATTAACAAATCTATTTCTATACCCAGCACCAAAACATGAAAGGGATATATTTTCTACTAAGGAGAAATGAAGGAAGCAGGCAAGACCCCGTGGTTATAAGCAGAAGATCCCATGCTTACACACCCCTGCACAGAGCTGTGAATAACTCACCATCTCCAGAGAGCCAACAACATCACAATGCTGCTTCACCTCCAGGCCATGACAGTGCAGGACATGCAAGGGAAAATCCACCCGTGGAAGGTAAGCATAGAACTGAGAGTCCCCAAATATCCAAGGGAGACGAATCCTGAGGAAAAGATTCAACAAGTGCAAGAACTAATACCACATGAAATAGGAATATTAGAATAATGTTTAAAGGACTTTAAAATCCAAAAAAGAAAGGAGGAAAGAAAGAATGAATGAATCAGCCTCAGAGAGCCAAAGGAGGGAATCCTATCACTAAAGTACGAATAGGAAGTCATGTAAAAAGAACAGAGTTGTTAGAAGAAAAAAAAAGAGAGAGAGAGATCTTAAAGTGAAAAAAACATTATTATTAAAATTTAAAACTCCAAAGATTAGCTGGATTGTATCCTGGACTCAAGTGGAAAGTCACTCCCTGAGCTGGAAGATAAATAATGAGATAGGGATTAGCAAAAGAACCATAAACATTGTACAAAAAGGGAAAATAGCATGAAAAAGAGAAGAATGGTCATCATTTTTTTTAGGACATGAGTCCTCTGAGTACGTTTACGCAAATGCCAAGCTGAATGAATAAAAGCAAGTCATAAGCACAGTGATGTTACTTCCCAGTCACTAGGGAGGCTAAAACCAAAAAGTTGGACAATAAAAAGTGTTAGCAATGAGTGGAGAAGTTGGACCCCTCCTCCATTCTGGTGGGAATTTTAAATGGTGCAGCAGCTATGGAAAGTAGTCTGGCAGTTCTCCAAAGGTTAAACGTCAAGTAAACTATAGGAACCAGCAAGTGTATTCCTCAGATACACCCAAAAGGCTTAAAAACAGATTTGTGTAAAAACTTGAAAACACACACACACACACACACACACACACAAAAAAAACAAACTTGAACACAAAAGTTCATACAAAATTATATATAACAAAACAAAACAAAACAAAATTATACACAACAGCCAAAAAGTGGAAGCAATCCAAATGTTCATTAGTGGATGAGTGGATAAGCATAAAATGGAGTATTATCTAGACATGAAAAGAAAGTACTGATGTGTGCCACAGCATGCATGTACCCTGAGAACATTATGCTAAGGAAGCCAGTCATGAAAAGCCACATATCCTATGATCCCATTTGGATGAAATGTCCAAAATAGACCAATATGGGCAGCCCGGGTGGCTCAGCGGTTTAGCGCTGTCTTCAGCCCAGTTCATGATCCTGGAGACCCGGGATCAACTCCCACATCGGGCCCCCTGCATGCCTGCTTCTTCCTCTGCCTATGTCTCTGCTTCTCTCTCTCTCAGTGTGTGTGTATGTGTCTCATGAATGAATGAATGAATGAATGAATGAATGAATGAATAAAAATAAATTTTATGTTCTGTGAATTATGTCTCAAACTATTTTAAAAAAGAAGTCTCCCCAAAGCTGGGCTGTGCTGTGTCAAGGTCATACTTGGTCCTGTGAGAATAATTCCTTTAACCCCATACTTTTGTGGTTTGGGTGTTAAAGTACTGTTCTCTGTTTGTCACAAAACTTGTTTGTGTGTGTGAGAGGGAGAAATGGCCTTTTCTGTATTTTTCTTGACACCTTAGTATCTGTTTCTAAGGGGACTGGGCAGGAAGATCCTGTGAAGGGCGGGCTCGCACTGTCCTGAGGATGGCTCCAGGCCTCTGTGCATGGATGCATGGATTCCCTTCAATTCTTTCCCCGCAGGCTCCTTGGTCCTTCCCAGGAGCAGCCTTTTTTTTTTTTTTTTTTTTTTTTTTTTTTTTTAATTTTTATTTATTTATGATAGTCACAGAGAGAGAGAGAGAGGCAGAGACACAGGCAGAGGGAGAAGCAGGCTCCATGCACCGGGAGCCCGACGTGGGATTCGATCCCGGGTCTCCAGGATTGCGCCCTGGGCCAAAGGCAGGCGCCAAACCGCTGCGCCACCCAGGGATCCCCTTTTTTTTTTTTTTTTTTTCCAGGAGCAGCCTTTAGGCCAGTGCAGCCGCTCTAGCTCGGAAGCCTGGTGCGTTCTGCAGGACCCCAGGTGGAAAACCCGAGCTCAGAGAGACTGTGACCCCAAAAGCAAAGAAAACAGACACTGATTTTAACCTCTTGAGCCTCCCCATCCCCCTTTAACTGGATTCTTCAAGTGCTTGTAACCGTGTGTGAATCTGTTCACTAAATTTGTCATAGGCCTTTCTGCTCAATAATAACCACAATTAAGCTAGAACATAACATTTGACAACAGTGGCAAAGCTGAGCTTCAGTTAATTTTTCGGAGCAAGCCCAGAGAGTTAGTAAAACAAAGGGCCATGAACAAATGGGTGCAAAATGCAGACACACCCTTGTCTGACTTCAGATTTTTTTTAAGGATCTTATTTATTTATTCATGAGAGACAGAGAGAGAGAGAGAGAGAGAGAGAGAGAGAGGCAGAGACATAGGCAGAGGGAGAAGCAGGCTTCCTGCGGGGAGCCCAATGTAGGACTCGATCCCAGGACCATGGGATCACAACCGGAGCCAAAGACAGACGCTCAACCACTGAGCCACCCAGGTGCCCCCTGACTTCAAATCTAACTGGTTCTCCATGACCCTCAGCTGGGCAGATACCAGCAGTCACCACCCCCCCTCACCATGGCTCCCCCCAACACTGTTGAAACCTCACCAAGTAAAACTGATTTTTTCATGGCGGTATTCATCATCCCTCCTCCCTCGGTAATTGGGTTGTTTAGATCCTCAGGTGCCCGTCTTTGTGGAAGTTGGCTGTAGTAACACCTTACCACGATCACTGGCGTAATTTCGACAGAGCTGCTTCTGAGCCCCATAGAGCCACCACCAGCCTGCCAGAATGTTTCTATTTTATTTTGTCTGATTTGGTCTTGGTTTTTCTTTTTTTTTTTTTTTTTTTTTTTTTAAGATTTCTTTATTTGAGATGGAGAGAGTATGTGCATGTGTGAGCCAGGGGAGGGGCAGAGGGAGAAGGAGAATCCCAAGCAGACAGATTCTGTGCTAAGTAGGGAGCTCAACAGGGCGTTGGATCCCACAACTCATGAGATCATGACCTGAGCTGAAACAGTGAGTCAGCTTAACGGACTGAGCCACCCAGGTGCCAGTTGGTTTGTTTCTTCATTGCAGACTGCAGTGACCAGGGTTCCCTGGTGAAGCATAACTGCCAATGCCCACTGGTTTAACAAGCTTTGTGAATACCTCCAGGTCATAGTCCATGCAGTCCTGAGGCTTAGGGGTGTCAGGTATGACAGAGAACACAGAGCAGCTCAGAAGTTCCAGGAAAAAAAAACAAAACAAAACCTGGACACCTAGTAGTTCTTCCTAGATCCCTCTCCCTCCAGCACAGGCACCTACACACCCGACACAAACACATTTAACTTCCTTGACCTCAGTGATAAGAGCATACCTTGCCTTTGCTAATCTTAAAAATAATCTTAAAATAAGCCAAATAAACCTAAAGCAGTAGATCTCAAACTCTGCCACACATTAGAATCACCCCAAAGGATCTTAACGATCCTGATGCCCAGGCCTCGTCCTGGATCAATTAAATCCTAATCTCCTGGGCCTGACCAAGCAGCAGGAGTTTTTAAAGCTCCCCAGGTGATTCCAGTATGCAGTCAAGACTGGGAAGCAGTGCTTTGAACAAATTTGCATCTTATTCAAGGCCTACATTTTAAAATCCAAGATTGAAAACAGAAAAAATTATCTTGATAAATCCTTTAAATTGCCCACAGAGTAGAGTAAAAGTGGCTTTGCATCTACAGTCCTGAATGGTTAATATGTGTAAATGCTTAATGCACCTAGAAATGTAGAGCATAGTAAATGGTACATATGCAAAATATAACTCTGCTTTAATTACATAACTAAAAGCACACACTGAGTTGAATTCGGGTTATTAAAATCTACGGATGGTGCATATCACTGTCCAAATGTGGAGTCAAAGTAGTGTTTGTATAAATGATTAATCTTTAAATTTTAGGTCACCTGATATCAATTTTAAGATCTGAGGGTTTTCATGACATGTCTCTGGTAGTAGTTTGACAGATTTACTGGGGTTCATGAAACAAAGTACATTCTCTTGTGATGCACAGATCATGCTAAACCTAGAAGCCAGCCAGTCCCGACTCCTTGCCCATTAGGAGGCCAGAGCAAGTCTTGCAGAGTCGAGGCCTTCTAAAATCCAGCTCACCTGGCTGCTCTAGCCTTATTTGCAGTGCTTCCTGGAAAAGCTGCTTTATTCAGCTCTATTAGTCTCTTCATGACATGAAATGTTCATTCCATTCCCACAATCTTGTTCAGGCTTTGCTCTCTGGTCCTTTAAATGCCTTCCACTTGTCCATTATCCCAAACCTACCAACCTCTGTGTGCCATTGGTGACTAGTATTGCTCCCTGAGTGTGCCGAACGTGGCCTATTTCTTCATTATTCAGCTTGCCTCTTATCCTCACTCTTTGGGACTTTTTCATTGACCTCGATCAATTCCAATTGGTCATTCTACACTTGGAATAAACTTTGACTATTTTTTCCTCTTATCCCCAACATTTAATCCTCCCATGAGTCCTATGGGCTCTAGCTTGAAAGTCACCCAGAATCTAACCACTACCTACCGCTGCCACAAATTCAAGACACCAAATGATCCCACCTAGGTTATTGTAATAATCACCAAATATCCTCCTTGCTTCTACTTTTGCGCTTATGGACTGGCTTCCAAGGTGACCCTTTCAGATAGTAATTCCAGTCACATCCCCTATCCAGAGCCCTCCAGTGACTCCCATCAGCCTGAGGATGGAATCCAAAACTCACCAAATTCTGCCAACACACTAGCTAGCAATCCAGACTTTCTCCATGGAGTTTTACTATTCGTATTAGCAACAACAGCTGGCATTTGACAAGCGTTTACCCTCTATAAGGCACTGGTGGGAGCCTTTGACATATTTTACACGTTAGGAAACCAAGGCACAAAGAGGTCAGGAGGCTTTCACAAAGTACACAGCCCAGAAGTGGTGAGCTCGGATTTAAACCTCAGCCACAGTCTTGACCACTGTCCCGCCTTTCCTCTGTGGGCACAAGAGACACCAAGATGTGCCACAACCCACCCTATCAACCCCTCATTTTCATTTCAAATATTTCAGCAAGAAGCCCGGCACTCTATTTGTTTTCTTACATTCGTGGATGTATCAGTGTGTGACTTTAACTGTAGAAGGAAAGGTTTTAGGGAAGAACAAAGAGAAAAGGAGGGCTGGAGCCTGAATTCATTAGGGAAACCCAAGTTGCTCAGACACCAATGCCCCAGAGCCAAGCTGGGAGCCAAGAAATTTGTTTTAAAAATATGATCTCTCCCAAGCCGGAGATGATGTAAAATATAGGGTGATATACCACCCAAAAGGCAAAACCACAGTTTGCTTGTTTAAAGGCTGTCTTAGGTTGGTTTGGCTGCTGCCCGGAGCCGTACCACAAGCAGCAGGCCGCAGTTGCCAGGCAAGGGTTGAAAAGTTTTCAAGAGAAAAGAAACTGAGGTCCTCCCAGCCCAGAGGTTCTGAGCCTTTAGAGGGTCATCCCCCAGGGCTGCTGGCTCTGAGCCTTTAGAGGGTCAACCCCCCCGGGCTGCTGGCTTGCTCCCTGCTGCATCTGAGCAACAGTGTCCACTACCACCTCCCTCTACCTCGTGAAGAGGGAGGCGTCCCATTTGTTGAGCAGCAGAGAGCCCTTGGGCTGTAACTGGAATTCCTCAGAAGGAGTAAAGTGTCACCCAGTGGTATGCAAATCAGTGAGAGAGAAGGGTCTTCAGATATTCTGGTAGTTAAACCAAAGAATGATGAGGAGTCCAAGGCAAGTGACTGGTTGGTTGAAACATTCAAACATTTCAAGTGACTCAGCCTTGTCCCAAGTGCCCAAGCTCTTTGGCTTCTGGCACTTTAGTGACACACAGGTGACCTTACTGGAGCCCTGTGTAAGTATTTGGGGGAAAAGAGTTGAGGAGGCTTAGCCTGCCCCCCACCCCCACCCCCTTGGCTATATTCTAAACAGTTGTTATCTGGAACAATTAAGGACCCAGGAGGAGAGGCCAGTCACCCTCAGGAAGTGCTGCCGGCACCCTGGTTTTGGTGGAGGGGAGTGAGAGGCGGTTGGGTTTCCCTGATTGGGTCTCCGTGGCAAGCTGGCTGCCCCCCAGGAAGGCCTGGTATTCCTGTCCTCTCCGTGAACCTGCTTGAAAGGGATACAGGAGTTATTGGGTAATCAGGACTTGTCAGCACCTCGGTTATGCAGGATGGTTCAATCCGATAATGTGAATGGAACCTGTAATAGTGCTGATGAAAAGCACTCCACTTTCAAAAGGGCCTTGAATGATTTTTTGTTCATTTTCTGTTTACATGTAATGTGTTATTGATGTCATTACCTTATAATACAGCGGCTTGTTTCATAGAAAAACCAGGAATTATTCATTCTTAAAAAAAAAAAGGGCGAAGAAGAAAAAAGAAGGAAAGAAAGCGACCCTGTTACGTGAGGAAAATTGCATCCGAATGCTGCAAGCATATTGATTTTCTGGCACCAGACTTTTTAGATTAAAAATGCCAATACTAAATCCTTTCATGACCTATAGTTCATATGAAGTTCGCATGTCATTTACTATTATTCTGGGGGGAAAAAAAAGCTGAATCTTTAATGAAAACATAGTTGGAAAGAATGTCTGCCGTTTCTACAATTTGCATACCATTATAATAATGCCTGATTATGAGCTAAGCACGTTGCTGGTAGGGTGGGTTGAACATTTTTCTTAGTTCAAATCAAAAGCCATTTGTCAGTTTTAATTGTCTGCTTGTCATGGCTGCATCCTTGGTGAGAGCCATGGATGTCCACACTCTGATTGTCAAGGCCTGTTAAGGATTGGCATGTGAAGGTCCACCCGATACCAAGACACATTCCTTCACATTCTACAAGGGTCAGAGACTTGCGTCTGGTCTTACCCTAGTCCAGGAAACATTAATGGTAATGATTAGTTGTTCTTTCCAGTTAAGAATTGTAATGTAGCCACATAAGTCCCTGACATAGTCCTGATTTTGTTATGTAGTTACTACCAATCTCAAAAGTCTCTCAGTGGACATGGGGATGCCTCGAGAAAGTAAATAAATAAAGTTTTTTGTAAATAAAGCTTGTAAATAAAGTTTTATCAGAACACAACCTCATCCATTTGTCTATGTGTTACCTGTGACTGGTTTGGCACTTCACGGCAGAGTTAAATAGTTGTGATAGAGACCATATAGCCCACAAACCTAAGATATTTATTATTTGGCCCTTGATAGGGATTTGCAAATTTCTGGCCTAAATATGATATTCTTCCAAAATCTTTTCCTATATTATGATGACCAGGAGTAGGTGTGGCTGCTTTTCAGAGTTGTATCGCAAGCAGCTAACTTAAGAGTAGGTGAAATCAGGAATTTTAAATCATGGATTTTTTTTTTTTTTTTTTAATTCATGAGAGACACAGAGAGAGAGGCAGAGACACATAGGCAGAGGGAGAAGCAGGCTCCCTGCGGAGAACCTGATGCAGGACCAGATCCCAGGACCCCGGGATCATGACCTGAGCCAAAGGCACTCAGCCACTAAGCCACTCAGGTGTCTGGATTTTTGAATGAGATGGAATCTTAATTAGAAGTCACATGGTTCTACTTCCTAACTGACTGATGTTGAATTACCCTCAATAGCATTTCCAGTATTGGGAAAACTATTTTAAAACATGCCATTCTGTATATTGATATTTCGGTTAAGAATTCTTCCTTGTATCCCCTCATAGGTTCTCTCCATTGGTCAGATTCCTCTGCTTTGTAGGCATACAAACTAGTATGAATCATTCAGGAATTGAAAGCTACCTCTATTTTCTCCCAGAGTGTTTTCTTCTTCAAATTAAGTATTCCAGTTCATTCCCTTTGTTCCTTTTGAGCCCTTTATCAACCTACTCACATTTCTCTGGACGCATAAATCCATCACTAGGTACTAATACAGAATTCCAAATGGGGTTCTACCAACGTGGAGTCAAAATCATCACCTCCATCATTCTAGAAGTAATATTTCTGTTACTGTAAACAATAATTTGCCTTTGGGGAGACCACATCTCACTGTTGATTTAGATTATGCATGAAATCAACTGTCTTAGTCTGCTCAGGCCGCTATAACAAAAGACCATAGACTGGGTGCCTTAAACAGCACGCATGTGTTTCTTAGAGTTGTGGAGGTTGGGAATTCCAAGACCAGGGCTGACAGATTCAGTTCTTAGTGACAGCCCACTTCCTGGTTTGTAGACAGCCACCTTCTCACCATGTTCTTGTATGGTCTTTCATTGTGGATGCATGAAGAGAGACCTCTTTGTCTTCCTCTTCTTGTAAGGACACTAATCCCATCATGAGGATCCCACCCTCCTGACCTCATTTAAACCTAATTATCCCACCCTCCTGACCTCATTTAAACCTAATTATCTTCCAAAGGCCTCACCTTTGGTGTTGGAATCACCTTCACTCTATGAATTTGGGGGAGACACAAACATTCAGCCCAAATCTAACTCCACTACCTTTGCTGATAAATAGGAAATTATCCTGCTGTTCTCCTACCTTTGTTCTCTTTCTGCCCTCAATCATACCTGGCTGAACTACATCCTTATTTTTACAATGGAGCCTGATCCCTTCATATCTGATAATTGTCTCTTAATTGGGAAGGAATAAATGTCTTTAATTCTTCCTTCCCTTATCCATTCATGCGAAGGGTGATGTCTTCCAGACTAATTACTCTTTTCCAACCTACTTTATCTTCTATACGTGGAAGGGAAGTGGTTAAAAGCAAAGTTACTTTATGGAAATCACAGATGCTGCTCTACACATATCTCTGACTCTCCTCCTTTTGTCAGCTTAGTAGGATTGCCAGCCACGTGATATGTTCTGGCCAATTCAAAACACTACCTCCCTCTCTCCCTCTCCCTCCCTCTCCCTCTCTCTCTCTCTGTCTCTTTCTCTCTCTGATATGGTGACCAACAGCATTTAAGATGGTGGCTGTTTTATCTCTCTGGCTCCCAGAATAAGGTGGCATTAAGCAGAGTCCCATCCTGACTCAGGACGGACACAGAGCCTGAATGAGAAATAATCCTTTGTTTTCTGTAAGTGGAGGAGATTTAGAAGTTGTTCTTGCAACATAGCTTATCTAACTGATACTTAGGTTTTCTGGTCACTGATTCATATCCCATTAGTCAGCTCTTTGTTTTGTGCCTACTGTGTGCAAAGCACTTAAACTGTGAGCAAACTAAAAATCTCTCTCCTTGTAGAAATACAGGGTTTGGACCTTTGGTTCAATGGCCGCACTAGACCAGACTCCTCCATAAACAGTGTGGCAGATAGAATGTAGCACATTCAGGCCATCTCCAGATGTATGATGATCACTGAACAGGTTAGAGAGAGACCTCACTGGGAGTAGGAGAGCCACTTTTGTCTCTTACCTACCATATGATGTTGGGTTGACCACTTTACCTGTCTAGGCCACTATTTCCTCTACCCATTTCCACTCCTGCTTAGTTTGTTTGTTTGTTTGTTTGTTTGTTTCTTTCTTTCTTTCTTTCTTTCTTTCTTTTTTTCTCCTGCTTAGTTTCATTCTATACCGTTCATGCATGCCAATGGTTGTCCAGTCTCTACTTTAAGGCTTTCAAAGATATGATGCTTGCCACTTCCCAAGGCAGTGTTACATCTCTAAGCACCTGTGTCTGCTCCAATGTTTTTTCCTCTGAAGCTCTTATGTTCTAGAAGCCTGGAAATATGTTGATTTATTTTTTGTTATGGAACCCCTTCCCCAATGTCCGAATTTGCATGTAAATAAATTTTTATTGAATTCCTATTCTGTGCCAAGCACAGCCTTGGAATAGACACTCTGGAGGGTAGAGAAGTATACATGATGACCTTCAACTTAAAGTTCAATCAGATAAGAGCAGCATTTAGATACTAGGGCTCAGCATATTGTGCTACATTGTGGGACAGAGTTGGACACAAAGGAGGTGTAGAAGGGATAAGGGTAATCAAGGAAGCCTTCCTGGAGGGCACTGGACTATGCTCAGCTTGGAAGGACTGCCAGTTCTAGGTAGGTAGAGGGCATCAGGGAGAGGCACATCTGACAGGGGGAACGACTCTAGAGAATGCAAAAAGAGGGTGAACATGGTGGGTTGCAAAAACAGAATGACGTCCCGCATGGTAAGAACAGAGAATGGGAGCGAGCACTAGATTCAGACCAGCTCTGTGTGGACAAATTTTAGAAGAATTCACTGACAAGAATTTTGAAAGATAGCGTACCTTTGTCTCTTACCTATCATGTGACTTTGGGTTGACCAGCCCAAAAACCAACCACCATGCTATCTAGGTATATAGTAAAAGATGTCTTTTTTTTTTTTTTTTTTTTTTTGTAAAAGATGTCTTAAATTCCCTTTTATTAAAAAAAAAATCTTTGCCACTATAAGACTTACTTTTATCGCAGATTCTCCACAGTTATTTAATTAACACCAGCAACTGTATCATATTATAGATGTATTTCTCTGGACATTTCTTGTGTTGATGGCAGATTTTGTCATGTCATTATAAATGGGTCAGTCAAGAGCTCCGTGGGAATGCAGGGTGGGGCTTAAGCCCGTCTTTGGGCTGTAACAAGACATTTGGAGAAGAGAAATATAGAAAGGAATACCTTTGCCAATGAGTTCCATTCTTTATATGAGTGATGGGTTTATTTTGCCTTTTAATGAGAATGGCTTTCTCTGCGGGCACATCTGGTACATAGACAGTTCAGGCTCATGACATAGACTCAAAAAACACATGGAATGACACACACTCAAGCTGCCCTTGCTCTGCCTTTCCACTGCCCTAAGTCATTCCGTCTTCTCATTCAAGTTAGTTTCTAATCTCTATGAAACATCCAAGTGAGAACAAAACTCATTAATGTTGTATTTGGTTGGGATGTCTGGGTAGCTCAGTGGTTGAGCATCTGCCTTTGGCTCAGGTTGTGATCGCGGGGTACCAGGATTGAGTCCCGCATCAGGCTCTCCGCAGGGAGCCTGCTTCTCCCTCTGCCTATGTCTCTGCCTCCCTCTCTGTGTCTCTTATGAATAAATAAATAAAATCTTTTTTTTTTAAATGTTGTATTTGGTTGAAAAAAAAGAGGTGAAAAAATAGATGCTATGTTCAAAATGTGGGTTAGTTGAGGCAGATGAGTTGTTTCCCACTGTGTAATAGGAAGTGGATAATGAATGTATTGAATCCAAGGCAATCATTTTTGAAATGCCAAGGAGGATGGAGGTAGAATCAGAAACAGTGAAAAATTAATGTGTTATTTTCTATAAATGGGAAGGGGGAATTTTAGCTAATTGCCTTTAGGAAAATTAAGGTTATTAAAAATAATAAGTTAACTTTTCTATAGATCTTGATAGTTTTCAAAATACATTGAGATGCATTATTTCATTTGATTCCCTTAACAACCCAGGAGGAATGCAACCCAGGAGGAATGCAGATTTTTTTTTTTAACCTACATTTTATAAATGAGAAACTAAGATTTTGAAAAGTTAAAGGACTCACTCTAGATTACACAGCTAATAAGCAGGAAAGTCAGGGCTTTATTAAAACCTCAGCCCTAACTCTAGTCTGGTCAAGTATAGAGGAAAGCAAAACCTGTGAGCTAACAGCGGGTTTATTAAAAGCAATTGACTTCACAGAGATGGTGTAGCAATCAATGTAGTTTAGTGGGCAGGGGCTCACTGAAATTGCAAAGAGAAGCCTGAAGTCATAATCTGGAAGCAGATGAGCTTGCACAGCTATGGCCCAAACAATATTTACAGGTTTCTTCCATTTTTGACAAGATTTAAAAACTAGGACATTTTATACTAAAATCTAGATATCTGTCTTCTCTTTTAAAATCAAAATCAGTATACCTGATCTCACTGGCCAGTGCTTCCACATGAGCACAACTATCAGGAGCCTAGAGGCTGCTGTTTCTCTTAGATGGACATGAGCTCTCTGGTTTGCTACAGTCCCCACCACTCCCTATTGCTGCCTGCCCTCAAAACCAAGGATTCGCTGATGTTTTTCATCACATCTATGTTGTTATTTTTCACTTACCCATCTACATCACTCACTGAGTTCTGTAGGCATTTGAATTTGTGTACGTACTCAGGTCTGGAGGCAGCTTCTGGCCTCTATCAATTTTGACTATGTGAACATGGGCAGGTTACTTTCACCCAATGGAAATGCTTCCATTTCTATTTCCATTCTTTGAAAAAGAATGATAATTCCTTTGGAAAAGGAATGATAATGGTGTCATGCTAGTGGATACTTAGGACTTTGTTGTCACTGTCATTTTTTTCTTTCAACATTATTTCTTCCATTAGAAGTTCCCATCTTATGGAGATGAGGAAACCTACGTTTTCCAAGCATCCTTAACACCTGGGGCACAAATGAGGAACTCTGATACTCCAACCAAATGGATTTGACAGCTCATGACCCAAAGGAACACATGTGTGCTATTTATCTTGCAAGAGTCTGAGGATAACCATAGTGGATGTGTCAGTGGTACCATTCAAAACTCATCATCAGTATGTTGGTGGAGTATGAACTGGAATGTGTGTTCCCATTATAGGAAGCATCTGGGCTTCCTCCATTCTCTGATATGATGTTAGCCATTATCTCTGGTTGTGTAACTTCCAAGCCTGGTTCTCTGATCCTCCAAGAGAAGCTGTGAGCCCTGTAAGGTCCTGTTGCCTATTTCTTGCCTGTTGGCTCTCAGATCCATTCCCCACCCTTCCCCTGTACTATATGAGTTGCACAGGGTGATCACTATAAAGTACATTTGCCAAGATCCTATGTCAGCAGGTAGGGCCTAAAGTTTATGCACGCTGGGAGCTTTCTTTTATGAAAAATAATTTAAAATTATAAATACAAAGTTATGTACAAAGGGAATGTTTATTTTAAATCAGAAAAAAATCACAACAAATTATAAATCTTTTTTAACAAATTACAAATCTTAAAAATTTCGAATGAGAAAAAACAACAAATAAAAAATTCAAAGCTGGAAAAATAAGATCACATTTTTATTTGTGAACTGTTGATCTCTCTCTCATACATTTTTCTGAGAATTTTTTACTTTATATATTTGCTTATCTCTTCCTAGGAAATAATTTTCTGAAGAAAAAAACAAAAATATAATTATGTCTTTCCTCAGTATGCTAATGGAATTGACATTTTTTTACTATTGACAGCTTTAAAAAATTTCCATTCTCCTAATTAATGTGGTTAGGAAATTTTTAGGATCATTTTCAATTGCAGGCAAGCCTCTGCAAGTTGCTTTCAGAGAAGAGCTGTAAGATTTTAAGGCAGTTGAAGTTTCTTATGTTGCAACCAAATGGCTTGTCACTGGCATCCTCGTGGTGAGACGTCTGAGGTGAAAGCCAGAAGAAATGGCATAATGGACACTCACGTTTTACTGCAGGCCATCCTGGGATTGATGAAAGACTTGGAAAAATTCTCAGGGGTGTGGGACAGTCTGATATCTGCAGGCAACTCCAGCCTCTACATACTCAGTAGAAGCTCCGTCCTGATGGCAACCACACCAAACTCAATTCTACACAGAAATAACTGTGAGCCACATATATACATCCCACTAAATCAGCTTCCCCTAGCCAGCCCTTAAATATAGCCCAGGCCACTAACTGGAGAGGAAGTATGGGGAAGGGGATGTCAGAGCACAGAGACAGCAGTCGGAACCATGAGTTATAATGGCATATTTTCAAATTCTATATGTAGAACTATGCACACAAGTTGCTAGAACCCTCCTCGTGCCTTGTACTAAAATGAGAAGCCCTTAAGCTTGGGTCTCACTAACTTTGCTCTCAACCTACTTCTTCTAGCCTGGTTTGGCCAAAAGCTCACATTGGTAAGACCTTTGTTAACACCTTCTCTTCTTTATACCCCTCCAGTTCTAGGAAGGGTAGATAGTGGCTTCCTTCCTGTTAACCTCTGTCACTGTTCCACTGGATTTTCAGTTATGGCAAAACATTTGTGAAAAGTAATTGTATTAGATTTGTTCTACTGGATCACCTAGAATAGGTGGGCCCTGGTCCATATTCTTTTTTCTGCTTAAAAGATACTTGAAAATGTCTATTTCTAAATTTGACCTAAAACTTTTGTATAAATAGATGCTTATTGTCTTCAATAAACTTTAAAAAAAATTTTAATTTAAATTCAATTTGCCAACATATAGTATAACACCCAATGGTTATCCCATCAGGAGTCCTCCTTAGTGCCTGTCACCCAGTCACCCCATTCCCCAACCCTCCTCCCCTTTGTTTGTTTCCCAGAGTTCAATAAACTTTTTATACGTGGCACCTGGTTGAGCCCACAGGTTAATCTGAGGGCCATTATATCCATATGCACTTTTTTTGTATAATTTCTACTCTGTTCAGAGATAAAGTGTCATTTTTCTCCATAATTGACAAATACATACAAGATGACATATACTATATTAGAAGGAAGTCATAATTGTGGTGAGCACAATTCAGAACCCCTACAAGCACCAGACATAATACATATGATAGGACTAAATTATAAAAAATGGTACAAAGTGGTATCTGTAAATATTTTAAGCCAAGGAATCTAGTGGGATTAGAACTAGAAACGGAAAATTAAATTTTATTTCATTTGGAAAAGCGTGCCCGGGGGAAATAATGTATAATTCAGATATATCAGTAGAAGAGAATACCAGGATAGTGCTGGTACCGAAAAAGGAATGAATCGTAGTGACAACAAATTTGGTGCTGCACTGTAATCAGATAGTAAGAATTTTTTAGGACCATAAACTGGACTGTAAATTGATGCAGGAACAGCAAATCTGATGTTGTTAGTAAATGGTAAAAAGAAAAGATGCAATGGTACAAATTGCATTACTGAGGACTAGCCAATACAACAATGATGAGATTTTGTACTTCTTTGTCTTTTTCTATATCGGAGACATTTTCATAAATGGAACACATTATTGTAAGAGACAGCACAAATTATTCAAAACCTAGAAGGTGAGAAGGAATAGTCGAAACTATCTGGTTGACCCCCTCATTAAACAGAGGAAGAAATGAGGACCAGAGAGAGAAATAGTTCACATCGGGTTAGCCATATTGGCCAAACAAGGGCCTCTCTTTTCCCATAGAATTTTACTTCTATAGCAACTTACAACTCTATAAATGTTGAATGAAGGAAAACTTAGAACTAATCGTAAGTATCGAGGATTATAAATGGTATTTAAAAACCATACAACATGTTTGCATAGATAAAAAAATAACATAATCATTGAAAATATCTTGTTATCAAAGAGTAGCTACTCTGTCTTGTTCTTTCCTTGTATTCTTCCTTGTGTCTGACACAGAGAAGGCATTAAGTAGATGTTGGATATTCATGAGCTGGATCATTGGTTGATGAGTGGATTATTAGGTGGTTGGATGAATGGGAGGGAGGGAGGGACAGAGGATGGTTGGAAGGATAGGTGTGTGACCTTCGAGGGGGAAATTTAATCTATTCTCTCATTTCCTGAGGAACAAGTGACCTTGGCAATTCTGGGCCGTGCTATCTCAGAATGAACACAGCAATAAACACATTTTTTAATAATCCTAAATGGCAAGGACTTCATATCAGGTAAAATAATAAAGCCAGTCAGTCTCATTTTCATCATCAGCAGACTTGAGATTTCCGAGAGAGGTGCCCAAGAGTGTCAATAGCATGGATAGTAATCATTTGCCTAAAATTACAAACAAGACCTCACTATTTGTGACTAAGTGGAGGAATACCAACTTAGTAAAGAATCGGAATTACAGAGCACAATTTTATTGCTTCTAGAAACCTACAGGAAAATGGAGGCAGCTCATAAAATATTATCTGGAAGAGATCATTGGGGAAAATTCTTCATTAATTGATAAGGATGTGTAATTATCATCTCTTATAAGTGAAAGTGCACCTCCTACAAACTTCAGGATGCTTTTAGGGAGTTCTCTGCATAAAAACATTCTCCTGGCACCTCTTTTACACTCTTAATTAGATACACAAACTTTTCTGTTCACACCCCCCCACCCCCACCCCAGCCTCTGTCTGAATTTTCCCAAGTTTGGAATTAACACAGTTATTCTGCATTAGTGATGATTTCCAGGACACCACTATTGTTGGTAACAACAGGCATCCTGTTGAATAGTCCACTAGAGATCTGGACCATGCGCTGCCGAGAGAAAGTTTCATTTGAACGTGCCTTCCCCTCGTAAGATTTGTCTGTCTCACTGATTAATTGTGTAATTATTAATCTGCTACGTTTTGTAAACCGATGAACAGAAAATCCGTCTGCCATTTCTCTCCCTCTTTTCTCCTCTGTGTGTAGCTGAATTCAGTCACCATCAGCACTAAATTCTGCTCAGAGTTCACAGCCGTCACGATCGCTGGTGCAGTTTTAGGTTAAGCATATTTTATCCATAAATTGCTATATTTGGTTCTCGAGTTATTATTGCAGTTCCTTGGGGTACATTTAAATCCACCTTATTGTAATAGATTATGGAATATAGTGGCTAATGTGTCTAATGTAAAATAAATGACTATAATGATTTATGATGCGACACTTCAATTTTATTGAACATAAGGATCATTGTACTAAAATGGATGGTGTATTGCTGGTTTAGCATAAAATACTGAATAACATATTCAAGAAAATGAATGGCTCGGCCAGTTCATAATATCCTGCCCTTTCAGCTGAGAGGTCTTTAATAAGCAAGAGTGTCATTACACTTGAAAATGTATGTATAGGTAATCCATTATCTAGAACAATGACAGGGATCTGCTCCAGTCCTTATTAAGAAGGGACTCTTCAGGAGAAAAAGCCATTCTTTGGTCTTCCTGAAAGAATGATGTCCACCCAACCGCCGGGCAACTATAACAGTGCTTAGCAGAATTGTAAGTGGCCCCCACATTTAAAAATTATCGCCTTAAGACTCTCTTGTAACCTGTGAGACAGAAGCGAATTTCAGGGAGGTTTTGATTTTTTTTTCACCATTGTCCTCAGGCAATATCCTTAATGTCCTTTCTGTGTCCATTCGCCAACCTTTTGTTTTAACTCTTACAGTGCCATTTACAGGAACTCCTGCTGTGTGTCTTTCCCTGCGACCCCATGTTTGTGTTTGAACACTGAGTAAGGAGGTAGACTGAAGAAGACCTGAGTGAGCTGTTACTTCTTATTAACTGTGATATTAAAGATAGTTTTCAGTGATATATTGAGCCAATATATGTGTGTTCTCAGGCCTGGCAAATAAAAGGAAATTCTTCTATAAAAGGTAGCAGGTTCAAATTAATGGTACAGGTCTATCTTCCAAAAAGTAGGGGGACATGAAGAATAAGTGAAGTGATATGAACATTTTATCCCCTTTGTGATCTGTGATGCTGCCCTCTGAGCCCCATGATTCTCCTGGGGTCTGATGTGATGATGTAGACAATTCCCACCAAATAATTCTATCCTCATAGAACTTTCTTAATGGTGTCCATCTCTCATGGAAAGGATAACTAGCTTTCCTCCTCTGGCATGGCCATGTTGTTCTTGGGGGTGAGGGAACTGGAATATTTTGAACCAAACTGCTATATTTTGGGTTGGACTCTCACAAATTCACTACCTGTGCCCTCCTCCCCCAGCATGCTCTGAGCTTGTGCCCATCCTCCATCCCTCAGCCCAGACAAGCTCATCTGACCAGCCAAAACTGAGGCGCGGTCAGGTGCCACAGGAGCTCGTGCAGGCCAGAGAACACAGGTCAACATGATGCCATGCATTCCATGGCAGTTTGGGTTTCTTTCTCCTCAACAGAAGATTTCACCACTGCTTGAAAAGACATGGGTCACAAAGAGAAGTTAATAAGACCGTGAGGTGAACACTGTGTGTGGAGTTAAGGAGTTTTACATTCCAGAACTGAAACATAATATTGACAGTGGATCTGCACTATGTGGATTTCAGGCATTTATTTATTCAGGATACACTCTGGGGGCATTATTATTATTATTATTATTATTATTATTATTATTATTTTGAAAAGGTAACAAACATAGCCTAGAGCTATTCACTGCAAAGAGTGACTAGGGATATCTTGATATCCTAAGTGAATTTGGGAGGTCAAAGTCTTGTGGTAAAGCAGTCTATTTCTGGAACACTGTGGATGTTTTCTCTGTCATCAACTAAAAACGAAAGTGATTAGTGACTATCTTTTTGCTAATGGTCAAGTTGCTTTTGGATCTCTTGATACATTAATCTAGAAAAGACCAAGGCAAAGGGTGCTGAGATACTTCTGGCCCCAAAAGACCTCTTGACCTCTGTAACCTGGCCATCCTCCATTTTTAAACCTCAGGATTCTTTTCCACCATAAATTCTGCACTGTCATCAAAGATTGCCGGGATGTTTTCATAATGCATATTAGGGCTTTTTCTTTTTTTCTTCACACCTTCACTATTTTCCCTCAAAATATTGTAGTACCTTTAAATGGTTCATAAGGTCTTACCACTGCCCCCTAAGACCTTGTTTTCTCCGCATTATACACCCACACTATCTTCAGATTGAATCCCTATCGGATCGTCTTGGGAATGGTTCCACAGTATTACAACTACAGAAAAGGAGCTTACCAGGGCCAAAACACACAATCTAGAGATTGGCCATTGAAGGGCCTTCTTGCTCTGACTCCATTACCAGTGCCGCAACCTACCCTACCTCCCCACCCAGTGTTCCCAGCGCCTTCTCCTTCCTACTGCCCCTTCATACTGTGCTACCTACATAGTCTTCTGCTTTCACTTGTTCATCAAGGCAAATGTCTACTTGACTTTCTAAATTCTTATGTCTTACATCTAGTGCCATGATAATATTCAGAATCCAGGCTTCCCTTTACTGTGGGTCCATAGGTAGAGTTACTGATGTTAAATGTGTTTTTCAAAGTGCTAAAGGAGCTCTTTCTAAAACCTGGGATTTGCATCCATATTTTGACTGGTGGTGATATTTGACTTCTTTCCCAGTGAATTCTTTCCACTATTTCTTCTTTCAATCCTGAATCATATATTAAGAACCCAGGTAAACCCTCGATGTTCTTTACTTAATCCCCTCAAAATACTTTGATTTACAGAATAGAGACTTCTACCTGAGAAATATTGAAATATCCACCCATCATTAATATTTAAAAATTGTTTAATCTCTATCCTCCTTCAAATGACAAGCTGTATAAACTCATCAAATGAGCTCTGGGTTTCTTTGTAGGAGCTCTGTTTCTCTAAGTGTTATATTATCTGTATGATAATCTGCTTCAGGTTAACAGGCAGACCCTATTCTTGAGTTGGAGGGCTCAGTGTTAATAAGTCGTAACTTCTCTATAGAATGAACTCTGAATTCAGTGGGATAGCTTCTAGACCAAAAAATAGTTGTTTGAGGAATGTATGGAGGCAGGCAGTTGGAGGATGGATGTGAGGATTCTTAAGCTCATCTGGAAAAATTTAAAGACAATTAAAGTTAAAAGAAAAAAGTTTATGAAAAGAGACAAAGAAGAGAAGACCTCCTTTCCGTATAATAAAATACATTATAAGCAGTGGCAATTGAAACAGTGAATGAGTGGTGTAGGAGTAGCAAGAGAGGTGGTCCCAAGTATATGAATCAGTACATGAGGTGGCCATTTAGATGGTGAAATGGTGTATCACTTAATACATGTTGGAGGAGAAATAAAGCAAGCTTTCTATTTCATTCCTTCCACCTGAAATAAACTTCAGGTAACTCACAGAGGGACAAATGATCATAATGGGAAAAAATATATAGTTGCTACACAAAATTTTTAAAAGAAAGCATAGGTGTATTTATGCTAAAGAAGGGAGAACCTTTCTGGGAGTGACATGAAATGCAGGAGCTGTAAAATAAAATATTGATACATCTGACTACAAAACAAAATTAGGCTCTCATCAAAAATCAGAAGCCAAACAACAAATTAGTATAAGATATTTACAATACATATTTCAAAGATCTGACTTCTTTACTGAGCAAAATAATTCACTTATATATGAATATACATATGCAGATAGAGACACATGATGTATGAATACACAGGTAGCAGTTTAACTTCTCCAAATAGATTCATGATCTTTATGTGCTCTGGGAGGATACACACAAATTTTTTACCCTGCTTTTTTGGATAATCTTTCATTGAATATAATTTTGGAATCTTACTCTTCTAATAGTACAAGCATGCATTATTTTTACAAAGAATGAAAACCAGGATACCTGGGTGGCTGAGCCATTGAGCGTCTGCCTTTGGCTTAGGGTGTGATCTTAGAGTCCCTGGATGGAGTCCCACATTGGGCTCCCTGCGTGGAGTCTGCTTCTCCCTCTGCCTGTGTCTCTGCCTCTCTCTCTGTGTCTCTCATGAATAAATAAATAAGATCTTTAAAAAGAAAATGAAAACCTTTGTTGATACTGTGTTTAACTTTGAGTGACCCATAAATCAGTGGTTCTTACTCCTTTTGGAGATAAAGACTCCTTTAAGAGTCAGGTGATAGCTATGAGTTCCATTTCCTGACAGGGCACAAAAATATAGACACTCCAAATGCCGCCTAAATTATGAATCCTTGCTCTAAGTGATTCTCCTAAAGTGAGTTAGTCACAGTTACAATTGCTATATAACCACAGCTAAACATAGTGGCTTAAAACATGAACCATGATTCTGTGGATCAGAAATTCAGGCAGGAAGGATACAGCCAAGTGCAGCTTATCTCTGCTTCAGGTGAGATTGGCTGTGTATAACAGGTTGTGAGGATCCACTAAGGCCTTGGTCTGGGGCCTCGGTCCTATCTGTCACCTGAGGTGATTCAGTACTGCTCCATGCAGCTTCTGTCTGACAAAGTCCCCTGACCTAGCTACATGATCTTTGGAGACCTGGACCTGGCAGTTACACAGCATCATTTTCACCACCTCTATTGGCCAGAGCAAGCCGTGGTGGCTACCCCAGATTCAAGGTGAGGGGAATTAGACTCACAGTCTTTTTGCAGACAGAGACAGCATAGTCATCCTGCAAAAGGACTCGAGGTAGGGTTGGGATTGCTGTAACCATTTTTTGAAAATAAGCTCCCACAGTTTGACTCTGAAAATGTGGTACTTTTAGCCAACATATGAATTTGTCTGTGACCTAACATTCATATTCAACAAAACTGATCTAGGAGTGACTGTAAACTTACAATGGTCATCTATTCAATTTAAATACCCAAGATTTTTGGTGGTGGTGGTGGTTGGTTGGTTGGTTGGGTTTTTGTTTTGTTTTGTTTTGTAGCTTATTCAAAATTACTATATGTATGGAATGGAAAAGTAGATGCCATAAGTTTAGCTGCTATATAATGTATTTCACCCATTTTGATATAAAAATATTTTGCCTATAACTTGACAACTCCACTTTCTAGTTTGGAAGCTCTTCAGAAAACTAATGCTGTCCTGGGTAATGAAAGGTCATGCATTTTAATGCTGGACCTTTAGGCCCACACCAAGGGGAAGAACTGGAAAACAAAACAAAACAAAACAAAACAAAACAAACAAACAAACAAAAAAACACAAGCCATGGCCTTAGAGTGGATTAATATAGTGAAAAGATGTAAAAATTAAGGCTAATTTATGGCCCCAAAGCCCAAGGGAGCTTCTAGTTAAGTATGATAAATTGAGCCACAAGTTTATCTTCCTTCTGAAACACCAGTCACACACTAGTACTTCACTTTTCAATGACAACAGACAATTAAGAATCACTGGACATATGAGGAAAGCTTCTGATATAAACTAGGCCCCAGAATAAACAAACAAGAGAGGAACTTGAAAAAAATATGATAAAGGAAAGAGAAGAAAACCATGAAAATTACTGCTTGCAGTCTCTGATAAATTTGAAGCTATTTTAATAAAGATCAGAAAAATGAAAAGAAGAAACAAGAAAGAGCTCTTGGAAATAAATGTAAAATAGCTAAAGTAAAAAAAAAAATGTCAACTCCACATTTTCTTGTGGTCTCAGTTTTAGCTGAATTCAAAAGAAATGCGAGATGATTTTTCATTCTTATCATCACTCACCTTAAACATATGTGAGAGAAGGTGAGGAGATCTATGGAGGAAGGGCAGTATTGAGAATTTTTCTAGAGAGAGTTGGTGTCTTTTTTGCTCAGTTTACCCTGGGGAAAGGAAATTAACTTTTAGAGAAACATCAGAGATGTTGCCACACATCTTCCTAAAATGCAGGAGGACAGAATGGTGTCTAACTCCAACAAGAGAACAGGGAGAAAAGACTTTGCACAGTGCATCCCACTGGTGCTTGAACAAATGTTTGTGCTTCCCATGGGTCACATGGGGAAATTATGAAAAGGAGCAGAAATGGAGTCACTCTCAAAGGGACCCCTAGATGGGCAAAATGTCCCCAACTGTCAATTGAGACAGTTGCCTAATTGAGTCTATTTTCAATACCTGGAAGAGGCTGAAGTTTCTTTCAAATGCAGGATGAAAATATTCAAAATAATATGGTCAGCAGACTATGGTATTAAAAAACAATGCCCTTATTTCCTGAATTCAGCCTTCCAAGTCCAACTTTTTTTCAACAGAGTAGTTACATTTGTGGTCTCACCATCCTTTAGCATGCCCTTAGAGGATCAGTAGCTCCTATTATCAACCCCTGAGTCTCTTCTGAAAGTCTGAGGTAATCTGAAAGTCACAATATCCTTTAATAAACATTAAAATATTTAACCAGTAGACTAAGTGAGAATGTTGACACATTTCCAAAAAATGTAGAATAAAAAGACAAAGGGATTGTAAAATAAGAGGGAGAAACAAAAAGAGTTAGATTAACCCAGAAAGTTTAACATTTGACTATGTAGAACTCCAGAAAGAGAAAAGAGAACAGGTGGGTAGGAGGGAAATAAAAAAAGGAAGTTTCTAAGATCTGAAGGGCATGAAGTTTCAGACTAAAAGGACACAATAAATGCTTAGGTACAATAATTGAAAAATTAATAAATACAAAGATCCACACCAAGAAATGCTACTGGGATATTTCAAAATAATCCATAAAAGAAAACTCAGAAAGCATTCAAAAAAGGGGGAAAAGTCATACTGAAAGTGATTGGAATCAGAAAGACATAAGACTTTTTAATAGACACATTAGAAGAGAGAAAAACATAAAACCAGTATTTTTTATCATTCTGATTGGAAAATAATCTGATGCACCTGCCTAAACTTTTCATCCAGTGCGAGCATAGAATAAAGACATCTTCAGATATGCATGGTCTCAGAATATTTCCCCTGCACACTTTCCTAATGTGATCCTCAGGATTTGACTTTAGCCAAATGAGGCAATTAACTCCAAAATAGAAAGGATCCACGAAATAGAGTGTTCAACACAGGAAATCAGAAATATAAAACAATATCCAGACAATGGGAAAGATAAGGTACTAAATGACAGGCTATACCATTAGTCTGTAGAGAAAGGGGTTCAAGATAGATCAAGAGAATAAAGTGCTCTGGGAATGGGTTCTCCAAAGAGGGAGTGAAAAGAAGTTGATATATTATCTGGTCTATTTGACTATTGGAAAATAATACTTATAATAGGGCATTTAAAAGAAAATTAAGGATATGTAGAAAACTAGCAAATTTTTAAAAAGAAGCAATTTTGAACTCATCTGTACAAGAAATGAAAATAAATCATAGTACACTACTTGGCTCTGCAATAAATAATAGTCCTGAAAACACTGTTGATTTCACAAATCTTTATTAGGAATTATAAATATTCCTGCTATATCATTATAAATATACACTTAAAATTGAATGGGGAGGGCAGCCCAGGTAGCTCATTGGTTTAGCCCTGCCTTCAGCCCAGGGTGTATCCTGGAGACCTGGGATCGAGTCCCATGTCAGACTCCCTGCAAGGAACCTGCTTCTCCCTCTGTCTGTGTCTCGCCTCCCTCTCTCTCTCCATCTCTGTCTCTCATGAATAAATAAATAAAATATTTTTTTAAAAAATGGAATGGGGAGAATGATGTAAAAACTATATTTTCATGTCTCATAAAGAATATCAATATATAAACTATAAAATTAATATACTAATAAATATTAATATAAGGAATTTGGCAATCTGGTGACCAGAATAAATTGCTCAAAGGAGATTTCAGGAAAAGAGATGGGAGTTCAGGGTATGGGGAAGGAGGGATTGCATGTTATATTTCTTTTTCTTTCTTTTTTTTTTTTTTTTTTAGCAATGTATGTGTGTCACTTTGGCAAAGAAATTAAAAGGAAACAAAAAGAAGGATATCCAAAGTGGATTGATTCAATTTCATCATTCAATATTATTTTTTGGTCACCTTTTTTCCAATCAGTATGAGTTGCGGAGAGTGTAAAAATGAGACCCAACCATTTTCCCCGTGGAGGGTTTGGCATACAGAGGGAGGAAAATAGGGGAGTGGTGTAGTGAATGGAGAGCACCAACTCTGAGTCTAGCCTCCACCCTTAGTGGGTAGCTGATTCCGAGTAACCTCTGTGCTTGTTTCCTCATCTGTATATGGAAATGATAATGGAACAAACCTGTTGTGTAGATTTGTTGAGAGGATTAAGTGAGCAGATATAGAGTGCTTCAGTACTTAGCACATAGTAAGTGCTCAATAAGCAGCAGTTATCACTAGATTTTAGCTAATAACACACACATCATGAACTGGTAAGTGCAGTGCTAAAAGGCCACCCAAAATGCTTAGGAAACAAAACCCATGGATTAAAAAAAAAATGTGTGTGTGTGTATATATAAATATATATAATATACATATTATAAATATATATAAATATAAATATATATTCACTGATAAAGACAATATTTAGTTACAGGGCCCTGATTGTGAAATGAAAAGCTTTGCAAAAGCAATCCATCATTTGACAGATTTCCAGAACCCAGCGTGTCAGTATGTAATTGCTTGGCCTCTGTCTCCTGCATTTTGCACGTCAGGCCAGGTTTGGCGCTTCATTACCTTGCCTTGGCTCCACTAGGTCCATCGGGGCAGTTGCCTCTTAAGGTTTCTGCCCCAGCATAACTGCTAATAACATTCATCCCATCTTCTGGCTGTCAACTGAAAGGCCACTGAGAGTTTACTTCCTGAGAGGAGCTCTGCTGAAGAAGAGATAACCGAGCCAAATAGCCAGAATCCCACATGTTTACTTTTTACAAGGGCAGGCAAGCAAATACTGAGCCTGTGCTTCTGAGGCCCTTATCTATATGTTCTCTGCTATATTCTTTTCTTGAACTGATTTTGTCACCTATGCAACCAGGGAACAGACCAAAGGAAAGCACCACAGAGAGTGGGAAGCATCCAAATATGGAAATTTTGTTGGAGTATAAAGTAATATAGCCATTCATAAACTTTCAAAGTGAAGTCAATAAATCATTTATTTGATTATTATTTACCCAATAGACAGAGATTTTTAAAACATGCTAAACATACTGTGACCTTAGGAGGAAAATAGGAAAGAAAATTATGTATTCCATATGATCTTATCTATGTAAGAAGAGGACAAAAAAACAACAACAACAACAACTGGAAGGAAATAAACCAAAATGTTAAGAGAGGTCATTCTGAGTTCAAAGATTATGAATAGTTTTTATTTCCTTCCTTATTCCTTTTCTTTCCTTTTTTGTTTTTATTTAGGAAGTCTATTACTTTATCATGAAAAAATATATATATGATTTACAAATAAGTAGTAATAGCCTCAAGATAAATAACACAAATTTAATTCCACAAATATTTGAGTACTTATTTTCTAATACCCCGTTAGATGCTTTTAGAATTCAGTACACTTTGGTAATGAAATTTATTTTATTCATTTAGTATTTAGTTTAATGGTATCTTGTTTTTGCCATTTTCCTCAGATTTTAAAACTTTTGCAGGCAGGAACCAATTGTTAGACTTCTCTGTAACATAGGTGCCTGGCCCAGTTCTCTTCTGATATCAAGCACTTATAAATACCCCAGTCTTGGAGAAGAAAGGAAGGAGTGTGATGTTCCCACCAAGTTAAGATACGTGGAACAGATTCTCGACAATGATGTGAACCACTGGAATATGGCCACCTCTCTCATTACTTGGAACTCCACTGAACTGTTCCTAAGTTTAGTGCCAATTACCTAAAGGTTAATGTGCTGAGCAATACCAGGAGAATTGGGGTTTTCCCAAGAAATGGTCTGTAGCACATTATGTTCAGGCTGAGAGAGTATGATTGTCCGCTTGGAAGCCCCGGAGTGTCCTGTGGTGTTTCTCTCCAAGTACTGTTCTACTCTAGGAGGCTTTAAGAGAGGAAATCAAAATGCCAGGGAAGTAAATGAAACTGGACAGAGTATGAACATATCATCAGTAACTATTTGCAACTCATCATGGATGCAGTGATGAACACACCCCTGCCCTCATGGAAATTACATTCTAATAGAGAAGCTCCATTAGATCCCAGTCTGTTGGAAAGGGATACCATTGACAAGTGAGACTGGGAATAGAGGGAGCTTTGGATCTGGGTGCTAAATGAGAAGAGGCAGGAATTGGAAAGGCGTACTTTGTTGTTTTTCATAGTTTTCAGTTTGGATGTGTCAACCACTATCACCACCACCCTGCACCCTACTCTTCCCCACATGCAGAAAAGAAAAAATCAGAACATGTCTGCTATAGAATTGTATGGGAAATCATTCCATACCATGTACCAACAGTCATAAATATTTATTTTTTAGGAATATGATTCTCCAATTCAGGATCCTAATCACCACCAGTTTAGCTATTTTAGGAAGCATTTTGTTTTTCAAAGAGAACTTACAGCATTTATTTGAAAAGTTCCCCCAATCTGACGGAATGCTGACTCTTCTGGGGCTTTAGCAAGAGGAGCAATCAATCTCATCTCCTTCATTTGCACCTTGTTCAGTCTGCTCCAGAAACTGGATTTCTTGATGTGACTTGAACACATCAGGAATCCTTCCCATCTCAAGGCTTTTGCTGTTATTGTCCTCTGTGCCTGGAAAGGGCTCCCACTGAATACTTATCACTCTTTCTTGTTCATTGTTCAATTTCTTGTTTAGAGGTCATCTCCTTACAGAGGCTTTTCCCCTAACCATGCTAGCTATGACATCCCCAGCCTTTATCCTGCTTAAATTGTCTTTAGAGTACTTATTCTTTCCTGAAATTATAAGTATTTATTTGCTTATTTATTTTCAATTTTTTTTCCCTAGGATGTAATTTCCATAAGTATAAATTTCTTATTTGTCATCTTCTCTTCTACATCTCCAGAGCCTAAAAGAGTAGATGATGCAGTGGATACTCAATAAATATTTGTTGAATGAATAAATGGATTAATTTAATTGAATTGAGTTTACCTAGGGCTAATAATTAAAAGCTCAAGAAAATGAGATCTAAAAATTATAAGTTACCTCTACAAATAATTAATAGTATGTCATTCATTGAATCATAGGCTTTAAGAATAAAATCACCATTACTGAGCACCCCAAAACACACAGAAATAGGAAAGTACCAAAACATTAAAGTTTCCTTGGGCTTATTTGCTCTATTTTGATCATAGAAGATGACATAACCTGTAATTTCCAAACCCACTCAACTTTGAGATCCAGCCTATTTTGCAAGAGGCATCCCATGGGAGAGCTAGAGATAGAATCTAGAGGCTATGTTTACCAAGGGAATGCTCTCGTCTGTAGGTCCCCTGGCTATTGTCACACTGTTTGTTTTTCATGATTGGAATGTGTAGCACTATTTGGGGGTGGGCTAGTGTCTAAATTGAATGGGTGAAGAGAAACAGAAAGACATTCTCTTTGCCACCTTTGTAGAAAGGCGGCTGGGAATATATGTACTGAATTACCCGCTGTCAATTATTGATGGCTTTGGCTGGAGTCATTTACCCTCTCTAGTTACTTTGACATATGGCCAAAAGGCAGCTGTCAGCCTGCCTTTTCTTCACCAACCCCTTATCCACAGGAAAGTTCTTAGGAAAAACTCAGCAAACTGAACTCACCCTTTAGAAGCTTCAATGGATTTCTGAAGAATTTAAGACAACCTGATTATCTCTAAGAGGATAAGTCAGTCATCTGTTGATTCATTTAATTTCATCTAGGAGAGTAAGGCTGTCATTTAGCAGTTCGCAGCAATACAGCTGCTCTGGTTATTACAAGAAATACTTGGGTACCACATGGTAAATAGCCATTACCCTGAGCACTCTGCCCCCCACCAGAGTTACCTGGGTTTCCCTACAAAAACCTGTTACTAGACCTTCCCCAAACCACCACTAAAAGTGACTGCCTCACAGCAGGGAGCCTTCTGGAACTGGTATTTGAGAAAATAGCTGGGATCTGTTCTGAGTAGCAGTGCCCATTACCTTTCCATTTGATAAATATTTTAATATCTCCCTGCCCAATACTGTAAGCAATGAAACCTTCCTTTGAAAGTTCCATGTCCTTTACTTCATAACAATCCAAGCACAGCTTAACAGAGATGGAGCTCACATAACCTGAAAATATTAACTGGATTCAAAACATACTAAAAGAGAAGTCTCCCAGGTTCTATTTCTGTTGCCTTACCAAAACAAACCTCACACTCATTGCCTAATTTGAGAGCCTTTCCAAAGAAAGGACATTCTGGTTTTACCATGTCCACCCATGAGTACACGAGCTCTCCCACTCCCTCTCCCGCTCTGTCCCTGCATTTGCCGCCATGGCTGGGATAGATGAGTATTAGATTCCCAGACTCTATCGTTGCACTTCCAGAGAAGTTCTGAGGACTGGATCCAGCCAATAACATATATTGCGATGCTTGGCAACCTGTTCGTCTTCTGGAAAGGAACTTTGTCCTGGTAGTTTCCACATAACACTGCTTGAATTCCACATAACTCTGGCCAGTTTCTGTGCTGTGATTTAGACAGTTTCTCAGAAATAAATTAATAAGAGCCCCACTGTGAAGATGACCAGCAGCTTCAGGCATGCAGGAGGTCCTGAATCGGTTTAAAGACTCTTAAACAGGCAAATGAAAAACAAGACCTCAGCCTATTAGCCATTGGTAAGGAACACATAAAGCAAGATGGAACACTAGGGACCAAATATCATTGACATTAAAGTGCATTTTTCTTCCTCTGGAGAAGAATGAAGAGTGTTAGGTGCTGACCTCCCCACTCATTTTGCTCTGCTGACTCCAAAGATTGTGAAGAACCAACGGAAGAAAAAGGGGTGGTGGTGGGGGTGGGCTGTCTTTAACCTACAGCTGCAGATTAGCCTCAGTTACCTCATTACACCATATTAGCAATATTCATTCTTTTAGGGAGTTCCTTTTGTGAGTTGCTTTCACCTCCATGGGATAAAAGTTTAACTGTCCAATTACTTGACTACTGGATTTAACCATCCTTCTATTTTGGGTCCTGGTTTCCTCAAAACTTCAAGTCTATTCTTCAGTGCACGAGGGATGAGCCACCACCATCAAGCTCCTTTTGGTAGAGAAAAGAAATAGAAATGCAGATTGGTATCAGTCATCATGCCTCCGATTTTATAAGTTAGCCTGGACACGTAAATTGATGTGTGGTACTGACCAAAACAAAGTGTGACTTAGAAAGCAAAAAAAAAAAAAAAAAAGTACTTCATTTTTCTTTGGTTCCTCAAAGCAGGAAAGATATACTTTGCCTCCCTTTCAGCCTTCCTGTCCTTGGCAACCTGACTTGGCTAGACAGGTGATAAACAAAATATTAGGGGGAAGCTCTGACTTGGGAAGAAGACACGAGAAGGAACTAGGTCAAAATCCTAGTAGAGTAGGGCCTGGGTGGCTCAGTCAGTTAAATATCTGACTCTTGATTTCTACTCAGGTCATGATCTCAGGGTCATGAGATAGAGCTTCATGTTGGGCTCCACGCTCAGTGGGTTGTCTACTTGAGATTCTCTCTCCCTCTCCCCTGCCCCTCCCCCCATGTGTTCATTCTCTTCTCTCTCTCTCTCTCTCTCTCTCTCTCTCTCTCTCTCTCCCTCCCTCCCTCCCTCAAATAAGTAAATAAAAATAAATCTTAAAAAAAAAAAACCTAGCAGGGAATTTTAGGAGAACTCTCACTTTGGGAAAGTTATCAACCAAATGTGAAGCAAATAAAAACCAGTGTCAGTAGTTCAGCAAATAATTATGAAGATCCAAACCTACTGGAATTGCCACTTTGGTTGCAGGTTGTCTTCGTGAGTGTAAAATCATTGTCATTAATCACTTAATACCAGAATTATCTTCCATCAAATCCTCCGCTGATATTCTCTCTATAATGTCATAGATACTGAATTGTGAACTAAATAGGCATTGCCCTTGCCTCTCAATCTGTTTTCATTTGAAAGAACATGAGGACAACAGAAACTAAGGGATTGCACACAAAAGGTGTGCCTCTACAACTCAATTAGTTTTGTACTGAGTGAGTTAAGAGAAGGTGTTCTCGGAGATCACAGCTCTTTCCTTATGCATATTGATCCTGTAGCATCTAGAACAGTGCCTGGCATGAAATAAGCCCTTGGTGCCTGTCTATGGAGTAGTCGAAAGAAATAAGTATCCAGGGTATCCATAAGGTCTGGAAATACAGGTGAATATGCACAATGTCCTCAAGACAGCTTCCATTTGTGAAAAAGTAAAATAACATTATGTTTTCAGACTACATGGGTACCCTGTAGTTTGCAGAATATTGAGAAGGAAAAGATCACAGGACTTAATATTTATTCAGGGTATGAACAAAGGGAATTTAGCACCAATTTTCTAATTATTCAACAAACACTTTGATGAGAAGAAGTAATTTTTTTTTTTTTTTAGGGATTTTATTTATTTATTCATGAAAGTCAGAGACATAGGCAGAGGGAGAAGCAGGTTCCCTGTGGGGAGCCCAATGCACGATTGGATCCCAGGACCCAGGACCATGCCCTGGGCCAAAGGCAGACACTCAACCACTGAGCCACCCAGACGTCCCAAGAAGAAGTAATTTTTTAAGGCTTTTTGAATAAAGCAAGAAAGCTTCCAAATGTTATCAAAGGAAGAGGTTTGGCAGAAAGGTGAACACAAATTTTTTACCTCTCCCTTTTGGTACGATTGAGTCAATCTCTCATTTACCTTTCAAATATTTGTGTCTTTGTTTAAATCCTTGGTTTCCAGACTAGGGGCGATTTTACCCTCCTCTCCCCCCCACCCACTCCCCCATCCCCAGGAATAATTTTTAATGTCTAGAGCTATCTTTGGTTGTCACAACTGGAAGAGAAGAGCCATTAACATTTAGTGAGTAGAGGCTAGGGGTGCCACTAGATACCCTCCAATGCACAGGACAGCCCCTCACAACAAAAAATCATCCAACACAAAATGTCAGTGGTGCCAGGCTTAGAAACTGCAGCTTCTGTGTACTATGGGGAAGCTTTACCTCAAACTATGTTAACTTCCTATGATACCTGCGTTTCACTCTTTACTTTCCTTCTGTAGTGTTTATCACAATTGTAATGAAATGCATCCTATTTGTTTCTTCTGTTACAGCCCAAGCCTCCTGGAAAAAGAAATAGTGGGTATCTCATTCACCACAACATGACAGCACCTGTCACAATGGCTGGCACTTAGTACGACCTCAACAAATGTCTGTTGAATGAATAAATCAACAAACAGCTAATAGTAGAAAATAATCAAAATATATAGTCTCATTAAGTAGAATTGTAGTTGTAGCAATCATTTGAAGCTTTTCAGGTGGTCCTGGATTTCTCCTCTATTTCACCTCAAGAAACTGATGAGTTTATCTCTGGTGTCAGGGGAAAGTAGAACTAATATTCAAACTCCTCTGTGTATACACTTAGTTTATAGATTTAATGCAGTATTTCACAATTTAGCTCTTTGTCGGTAAAGTCACTGGCATATCAACTATGACAAAAAATGTTTGGAAGTTGAACGAGGATTGATCTTGTGGCAAAAGCTCTTCACTGGCTCCCACAGTACCCATTCAGGTTCACTTCACTTTCTCATTCTCTCTTGCAGACATGGTGCTTTTCAGTTATCCCAAAAAGGGGATCTTTTAAGACAGAATTTCTGGAAGGGCCTTTGCTTTCCTCACAAAAGGGAGAGGTAAAACTGGCACCAAACTTCTTTCTCCTGGATGGAACAGCAAAATGCCAACCCTGACACTAATTATTAAGTGAGAAGAGTAACCCAGCTTTGTTTTTAGCCACAGTTAGTCAGGTTTTTCTCTTACCTGCAGCTAAACACAGCTTGACCTGATGATAGATTCTTTTGCCTTGGCAGCCAATCTATCTCCATGGTCTTTTTTTTTTTTTTTCTCCATGGTCTTTTTAATGATGTAAGAGCAGAAACAAAGATGGTAGCCATCATAGTTTGCCCTGGGCTTAAATCTCATCCAAAGTATGAAGTAAATAAAAGATCTGAGGTTACAAAGATTGTGGCATTGAAATATTAATGGGGGGGTCCAGTCTATAGAATAGTGAGTACAGCAAGGAGAAATGCCAGAGCTCATGGTTTAAGAGGGAAAATAATCATATACTTAGAATACAAAGTGTACCTGGCTGATTTCCTACTTACGTTTTGCAGACCTTTTCTTTTTTCTGGTTGTGAGTGGGTGACTAGATGAGAATTTCAGATGCAGATTTAAAAGTTCTGCATGGAAGGGAAGCCCTTAGGATAAAGCAGCTATCCTACAAATCTTCGTGGATCCAGGCTTCAGAGTGTTTCTACCTCATTCTGCTCCTTTTTCTCCATTAGACTGAGAATCTTGGAGATGGGGACCATGTCTTCTTGATCTCAGTTTTTTCTGGTCCCAGCAGAGTGCCAGGCCTACAGGCCATTCTCAGTCAATACTCTCCCAACTAAACAGTTTTCCCCTCTTTGGTATTTAAAGTGCATAAATCTGAAAAGAAGGGACACTTGGGTGGCTTAATGGTTGAGCGACTGCCTTTGGCTCAGGTCGTGATCCCAGGGTTCTGGGGTCAAGTCCCACATTGGGCTCCCCACAGGGAGCCTGCTTCTCCCTCTGCCTGTGTCTCTGCCTCTCTCTGTGTGTCTCTCAGGAATAAATAAAATCTTTTTTAAAAATTTTGAAAAGTGGAGACAAAATCTGGAGAAGGAGATAGATTTCATTTTTTACTCCCATCTCTTGTTTTTTAATTGCAAGCGATAGTCCCTATATTTTGAAGAGAAAGATTAAGGAAAATCCTGACAGTAAAAAAAAATGTATTCAGAAAAAGAATATTTTAAAAAGGAAATTTTCCCAAATTAAATTCCTCAGAACCCAGTTATTTAAATAAATGAGTAAATAGCATTTTTTAGGAAATACTGTGTCTAATGGTTACTGCCTTTGATATGCCAGTGTGTGCTGTGTCTTTCCAAGAGATATGTGGTTTGCTACCATTCAAAATCCTATTTATATAACCCAAAAAGTGTTCTAGGACAAGAAGATCATAAAATAATGATCACCCAGTCACTTGCTCACTTGTGTCAAAGTTTGGGAACTGCTGTTTAACATCATGAGGATAATGAGCATAAAAGAAAGGACCAAATGGATAGAACAGGAAAATTTAAGCAGACAGACCCAGAAGTTAGGAGAGGCAAGTTTGAGTTTCATTCTTGCCGTGACAGTCTCTATATATATAGCTTAGTATGGAAATCAAGGAAAGAATGTTGGCAGAAGTTTTAAGCCAAAAATCAGGAACCTGGCTGTATATTCCAGAAACTTCCTGTGAATAACTTGGATTACCTCAGTAAATGAATTGCCTCAAGGATAATGGGATGATAAAATTCTTCATTTCTTCTTTCACATACTCATGTTTGAAATGAGTTGAAGCTCAAGTTGGTGGTGAATTTTTTATTTAGTTAAAGAAGGATCAAATAACATGAATAAAAGACTTGGTCTTTTGTGAAAACGTTACGTTTATTAATTTTTTCTGAGTTTCTGAGAATCTTGGGCAAGTTTTCACATTAATGAACCAGGAATGGTTAACTTCTGAGCAATGTCTATGTGAGAGAGACTTACAAGTGGTTGGGCCAATTAGCAAATAAATGAAATAATTTATCATAGTATGGTGTGTGTAGTGAGCACTGTCCAAGTAGGAAATTGAGTCAGGAGTGGGCCCACCATTCATGTTTCAGAAGTATTGGGTCTGATACTTGGTAGTGAATTTTAAAGTTCAAGTAAACAAGCATGTGGTTTTTCCTTTTGACTGAATTTGAAAGCTCTAAGATGGGAACCCGAAAGCCATAAACATTTACACAGCTTGGCAAGCTCTTCATTATGTAAATACTTTGTGAAAACAACTTTGGTCCATAAAGTATTAATGCTATTTAGTAAAAATCAGTTTTTGTTTGGTGTGTCTTTTGAAGCTAGTGTGACTCCTGGTTATTCTATATGACTATAAAAGCTTTTTGGAATCAAATCCTAATCCCAACATGTTTTTCTTGTTCATTTAAACCTTTTATATACATGTGGGAGCCAGAGAGAGTAGAAAGCTTTTAGGGATTAAGCTTAAATTGTTTGTCATTCTCATGCATGCTCTCTGAAAAGTATTTGCCATGTTTGTGTTTGTAAGTTAAGATATACATTTGTGTTTTGAAGCATTTTCTTTCTTTTTCCCTTTATGCTCATCTGTTCGGTTCACAGAGACCATCTTAATTTGGGAGAGCCGATACGCTGAAGTTTTGATGTTTGGCTTACCACCTTGTAAAAATATCTGTGGGTGTTGATTTGCTAGGTTAGCCCCTGATTCAAGCTTCCAAAGAGAAAAAGGTTTCTCAAACCAAAATCAATAGAAGTAATATCCCCAGGAGCCGAAAAAGCCGAAACAAACAGACCTGGCCAAAGCTCCTTGTTTAGTGCTATAGGAGTCAAATTGCCCATCTAGAATATTTTTTTGTTGTTGTTTTTGTCATGAAAAAGAAGCAACTGAGGCTCCTGAGCCGAAATTCATAGTACTTTCCACCCATGTCCAGTAAGCATGAGATTGGCAGATGGGATTAAGCTACATGAAATTCCATCAAAGGATTAAATTTAAATGGACTTCGAGGAAACGTCAAAAGATTTTTGTCTTTTAGTATAGCTGCAGATTGAAGCCAATAAGCATTTGTTTCTCAAAAGGTGATCATATGTGAAGTGAACTGTATCAGTTAGCTTTTGCTATAAAAGGAACATCTCCAAAACTTGTAGTTTACTATTAACCCCACCATTTAAATTGTTCATGATTCTAGAAGTTTGCATTTTGGAGTGGGTTCAGATGAGTGGTTCTCCCGATCTGGATGGACTTGTCTGATCTTAGTTAGGTTTGCTCATGCATCTGTGGCCAGATGCTGGGTTAGTTGTGGACTTTCTGCTCTAGGATAGCCAAAGCAAGGACAGCTGAGGCCTCTCTTCCTGTGGTCTCTCAGCCTGGTCCTTATTCAGATAAAAATTCCATATCTTCTTTCATTTGTTTAGAATCTGTCCATGTTTCTCAATTCCTTTTCTCATGTCCTTAACCTGTATCTTATTAGAACATCCCCAAGGGCAGCACCCTCTAGCATGGTTGCCTAAATTTTCTTGAGATAGGGAATGAAGAGAAAGGCAACATTTCTTCTGATGTATTTTCAGTAACTTTTAGGGTTATTTGTGGGTTGTTCTGTTTGTTTGTTTATTGGTTGGTCATCAGCCCCAAGGCTTTCAGGGAGGAGCCACAATCTAAACAAAACAAATTGATTAATAAGATGATTAAATGGTTAAAAATTGATGAGTAAATGAATTAGCATTATTATGGAATTTATTGCTTTTTATTTCTACTTCCTACTTCCTGTATGTCTCAGAGAAGCTCACCAGTCCTTGACAACATTGCCTTTAGAAATTTCATCCTATGGCTGACATGGGACACCACTTATAAACTCTGCAGCCACTGCAGAATGTGCCCTAGTTGTCCCTCACTAATTAATCAGGAAGCTTGTGACTGATTGCAGCCTCCATCAACACAGGATGTTTTGACACAGCTGTTTGGACAAGGCTGTTTGAGGCCCCCTACAGGGCTTGCTGGCATTTGGGAGGGGACATGGCCCAAGGGTCAAGGTTTGAAAGCAGTCACTCATCTCTCAACAAAGTCAATATTCATATGCATACCAGAGCACCTACCCTGTGCTGGGTCCCCAGAAGACTACGGTGAGCAAAATTGATATTGACACTGCCCTTGTGAGGCTTGAGTCAAATTGGTGAGAGAATGGTTGATTAGTAATCTTCCAAAAAGGTACAAGTTGGAATGACTGCTGTGAAGAAAAAGCATTGGGAAAGGAAGGTTTGAGGACAGGGAGGAACATTTAAAATTGTGATTGTAGAGTATGAAAGAGCAGATTGACCACGAAGACATACCAGATTCCCAGATGGCAAAATTAACACCTAAATACCATGGATTTTCTCCCAAAGGGCTTGGCTGCCTGGGTGCAGAGCATGGGAAACTGGATAGTTGGATATGTCCATGGCCAGATGCATGCAAACTGGATATGATGAAATTATCAAGGTACAAGGGAGTTCAAAGCATAGGCAAGAAAGTTCAGAAATGATGAATTGTGGAATGTAAGCTCAATCATGTAAGTGAAGAATGATGAGACTCCCCTCCCCTCCAGTGGAAGACTTGACTAGCGATCTTAAGCCTGTAAAGAGGTAAAGAGTTGCCTGATTGTTGGAGTGTCCATCCCATCTAAAGGCTACCATTGCCACTCAACTGAAAATGACACTTGAAAGTATTCTAAAAAAAAAAATGAGAAATGGTAGGTAACAAAGATTATTATCTTACAGGTCCACTTAGAATAAAACTTCATTGAAAAACCTAATTTTTGTTTATAAAATCCCTTCTTTCAAACTTATTTTTCCAAACACAGTGACAAGGGAGTCCATGTAAGTGGCCCAAAGCAGTAGAAGATAAGATAGTAATGAAAACCTGCAGCATGTGTAGACATCTTGTAAAATCAGCAGAAGGCCTGAAAGCCCGTGCTCTTTAAGTCCACACCAGTTTCCAGGATTTGTATTTTCTGAAGAAGGGTATATCTGTATGATGTTGTGAAATGGTTAATACAATGATGATGGCATTCAATCATGTGTGTTCATTCATTGCCTGCAAGACACAGGGCAAGTCCCATTAATAGCACCAGAGATGCTATATGAGATTCTTCTCAAGAAAGTTCTGCCTCCTTTGGCCTTCCTACCTTCCTATCAACTAGTCTATGAGAATACTTCTGGCCCTGTCTTCTCAGAATCCATCAGGTTCTCTGATTAACACAGAGAGTCTCCAACCTGACTCCAATTTGTAAGGCCCACCTGTATCTTCTGTCGTGATCATCATGGGATTCATGGGCTGAAAGACCACATTTTGGCAGTCACCTCATAACAGCAGTTTGTAGGATCCAACGGATGCTCTAGAGTTTAAATCTATCTAGATTTTTTTTAAGTTGAGACATAATTGACATATAATATTATATTAGTTTCATGTACAATATAATGATTCAATTTATGTTTACAATGCAAAATCTTTGCTACAGTAAGTCTAGTTACCATTGATCACCACACATAGCTACAACTCTTTTTTTCTTGTGATGAGAACTTTTAAGATCTACTCTCTTAGCAACTTTCAAATATACAATAGAGTATTATTACTAACATGCTGTATATTGCATCCCCAGGACTTACTTATCTTATAACTGAGAGTTTGTACCTCTTCACCACCTTCACCCATTTTGCCCACCTCCTCCCTCGCCTCTGGCAACCACCAGTGTGTTCTCCGTATCTTTGATTTGTGTTTGTTAAGATTCCATATGCCAATGAGATCAAATGGTATTTATCTTTCTCTAACTTATTTCATTCAGCATATTGTCTTCAAGGTCCATCTCTCTTAGACTTTTTGATAAATGTATGTGACTTCTTGGATCCTCAATTTCTTCATCTGTCAACTAGGGTTGATCAAATACTGATGTGAGATAGAGAAATGCTGTATCAAGTCTTATTTATAAAACATCTTAAATCGGGCAGCCTGGGTGACTCAGCGGTTTGGCACCTTCCTTCAGCCCAGGGCATGATCCTAGAGACTCAGGATCGAGTCCCACATCAGGCTCCCTACTTGGAGCCTTCTTCTCCCTCTGCTTGTGTCTCTGCCTCTCTCTCTCTCTCTCTCTCTCTCTCTGTCTGTCTCTCATGAATAAATAAATAAAATCTTTAAAAAAAATCTTAAATCTTAACTGTGACCATTTCTGTATAGTGGTATCTACTAATTTTTGTGGCATTGATTCTGCCAAATTTAACCATTTTAAAATATTTCATATTTGTATACCACATACAGGTACCTATGTGTCTCATTCCCAAGTAGTCTCTGATTATTCTAGTAGATACCTTCCTTGGATTAAAAATCTTGGATTTTTATCTTGGATTAAAAATGTAACTTGGCTGTGGAGTCTCCATAACTGATTGTACAAACCTGTTCATATACTACCAAGAAATACATTTTTGTATAGATTTTTAAATTTTATTTATTTGAGACAGAGAGAGAGAACCTGAGTGAGAAGAGAGGGGCAGAGGGAGGGAAAGAACGAGAAGCAAACTCCCTGTTCAGTGGGGAGCCTGACATGAGGCTTGATCCAGGGCTCATGACCCAAGCCAAAGGCAGAGGCTTAATCGACTGAGCTACCTAGGTGTCCCAAGAAATACAATTTAAAAGAGCACAATAGAGTATATGTATCAGTATACTCTATCAATGAGAGGTGCCTGGCTGGATCAATTGATGAAGGGTGCTATTCCTAATCTCAGGGTTGTGAGTTTGGGCCCCACACTGGGTATAGAGACTGCTTAAAAATGAAACCTTAAAAGTAAAAATAAATAAATAAATAAAAAGGTATTTAAGACTGAGTCCCCAAAATATGTACAGGTATATATATATTCATATATGCTGTGCATTAATGTATTTTTATATTGTCAAATATAATAATAATATATGTTAAGAGATGATGTAGGTAAAGTATATAATATCTTAAAGAGTTCCATTATATTAAATAAAATTAAAATTTTGGTACTCGCTAAAATAGTCTTTTAATATTTATGATGGGGACAGTGTCATAGCTTGTAAAAGTATGAGCAGATTGTAAAAGTGTCAACTCTGCCCATTTTTTAAATTTGCTTCAGCTTGGTGGTCTCTTTGCAGAAATCCTTGAAGCCACATGGCCATTTGAGACAGGTTAGTAAAAGTAAAATTGGGTAATATAATTTGTAAATCCACCAAGGGGCATAAGCAAAGAGTGATATTTTGAAATAAGCTGCAAGCAAATGAAACAAGTAGGGATAATAATCTTAAACCCTTTGGGTTGTAGAAATTTCATATCACATATGACATGAGACTTAAGGGTTAAATCAGAAGAGGAGAGTCTGTTGCTCTTAGATGTTAGTAAAACTTAAGGTTTTTCCTTTTTAAATTATAAATTAATATACATAGAAGTTCTCATTTTTTTTCTTTCTGAATTCCAGTACATTTAGTGGTTCTCAAGCTTGCGTGTGCACCAATATCAAGTGGAAGGCTTGTTAAAATATAGATTGCTGGGCCCCACTCCCAGAGTTTCAGATTCATTCGATCTGGGGCAAGGCCCGAGAATTTGCAGTTATAACAAATTTCCAGGTGTTGCTGATGCCGCAGGTCTTAGGACCGTACTTTGAGAATCACTGTCATAGATCACCTTGAAGACCCCCTGGGCTGTATCCTGTCCCAGACTTTTGATATATATAATACAAATGTAGTTAAGATCAATGCCACCAAGAAGTAATGTTCCCATTACATTTTGGTTTGCCCATTCGTGGCCTACGTTTCCCTACCCTGCATCTCATCCTTGGCCCTTCCCCCACAACGGAGGAGGAAAGGGCTCAGGGGACAAGGGAAGGATGATGCATCCTCTCTGTGAAGGCAGCTGACAGTTTGCACTACCTGGTGAATTCATGGCCTCAGCATGTTTCCCTAGAGTGAATTAATTGCTTTGCTTTTCCTTTTCCTTTGCATAAAGCCAAGCAGATTTGTCCCCTGTTTGGACGAGACCTTGCTGCTAGCACTTTCCGAGGATGGCCAGAAAGTGGCTGCTGTATGAGGTTGATAGTGTTGTCAGGAATTCCAGGGCGGGGTATTGTCACTTGAGTTGGGAAATGCTAACTGAGGTCAATTCTAGTTCAGTTTCCTACCTACAGAATTATGGCAGGACGTAAGTTTGGCCCGCGTGAGATGAATAGGTCAGCAGAAACGTATTCTTGTCTTCCGAATAGCAGACGACTCTATTTTTAAGCCTTAAGTCAGAACATATTTTTCCCCCTATTTGAGATCCAGCAATTCCTGTCCTCAAATGAGATATTTTAAAATCAAAGACATATACAACAAAACCAAGAAAAACCTAAACCAAAAAAAAAAAAAAGGAATTTTTTTCCGAGTCAAAATTGTACATAAAAAGTTGTCATCTTTATGGGCCATTATGGGTGGCTCAGTGGTTGAGTGTCTGCCTTTGGCTTGGGTTGGGATCCTGGGATCCTGGGATCAAGTCCTGCATCAGGCTCCTCTCGAGGATCCTGCTTCTCCCTCTGCCTATGTCTCTGCCTCTCTCAATCTATGTCTCTCATGAATAAATAAATAAAATATATTTTTTTAAAGTTATCATCTTTAGTACCTGAAACTAAAAATCATTGTTCCAGCTAATCATTGCTGAATAACAAACTACCCCCCAAATTTAATAGCTGAAACCAACAACCCTTTTATTATTTTGCTCATGGGTCTGCATGCTGTGCACTGCTCAGTAGAATAGCTCATCTCCACTCTCCTTGGGGTCAGCTAGGGTGGCTTGACTGGTGCATGACCATCTACTTCCAGGTCAGCATCACTCACCCTCACCTCTGTTGACAAGACGGTATCAGGGCCGTTGGCCAGCACCTGGATTTTCCTCTTTGTGGTGTCACTATGCGGTGAGGCTGGGCTTCTGGCAGCCCAGTGGTCTCAGAGTAGTAGGGCTTCTTACAAGGCCCCATGTACAAAAGCAGAAACCACCAGACCTTCCTAAGGCTTAAGCCAGGAACTGGCACCCGCACTGCTTCCATGACATTTTATTGGTTAAAAGGAGTCACAGAGCCAGCGCAAACTCAAGAGGACAGTCTACAGGAGGCATAAACAGCAGGAAGCGTGGGTTAGTGGGGCCACCAAGGAGACAGTCTACCACACTCACAATGGCTGGATTTTCTGCTCCCTATTCCTTTGGAGCTCTCTGCATTCCGTCCCACGTACAGGCTGTTCAGCATAAACCGGAGCAAAGCATCGATTTCAGGTGGACATCAGTGCCTCCCAAAGATAGAAGTGGCTTTGACTATATCTACCAGAGAGTTTTCAAAGCACGAGGATGTGTATCTGCTGAACAGGCATCTCTGTTGCACTTCCTGCCAAAACTTCCCCTCTAAGTCACTCCCTTACTTACCCTGTTGTCTTTTCTTCCTTCACAAGGCTCACCTCGGCCTAATACTTTATCAGGTTGCTGTTTGCATGGTTATTTTCTGTCTTCCCCTACAGAAATGTTTATGGAATGCAAAACCCTCTGGGGATGGGGACCGGGCACTCACCACGTTGCCTGACACAGAGAAGGCTCCGCAAAAACCTCGATTGAAGGAATGGGTATAGAAACGTGGTATTTGAGAGTATGCCTACGAGGCAGAAATGACAACCCGACAGGAAGTTGTTCTACTGCAGAGGCTACAGCTAGGGTTTGTGTCTCCTCCAGAGGCTCGGGCAGTGCACATCCTGGTTGCGTACGGTGTGTGCCCTCTGCCAGTTCCCATGGTGTCATTGTTCAGAGGTGTCAGGGGGCATCAATCATGGGTTTAGAGGGTTTGCTATGGAGCCTACAGCTCCTTTATTTGGCCAATTAGGCTTTATGCTCCTGTTTCCAAATACAGAGGTAGGAGAAACCCGAACCTTGCTTTATCTAATGCCTTAGTTTTAAGGAATAGCCTCTGGTGCAATGCTATCTTATTTCCAATTAAACCGTGGATATCCTCATCCTTGCTAAAACTGGTTGGTGAGCATTAGCTATTCATTCCTAAAAAGAGGCTTAAGCAGATAGGTTTTCATTTATGTTCTGCTTTTTACTAGGCTACCGTGAGGGGTTCTCTTTCTTCCGTTCTATCTTTCTCTCTTTTCTGCTTTCTACCAATCTGTATTCCTTCTTTCTTTGCTCATTTTTCTTTTTCCCTTGAAAAGTTGGTACTATTGGTGAGAATCCTTGTTTGTGCTCATTCCCCTGTCCATTTACTCTTTTGATTGTTTATCGATCACAGAAAAACACATCAGATTTCCTTAATGAATTTTACGTGCTTGCATCTGATTTGCTTACAGGTCACCTAGGTCTGTCATTTGTAGAGACTCTTATTGGAACGCCCTGTCTATTTCTTACCCTTTAAAGAGTCTTTATCAGGGCTGTGGCTTTCAACCCTCTTACAAGCCCCAGAACATTTGTGTGTTTTCTAACAAGGCTAAAAAATTTCTTTGGAAAACCATTTTAAATGTTTCCCTTGGACTGTATCCTGGTTATTTTCCTCCTTGTCTTGTTTCCCTTTTTACACATACACACACACACACACACACACACACACATTCCTGGCTCTGCTTGTAGTACTAGAGTGTGTCAACTCTTTCCATGGGAGCCTCAGCCCTGTATAGTTGCAATAGGAGAGCATCTGGCTAAGACGGTCTTTCAGAAGCACTAATATGAGTGCTGTTTCTGATTATGTTAACCTTACCCAAATTCTTCAAACATGCTAAAGCTGTGCATCAGAGTTCTCTGGCATTTTAGACTCTAGGCCTAGAGATGCATGAACACAATTGTGTGTCTTAAGTTCAAATAAGAGACCATTCACGTCCCGTGGAGTTTGCACCTTGTATGAAAACACCACTCCATGTCACTTACCAAGACACAGCTTTAAGTTTATGAATCTGGAATTGTACATTGCAATGGTCCAGTTGAACTCCTGAAAGCAAATCCAGTCCAGGCCATGGGCATGGTGGGACCTCAGCAAAGAGAGAATGTGAACTCCAGCTCCTTTGGAGTCATCCCAGTTTCCTCTCTCTCTCTCTCTCTCTCCATTTGAATCCCTATCTTTCCAGCTCCGGCTCTTCTAAAGTGGAAGAAAACAAGCCCAGATTCTCTTGGGTTTGGCAAAGCCTCAAAGCCTTTGGTTTCGGCTCAGGTCTTGCCTAAAGTCTGCCTAAAGCTAGAGTAAAACCACTTACCTTCTCTCTTCACCTTTGGCAAGTAAGTCTGCCTTTAGCATTGCTCATGTCTGATTTTTTTATGTGCTTAATGTGTCCCAATTTTTAAGGAACTTGATGTTTTCATTTATTCTCTTTTTCTTTCTCTCCTGCGTGGTTCCAGTTTAGTAACTAATTAGCTAATTGCTCATTTCCCTCCAAACTTGCCCATTTAATGTCAACAGGGCAAAATTACCAGGCAGCTCTGAACAGAACTAAATGCAAGTTTACAGACCCTCATCTTCCATGATTTTCTGCATCTATTTCAGGAGTATAGACAAATCACTCATTACTCTCTACCATCCCGTTGGGCTATGTATGTAGTGGGAGGAACACTGAACTGGGAGCTGAAAAGTCCTGAATTCTAGACATGGATCTCCAGTGTGTCAGCTGTGCTACCTTTAGACATCCACTTACCTTCTTTAAAACTAAGATTTTCTCATCTGTATAGTAGGGATAATCGTGACTACCCTGCCGGTTCTGGAGTCATTGAACAAACAAGTAAGAAGCAAAACTTTCATCTACTCAGTGAGCACTAATCATGCACTTACTATGCACTAAGTGAGGCACTTAGACTATAGAAGTAAAGTGAAGACACTTCCTGCCCTTTGGAGGTGGTGTTGTCATCATCATCATCATCATCATCATCATCACTACCACCACCACCACCACCAACACACAACTGCCTTTATTTTGTGTTCAGATCCATGATAGCATGGAGCCCACAGTTTGGCTTTTGTTCTCATGATTCAGTTGACATCAGCAGGCAGGAAACCTGGCTCTGAATATCCACAGTACTTTATTGTTACTTCTGGACAGGGGCTGCTGAATCAATTTAGAATCTGCCGCTTATTAGAGTCTCAATGGAAACTCACTTAAATTAATTAATGAATAAGTAATGAATGAGTGAATAAATGATTAAATTTTACCCTGGGAAATTTATATTTGCTTCCTATGCTTGATAGTATCAATGAAGATCACTGTGAAAGTCTTATTTTTTTTTTTTTCTTTATCTGATTCCAGCTGGTTTTCACTGGAAACTGATTCTCTCTTCTTAAACTTAACTGTAAGATTGATTCTCTCTAGGGTAAAACTACTGCTGAGATTCTTTTATCTTACCCAAAGTAGATTCAGAAATATTTGTGAAAATAAGTGATTAAAACCAAAATTCAGTTTATCCCTTGCCTCTCTGATAACTTTTTTTTTTTTCTAAAGATATATTTACTTATTTTAGCAAGGATAGAGGGGCAGAAGGAAAGGATCTTCAAGCATACTCCTGTGCACAGAGCCCAACACGGGGCTTGATCTGATGACCTTTCAGATCATGACCTGAGCCAAAACCAAGAGTGGGATGCTCAACTGATTGAGCCACCCAGGTGCCCCAACCTCTCTGATAACTCATAACATTGGAAGTGGGCAACCATAGCTGAATATTTCCATACTTCCTACCCTTACATTTCCTCCTTTGGCCAGGTGATTGTGTGGAGACCAGAGAGTTGCTGGAGTTTGGAACAATGGTCTTTGACCTGTTTGCAACAATAAGCCTTGCTCAAGTAGTTCCATACCTTCATCTTAAACCGTCAGTGGAATTCCATTAGTAGCCAAACATATAACATGGTTTTCTAAGGACAGGGAGTTAAGAGGTTTGTGAACCCCAATGAAATAAAACGCAGTGTATTATAACTCGATACCCATGCATTCTTCTTTTTTTTAAGATTTTATTTATTTATTTGAGAGAGAGAGAGCATGAGCAGGGGCAGAGGCAGAGGAAGAGGGAGAAGGAGAAGCAGACCCCAGTGGAGTGTGGAGCCCATGGTAGGGGCTCGACTCAGTGATCGACATAGGGCTCCACACGGGGCTGGATCCCAGGACCCTGAGATCACGACCTGAGCTAAAGTCAGATACTTAAACAACTGAACCACCGAGGTACCCCTATACCCATGCATTTTTCTGGGGAGCACATGCATCCTCCCCACCTTTCCTCAAATTATCAAAGGGATCCATGACCCTCCCCATTTCCACCACCAAAAAAAAAAAAAGTTTAAGAATGATTGATTGAAAGATTCTGGTCCACTTGGAGAATGTGATTTTTTATGACTAAATATTTTCCTTTTCCCAGAACTGCTATGTAGCAGTAATAAAATTGTAACCCTCCAAACTGCCCGGTGGTAGACTTCAAATTAGACAAGTCTATCGTGTGACTCATGGAACTTTCTCATGCTTTTGCATTCAATAATCAGGAAAATCCCGTGTAACTTTTTCATGCTTCTGAAGACAGTAATCAGGAAAATCCTTGAGGAGACTGTGGTTTTAAAGGATGCGAAATCAGGTTATGATCGTGTGTGCCCTGATAGTATGCTTTTCCTCTCTGGAATTTCCTCTTGGGGGTGGTCTGTTCTTCTCGTTTCCAAAACTTGTATCAACATCCTCTTGGACACAGAACTGTAAGCTACTAATTTATTTTATGTTGTATTATTTTGTACAAAGGAGAAAGGGAACTACCATAGACCATGGCATACCTTCCCATGGTATAAGCAAACCAGATTATTATTTTTCATCATGTATTGTAGAACTGAAAGCTAAACCTGCTAGCCCCCTCCAATGCCTGCCTTTCAGCCACTCAGTGTAAACTAAACCATTCATCCCCGATAGCCTACTCTGAGTTAAATGCCCTAGTTATTTTGTTTTGCCTTTGCTGGGTTTGATTTATTGGTAACAGAGTTGTACACTCTTAGGGAACATAGAGGTGCTAATACTTAAAAAACAGCCTGTGCTCTGCTACTACTCAACTGTTGAAGGATGAAAGATGTTCCCTAGGAGTTTCATGAAGTGGAAAAAACAGGAGTTTCGAGTCACATAAATTCGTTGGCAATGTTTTTTCCATTTCCTTCCAGCACAGCATAGTGACCATGTGCGCACACTCTGGATTCAGAATGTCTAGGTTTGAATCCCATCTCTGCCACTTACAAATCAGGCCACTTTGGGCAGGTTTAAAGAGTCATCTGCATCTACAGTCCCTATCTAGAGACTAGAGATACTAATACTGCTCACCTCATAAGGTTTGTGGAAAAATTAGATCTTTGTGAAACTCTTAGAATACTGCTTGACATGAGCCAAGTGCTGCATAGGTCTTCTTTATTTATTTTATTTTATTAAAGATTTATTTATTTATGTATTCATTCATTCATTCATTCACTCATGAGAGAGGCAGAGACATAGGCAGACACAGGTTCACAGGGAGCCTGATACAGGACTCGACCCCAGGACCTTGGGATCACAACCTGAGCCAAAGGCAGATGCTCAACCACTGAACCATCCAGATGCCCTGCCTATGTCTTTTAAAAATCAGTCTGGTGACAAAGGGAAACATGAGAGCTTGTGTGGATGTGTTGAACTCAGAGCAGGCCTCAGAAGCCAGTTGCTACTGTGAGGCCAGTTATAGTGGTGGTGGGTTTTTTTGTGATTTCCTTCTTTCCCTCACAACTCCTCGGAGGGCAAGGTTTCCCTTGACCAGCCTCCCCCACCATGCTCCAAGGGCTTTCAAATCTGAGATAATCTGATGGAATGAATCCCTGTCATTTAACTCTTTTGTCACATAGTGAGGTGCTTCAATCAAAGCCACTTCATTATTCTTGTCAGGAGTTTCTTTGGCCGGAGGGGGTTTTGTTTGTTTCTTTCTTTTTGTGCCCCTTCTTTACCTGTGGTTAACTTCCAACCAGCTCTGAGAGGAGCCATGTGTCAATTAATCATGATGTTCATGATTAAATATAACCCCCTGTTAGTAGGCTTGACCAGAAAAGAAAAGCAAGACTCTTGGACACGGTAACTTTTCAAAACCTCATAATCAGCTAAAATAGTTTTAATGTAAGAATCACAAGATTCAGTTCTGTAATGCAAGTTGATCCTAGAGTCTCGTGAAATACACTCAGGCCAGAACACAGAGAATAATTTTGTTTGCCTCGTGATTAGGTTTATTTTTTATGGGATGCATCTACAATAGACTTAGCTATTATTATTTGGGGAAAAAAATGATAAACAGGAACTCAGAAAAAGACTCTTTTTAATCCTTACACAGAAAATGCCCAATAGCATTCTTGAGAATTTTCTTTTATTTAAAAAAAAAAAAATTCTCTATTTGCAAGGTAATAGCAAAGAGTTGTAGTAAAGGTTACTCACTGCAAGATCTAGTTCTTACTCATATTTATGCTGATCACATATAATTTCAAGCAGAGCAAATTGTGTATTGCCAGCAATTTGAGTGATTTAATAGAGCCATTCTGGTTTTTTCAAGAAGTATTTGCAGAATTTTAGAATCTTCTAGCCAAGTTTCTTTATCTTTTGGATAAGAAACATGAGACCCACCAAGCCACTAATTATACCCAGCTAAGTGAGAGCAGAGTACAATAGCGAATTTTCAGGGAAACTTTTTTTAAGTTTGCATTTTGCCTTTTGACATATTTTCTGTTCTGTTTACAACAAATATTCTTAGTGTTTGGGTTTTTTTTTAATAATCTCTTCTAAAGAGAAAATTGGTTTGCTAATGATTTACACTAAAGAGAAAATGAAAACAGACCCTGAATTTTATAGCAAATACCAAGCAAGAAGAAAAGAAAACGAAGTTATTACTTTTAGTCCATGTACAACGTCTTGGCAATTGAAATATGAAAGCCTAAGGGAGAGGAGCTTAAACCAGTGTTTTCTGGAGGCAAAACAAGGGATACAAAGCTGGACAGAACACAATTTGAGGACTTTATTGTCTAGTAAGGAGAATGAGAAAAGCATAGAGAAAACTAGAGTACAAAGAAAAATGTAAAAGTTTTCACTAGGGAAGTATAGCAGAATGTCTTAGAGGATAAGAGAAGGATTGCAGGCCACTGAGGATTGCTCTCCTTATTATCTATAATTGATGACTCCCAATCATTTATCCCCAGCTGAACCTTCCCCTGGAATTTCTGACTCATCCAGCTGCCAACTAGACATCCCCACTTGGATATCTAACTTACCATATCCAAAGTACAATTCCCAGCCTTGCTCCCAAAAAAGTACTCTCCTGTGGGCTTCTCCAACTTGGTTGATGGCAACCATGCTTCCAGTTGTTCAGGTTACAAACCTTGGCATCATCCTTGTCCCCTTTCTTTCTCTCTCACATATATCTGACCTGTGACAACATTCTATCAACTTTGCCTTCAGAGTATGTGCAGAATCTGATGATTTTTCCACTCCATCATTCTGGTCCAAGCCACCATTGTTTTTCACCGAGATTATCAAAGTAGCCTCCTGGGTGGTTCTTCTTGCTTTCACTGTTTTAATACTTTACAGATTCTTCTCAACACAGCACAGATCAGATTCCATCATTCATTTCCCAGAATCCTCCTAGGCTCCACATTTCTATAACAGTACCTCACAGCCTTGTCTCCTACTCTTCTCTCCTTCCCTAATTTTGCTTTAGCACATTGGCCTCCTTGCTATTTCTTTTACATGCAAGATGGACTCTCATATTAGGACCTTTGCACTGGTTTTCCCCCATTCTTGAGTGCTTTTCTCTCAGATATCCATATAGATCACTTGTTAACCATCTTTAGTGCTTTGCTTAAATGTCTTCTTAATGGGACCTATTTTGAGCATTTTATTTAAAATTGAATTCCTCCCCTCCAGCACTTCTGATTCTCTTTATACACTTTTTTTTTCTTTTCCCATAGGACCTTAAATTTTTGCATACTATATAATTTATATATCTGTTTTTCATTTATTTATTATGTGATCTATTTTCTACATCCTTCTGCTAGAATGTAAGGTCCAAGAGGATAGGATCCTCATTTGTTTTGTTTGTTGCTGTATCCCAAGTGCCTGGAATAATGCCTAGCACATAATAGGCACTAGACAGACATCTGTCAATAAGTGAATAAGTGAATTCATGGGGGAATTAGGGTTTTCTGTAAAAAAAAAAAAAAAAAAAAGGGAAGGAAAGAAAGAAGAAAGAAAAAAAGTAGTGGGTTGTTTTGTTTTTGTTTTTGTTTGAAGATTTTGTTTATTTATTCATGAGAGACACAGAGAGAGAGACAGAGACACAGGCAGAGGGAGAAGCAGACTCCATGCAGGGAACCTGATGCGGGATTCCATCCCAGGACCCCGGGATCATGACCTGAGCCAAAGGTAAATGCTCAACCACTGAGCCACCCAGGTGCCCCAGAAATAGTAGTTTTTAAAAAGGTTTGAATTACAGTCCCCTTTGTAAATCTGGTCAGTCTTAATAAACCTCCTTCCAAGAATGGCACACATATGCAAATTTACACAAAATTTTGCATTCACTTTCAGGATAATTTTGAATTCACTTCTACATATTCAGATTCATCCATGAACCCAAGTTGAAAGACCCATGTCCTAGCCAGAAAGAACAACATGCACAAAGGCTCTGAGGTGTTTGAGGCTCAGCAGGAACCATTTGGCTTGGGTGGGTAGTAAAGGAGAAGAGTAATGGAAGATAAGTTTGAGCTATACTGGATAGGGCCTAGAATGCCAGAGTAAGGGTTATTTCTATTTGATATAGAAGGTGAGAGGGAGCCATGAGGAGCAATGCCTGGTTGCCTGGTAATCTTGCCCTGTGGTCACCTCTAACTCGACATGGACCTGAACACCCTCCATTTGCTTTTAAGTAAGTGAAATTAATAGAATTGCTGCAACACTTTTACAAGCCTGCTCTGTTTATAAAAGGTATAGATAAGTACTTTATCATTATGATAATTAAAATGCATCCATGCTCCTATTAAAACTATTTTAGTTATCAGCTTTCGTTACACTTCTGAGAATATGTATCAGTTCTGTCATTCTCCAGGTATCTGATTATTATCACTGTCATTTGATTCATTAAGAACTAAGTGTTCAATTTGATATTACCCATCTCCTGCCGTGCTTTGCTTATGATTTGGGGGCTACCTGAAGGAGGTTTTCCATAAGTCAAAGGCCCTAAAAAAACCCTCTGAATGAGAGGATATGTAAAAGGAGGCCATCTATGCTCCTAGACTCCGTATGTCCTCTGTAAAAAAAAAAAAAAAAAAAAAAAAAAAAAAAAGGCTAAATAAGCCATCTATGCTTTCTATCTCCCCAAATTGAAAGTATGTTTCAGTTATAATTGCCATGTCACAAACCACTCAAAACTTAATGATATAAAACAACAAACTACACACAACTTAGTGTTCTAAAGCAACGATTGATTCTGTTCAGAGATCCTGAATTAAGAATTTGGACAAAGGTGGCTTATCCCTCCTCCACTATGTCTAGAGTTTCTGCTGACAATACCTGGAAACCAGGAGTGATTGGAAGGCTGGACATTGTAATCATGTAGAGGAATACTCATTTACATGTGTAAAACCTGGGATAGAATAACTTGAGGAGGGGATCTCTGGGTGGCTCAGCGGTTTAGTGCCTGCCTTTGGCTCAGGGAGTGGTCCTGGGTTCCAGGATCGAGTCCCACGTTGGGCTCCCTACATAGGGCCTGCTTCTCTCTCTGCCTGTGTCTCTGCCTCTCTGTGTGTGTGTCTCTCATGAATAAGTAAATAAAAATCTTAAAAAATATATATATAACTTAAGGACTGGGATTGTGGACCAAAGTGCCTCACTTTCCATGTGTTTTGATCTTCCTCACAGTATAGAGGCCTCGGGGTAATCAGATTTATTATGTGGCAGCTCTGATGAACAAGGTGGAAATAGCATAGCTTAATGACTTAACCTTGGAAATCACATGGCAACACGTCTGCCATACTGAAATATCCACACTGTGCCTCTATTCAAAGAGAAGGAACAGAGACACCACCTCTCTATGGGAAAAGTGTCCCCCAAAATTATGGCCATTTGAAAGTCTTTATTTATTTACTTTTCAATTGAAGTATAGTTTGAAATGCAACATTACATTAGTTTCAGGTATACAACATAGTGATTCACCAAGTCTGTACATTATGCCCTGCTCACCACAAGTGTATCTACCATCTGTTACCATGAAATCTTATTACAGTGCCATTGCCTATACTCCCTGTGTCATACCTTCATCCCCAGGACTTATTCATTCCACAGCTGGAAGCCTATATCTCCCACTTCCCTTCACCCATTTTGCTCATCCCCTCTCCCCGCCCCCCCACCTCTGGCAACCATCAGTTTGTTCTCTGCATTTATGGGTCTGTTTCTGCTTTTTGTTTATTTGTCATTTTGTTTTTTAGATTCCACATATAAGTGAAATCATATGGTATTTTTGTTTCTCAATCTGCCTTATTTCACTTAGTATAATAGTCTCTAGGTTCATCCATGTTGTCATAGGTGGCAAGACCTCATTGTTAGTGTGGCCAATTTTTTAAACACCACACTCTTAGAAATGTAAGCATCCTATGGAGAATGTAGGACAGATTATTGGACATTTTCCTATGAGACACAACTAAATTCACCATTAATCCAGTACCTGCACAAAAATACAATTAAGTTCTAGTTGTGTGAAGCAAATTATCAGATTAACAGAAACAACGTATGTTTTGAGGGGCTGTAGAATCTACAGAGACAGTACTAAGATTCATGAAAATGGTTGGAAACCATTTAAAAATGGAGAGGAGGAGGAGATCACTAAATAAATGAAATAATCTACAAGGCACAAATTATTTATAGCTTATGGTTCCTAAACACCTGTCAACCACTCTTTTTAGAAGTTCACCTTTCTAAGGGGACTTGTTCTTATTAATCTATATTGAGAGTTGTTTGTTCTATTGCCTACATGTGTTGGATCTCTGCCAATGAACTCTCTGTAGGACAGAGAAAATGGGTTATTTCAAGGGTCTTCAGGGAGAGCATTTCCCAGATATTACCCTCACATCTGGAATAGTTCACAGGTCTGAGTTTACTCATAAAGTGAGCAGACTACTCCCAGAGTGGTGAGCACATAGTTAGGTCCAGACTTAGTCATTTTTGCCTTTTCTGTGATAGAATCCTCTGGATTATAGCAACAAAATGTCATTAAAAAAAAAAAAAAAAGTTGATTGAGACAGGGGAAGGAGAGGATGACCCTAAATTGGCAGCCTGTTTGGTACTCTCTTTATGCCAGACAAGAGTTCATACTCCATCATTATCTTCTTGTCAGTCTGAACAGTAGAACTAGAAATCTAAAAAGACTAGCATTCTCTCAGGTTGTAATAAGCCCCAGGAAAAGCAAAAGATAGACTTGCTTATTAATGCATACTTGAAAATTGTGTTTCTAGCATTGGCATGGGCATCATTTTGGTGGATAGTTCCAAGCTATGGTAGCATTTGAACACTGTCTTTCAACACCTAGCATAATGGCATCCATTACTCAGTCATAAGAATTTTTTCCCCTTGGGCACCTGGATTGTTCAGTTGGTAAGGGGTCTGCCTTCAGGCTCAGGTCATGGTCCCAGCATCCTGAGATCTGGGCCCTCAGCGGGCAGCCTGCTTCTCTCTCTCCCTCTGCCTTTCCTCTTTCTGTCAAATAAATAAATAAATAAATAAAATCTTAGGAAAAAAAAGAATTTTCTCCCCATATTCTGGTTTTTGTCAGAAACTCATCTGGCTGAAATGACAAAAGGGAGCATGGGAATGAACACAACTTATAGAATGGCATTCCTGCTTTGTTGTCCTTTGGCAAAGCATCTACGTCAGGGCTGAGCACATAGTAGGGCCTCAACACATGCTCGTAGAATTTCATCAGCCCCCAATATGGCCTCGTGAAACAGTGGCCATATTGGATTTCATAGGAGAATTTCAGATCAAAAGAACTATGAAAGCAGCCAAACTGGAAAGGTGATTTCCTACTGCAGGCATAAAGACAATCCACTTTTCGGTGCTCCTCCGTGCAACAAGAAAATATGAGAAAATATTTTTGTAAAACTTAAATTTTTTTTACAAACCTGATTTCTTTAAGCTAAAACACTTCCCCTTATTCTGAGAATGTCCCTCTGACCTTTTAGGGGAGGTAGGAACTTAAAAATTGTTCCTTTTATGAAATGAGATGGTAGTAAATAACTTGTTTTTCTTTCTGAATTTCCTTCCTTGTCAAAATGAAAAGCTGGCAAGCTGTAACAAACCCCAAATTTGTTTATTGGTTTGCTTTTTTAATCATTCCATGGAATGTGAAGATTGGGGAACTTTTGTAGACCAGGCAATTGAGAATTTTTCTCTTGCATTTCAGAGAAACTAAAGAATTCCTTAAACAGAACAGGCAACAAAGTAGTAAGAAATAGTTCACCACCTTATGTGAGAAAAAAATTTGCATTTATCATTCATATAGGCCATAATTAGGACATATAGTATGTTTACAGCACTTATTACAAGGACAGGTTCAGAGATGTTCATTATTATACATTGTTTACTTACACATACTCTCTTTCATATAGTTCAAGACCAAAAATATATCAGCACACAAATGCTAAGGGCGGCGTTCTGCTTATGAGGAGTTGTATATGTTTTCATTGAAAACTCCCATCTTCTCAAGGCATTCCTAGTCCTGCTGCCTAAGCCTCTGACATACAGACCTGGCCTTGATAGATGAGTTCATTATCCCTTTCTAATTGCAAGCAGATTTCCAGGTGTGTTCATTACGATTTAAATGCAGTCTGCCTAATTGTATGTGGTGCTAGCCCAGGGGTCAGCCAGTGGGATCCATTGTTCCTTTTCTCTCCCTGGCCTCCTTTTCTTACCTGCGAATTCCTGCAGATAATGTAGGCCCCTACGAGTAATTCCTCACTGAGGAATCAGCTGTCCACATGCGCTGCTTCATAAATACAAGTGAGGAGGCAGAGATACGCCATGGTTATGTGCTCTTGTAAAGTCCTACTTATACATAGATTTGATTATGTATTCAAAATGCTGATTGCATTTTTTGACTGAATGTGTGACATCTTCATTTATAATTATTTTCATTTGGGTAGGGAAGTAGGTGGAGAACAGAGTTTCCATGTTTTTAACTAAATAGCAGTTTCTTTTGCTTACTCTGATTTTGATAAGTGCCTAGATGGTATACACTCACACATACATACATATAACTTGTGTAATTTTTAAAAACACATAAAATAATAATATACATTTTCTAAGATTTAGGTACACAAATAAAATAGATTGGAAAAATGCAAGCTATATCTCTGGGGAGAACAACAGGTTTTGGGTAGGGGTAGTAGGGGGTAGTTAAAGGGATCTTTTAGCTTTATAATGCTCTTTTTAAATAAGGAGATTTTATTCATGAAATGCTTTATCATTAAAACTAATTAATAAAATGTAACCATCAAGATATAATAGCATAAAAATTAGTGTTACAGTAAAGGTAACACTTCCAAGTACCTTCCAGTAAAAGTAACAATTCCAAGCTCTGGAGAGTTCATAGGGAAGTAACTGGCAGCATACAGTAGTAGAGTGCTGGCCTTACGTGAAAGTGAAGAACCAGGGCAATATACACTGGGCCTTAAAATATGAGTAGGAGTTTACTAGCATAACTATAGTGGGAAATGGGTGGAAGAGCAGCACAGGCAAAAAGACTAGATTAAGCATAAAAGAAGAGGGAGTTTTTAGAGAACATGAATAATCCTGACTCAAGCAGAGCTTGTGTACCTGCAAAAAGTTGTGGCTTATGGAAAGCAGTTCTAGGACCTGGAGATAAGACTGTAAAAGCAGGGATCCCTGGGTGGCGCAGCGGTTTAGCGCCTGCCTTTGGCCCAGGGCGCGATCCTGGAGACCCGGGATCGAATCCCACATCGGGCTCCCGGTGCATGGAGCCTGCTTCTCTCTCTGCCTGTGTCTCTGCCTCTCTCTCTCTCTCAATGTGTGACTATCATAAATAAATAAAAATTAAAAAAAAAAAAAAGACTGTAAAAGCAGAGGCCAGAACCAGGAGAACCTCAGTGACAAGCTGAAGTGCTAATTGTATGTCGCTGCAAGTATTTGTGCTTGTTTCCTATGGCTCCCCCCAAAAATTACCAAAAACTTGGTGGCTTTAAACAATGAAAATTTAATATCTCAGAGTTGTGAAGGCCAGAAGTCCAAAATTCAGCAGGGTCACACTCCTTATGGGGTTTCTAAGAGAGAATCTTTCTTACTTTTTCCAGCTTTTGAGACTTGTAGTTACATAGTTCCAATCTCTGCCTCCATCCCCAGAACCCTCTCCTCTTCTTCTTCTTCTTTTTTTTTTTTTTAATTTACTTATTTGAGACTGCGAGCAGGGGGAGGGGTAGAGGCAGAGGGAGAGAGAATCTCAAGCAGACTGCACACTGGGTGGGGAGCCTGATGAAGGGCTCGATCTCACAACTCTGACATCATGACTCAAGAGGAAATCAAGAGTCAAATGCTCAACCGAATGAGCCACCCAGGCGCCCCCAGGCTCCTCCTCTATCTGTATCTCTCTCCTCTGTGTCCCTTCTAAGGACACTAGCCATTGGATTTAGGATAATCCAGGATGATTTCATCCATGGATCCTTAATTATATCTGTAAATATTCTCTTTCCAAATAAGGTCACATTCACCAGTTCTCTATGTTAGGATGTGGACAAATCCTTTTTGGTGGTGTGGGAGGAGATGTGGTGGGGGACACCATCCAGCTCACAGCAGTGCTGATGGGGCAAATCAAATGTGGAGAAATAATATTATCATATTTGATTTCTTGGAAGGTGATGCAGGCAAGCCAAGCCTGAGAAGTTTCTCAAGGACAAGAGATGTTTTTTGTCTGTTGTTAAGAACAAAGGACCTACCATGATTTCTGACATGCTGATTATTGAAATAATAAGCAAATAGATAAATTATGCAAGACCAGTGAAGAAGAAAAGGTGTAGCTGACATATAAACATTTAGAGATGAGAAGAGTACTTGTCTTGTGGGAAGTGCTCATTAAGTGTTTTGAAAAATGTTGTTCCTGGAGCAAAAATTACTCTTGCAGATAGATGTTCTTTAGGAGGTCACTCAGACACACAAAGCCAGAGGATCCTTACTGTACAAACATCAAGTTAATCTATTCAACAAATATTTATAGAGCATTTACTGTGGCTTTTATAGATAAAGGGCAAGAAGATTCCCAGCTATCCTGAGCTAATAATCAATACATAGGCAATATGTAAACCAGAAAAAATAACAGAGTAATAAATGCAAAAAATAAAATAACATACGATTATGTAAAAGAAAGTACAAAGAAAGAAGATATTGATGATATTTGAGATTGGGTGGTCAGGGAAGGCCTTGCTAAGGAGGTGACATGTGACCTGGAACACTAAAAAATCTGGGTGATGGGCATTTTAGCCTTCATTGGTAATTTGAGGAGCAAGCCTGGCCTGCATGAGTGGCAATAAGAACAGGGAGAAGGGTTACATAATAAGGCTCAGTAAGCATGAAAGGACCACATCATTCAAGGCATTAGGGGCCCTGGTAAAAAGTATTTTTAATATAAGCAGAAGTCATCAGAGCATTTTAGAGAGATGTATGGGGGCATCTGGATAGCTCAGAGGTTGAGCATCTGCCTTTGGCTCAGGTCATGGTCCCGGGGTCCTGGGATCCAATCCCACATCAGGCACTCTGCAGGGAGCCTGCTTCTCCCTCTGTCTATGTCTCTGCCTCTCTCTGTGTGTCTCATGAATAAATAAATAAAATCTCAAAAAAAAAAAAAAGAGAGAGAGAGATGTATGACTTGGTCTGATTTCCATCTAAATTATGGCTTCTCAACCTTGGCAGTCTTTTAACATTTGGGGCCAGACAGTTCTTTGTTTGGGGGGCCATCATGTGCAGGTTTATCAGCATCCCTGGCTTCTACCCACTAGATGTCAATAGAACCCATTCTCCCAGTTGTGACAACCAGAAATGCCTCCAAACATTGCCAAATGTCCCTATAGGACCAAATCAGCCCCAGATGAGAACCATTGATTTAAATAAATCACTCTCTGACTACTCCAAGGAGAAATGTTTGTAGGGAAGATAATAGTGGAAGCTAAAAGACGAGTTAAGAGGCTTAACATGCTCTAGGCAAGAGAAAATGATGGTTTCTAATTGCCAAGAGAGAGAAATAAGTGAATTTGGAATGTGCTTTAGAGGTGGAATCACAGGACTGACTGACAATTTAGAAGTGTGGGTGCAAGAGAAAGAGAAGAACCAGAGGAAGGTTTATGGCCTTCCTCTGATTGGCTGACTAGTGGTATCTTTAGCTGACATGAAGAAGAGTGACAGAGAACAAGGTTGGGTGGAGATCACTGGGTAGGAAGGAATATGGCATGTTCTGATGTGGATATGTGCATTTGGAATGCCTATTAGACATCCAGGGGAGAAAAGAATTCAAGTAGACTGTTAGATACACAAGTCTAGAGTTCGGGAGGGAGGTCAGCCTAGAGGTATAATTTTTGGAGTTTTTGGCATGTAGATGGCTTTGAAAGCCATGGTCAAGATGAGATTTCTTGGAGGGAGAGAAAAAGAGGGAAGAGACAAGGAGAGAAGAGAGAGAATAAGAGTAGAGCAGAGGCAAAGGGGGTCCCAAGACTGAGCTTGAAGTTCTGTCGAGGAGAAGTCAAGGTAAGAAATCAAGAGAGAAGGGGGCCGCTTGGCTGGCTCAGTTGGTGAAGCATGCAACTCTTGATCTCAAGGTTGTGGGTTCAGGCCCCAGGCTGGATATAGAAATCACTTACAAATAAACTCTTAAAAAAAGAAAGAAAGAAAAGAAAAGAAAGCTCAAGAGAAAGAGCCCAGTGAAACAGTGCAGAAAACAATCCCATAAAACAGTGAAGGCCACTAGAAGGCATATGAAAGACCTAATACTTTTGAGGTGTTGCTTTTTGGGGAGCTAGAAAGAAAAAGGGTAAGAAACAGCTGCTAGAAGCTAGAATACACAATCCTATTAGTGTTGAGAGATCCTAAATGTTTTTCTCTTCTAATCATTTTTCGTTATAAAGTCCCATCTATAAGCTAATTACCCAATATCCTGAAGCACTTAAAGAACTAATTGCTTCATAGTCTTAAGATCTGTATTTTTGGGGTTTTTCTTCTTCTCTGATAAACTGAAAGGGGACTACAGACTTCCTTTTACTACCATGGTAGAGGATGGACCACATAACCTCTCACAGTTCCTTCTAACTTGTGAGTCAGTGTTACATACCTAACAGGGACTTAAACTGTATCCAGATAGAAAATCCATTTTTCTTAGTCTTGGTTTGACATCCCACCTCAGGTGTTGGTGGACTAACAGGCAGGAAAAAAATTAGCCAGAAACTAGAGTAGTTCACAGATGAGAAGCCAGAGCAATGTATGGATTGATAGAGCACATTGTTGGGAAACCATTCTATCTTAAGTTGCAGAAAAAAACAAAAAAACAAAACAACAACAACGAAACACACACACACCAAAAACAGTGAAGGAGGCTCATGATGATATTAAGTCTTCAGGTGTGTTTTGATAGTTCAAGCCACTGGCAAACAAAGTCAAGTTTGAATTGGAATCTTCCTCAGCCTTTCAGAAGTACAATGAGAAGCACAGGCAGCGTGAACGGTCAGAGTAGGAAGGCTGAGTGGACACAGTGGGATGGAGAAGCCAGGAACTGGGGTCAGCATTTAAAGAGGGATGTAGTCAGAGGGATGCCTGGGTGGCTCAGTGGTTGAGCATCTGCCTTTGACTCAGGTCGTAGTCCCAGAGTCCAGAGATTGAGTCCTGCATCAGACTCACTGCATGGGCCTGCTTCTCCCTCTGCCTATGTCTCTGCCTCTCTCTGTGTGTGTCTCTCATGGATGAATAAAATAAAATCTTAAAATAAAATAAAGAGTATAGTCAGACACAAAGATATGTTCACATGTTAGATCATGCATGAAGAAACAGTGGACAGCAGAAAACAAGATCTGACGACTGGGACCAGATGAGCAAGTCTCAGAATCAGTTGTTTCAGGCCAGGACTTTGTTTCAGATATCTTCCCTGCAGAAAGCAGGTTAACTGAGGAGAATACAAAGATGTGGATAGGGTTAAGAGAGATCAACAAGAGATGAAGAACTACTCTGGTACTAGCAATAGCAGGGCTTTATTATCCTTCCTGGACCTAAAGAGTGGGTGGGAGAGAGCCACCCCTATCGGAGCGGGGGCCTTTGAGGTAGAACACTGCCAACCTGCTGTTCCTGGGAGGTAACTGGGGGAGTGGGCATCTCAACTTCAGTCTCGTTTTACCTGCCAATCCATCTCCAACCAGAAGCCAGAGTAGATGTTAGCCTCTGGGGGCATGAAAAGTAGGGTGGGGATCTAGAGGGACAAATAGAAGATGTCCCCGACAGATGCCTTCTGGGATGAGTGAGGTCAACCTAACAAGCATGTTTTGTTCTTCAGAGTGAACAAGGTGTCTGTCTTCAAGTGTTAATGACTTTCATAGAAATTTAGCTACACCGAGCAGTGCTAACCTTGACTTTGCCTGGGGAAGAAACAACATCCAGTTGCTCTGGATGTTCAAGACAACATCCAGAAAAACCCCACAAGGGAGAACAGATGCTACGATCATGTTGTGTTTCTTGTGCTTTCCTAAGTATCTTTTCTAAAACTCATGTCTTTTATTTAGTGCAGGAAGCACTGCTTATCTTCCAGGCTGAGAATGAGAGTAGCCTTACTGAAAACTTAAAGCACAGAGAAATAAACCAGGTTGTCAAAAAAAACATGAAAAATCATTACTCTGAGGTGCTGGGCACCAAAACTGATACAGGATATCTGCCAGGAAGAAAATAAAGCCTGGAAAATTATTCTCCATCAGCATATTCCACCTCTGAAAAACCATTAGCTTCAAACTAGGGAATAAATACAGAACCCTACGCATAGTAGGTGAGCTGGTGCCTTCTCAATAATAAGGATATATTTCTACCTTTCTATTGTTGGAGCTGAATTGGCTCATAATGATGATCTATTTTATGTCTAGAGAACCATAAGTGTTGTAGGCAACATCACAGCCATCAATCCTCAACTGTGAAGTTTCTTGTATGAAGTGTCGTTGATTTAATACAAATGGTTACCACCTTACAGAGGAGCTCCGCAGTGATACAGTGATTTTTGAGTCAGACAAGGTGATTGGTTACTTTTGGGTCCTCTGGCTCTTGTAACTGTTGAAATTGAAGAAGTACCATTTTAAAGTTCTGATGGATAGAGACACCTGGGGTGGGGGGGTGCTCAGTGGTTGAGCATCTGCCTTCAGCTCAGGGTGTGATCCCAGGGTCCTGGGATCAAGTTCCATATCAGACTCCCCATAGGAAGCCTGCTTCTCCCTCTGCCTGTGTCTCTGCCTCTCTCTGTGTCTCTCATGAATAAGTAACTAAAATCTTTTTAAAAAATAAAATTCCGTTAGAAAAGAAGGCTAAAAGGGGCTGTCACATATTAGTTAAATAATAAATACATTCATCTGAAGCAAACCTGGATCCTTTCTTGGCCTATATTTTGTTATCCAGCAGTTAATAGATGATCACTACCTATTGGGTGAGAAAATCTGTACAATCCATTTTATGACTAAATTCTCTATGCAAAAACATAGATGGATGCTGGGACACATGTGTCATGATCAAAATTGAGGTTCTGTTTGTGATCAGCTATAATCTTTGTAATCTTTGAGCCAGACATTTTTTTTTTTTTTTTTTTTTTTTTAGTAAGCATGATTAAAAGCATGGAATCCAAAGCCAGACTCGCAGGATTCAAGTTTCTACCAACCATTTGCTAGCTCTGTGGCCTAGAGGGACGTTACTGAACCTCCCTGTGGTTCAATTTCCTCATCTGTGAAACGGGGATAATGTTACCCCTACCTCTTCAGGATTAATGAGGAATAAATGAGTTAATCCATGTAAAGCTCTTAAAACCATGCCTGACCCATAGGGAGTACTCCGTAAATGTGAGCTCTTAGAGTATTATTTTTTTTTGCAGGTCTAAAGTATTGCACTGTTTATTAAGAAAACCTCAAAGATAAGCTGTTATCACTTCTGTATGTAGAATCAGCCACACAAAATGGCATTTTTCTCACTCCACTTTGCATATGTTACCATTCCCCTACTCACCACGATATTATCTTCCTACCTCTCCATAAACCCATATTAACCACCCAGAAGAGTGCCTGATGCATAACATATAGTAGGGATGCCACTAAGGTTTGTAGGATGCATGTAGTCCAATAAAACATGCTTCTATTTTGTATCAAAGTATTATCTCTAGTGTAGAGAACACTGAAAGAAAAAGAAACTTTTGTCTCTGAGTAATTACCAGCCCCTGTGGTCCCGGATACAATCATGTCTTCATGTCACCTTGTAGTCCATGCTTTACTCAAAAACTAAAGTCCTCCTGGGAAAGCCAACAATAAATGTGCTGTTCCTGAGTAGTAGGGGGGTTTTTTGTTTGTTTGTTTGTTTTTTGGAAACAGGCTTCTGCTGATAGATGTGTAAAAGTGCACCAACCTATACAATTCTGTATCAGCTTGACAGCTGTGGATAGCCAGGAAACTGCACTATTTCTTTTTCTTTGGCATTAATGGACACTTGAATTTTTTTTCCCAGGTCTACCTGTATCTGATGATATCAGGCTGTCCCAAGGATTGTTTGGCTCATTGCATCCACTTGGGTTTCCTGGTGGAAGCAATTCTAACACAAATATTGAAGACGTGCAAATCTGAACTTTCGTTTCTTTTTTTTTTTTTTTATGATAGTCACACAGAGAGAGAGAGAGAGAGAGAGAGGCAGAGACACAGGCAGAGGGAGAAGCAGGCTCCATGCACCCAGAGCCCGACGTGGGATTCTATCCCGAGTCTCCAGGATCGCGCCCTGGGCCAAAGGCAGGTGCCAAACCGCTGCACCACCCAGTGATCCCTGAACTTTCGTTTTCTTCTGGAGGAAATGAGAACTACCAGGGTGTCCTTAGTTGGGCATTGGTCCCATTTCCAACCCCCTATGTCCCTCAGGGTCTCCCCAATACTCTATGTAAAACATGGACTTAGTGGGACCTGGGTGGGCTCTTTTCACAATAGTGAAGAATGCCTTGTTTTTATTCTGTGTTATCCTCTTTCAATCCATTAGGTTCATTTTTTTTTTCATCGTTGTTTGAGAAATACTAAGTAAGTGATTAATAACCGTCTTGGTTTTGCTTTTGCTTTTTACTGGCTTGTAGAGAAATAATGTGACCTACAGATGTTTGGACAAATAGTACATTGTGTTAATGACAGATTCCGCTCAGACATGCCCCATGCAATTGAGCTTTTCAGCACTGAAAGGACAGGTATTCCTGGACTTTGTCTAATTGTCCCTTCTTTGCTTTTCTTGTTAGACTAAATACCAACCATATTGAAAAGAGGACTGGACAAAACGGTGTTCAGAGCTGTGTATTGCTTTTGTCCTCCCCGAGGCAGACAGAAGGAGAAATGTGCAGATAAGCAGATGAGGAGGTCATATAAACAGTCCTAACAGAATAGAAGCATTCTTCTTATGTGCTAGGCATGGACTGTGTAGGTCAGATATTTCTTTATTTAAATTGCTTTTTATTTTTACTTAAAGTGTGGTAATAGGAAATAGGGTTTCTTAAGCAGATAAAAATTACCAGCCAGAGTTAATTAAGTCATCTTTTATAGTATGTGGTTTCATTTAAAATAGGTGATAAATGATAACTTAAACTCTCTGGGCTGGTTTATAAAAAAGGTTTAGCTGGGATTGTCAAGCAAAAGGAAGGACAGAATTTCCATATTGAGTCATGTTCCTTGGATAAGAAAATTCAAACATGATTAGAGTTACCCCTGAGTGAAAAATCATTAAATTTAAAATCCAAATTTTAGAGCCAGCAGGAACCTAGGATTAAGTCATCCAACATGCCCATTTTACCAAGGGGGAGGTGACCCAAAGGGTTCAAGTCACATGGCCAAGGTCATATGGCTCTTCCATAGCTGAGCAATAGCCAAAACCCACCTTTTTTAGCTGTCAGTCTTGTGTTTTCCCCACATTGCTGCCCCACACCTCTTCCTAGTCACATATATATTTTTTTTAGTTCAAAAATATTTGTTAAGCACATACTAGACACAGGGCACTGAAGTGTGGTAATTCCGATGAGAAAATAGAACGTGAGAGTTCATCACGTCAGCCATCAAAGTAATGTTTTTCATCTGCAGCACAGAGACAGCTGCAAAGCATTTGATCTTAACAATGACAATTAAAATGAGCCTTATTTGAAGTTGCAAAATCACCACACTGCATTAGCGCAAGACTCCAGCATGCGTGCGCCAGGGCACTTTGCAGATGGCGTGCAGAGACTTAGTTTATATAGGCACTTTAGGGAACAGATGGAACCCATGGCATCCCATGGTAAATGTGGATTTATAGCACGACCGTCACGAGCCAGAGGGGCTCTCTTCTACCTGAGGGAGCAGCTGAAGTGATATGATGCCTCTGGCCTGTGAATCAGTGAATCACTGGCATAGGAGTCCCCAAAGGAAATTTCGTCCCTAGTGGTAACATTGTCTCCATCCTGTGCCCATGCAGTGAATCATCAATGGGTGTTTGATGTCAATGAAAGATTCTTTTTATTTAGACTTGATAAAGGGAAAATGAACATCCCCCAGAAGGCTAGATGATTAAGAGGTAAACCTGCATGAGTCTAAATGCTCATTGTCATAAACCTAACCTAGTTTTTGTTTTCCTTCCAACTTCTGTCTAGGATGGGTGGTACCTACCTCCTTCCCTCATTCATCTGCCCCCAAATGTTTTAAGCATCCAAGATGAGAGAATTAAGGGAAAATACATACAAAGCTGAGCTTAAAAAAACAAAAAACTGATCTTCATCAAGATTCGGCTAATGGGAATCTTCAGGGTCTTTAGTCTGTAAAATACTAAGAATGTGTGTCCTGGTTCCTCCTAGGATAGAATCTCAGCATCTCATAAAGAAGTCATCAGAGAAGATAGCTGCTTTGGAAACACACACACAATATCAAACAAAAGGGATCAATGAGATGAATGCCAAAGATCTTACCGGGAATGTAGACTACCCTATGATGGCGTCTTCCCTAATTATTTAAGATCGCTTGTAAAATTGATTTTATGTAAACACAACAACACTCAGCAACAGCCAGCTCCTTGGAGGCAACATAAGTTGTCTGGGATTTATTGACCTGTCGTTCACATGTGTTACTTTACTACCACTTAATGGCCTGTTTAGATAGTCTTGGTGTGTACAGGCTCCCCCCACCCCCCCATCAGCCCCGAGCAGGTAGCTGCCGCAGAGCTAGAGTAAGGGACCCCCTCCCAGAACACATGGAGGCACAGGAAGTTTCATTTTTCTCCACTCAAATGCAGGGCTTTTCTCAGGAACTGGAATGAGAGGTGAGCAGTCAGTATCTTTCTACTTTTTACTGTCTTGAACATGGAAAGCCTAGAAGAAGGCGAGACGTAGATCTGATTTTGCGTCCTACTCCTGCTGGCAATGTGACTGTGAGTATACTATGTCACATCTCTGGGCTGGCCAGCTATATGACCGGCAAAATTCGGTACCTGCCTGGTGCCTGAATTTCTTGGGAAAATTTAAGTATAAAATGGGTGCAATGTGCTGTGCAAATGCATAATTGCACACAGACACACACTCTCTCTCCCTCATTGCCTGCCTGCCCCCCCACCCCATCTCCCTCAATTTAAAGCTGTTAGCAAGATAGCTTTGGAAATACAAAAAGCCAATCTCTGCCTTGGGGTGACTTCAGAGATAAGAGACTACAGTATAGTCCCTACCTGCAGAGAGCTTACAATCTAGCAGAGGAGATTCCGCATTTCATGGATTTTGAGGCAGTGTTCATTTAACATAACTTCTCTGCAGTTGAGATAAATCTCACAACTAACGATGGATCGTGGTTGAATTAGCAGGCTTTTTCTTTCTTTAGTGGCTGATGAAATAATGATGCCTCTTTGTAAAACTCGTGTTGTCTTAGATGCAATGAGATATAGTAATATGGCTCACAGATAACTCTCCTCCAGGATCAAGGGAGCTCTGGGGGAAGAGGGTGATGGATCCCCAGAGGACAGCTTCTGCAAGACTTTGCAGGAAACGTGGCTATGTAAACTGCAGGGCTGGATAGGAGCTCATTTTAGGGGAAAAGAGAATAAATTTTGCAAGCATTTCGTTTTCAAAGTCAGGAGTTTCCTATTACATCAAAAGAGAAATGTGTGGAAAAGAACTGGACAACTGATGACAGGAGGTAGAGTAACAGGTGGATGCTGCTCCCCACCCATCCTTTGCCCCCATTTAACGGAACGGCCACCTTCTAGAGAGGTTCCAGAGTGGTGAGATGCTCCCATGCAGGACGCAGGCCTTCAGACGAGCTGACATCATCCACGCTCTTCCCCACGCTGTACCCCTTGAGTGAACCCAGCTCTTAATCTAAAACAGAACGTTCAGAGTCTCAGGCTCTGTGACTGGCCTCTGAGGCGACCCCAACTCGATCCCAGGGCAGAGCAAACAGCCTTCCTGCAGGTTTCATTTTCCGCAGGCCTTTCCTCTCAGGAATGCAGTTATGTGGCCATTTCCCTGACCCGGCCCTTGTCATAATGAATCCTTCCTTCCCACTGAATTATTTCCCCCTCTTTCCTCTCAAAGATTTATCCCACATGCCAACCTTTAGTGAAACTTCTTTTGCTCAAGAAAAAATAAACAAGCAACCAGAACTTGAGTAGCCAGAGTTGGGACAAAATCAAATGGCATTTCCTGTATTTTAAAAGATTGCAAAATATTCTAAAGATGAAAAAGAATGTTGATATAGCTTAAATGCCCAATTATAATAACTGGAGTTCAAAATCCAATTAATGGCATCTTTCATTCCCACCCCCACCCCTCCTAATTTCCCCTCCTTGTTTCCTGCATTCCCTCCTCTTGACTGGTTCTACTCTTAGATTTTATATTTCTATTTTCTCAGTGTGATATCTACCCAGAGTTTGACTTTCCTATCATGCATGTTTCGTTTTTAGGATTTTTTTTCTCCTGTAGAGCCCTTACTCCACATGTTTTAACCACCCTGACCTTTCCATCTGGTTATTTTTACCCTTCTTCCTATTGCTTTATTATTTTCGCTTTCCTGTTTACCATTTCTCTTCCTTCACTCACGTTTCCATTTTTCTATTTTTCAAGTCCTTCTACATCCCTTGTAAAATAATGATTGAATCAAAGGGACTCCCAAGACGTCAAGGTGTAGGCAGATAAGAAACTGTGCCCTCCTAGAGTTACTAGGTTTCCAAAATAAACTTGACCAAGGCTACCCCCAACAGGTCGCCATGTAGGGAGGGGAGGCTCCCAAGTGGTGCTCTCTTAAAGGAAGAGATGTCCTCATCCGCCCAGAGATGAGGACAAAGATGGAAAAGGAATGGGAGTGGAAAAAAAAAAAAAGGAATGGGAGTGGAAGGGAGAGGACGTGTTGTATAGTGGTTCTAGCCTCTAGGGCCAGAATTCCTGTGTTCAAACCCCAGCCAAATATACAACTCTTAGACAACTTTTTGTGAGGATTAAATGAGATAAACATATTTAAGCACTTAGAACCATGTCTGTAACACAGTAAAACTATGTAAGTCCTAACTGTTACCATTATTTGCCTACGTCACTTGAGTTTATATCAGGTATAAGAAAATACAAATTTGGGGAAATATATTTTCTCTTGCATGTGTCCACCTGGGATCAAGTTTGAAAAGTCTTAAAAATAGTGATTCTTAAAGTTTAGTTTTCTGACCAGAAGCAGCAGCATCTAGGAACCTGTTAAAAATGCAAATTATTAAGCTCTACCAATGATACACCCCCAGCCAAACTGAATCATCAACTTTTAGTGGGGTCAAGCAGTTCAAGTTTTAACAAGCCCTTTAAGTAATTCTGCTAATGCTAAAGTTTGAGGACCATGACCCTATGGCAAGTATCCTCTCTATTCTAATGGAGCATCCAAAACACAGTATAGCTGTATCCACCCACCCCACCACCTACAGCAATATGATGAGCCTTTGTATGGTCCATGGTCATGCTTCTTGGAGCAACTTGAAGACAAGCAAGCAATAGGTACAATGTAACTATATTCTGAGAAATATTAGCATCATATCTTCCTTTGGCATACAGTAGTGAACTGCCTATTTCTTTGGATTTAAAAAGTAGGACCCCAAAATCATAGAGTGGGTAAGGACAAAGAATGTCCTTGACTGCACTATTGCTTGAATAGGCAAGCAAGACTAGGTAGTCCAGACATAAACTCAAAGATTAGTGCCTTTCATTTCTCAAAATAATCAGGTTGCCTGGCAAAAAATACTCAGTGACCTCTGTTTGATGTTTCTAAGTTGTTCATTTTAGGAGATGTTTGGGAAATTTTGAAGTTAATATTTAGGACAAATCACCATGTTCTCCTTCAGGAACCTCTTGATTGAAGTTCCCCTTTCAGGTACGTGGACTAGGTAGCCCCATCCATAGGTGTGATTGTGTGTGGCAGTGCCTATGTCCTGTGAGCACTGGGTGATCCCTAAGGACCTGTGAAGCTCTCTGTTGAATATGAGGGAAGGTCACATACATCTTTCTTCTTAATTGAATCAAGTTGACAGATGACATCTGCTGACATCCTCAAAGAGACAGTAGCTCAGAGGCCATGGCTTTCATCCATAGGCAGACTTCCCAGAAATCCTCATAGAAGAACCAGAATGAGGGGCACTAGGATGGCACAGTTGGATAAGAGTCCAACTCTTGATTTTGGTTCAGATCATGATCTCCAGGGTCATGAGTTCTAGCCCCATGTGGAGCTTCACACTTAGCATCAAGTCGCTCAGGATGCTCTCTCCCGTGTCCCTCCCATTCATTCTCTCTCTTCTCATTCTCTCTCTCTCCTTCTCCCCAAAATAAATAAATAAATCCTTTAAAAATAAAGAGAAGGGGCACCTCGGCGGCTCAGTGGTTGAGGGTCTGCCTTCAGCTCAGGGCGTGATCTCAGGGTACTGGAATTGGGTACCACATCATGTTCCCTGCGGGGAACCTGCTTCTTCTTCTGCCTAGGTCTCCCTGTGTGTCTCTCACGAATAAATAAAATCTTTTAAATTTTTTTAAAAAGAAGAGGAGGAAGAACCAGAGTGAAAGCATCTAGTGCAGAAGCCTCATTGTCTACACTACAGTCTCAGAGCCACGATTCCTGAATGCGTGGTACCAATGCAGTCATTGTGCAAGCACGAATTGTTGTATTTGATTGGATATTATACCTTTCTGTTTACTTAACTGGACACATTGATTTGGTTATCTCCAGTTTATAGATGCAGCAACAGATGCAGCTCAGAGAGGCTGTAAGGACAAAAGGCACAAAACTAGTCATATAACCAAAGTGAGAGCCCATGTTCTCTGAATCCCAATCCAGGGCATTTTCCACTTCACCATGAGGCATCTCTCTGCCAGCCCATAACATAGGATGGCCTGTAGGTCTTTAGCATAAAAAGAACATGGATTCTTGATGGGAAAGCCCCTTTTAATATCTTAGAAATGAAGAGGTGATTTGCTTCCGGAGTTTGGCAGCCCCTGTGTTGACAACCTCTGCTATCTGCCAAGAATTTTCCCAGATTTTAACCTGATAGAACTAGGGGGCTGGGCAGTGCTAGAAAGGATGGCACCATTGGTATATAGCAGTACTTTCCAAGAGAACATTTGTGGTTAGAGAAATTTATGTATCTATGCTGTCCAATATAGTAACCGCTAGATGAGTGAGTTTTTAATTTTATTTGATTTAATATAAACTTAAATAGCCACAGTGTAGGTAGTGGCTACCATATGAGACAACATACATCTATAAGATCATTTTTTAGTTGGGTTCTGGGTAGGTTCTACCTGGAGAAATAAGAAACAAAAATATAATTTAATCTCCATCCCCTCAATCTCTCAAACAAAATCACTTATCCCCAAATATCTATCTATTTAGACATGTGTCCCCAGCAGAACCCCTTACTGCATCAGTTGCTAAATTGTCTGGTTATCTGCAAAATCAGTACAGTGGTTCTCTATATATATCTTTTTCTCTTCCTCTCTCTCTCTCTCTCTTTGAGCAAATTCTGTTTATTGTCGTTTCCTATTAACCAACAGTAGGATGAGAGTCATGTATAGACTAACAATGAACATGCTATTCTGTGCATTGGGCAGTGAAAGGCGTGGATGGTGATGTGCCTACATGGTTGTTTGATGACAGAGTGTTAGAAATTGGCATAGGGACTTATTCCTCAGCTCGCTCTCGCTCTCTCTCTTTCTTTTAAAGCATCAGAACCCCAGCTGTGTAATCACACCTACACACAGGACTGGCTCCCCTTTCTCTACAATGAGGCTGGCATTCCTCCTCACCTGAGACTGTTCTTTTCTCTGTGAGGAGCTGGCAGTGGCAGGAGGTGGGCTGATGTGCCATACATTTAGCAGTGGTGAGTTGCAATTTATCTCAGCTCTTTACATACTTTCCGTGTCAGAGATCCTTTTAGAAAGTCCAGCCTTCTTTATGCTTTTAGTGTAGAAGACCAGCTAGCCAAACTGTTCATTCAGAAAGCGTAAAGGGAATAAGAAATAAATTGTTTTCCCAGTTCAGCACACTTCTTTCCTTCATTAGCATGTTGATGATAAAAAAAAAAATTGTAAGGTGCACTTGTTCCAAATCATTACATATTGCGTAGCATCTACAATCTGTTTTGCCTTAATGCATCATAAACTTTTACCTGTGAGGTCGTATGTTGAGTAGCACCCATGGCCCGAACAGGTACTTGTAGGCAGAATGACACATACACCCTTCACTCTGTGCTTGTCTCCAATTTATCTTCCTGGCCTTGTGGCGTGCCACACATTCTGCATATGCGACACTCCAGTCACACGCATCTGTTGGCTATTTCTGAGTTGTGCCCCCTCTCTTCTTACAGTGGACCCAGACTGTTCCCTTTGTCTCAAGTGCCTTTTCCTGACTCCTTCACTTGCCAAAGGTTTGAAAAAAGAGACCTGGGCTCCAGATATTCACATACTTCCTCAATTCACATTTATAGAACATCTGGACTGTCAGTCACTGAGTGGGACCCAGACAATGAGAAGATGACAGGCTAGGTTTCTGTGTCCACATCAGGCTCTGTGATCCTTCTAGCTGGATAGCTCTGGACAGTTGACTTAATAAACCCCATGTGTAAAATCACGAGAATGCTGCTTTCCTCTTGACGCAGTGGAATGAGATCACGAGCCTCCACCTAGTTGAAAGGCTTGTGTGTGAGCTAAGTCTTCATTGTCACTTCCATCCTTCTAACTTTCTGCTCAGTCCCACCCATTCCAAGGACACGTCCTGAGCTTACCAAGTTGGAATTCATCTCTCCCTCTCTGTCACACCCATAGCATGTTGGCTGAATGAAAGGAGCACATATTTCTTTCTGTTTTCTACCAGTTATTTACATGAACTTCAGCCTCCAAAATGAGATTTCAAGTCTTTAGGGGAGGTGCGTCAGGTGTCTGTCCTCTGTAACTCGTTGATTGCTTACGTTGAATTCAACATATAATTTTTGACTGCCTTCTGTGGGCCAAGCACGGTGTTAGATGGGGCCTATGGCAACAGGTATATAATCACATTTTCTGAATGCATAAAAGTTATAGCCTTACCAGGGAGAACATAATGAGAATTATTGTTTTTGTTTGCTTAGCACCTGTTCCTTCTTGCAGAAATTATATCATCCTTCCTTCAAAAAGTCCTTCCTGTAGTAACTGGAATCATTGGCCTCTTATCTTCACCCCCTTCTGGATCCATGCCCTTAGCCCTGTGACTGTTCTGGTCCTTCCCACCTAGTGGTATGGTACCTCCCTCACCCTTTGACTTTGTGCTCAGCCATATAACTTGCTTTAGCCAACAGAAGAGTGTAGAATTCAATGTGCCACTTCTGAGCCTGGTCTTAAGATCCACGATGGGCTTCCCCTTCTTCTCTTGCACCTCTATAACTGCTCTAAGAAGAGTTTTCCCATTCATTCAGCCTGGTCACTAGAATGAGGCATATTAATAGCACATGCCTGAGTTTAACAGGCCACAAGAACTATTCAGCCAGACAAGCCACTGAAAGAGCTACCTGGTCTAGATCAGTCAACCTCTAGCCAACTTACAACCGCATAAAAAATAAAGGCTTATTATACTTTGCCACTGAGATTTTGCGGTTGTTGATTTCGTGGTAGTAGGTGGTCCAAACACTGGCTCCTGCTCTAATTGTCTGTCCTCCTTCATGTTCTTTGCTCTACCTGAGAGTTTGAAATATCTCAAGGGATGGCCATCTTCCTATCTCCCCCAAACCAGAGTCGTAGTCCTCAGTCTAGGGCAAGCACGTGACCCAGGAAGGAGCAATCAGAGTTCCTCCGTTTGACCTGTAATGTTAGAACCAAGGAAAATGTGAGCCTCTGCCCACCTGGCAGACACGATTCCACGATTCCACTTTTCTGGTGAGAGCCAGTACATCATCAACAGAAGAAAAGGGACAGAGAAGAGACAGAGGCAGGGAGAATAAACAGACCAGCATACTAAGAACAGTTGTCAAAGCCCTGACGCAACATCTGGGATTTGAGAGGCTCCCCAGTTTCAGCTTTCCTCAAACTTGATCAGTCAAGGGGCACCTGGGTGGCTCAGTGGTTGAGCATCTGCCTTGCGCTCAGGTCATGATCCTAGGGTCTGGGGATCAAGTCCTGCATGGGGCTCCCCACAGGGAGCCTGCTTCTCCCTCTGCTTATGTCTCTGCCTCTGTGTGTGTGTGTGTGTGTGTGTGTGTGTGTGTGTCTCATGAATAAATAAATAAAATCCTAAAAGAAAAAAAAAAAAAACTTGATCGGTCAGTATTTCCCTCAGCTTCGTGAGCTAACCTAACGTCCAATAAATTTCCTTTTCAGATTAAGCTGATTTGGGTCGAGTTTCTATCTCTTGCAACCTCGAAAACACCAGAGACAAAATAAAGAGGCAGTTCAGCCTGAGGCAGCTATCATCCCCTGAGGTGGGTGGGGGGAGGAGAATGAGGGCCATGGGAGCACCGAGGGAAGGGCCTCCACCACCGGGGCTGGTGGCAGCAGAGAAGGCTTCTGGGGAAAGAGGCAATTTCCCTCCTGTCTGCAGGATGAGTGGGACAGGCTCAGAAAAGGGAACAGCCTCTCCAAGGGGTGGAGGCCAGGGGCTCAAGGTGAGAAGTGAGTTTGGGAAGTTGTCAAGGGCCAGCGTGAGAGGACCTTGCGAGTCAGCCCAAAGGAGGACTTCTGATGGCAAGTGGGAGCCCTGGAAGGATTTTGAGCGGGGGAGTAGCAGCCTTTTAGAAGCCCTTTTCTTCTCTGGCCGCAGGGTGGACATTGAGGTCAGAAAACCAGTTGGGAGGCTGTTAAAAGCATCCAGGCATGAGATGAAGGGCTCCTGCGTCCTGGCAGAGGCCTGAGGCTTTCTAACGGGGTTTTTTTTTTTTTCCTGAGTCGGTGTGCAGTATTTGTCTGTCGAATTGTGAATTGGAAAATTGAAGCCATTTTCTCCTTTGAAGGGACTTGTGCCTCCCACTTCAGATCTCGAGGAGCCACGCTGCGATAAGGGGACAATTGTTTGGCCACTTGTTCCCCAGGTTCTTCTCCTAGGAGACTCTTCTGAATGCGCACAACCTGGGTGTCACCGCCCTCGGGCCATCAACTCCTCATTGTTCAAGATGTGCTGTGTTGCACTTACCCAGAATAAAATGATTCTCATTTACTTACCTAGCAGCTGTCAAAGCCTGAAATTTCATTCTGTGGGCGTAAGCAATTTCTCCCCTGTAAATGTGGCTTCATCTTGAGTTTGTTATCTGCCAGCAACAGAGAACGGCGCTGCTAGTCGCTTTTCCTTTCTCCTACAAGCAACAATTAAAGGCCAATTCTGCCCAAGTACCAATGCATCTGTTAGTGATTGTCACTCTGGAGTCACGAGCTCAGGAGCTTCACTATTTTGCCGGAAGACCTGCAGATGAAAAAAAAAAAAAAAAGGCTCGGTGATATACAGAGAAAACCCAAAAGGAAGAAAAAAAAAAAAATTAGGGACTTAGCTCCTTTTGGACCGAGCAGGGAAGAATCATTTTGTTTCCTGGGCAGACAAAGGGACACTGGCTTTGGGAGAAGGCAGAAGCCAACTCTTTATTGAGGAAGATACATTCAAATGGAAGACATCAGAGAAAGTGCTTAGATGAGCAAAATTTGAATTTCACCCTGGTTGGCCTGATTCCTGTGGCCCCTATAGATGCAAAACGCGATGGCCAGATTATGTTCTGTGAACTGAAGTGGGGAGAAGGTGAACGAGCAAGAAGAAAATAATTGGTTTCCAGATTGTGTGGGCAGTCTTTCCAGTTTTTGTAGAATTCTCTTTGTGATATTGCCTATGCATTTCCCTACAGGCCCTTAGGTAGGCAGGGACAAGGCGACCCAGGGCACCTGCCAGCCCCAGCCAGGCTCCAGGACACAGGAGGGCCTTGGCTTTGATAGCAGGTCCCTGTGAGTGCCCAGAGGCTCACCATCAGGTCCCAACCCACGTCTCTTTGGGGGTTTTGACCACACACATAATGAGGTCGCACTTCAGCAATGTCTTTGTTCGACCCCAAATGATGTTCCCACCCTCCTGACAGAGCAGCTTTTGTGTCTTATGTCAAAATAATCACTTACCCAAAATGATGGCTAGGCTCAGAAACATCCCTGCTTTAACCTTAGGGAATATAAAAAAAAGGAGTGTTAAATGTTTAACCTGGATTGATGAGGTTTGCTGAAACTATTGGATAAAATGAAAACTTTCTTCGAGGCATAAATCACTGGGGAGATTTCCCCCTCTCTCATTGATTTTTGGGCTCGGCTAATGATTCCAGCACTGAGAACACAAGACTAGGTGGAAGTTAAAGAAATGGAAAGCCACATTAACCTCTAAATTTTACCTATATGTTGATTTTTGACAGTGAAATACTATAATTAACCCAGACTATTTTCCTAAGATTTAATTTTTTGCTGATGTTCAAAAGTATCGCAGAAAAGCTGATTCCTAATTATTACATACAGCATTGCATAAATTTCTTCCTAATTAAAAAGCCTCTAAATTCTAAATAATCAATTTATGAAGACATATGGTTTTGAAAAATTGGGCATTTAATTTCTAAAGATTTATTGGTAATTTGTACCGTAGCTAATTAATTATGGTTATAATACTATTGCAGTCATAGTAGAGATTGATGTGATGATACAATTGCAAATTTATTTTGATATGTCTTCTTTAATATCAGAGCATTACATTATACTTAGTTTTCCAGCCCCTTCTTAATTATGCTTGAAAGCATTAGTTTAATGAAAGATAAGAGGGCTTGATAAGTGTACCATCAGAATTTATTTGAAAAACTATTTTCAACATGAAACAAACAAATTGTTTTTTGCCCTGGCAAAATGAAATTTGCAGTTGGTAATAAATTAGCAGACAGAAATGCCTTAAAATTAAATAGTATTTGGTACAGAATTTCCCATTAACCATTGTGACAATTTGCAGAGAGCTTAGCATGAGAAAGTAGTTAAACTGTACAGAGGAAGTCTGCAGACAAAAATGAATAGAACCCAACATAAACAATGATGGCATTGTAAACACTCACAAACACATGGGCTAGGTGGGGAAGGGTTTTTCCTATTTCCTTTGTCATGTGAATTTCTAGGCATTAAAAAAGAAATCTAGAAGCTGTTTTAGATATTACCAGGGTTTTCTTTGAAGTTGTAGGAAGAGGGAGATTTTTGATTTAGTGGTAGAAAAATGCCGCTGAACCCTTTTATTGAATAAAGAAACACATGACCCTGAGGAATCATGACACAGAAGCAAATTGCTGGTTGCCAGGAAAAAGGAGAAGAGGGCAAAAGTAGCTTCTGAGCTGGGCTCAGAGTACAGCATGCCAAACGCAGGTTAGCTAAAGAGCACGGTTCCACATGGAGGGCCCTCCCGGGGGAGGTGACAGTAACTGTTCATCTGGACATCTTCCCGATGAGACCCCAGGTACCAAGGTCTGCCCTGCCTTCCTTGTTTTACCTGGTAACGAACTGGGGCTTTTTGTTCTGCAGCTTCTCTAGTGGTCACCTTGCTTTGGATTGCTCTTGTTGACTTCTGTGACTTTTCCCAGACAGGGTCCCTTTGCTTCAGATTTCTTCCCTCTTGTTTCCATGGCACGATCTCTCTGTCAAGCTGTGTGACTTTGAGAAAGTCACTACGTAGCTCTTAAGTAAGTCCCACTTTCCTCTTCAATGAAAGGGTGCTACTAACAGAATCCACAGTAGCATTACAGCGAGGATAAAACGTAATGCGTGCTAACCCCCGCTCAGCAAGCTCCCGGGAAGCTCACCATCACAGTGCGCGGAGGAGAGGGCCAGCTCAGAGGACCGGGTGTCTGGTTTGTGGGAGGGCTTGGCATTGTTCGTTCATTCATCTTACAGATATTGATTGTCTGTCCACTCTGTTTTCAGTAGAGCTTATTTGCTATGGATACAGAAATAAATAGAATGTAAGCGTATCTGCTCTCTTGGAATCCACAATCTAATAGAAAAGAAAATTGTGTGCATAAAAATAATGCAAATCATAGTGGTTGTGCATGAGTTACACGGGGGCACCAAAGGAAGAGCCTTAGAGAGCTCGAGAAGGCCTGAAAGAGAAGACAATAAATCTCAGAGTTTTGAACAAAGGCAAAGTAGGTAGGGAAGAGTTCTGAAGCAGATAGTACAGCAAGAAGGAAGCTTCCGTGACAGATGTTAAGGTGCTCCAAGGAACTGGAGTTGGTTAGAGCTAAAGAGGCAAAGTGAGGCTGGTGACAGAGGAGTCCGGAGGCTCAGCAGGGCCTGGGATGATCTACTGGATACAGGCACCTGTGAGATGCAGAAATGCCAGAGGTACCTGTATAGTAGTGGGCACATTGATTTTTCCTCTCCAAAAATATAGCACAGGTTTTTTTTGTTTTGTTTTGTTTTTTTTTTATGATAGGCACACAGTGAGAGAGAGAGAGAGAGACAGAGAGAGAGAGAGAGGCAGAGACACAGGCAGAGGGAGAAGCAGGCTCCATGCACCGGGAGCCTGATGTGGGATTTGATCCTGGGTCTCCAGGATCGCACCCTGGGCCAAAGGCAGGCACCAAACCGCTGCGCCACCCAGGGATTCCCTAGCACAGGTTTTAAAATAGGTAGTGGGAATCTACTCCAAAAAGAATAACCAAATGCATATCCTATTATATTGATCAAGTTTAGACTTCACAATAATAGTTGTCGTCAAAGGAAAAAGTGATATAGCCTAAGAAATTACTCTTTGGGAATGTTTTATCACATGCATGATAAGCTTTTAACACGCTTTCTTCACTCACCAAATATTTATTCAGCTCTTATTATGTGCCGGCATCCTGCTAAGCCCTGCATGACTATATTAGCTGACTTCTCCTAGTCCTCTTTAGTAAAATATGAAGAATTTTGACAATTTTATATCCGTTTAGCACTGTTCTTTGGATTTTAAGAACCCGATATTGAATTTATTTAAAAAGTATTTCTTGAATAACCATTCTGTTCCAAGTCTGCATATATATACTTATTCGGTGGTCAGGTTCCACATTATAATCTTTTCAAAATTCATGGTCAGGGATTAGAATTAACTGTATGACTGTGGGTAATTCATTTAAACTCAGTGGGCCTCAATTTCCTTTTCTATAAAATTAGTCCATCTCAAAAACAAGTGTGAATTGTGAAAATGAGTGGGATCTTTTGATTAGGAAGTAATGTATCTCCTTGTATAAATCTCAAAGGCGGATCTCCATATATGAACTTTATTTTATTTATTTATTTTTTTATTAACATCAGTGGCAGATTTTTTTTTCATTGGAGTTCGATTTGCCAACATATAGCATAACACCCAGTGCTCATCCCATCCAGTGCCCCCCTCAGTGCCCGTCACCCAGTCACCCCAACCCTCTGTCCACCTCCCTGTCCACTACCCCTTGTTCGTTTCCCAGAGCTAGGAGTCTCTCATGTTCCGTCATCCTCACTGATATTTTCACTCATTTTTTCTCTATATGAACTTTAATTGAAGATGATAAAAATTTCCATATACTCTCTAACTAAAATTCAGGCTAATGCCAATTTACATCTTTTGGGTGACAATGCCCCTAATTTTGGATTTTGGCTATCACACAGCCTTACATGAAATTTATCGTCACTCTGTCTCCCTTTATGTGTCCATGCACTAGCTTCTATCTAAATAAAAAGGCAGAAAAGCTCCAAGTTTGGGGGTTAGCTAAAACAGGAAATGACTATGCCCCCTCCATTCCCATCCATTCCCCTCTGAGAGCTTACATAACTGAGACGAGCTCCTGAACTCCAAGCCATGGTTTCAAGGCTGGTCAATCACCATAAACTACAGGAGCCCCATAACCAGCCCATGTGCTCTAACATAGCTCCCATTATTATCGATAAAAGTTACACTACTGTTCCGAAGGGAGAGAAAGGCCACAATAAGGCTTTTAAAAAGCTATTTAATATATCAGCTTTCACAAAGATAGACGGCATCACTAAGACAAAACAAGAAAAGATGTGCCCGACTTTGCAAGGTATTGGCACTGTTAATCATATTTTGAAATATTGCTGGCATATATCTTGGAAAACACAACACAGTTGCCATATTTCCAATGGGAGAGATGACAGTTTTAATGTTGAGATACACCGATAATTCCAAGCCCTCTTTGCCCCCCCTCCCCAATATGGGATAAACCAAAGAAGATTAGGCATCTAGGTGGGTTTGAGAAGCTTAAGTACTGAAATTGAACATCATAAATTCTGGCACATTCCAATACAAAGTTATCACAAAATTTCCTAAGCAAACGACTATATATGTGTGTGTGTGTGTGTGTGTGTGTGTGCACTGTGTGTATATGCTATCATGTTATAAAATTATTTACATTAACATTTTATTTATATATACAAAATGTTAAAACATAGATTTATATGCATATATAATTTTGGATGAACTTACGAAAAGGTTATTGAAATAATTAGCTCATTTCCGTTCATACTTCTCTATTTCCAATTTTTAAATACCTTGTGAGAAATCAGATGCACAGGTCAATAGATTTCACAGCTTTTCCATGTCCATTATTTTGGTCACACCAGTTCTGTGAAGTGGGTAGGACACATGCATTGATGTCCATTTTACTGATAAGGAATGTAATGTTTTTATCTTGCCCATGGTCTCCCAGATTCTATGTGGCAAAAGCAGAATGTGATGCCTGTTCTTCTGCTTCTGAATTCAAGGCTTTTCTTACTACACTATCCTGGCTGTGTAGCACGAGATCATTTACAGATAGTAGACACATAGACCTGATCCAGGGGGACATGGGTTTGTTGCTCAAGCCCCATGTATCACAGTGATGCTCCCCAAGAAATATGGCCCATGGGGCATGCTGATGTTTGATGAGGTTCTTTCCTCTCATTTCAGCTAGGACTTTATTAATAATGGCAAACACTTTGGATTGCTATTGTCCTTTCTTCCTTATTAAAAGAACCTTAATTTCCTTCAGTGTAGCAATGGTACCCATGTAAAATATCCCAGCGCCCATGAATATGGGGTAGCCATGTGACACAGTCCTGGCCAGCTAGATGTGGAGCAAGTCCCCAGATGGGGCTTCTGGAGAAGCTATTTAAATAGAAACAGAATTATTGGCTTCACTCTTTATCTTATCCTCTTCTTCCTGCCTAAAATACAAACACAATGCTGAAGAGGTAGCAGCCACCTTGCAAGCATGAGAATGAAAGCGACATATTTAGTTGAGTAGAAAGGTAGGAAGAGCCTGGATCCCTCAGAGCATTACTGAGCCACATCAGAAACCGATCTGCCTACCTTCAAACTTCTTATTCTGGGAAAAAATATAGGCCCTTATCTCATTAAGCCACTATAGTTGCTGTGACTGAACTTTGTCCTCATTGATAGAGTTAAAAGAGTTAAAAATGGGAAGAAGAAAATGTTAGATGGAACCAGAAGGAAACCCAAGGCATGTCTCTTGGGCAAGGATCATTGTATACAATTAGCAAGTCTCCCCCCAACTATCCAACCAACTCTCCGTGGCTAGAGGCCATCACCAGGGATGCCTCATGCTGGGACCAGGATCCACCACCAGTAATGCCTTGAGTTAGTCTCAGCTGCTGTTTCCAGAAAAGTGAGCCTTAGGGTTGGGTCTCTCTGTTTCTTTACTTGGAAAATAAGGATGATAATAAAACCTACCTCTTAGGATTGTTCTAAAGGTTGAATGGAAGAATAGATGTAATGTGCTTAAAATAATGCCAAGCACACTGGAAGCACTTAGTAAACGCCATCCTAAAATCTGAGAAAGGAGGGGCCAATCATTATTGATTCTGCATAAGTGAGATCTAACTTCCAGAGACCCAGTTATAGCAATTCTTCCTTTTATACTGGCAGGAACCTATAAAAAGGGTCAATTTCTTCTCCTCATTTTTTCTCATACGAAAGATACTGGAAGTAGGAAAGCTTGCTCAGAGAGTAATCATAATTTTAAAAAAGAAAATCCAGAAATATACATTGGGTGATTTGGAGGTTACAGCATAAATATCAAACCTAGTTCTCTTTAAAAGAACACACAATCTGATGTGGGGGAGGGAATAGGGGACAGTTTATTAACTAGGGCTTTGTGGCATGTTGCTCTGCCAGGTGCTGATAATAAATAGCACAAGGTTTCAGAGAAAGAATATTTGAATATTTGCCTGAGTCTTCGAGCAAAGGTTTATTGGTGGTCTTGAACTAAATATTAAAAATGAGCAAAAAGGGAGGATCAGAATGGAATGGAATTAAGTGTGCCTTAGAAGAGGTCTGATAGGATGTGAATGCCCCAGAGTAAGGATATCATCTTACTCATTTTAAAGCCCCAGTACAAGTACACACAGAATGAATTTCCCCAGTTGGATTTTTGGTAGTTTTCTGCCTCTAGGATTTTGTTTTTGCAAAAAACCACAGTTATTCAACATTTCTACATATGGGGCCAATGAAGTAGCTTATAGCACACCAATGGTCCCGGGGGGATAACAAGAAATACCAGAGAATTTTTTGAAGTCATCAGAGATCTACTATGGCATTCAAGACTTGAGGGCCCAAGCTCTCTGAGAAAGGAAGGCCCCAAACAATTCCCCCCCAACAATTTTCTTGTTCTTAATTGCATAGGGCAAGGAGTTAAAAACCCAAGCAAATGAAAACTTCTAAGAAGCAGAATGGGGTTTTCAGGATTTCATGGTACCTCAAAGATAAAAACTAGAATTTAGGAGGAGAGGCTCTTGTAAATATCCCAGGCTCCTCTTGGGATCCCTAGAAGACAATACCCCAGGAGAAGGTGAACCCACAGTTGACCCACCCTGACTAGGGCAAAACTTTCTGGTCAACTGAGCCCTTAATTAGATTGAGGTAAACTTGCCCAGCATTAGATATCTAGATACCTACTGCTTTCAGAGAGGTCAATGCTTTCCGAAGAAATATTATATCATCCAAAGCCTCCAAAATTTTTCATATACAACATCTCTCATTCTAACAAAACTACCAGATATATTGAGAAATGGGACCAAGAAGCAATAGATATTAGAAGCAGACCCATGGATGATCCAAATATTCTGCTTCTCTTTAAAATAAATGTGATGAGTATATTCAAGAAATAAATGACCAGATGAAGAATTTCTCCAGAAAATGAAGCTGAATGAAAAAAGAATGAAATAGAAATTCTGGAATGAAAAATGCATTACATTCATTAAATGAAGATGAATATCCCAGTAGAAAAATTTAATAGCAGATTAGATACAGCTGAAAAGTGGGTAAGTGCTCTTTAAGATAGGTCAGGAGGAAGTGTTCAGACTGAAGCACAGAGGAGAGCTAAATGTATAGAAAACACAGAAATGAGACACAGGAGACCCTGAAAAGTTTGAACATATACATGTGGATTCCCAGAAGGAGAGAAGAGAGATGATAGGACAGAAGCAAATCCCAGGAGAAAAAGACCATGAATTTTTCAAAATTGATGGAAGATATTAACTACAAGTTAAAGAACATAATTTGAACCCTAAGCTAAATAAAACCCAATTACTTAAAGCTAGTTTCATTCAACACTATTGATTTGTTTATGATTTAGAAGTAAAATCTTTTGAAGCTTCATTGAGTACATGTGATTTCAGCTAAAGAATAAGATACTAGTGTTAATTTGACCTTGACTTTGCCTTTAAACCAGAGTGAACCTAGGAAGATCGGGCTAGGATCAAGTTACTCTGGCTTAACTTTAGAACCAGAACAAAAATACAGATTTCAGCCCTGTGATTTTATTTGGTTTAATTTGTTCTGAGGCAAGAAGAGACTGGGTCCCAAACTCTACTGCCATCCCAATAACCTTTCTCAGCTTTTTCTTTTTAAAAATCAGCCCTGATATTTGCCTGGAAAATCTTGTCGTTTTGACATTTGAGTGTTGGTATTTAGCACTTTTATTTCCATTTCTTATTCTTGTATAAAGTCAGCCATCATCTTTACTTTTTAGAAAAGGTGCCAAGTTTTACAAGCTGTGGATTCTTTTTTCAGAAAAAAACACCTAGATCGTTTTTTCCCCAAGAAGCTTACTGTTGAAGGGCAAAGCCTCCCTAATAACTTTTTACTGAATAGTTCAAGATTTCTTCTTTTCCTGGACAGAATCCACCTGGAGTCTTTCAGAGGCTGTTGATATGGCAAGGAAGAGCCTAATCTTGGACTATGAAAACTCTACTTAGAAATTACTCATGCTTTCACTGCTTGATTCTGATTTGAGGAAAGCAGGGAGGAGTGATATTTGTCAACATGTCATTGGATTCTCAGATTGTTTTACCACTTTCTTCAGTGATCTTTGTTACTTCATTTTTTCCAGAGGACTCTTCTCACTGATGAGTAGTCCTGGCAAAGCCCTGATGGTTTCCTTCCACATTCACAAGGGGTTGGCTGCACTCTGTTTAACATTCCAACAGGGTTAGCTTAGCCGGCCTGGAGTACTGCATAGCCAACAGTAACATGCTCCCTGGTAGAAAGCTGACTTGCTATTGCTTATCCGCCTTTAACTCCCCAGTGCCACTGGGTTTTTGTTTTTTTTTTTTTTTCCAAGAGTTTCTGCTTATTAGACCAAAGGAAGACCAGATGGCTGACTTAGTGTCCTCCATTTTTATAAAGGATATGGTTCTAGGGAATAGAGAATTGACCCAACGGATAGAAAGTAAGAATAAATATCCCTCAACATTCTCTTCCTTTTATTTTCTAACAGACATTATTTAAGCAATAAACAGAAGGGGACCAAATGAATTGAGGCAAGGTGTCTGTATTTCAAGGGTTACCCACAAAGAGAAAGACCCTCTTTGATGATATATCAATGTTATAGTTACATAAGACAAAGTGAAGTTTTTCAAAGTTTCTATCCTGAAAGACCTCCCCTCATTCTTCTTCTACTTCTACCCTCTAGTTGTTGATTGCCTCTCAAAGAATATAATGTGCTGACTGCATTTTGTCAAGGATCCTAACATGTTTCATGTCCTATCACCATTTAGTCTATATATTTTTTTCAATCTGAGGAAACAGAAAATTGATTCCATAGGATCTAAGAAAAAATACTAGGAGTTTAATCTGAAGTCCCTTCAGGCAAACCACAGGTCTGCCTAAATTGTATTTTCATTCACTTCTCTGCTTATTCCATGAGACTTGAGCCCTTCCAGGCTAAGGCTATATTGTAACTATGTCTTAATTCCCAGAGACTGCAGCAGAGACCTGGCATCCAGTGGAACTCAGGAAAACCATTACAAGTTTATTCTCTTGAGTCACAAGATTGATAAGTAATCTATATCAGTGATCAAAGATAAAATGGCAACCACAGTATGCTCACAAACATGATAAAAGTATTACTGTAATCCATTACTAGCTTGTTGTTGTGGGAATGCATAATTAAGAGAGAACCCCAAGTCTCATCTGGCTTGAGAGAGTGTGGTGAACAAATGGAGACAGGTACAGAAATATCCATTACCGAAGGCAATATGGGATGAGGCCAGGAGTATAGTAAACACTCTAGATCTGTATTGCCAAACATGTTAGCTACTAGCAATATGTGGCTATTTAAATTTAAATTAAATAACAAGATAAAATTTTAACTTCTGTCCTTTAGTCACACTAGCCACACTTCAAGTTCTCAGTATCCACATGTGGGTAATGACTATAGTATTATGGAGCACAGATATAGTTCCATCATCACAGAAAGCTTTATTGGGTAGTGCTGCTCTAGAAGTTCAGAGAGATGAGAAGGCGGTTCTATTAGGCTGGTCATGGGAAGTTTCATGGCAGATGTGACATAGGAGGCAGCTTTTGGCAGAGGGGAGACAAGAAAAGGGAAGATCTCCCAGAAGAGTGGTGTAAGCCAAGGAACCTGTTAAAGCATGTTTGGTGGTAGCATTAGTAGCAATAATATAGTCACTCTCCTGACTGTATTCCTTCTCTTCTTGCTTTGGTTGGATCCCACTAACCTAACAATGAGGAATATTTATGATCTTTGGTGCTCCTTCTTTTTCCTTGATAATTTTTTTTAATTTATTTATGATAGTCACACAGAGAGAGAGAGAGAGGCAGAGACACAGGCAGAGGGAGAAGCAGGCTCCATGCACCCGGAGCCCGACGTGGGATTCGATCCTGGGTCTCCAGGATCGCGCCCTGGGCCAAAGGCAGGCGCCAAACCGCTGCGCCACCCAGGGATCCCTTCTTGATAATTTTTTTCAGGGGGTTGCCACCGGTTTCCATGACTAACCTTTACCAACATGTCCTGGCATCCTTCCATATCCTGAACTGGCCTCACTCAGATCGCAGATACACAGATACACATACGTGTTGTCTGCGTTCAAACCCTTCTTTGGAGGTTTGAGTAAGAGAATAACAGTGAGTCAGAAGAGTTGCCCTGTGTGTGGGAGCACACGCTCTGAGGATGAACATAGTGCTCATCAGGAATTTAGTTTACTAGGGCTTCTATAACAAAATACCACAAAAGGGTGGCTTAATCAACAGAAATTTATTGTCTCACACTACTGGAGTCTAAAAGTATGAAATCAAGGTGATCATAGGATTGGTTTCTCTCAAGGCTTCAGTCTTTGACTTAAAAATGGCCACCCTCCTGCTGCCTTTTCATGTGGGCATTCCTCTGTGCACACACACACCCCTGGTGTCACCCTAACAATCTCATTTTAACTCATTTACCTCTTTAAAGACCTTCTCTTCGTATATGGTTATGTTTTGAGGCACTGGCAGTTGAGACTTCAACTTGTAAATTTTGCAAGGACACAGTTCAGCCCGTAACAGCAGTGAAGCAGGACAGGGGTCAGCTGCCCCACAGCCCGATCAGCAACAGCAATGAGCAGAGTGACAGAGGCCACAGCCACCACTGTCACACTGGACCTTTATGCTCAAATATTTTGCATTGCCTCGATTCACAGCAGTAACAACTGAGTTCTTCATTCCAGACAAGGCTTGGTGATGGCTGCTATTCACCCCACCAGCCCCTTGTCTTTTTTTTTTTTTTTTAAGATTTTATTTATTTATTCATGATACTCCATCCCAGAACCCCGGCATCATGCCCAGAGCCAAGGCAGATAGATGCTCAACCACTGAGTCACCCAGGCGTCCCAAGCCCCTTGTCTTGACATCTCTAAGTTAGCTTTGCCTCCCTCTGTCTGCCTTTATTGTGGAGTAGTTTACCAATCCCATGAGATTTTCTAGAGTAAACACTGTCTCTCTCAGCTATTTTTTTTCTTTTTTGTCCCATCCACACTGTTGGACAGTTACCTAACTGGGTGCCTCCACCATCATCTTTTCAATATCTTTTTGCTGGCCACGTCACGTGCCTCTTTGTTTAACATGCCTTCAGTGCTTTCCGGCTTCCGGTGGTCCAGTATTTGAGAAGTTTCTCAGTAGAGACCAACAACCTAATCTGCCACAACAGGCTTCATGACAGGTGAGTAAGCTTCCCAGTAAGCCCCCCAGATTGCTTCCCAGGCAATGTGGTAGTCAAAAGAACAGTCTTTAGAGTAAAAACGGATTCAAATTCAAATTGCTCACTGACATTTGAGACATGTCAAGTGAAGCAGAGGTTCCTCATCTCTAATGTGAAAATAATAATATCTTGAATGTTGCTGGAGAAGATCCTTTATAATATATACAAGGTGCTTGCTTGACTATAGAATGTTCTCAGTTAAGGGTGCAATAATTTTTATCATTCCTGACTCTCCTTTGAATACCTTCTTTCTGTACCTTTGAGCATACTACTCCACCTGCTGCCTGTGAGTGCTCTCCTTGTCATGCCTATCTTAGTTACATTCTTCATGGTCCATCTCTTTTTTTATATCTATGTGCACACACACACACATATGCATGCACACACACATATAGTTGCAAAAAAAACGGTCAGAGTCCTATTTGTATCCTTCCATCCTCCCTTCTGCACAGCAGAGGTTGCTTATGTGAATTTCTGCAGTTCTCTGCCTGAAGGCATTTTTCCTGGCCATGAGAACGTTCTTGGCTCTCATGCAGTACAAGCTAGAAGTGGCAGAAAATTAAACAGCCCTCAGCAAAAACAGATGGGAAGTTGGTGGATAAATCCTTGAGCCTTCTTGCTCTTTTGGGAGGATAACTCTCAAGTGCATTCTACACTCTTTCCAAGATGCTCAGATAGATCGAACTCCATTGGCCCACAATGGCACCTTCTCAGTAACACACCCTGTATCTCTCTGCCCCTTCACCATTTCCCTATCACTGCTTCCTGGGATTCCCCCATAGAAGCTACATGCACTGAAAACCTGTCAATATCTGCCTCAGAGAGAACCCAACCTAAGACACAAACATGGCAGCTGTCCCTTTTGGTCAACTGTGTAGAATAGGCTCAGTCCTTCATCTCTTGACTACTCAGTAGCACCTCCCTTTACAGGCTGCAAACAAATGGTGCTCACTCTGGACAGTTGCCACAAGGAAGCTGGAATTCATGCATCCTAGCATTATCAGAAGTTCTTTTACCATTAACGAATTGTTAAGAGAAGCCCTATTGGCTCTATGTAGCAGGCAAAGCCATGACACAATAAATGCCACCACAGCATATAAAATACGACACCAAAAACTAGGGGTGAGAGTGCTGGTGCAGCAACTTCTTTCTGATTGTGATGACCTGGTGCCCTCTGGCCTCAGCCCACAGCCATGAGCTCACTCTCCCTTGTTCCTTGAGACCAGAGGAAAAATGTGTAGCTCACAAATATCTTCTACTGACATGACAAAAAAAAATTTTTTTTTACCTTTATTTTCTTGTTGTTTCCCTGAGAGGCCATACAACTGACTTTGCTTTTGTCATTGAGCATCTGCTAGTGAAGGTTCTGCAAACCTTCTTCCCCTTCATCAGATCACACACCATATGCCATTATCTGCTGGGGTTGCACATTTTCCCGGTTGACAGTCACCGTAAACTTCTGCATGTCTGGAACACATTCATCATAAACTCAAGACATTATTCAAAATTGTGTTAACTCTATAGTGCCGTGCAGTACAAGGACCTCTTCCAATTGACTTGAATATTCAGGATTCATAGATGTGAAGCCCCAGAATTGTGTATTTTTAACATTGGCCATCAGAGTCTTTAAATTGGGACTGTGCTTGAAATCTCTGAACACTTGACAGCACTAAAAAGGTATACAGAGTATAGGCTGTACAAAATTTTGCTCTCTTTATTACAATGGACTCTGTGGTATCTGTCCTTTTCCAGTAATAAGCAGACTTTAAAGCTGCCAGTAGAACCTGGTGTGCACATCCAAGCCACCTGAGCATCTCCCCATGTCTGTTCTCCAGAAATTTCACTGCGCATGTCTCTTTGTATACAGAAAATACTTTAATGCCTTTTATACAATGGGGTCTTACTTTCATGGTGCTCTTTGTATAGTTCTTCAGTGTTCTTTGTCAGGAATTGCAGAAACACTGGAAGTATTGCTAACTTGGGTCCTAGACAAATTCTAAATCAGACATGCATGTGTTTACACTGGGCAGTTTCCCATTGCTGCAGATCTTGATCACTTTTTCATGTTGGTGCACCATTTACATTAATCCAGTTCTTGTTACCATCCATTTGGTTAGCCCATAATCCATCCACCATTCTCTCCTGGTGAGATTTTGTACTCTGGCCAAAACTGCCTGGATACCCTAGTCCTTAAACTGACCAACAACAGGACAACTGAACGTGGGTTATCCCACTGCTCACAGTAGGCTGCCCTTCTTTGATCTAGCACCTGTTTACGAGCTAAGGTATGACCAAGTAGACCTAGTCTATAGCCCATGGATTTCCATTGCCTGGCTAATTAAAGGATGCTTTCCCAGGTGCTTCCCTTAAGTAGTTTCACAAATGTTGTCTCCAGTGTTTTCTTTCAAACCAGCAGCAAAATAAATGCTAGTAACATATTGCCATATCCCCTAGTTCTCATCTGAACAGGGTATTTCTTTTTATCCTGGAATCTCAACTGATTACAGCTGATTTTTAAAGAATTGTTTAACTCATGCTTGTCTTTATTTCTTTGGAACAGTGAACTCCCTGAGCCTACAGGTATCTGTTGTTACCCATATTGGGTCTGACATGTTTGTTTCATTTATTCTTTGCTAATTTGCTTCGTGGTCCTCTGCGCCTTGTTAGAGAAAACCTAGAAAAAAATCAGGGGTGGTATCTAAGCAGAAATTTGATTACTAATGGGTGATGGGGTTCTCTTACTTGTAGAAGTTTGCAGGAGCTAATTTTTGGTATCTTTACCCAATTCTGTGTCCAGTGATGTCGTGTTACGTAATTCTTGAAATTGGCTATGGTCAGAGTATTTACACCATGGAAATCAGCAAATACTGCAAATCAGGGCTTCTCCCCCACAGAGAGTCAGTTGTTAAATATTTACTAGCACACCACTGGGCAAAGGTCAGCCCATATTTGTCATTAAGAGTCAAGATTTTATAGAAGCATTTTCAAATGTTTCAGAGGAAAGTGGAGCGGTTTCTCTAAATCCATGGATCCCATCCCTTTCAGGCCCAGTATTTCCTTGATATACAAAATATTTTATAACACGTCCTATACCATTCTGAAATGAAATTCATAGATAATACACTCTATCTACACAAAACTTTTTAAAAATAAATCAGCATAATATCCAATGACAGTACAAATGAAAAATAAAAGTTATTTATAATATATTACTTTGTATTTTAATAAGTAAATATCTGGGCATTACTAAACTGGAAGACAAGATAAGATAGCCAAATGCTCATGCTGTTATGTAGAACCAGTATGAAAGCAGGAGCTACAGTGCAAACCAATGGAAGTGAAGTCCTGGTAAATCAGAGTGATTTTCTGTAATGATAAACACTTGGTAAAATTTTGTGCGGTACAAAATATAATCCCTCAATGCACAAGGTTCTTGCATGTTTGAAGATCCTACAACAAAGAAACAGTTTGTGTGTATGTATAAGAAAGAATTCATTTCTAGGTTCAGGTTATTTACTATTATGAATTACCTGCATTTTAAAGTTGTGTGGGATCTAGGTAGTTCTTGATTGCATAGAACAGCTGACATCCTAGCACCCCCACCAAATGCCATCAGTAACCCCCATTATAGAGGCAAGCAAAAATATCTCCCAAAGATTCACAGAGTGGCCAAGGAGTAGTACTGCCATGATTGGAAATCAGTACTCTAAATCAAGGCCAAAGAACTGCCCTCGAGGGCCTGGCCTATACCCCCTTTGTCTTGATGCATTGATATCAAAAAGGAAAATTTACTGGCTGAAAGGATGGTGACCCCTGGGCATCTGGAGAGGAAGTCCCAAGGTATCCAAACTCAGCAAATGGAACAGGTACAGATTACTGGGAGAGATAACTGGGGGGCTCTGAGGAACAGGAACAATATGGAAAAGACTCCTGTCCAGCAGGGGCAGTGTCGCAGGAGCCCAGGAAGTAGGAGACTGGGTGAGGAAGAGGGTGGGAGCTGCTTACTGACTTTGGGGAAATGGTAAGCTGCAAATGGAAGAGCCAGTTCTGCCTTAGAAATGGTCTGTTAGCAAAGAATTGTAGAAGGCACAAGAAACAGTCAGTATGGGTCATTACAGACCTGAGGACTCCTTAGAAATAACTGTGAATTATCTAATGGCTCTTGGCTCCTATTAATACATTGTGGTCAAGGTGCATCTTAGTGGAGAATTGATAGCAGACAGTTACTAGAAGAAAATTGATATTTGCTTTATCTTTTGTCCTATATGCCTCATTCCCTTTTTTCTCCTACATTTAATTTCTTAGATATTTATTTTAAAAGATAAAAATTATGTACTGATATATTAAGGCTTTGGTATTCATTAGGTGTTGCTATTAACCAAGGGATCTAGTTATATAGATGCTGACATAAGTTTTCATCAAAACGCTCTTTGTACCTTAGAGTTAAATATTCAAAGGTAGTTCTTTAGTGACTCCTAGCCTCTTCTCTTCTTCTCACCCCTGTATTTGACCTGCTTATGGTACAAACACATTACCTTCTCAATATTGTTGACTAGATTAGTTGTTCTCAAAATTGTTCAATACAAGGATCAGTTAAGAAGATTTTTATTTAGAAATTCTGTGAGTCATGTGTCCCATCCACTCTATTTTTTTAAAAAGATTTTATTTATTTATTCATGAGAGACACAGAGCGAGAGAGAGAGAGGCAGAGACACAGGCAGAGGGAGAAGGAGGTTCCATGCAGGGAGCCTGACATGGTACTTGATACTGGGTCTCCAGGATCACAACCTGGGCCGAAGGTGGCACTAAACCGGTGAGCCACCCAGGCTGCCCCTATTTTTTTTAAGTGAACATTTTTATTGCAATATACATAGACATGCATAAATCACAAGTGTACAGTGTGATGGGATTTTTTTTTTTTTTTTACAACTGAATATCTAACCAGCACTCAGATCGAGAAACAGAATGTGACCAGAACACCAAAAGCCACTTTGTACCTTCTTTTATTCACTAATCCTGACACAATGGTAACAGGTGTTTTAACTCCTAATAGCATAGATTAATAAGGCCTATTTTTTATCTTTATATAAATAGAATCATAAGGGATGTACTTTTTTGTGTTTCTGGCTTTTTTTCATTCAATATTATGTTGTGGCAATTACCCACATTCGAATACAATGAACTTCATTCATTCTCATGGCTGGATAGAATTCTATTGCATGAATACATATTTTATTTATTCATTCTACCATTGGTATATACTTGGGTAGTTTTCTGTTTGGAGCTATTATAGTGAGTGCTGCTATGACCATTTCTTCTACATGTCTTTTACATAAACATATGGATATGTTTCTATTGGGTGTATATGTGGGGATGGAATCATCACATCCTAGAATTCAAAGAATGTCAGATTTCAGTAGATACTGACAAATGATTTTCCAAAATAGTTACACAAATTTCCATTCCCATTGGCCATGTATGACTATCTAGATTTCTTCATATGTTTGCATACCCTTGGTATCATTGCTTGTTTGTTTGTTTGTTTTAATTTTAACCATGCTGATAGGTATATTGTGCTATTTCATTATGGTCTTAAATTTTGTTTCCCAGAAAAACCGATGAACACCTCCGTGGCTACAAGTGGTTGATTGGTGTTCAGTCGCAACATGCTAGCATGGTCAATATTATCTTCAAGGATTAATGTCTGTACTATACTTGTTAAATGTTTTTTTAAATACTGTTTTCTATGACAGCTTTATTGAGGTATGATTGACATTAAGCTTTACATATTTAAAGTATAAAATTTGGTAAGTTTTGACATATGTATATATGTGTGTGAAACCATCACCATACTCAAAGTAATAAATATACACAGCAAAGGAAACCATCAACAAAATGAAAAGGCAATGTACCAAATGGGAGAAAATATTTGCAAATCGTGTACCTAAAAAAGGGTTAATGTTCAAAATATATAAAGAACTCAAAAAATCAATAGCAAAATAATAATAATAATCATGATCTAATTTAACAATGGAAAGAGGATCTGCATAGACCTTTTTCCATAGAAGAAATACAGATGGCCAATAGGCATATAAAAAGGTGCTCAACATCACCAATCATCAGGGAAATGCAAATCAAAACTACAATGAGGTATCACCTTGTAACTGTTAGAATGTCTACTATAAAAAAGACAAGTTAATAACTAGCATTATCACATCCGATAAATGTTGGAGACGATGTGGAAAAAGGGGAACCTTTGTGCACTGTTGGTGGGAATATAAATTAGTACAGCCACCATGGAAAAAAGAATGAAGTTTCCTCAAAAAATTAAAAATATGTTTACCATATAATCCAGCAATTCTACTTGTGGGTATTTATCCAAAGGGAAATAAAAACATTAACTTGAAAAAAAAACAAGAACACGGACTTCAAAAGATACCTATACTGCCATGTTCACTGCAGCATAATTTCAGTAGCTAAGACTTGGAAGAAATTGTCTGTCCATGGATAGATAAAGAAGACATGGTATATATATATCTACAGTGGAGTATTACTCAGCCATAAAAAAAGGAAATGTTGCCATTTGCAACAACATGGATAGACCTTGAAGGCATTATGCTAATTGAAACAAGTGAGACAGTAAAAAACAAATACCATATGATTTCATTTATATGTGAAATCTAAAAACTAAAACCAAGCTCATAGATACAGAGAACATATTGGTGATTGCTAGAGTCAGGTGGTGGTGGGTGGGAAAGATAGATGAAGGTCATCAAAAGCACAAACTTTAGGGGTGCCTGGGTGGCTGAGTTGGTTAATTGTCTGCCTTCGGCTCAGGTCATGATCCCAGGGTCCTGGGACCAAGCCCTGCATCAGGGGAGAGCCTGTTTCTCCCTCTCCCCACCCTTCCCCGACCTATGCTTGCTCCCTCTCTCAAATAAATAAATAAAATCTTAAAAAAAAAAAAAGCACAAACATCCAGTTGTAAAGTAAATCCTGGATATGTAACATATAGCCTAGTGACTATAGTTAACAATATTGTATTTTATATTTGAAAGTTGTTAAGAGAGTAGATCTTAAAAGTTCTCAACACAAGAAAAAAAAATTGTAGTTGAGTAATGATAAATCTTAACCAGACTTATTGTAGTCATCATTTCACAATATATACATAAATTGTATAATTATGTTGTATACCTGAAACTAATTTTTATGTCAATCATCTTTCAATTTTTTAAGAAATGAACATATCTACCACCACCCCTAGAAGTTTTCCCATGTGTTTTTTTTTTTTTTTCAATCCTATCTTTCTGCCTTATTTTCCTAAACCCCATCTTTAGGCAGCCATTGATCTTCTTTCTGCTACCATGTATTAGTTTGAGTTTTCTAGAATTTCCTTACATAAGTGGAACCATACACTAAATACTATTTTGTATCTTTTTTCCCTCAGCATAATTATTACAGAATTCATTCTAGGTTGTCACATTTATCACCAGTTCATTTCTTTTTATTGCCAAGAGTTTTCCATTGTATGGATATACCATAGTTGGTCAATTCACCTGTTGAGAGGCAATTGGATTGTTTCCAGTTCCTGGCTGTAAAAAAAGGTTATATGATTTTACAGTTCTACTATTAGATGAGAGTTTCAGTTTCTCCACGTCCACAGCAACATTTTATGTGGCAGTCTTTTTCTTTAGTGATTATAGTAGATGTGTCATGGTGTCTCACTGTGGTTTGAGTGTGCATTTCCCTAATAACTAATAATATTGATGCCTTTTCATGTGTTTATTTGCCATCCATATATTTGATGACATTTTTGTTAAATTTGCTCACTCTCTTGGGGTGAGGGTAAGGGGTTAGCTTTGTTATTTTTGAACCTGACTTTCTTTATACTAGATATCACCTCACTATCTCATATATGTTTTGCATGGTTTCCTTCTTGTTTTTTATTCATTTTCTCATTCTTTTAGCAGAATCGTTCAAAGAATAGAAGTGTTTTGTTTTGTTTTTAAGTAGGTTCCATGCCCAACGTGGGGCTTGAACACATGACCCCGGGATCAAGAGTTCTGTGTTCTAAGCCAGCCAGGCACCCTTCAAAAAATAGAAGTTTTAATTGTGATAAGATCCACATTATTAATTTCACTTATTATGTCATACTTTGGTGCCATTTCTGAGAAACCTGTGCCAACTCAAGGTCACAAGACTTTCTCCTATTGTTTTCTCTTCTAAAAGTTTATATTTCAATGTTTTACATTTAGGCCCATGATCCATGTTGAGTTAACTTTTGTATGTAGTGTCAGCTATGGATCAAATCATATTGTTTTGTTTATTGTTTTTTTGCAATGGATACCTAAGTGTGCTTGCTCTATTTTTTGAAAAGACAATTAATTTTTTTTCTTCTGCTCTGTGTAGAGGTTGAACTTCTTTATCAGAGAATTAAAAGAATAAGGCTTATGCCATAGATTTCATTTTTAAAATGAGATCATTTAATAATTAGTCTTAATTTTGTTTTGGTTGTAGCAGGGCCATTCTAATCGATTGGAAGCAATAGATTATTGTTGGTGCCGATTTTAAATTTTTACCAAGTTTTATGTGTCTCTACTAAGCAGTGTCTGCCAAGAGGGGCTATTTGTTCATTCACTCATTTATTCACTTGACAAACATTTGTTGAAGGATTGCTATATATCATGTAATGTTCTTATTATGAGGGTCATTGCAGTGAACTAGATAGAGTTGCTGCCCTCAGTGATATTACTTTCCATTATATAATAAAAAATAAGTGTTTGGCAGGTAATAATAAAGGCTATAAATTTCAAAACATAGGGGCAAGGGAAAGAAAGTAATGGTCATGACCTGGAGGTCTTGATTTTTAGGATCATTAGTATCTCAAGGCAACATATTCAAAAAGACTTAAAGAAAGGGATGGAATAAGTCACTTTTATATCTAAATGAAATATTCCAGACAGAGCAAAAATAAACTCTAAACTAGACACTAAAGAGGTCTATTTGGCATGTTTTAGAAATAGCCACAGAGGGTTCTTAGGTATTTGAATTAAGAATCTTAGACCGTGAGAAAGCCCTCAGTACTACTATCCAGTTCTAGGATTGCCAGTAGATTTCATCTTCAAAGCCCCTTCAAATGGATTGGTAGTAAATGCCTGGAGCTGCACTCAGCCTTCCCCCCACCCACCCCCCGCCCCATAAAGGTCCAGATCATAAATATTTTCAGCTCTGTGTGACATAATGTTTCACTCAACTCTGTTGTTTTGTAAAAGCAACCATAGACAGTGTGTAAGCAAACACATGAGTGTGCTGTGCTCCAAGCAAACTTTAATTTTACCAGAGGAGGTAGCCTGGACTGCCCAGGAAGCCACCAGCCTCTGGGCTAGTGTGGCGTTGAGCAGCCTTGCTGGGATCTTTCCAAGGAATGCACCTTAGCCAAGTCTGCCCTAGGCTTTTGGGAAGTACCTGAGCCATGTACTTGCCACTGTGACTAACAACAGCCTCCTCATGTTACTGATTAGACCAGACAAGTTCTCACAAGGTGTTAGTGGAAAGTTAGATTTCTGGCCTCACCGCCTCACTGCTCAGTTTTGTTACACTAGCCCTGCCCTTCCTCCTTCAGATTTGCCACAAATTACTTTACATATAGGACAGTAATAGAATTCTGAGGGTTACCTCCCCAAATCAGCCAAAGCCTGAATGGCAGTATTTCCTGGGAAGCTGCTGGTAATGTCCAGAGTTAGAAATGAAGGCTTCTGCAGAGCTTTCTCTCATTTTGTCTGTGCTGCAGAAATACAAATGAAAAACTCTGCCATTTGTCTCTGGATCCGGAGCACAGAGGACAGTGGAAATCAGCTGTGTCCCCCTGCCACTGACCAGTCATCCCAGTGGGAAAGGAGAGGGGAGCCTGGCTCAGTGAGGGAAGAAGAACAGGCCTTTAATACAAGGTAGATCTCAAAGGGGTTGGGCGATTAATTGCATAAGGGAATACCAAGATGATCCTTTCTCTGATTTTCAATTTTATTTTTTTTCTTATTTTAAATGTTAAGCACTTCAAATGAGATTCAATTAATTAGAATATAGACTAAATCTGATTTTAAGAGATACCCAAAACTATGACAACATAAATGTGATAGAAGTTTATTTTCTCTCTCCTGTAACTGTCTAGAGAGAAATAATCCAAGCTGGTAGGGTGGCAGTGCTTCACATGATGTTCACAGTCTCCAGTTGCTTCCATCTTCATGGCTTTGCCTTCCCCTGGGCTGCTGTCCTCATCTATCCAGTCTGTACAGGGTCCTGTGGCATTCCAGTTGGCATGGAAGGGGGGAAAGAGAAAGTGGAAGCTGGGAAATTACTTTTTAAGGAAGTGATACAGAAGTAGGGCACAGCACTTCTGATCACATTTTGCTGCTGAGAATGAGGTCACATGATAGCCACACCTAGCTGGAAAGGACGCTGGGCAATGTGGCCTCTATCTGTGAAGTCCTAAGCTCAGATAATAATCTACTCTGGATATTTATTTTTTTATTTTATTATTTTTACTGTGGATTTTTAAAGGGGATTACAAATTAGATGGGATGCTAGATTAGCAGTTTTCAGCAGAGCTTATAAAAGAGTGGAAAATTTTTTTTGTTCGTTCTACCACATGTGTGAATTGTAATGACTAATGTTACCTAATACTTTAGAGATTTATAATTTTCCTCATACATTATTTTGCTTAATTCTTTAACGTTAGCTTCCTTTAAACTAGACATTATCTTTGGAAGTAGACATTAATCTTCCTAGATGTGAAGAATAAGTATGGTTCAGAAAGATGATGAGATTACTCAAACCCACGTATCTGCAGAGGACAGAGCCAAGACTTTTGTCCAGGCTCAGAGCTCTGCCATTTCCAGTCCTCACAGTCTTTCTTAATACCTAATCCTTTGGAGGGTTTCCTGTTCCTTGGCATTCACCAAATGGAATGTTCCATCATAGCAGAGGTCTGATACTTCAGTGTGCTGGGTAAGTACCTAAGCACCTGGATTAAAATACCCATTACTCTACCAGAACTTGAGAAATTTTCATGAGGTACCTGTAGGTGTGAGGCCCTAAAATTGCAGTGCTTTGGGAATCACTGCAGTGATCTTGCATTTTATCATTGCATTTGCTTGAACAGAGAGAGGAGATGTTTCATATTTCTGTCTTTTTTTTTCTTTTCTTGCCCTCCTGTGCTTATATGCATTACCTTAAATTTTGGAAAATTGCTTTTGAAAAGTCTTTGCTAATCTCTTTTGAAGCATCACTAACTCAGAATGAAAAAGCAAACAATGACAAAATGTCAAAAACTAATTTGGGAAGCCACCATGGTATCTTCTCAAACAGAAGTTTTCAAAGCCCTTGGTTGAAGTAGATGTTCAGAAGGGGGCTTTATACTCTGCAGTTTGAAAGGAAAGAGAGAGAAAATTATTTTTTCATCAAAAATCTATATAATGTATTCAGAGTGTGTGTGTATGTGTGTGTGTGTGTGTGTGTGTGTGTGTAAGGTACACATATACATATCATTGTTTCCCCAACAGAAATTTCACAGAGATTTCTACTTGACTTCGTGTTACCCTCAATTCCCATTAAATCACATTGGGCTTTTTTATTTGCCCTTTTCTCTGTCAGACACCAGGATGAATTTAAACTCCAATCCCTTTCCAATGGCCTCTCTGATGTATTTGCTACTTTTTACATTCCCTTTCCCTGTAGAGTCTGATGGAAATTCCTTTGGAGCCTTTAGCTTTCCCTCAGAGTCAAAAACTTTTGTGTTGCTAATAGAACCCAGCCTCATTAGCATTTCAAATCCTAAGATGCTCTTAGAGATCAGTGTGTTAGATCTGAGGGGCTCCCCAGCCACAACCTGATTTATCAAACTTGTTTAACTAAAATCTCCAGTGGCCTGTGCCTTTGACCTTATTTCTGCCAGCACATCTCATCAGGAAATCCTTTTCAAGGAGTCTAGGGAAAGACACATGCATAATCTGAGAAGCTTTACTGTTGTCCCTCTCTCTACTCTATATTGCCTGCTTGAAAAGCCAATCCATGCTTTCTTCTTCACTTTTGATCCTTAGATCATGGGTAGATGATGAGTCAGAGCATGGATAGATGGGTAGATGGATGAGTACATGAGTAGATGGACAAGTAGTTGGGTGGGTAACTAGAAAAGCAGATGGATTGTTAAATGGGTAAATAGATGGGTGGGCAGATAGTTGAAGTAGATGAATGAGAAGAAGGATGGGATGGATGGATGGATGGATGGATGGATGGAAAGACAAGATAGATAAATAATGCAAGTCTTCTGTTTTGTACAATCCTTGCCATCTAATTAACCATAATTGGTCTTGGTGTTCTTGAGGCTGAATACCATTTCTGCAGAAAACAGCAAGTCATGTGATATGGCAAGAACAGGGTGGGGCTTGTCAAATAATTCATTGCTATTCTGACTCAGTGTCCAATTTGTACAATGAAAGAAATCATTCTCTTTTCTGAAATTTATAAAAATGTTTCAATGTAGTGATACTTAACCAGACCTATACAGCAAAATCGCTTGGAGAAGTTGCCCTAACTGCATATGCCTGGCCCCCAGACCCTGAAATGTGCATCCTGATTGAAAATTAACTGCCCTGACAGACTAGTCTCTGTGCCTAATAGAAGTAGTATTTGAGCTATGTGTCCTGACTTTATTTTCTTCTTGCAAACATTCCACTAACACTTAAAAAGTTTTACTTACTCTATCTTGGGCAATGTTGTAAGTGCTTTTTACTTGTATTACCTCATTTAATCTTTACAGCAATATTTTAATGTATTTACCATTAATATCTCTATTTTACAGGTGAGGGAATTAAGACATGTAGAGGTGAGGTAACTTGCTCAGGATCACACAACTAATATGAGGCAAATCGTGGGTTCTAACACAGGCAGTCTGTGTCCAGACTCAATGGCTTCACCCACCATGAACGTCTCTGATCACTAAACTGAGCTTTCAGAGCACTGTGATCCAATAGAACTTTCAGTGATGGTGAAAATGCTCTATATCTGTGCTGTCCCATGAACATGGTAGCCACTAGCCACATGAAGCTTTTGAGCCGTTGAAATGTGGCTAGTCTGACTGAGGAACTAAGTTTTTAGTTGCACTGAATTTTAATTAATTTAAACAGCACAGTTGATCTCCAAAAAAAAAAAAAAAAAATGAAGTGTTGAATTAGGTACTAAGGTAGGCATCCAGTTATAGACATTCTCCTTTATTAATAATATTAACGTGAAATAATTACAAAGCACTCTTAGAATCCTTTGTGCTTCTTTCCATCAGTGAAAAGAGCCTCGCTGTTCTTTTAAGCCCTCTGCCAACTAGGTGGCACATCTACTCTTAGCTCATTGGAAGATGTATTGAGATGAGACAGAAAAAGTAATTCAGGCAGAATAATACAGGGACGTCATGGGCAAGTTGTAGCGTGGTGGTGCCATTGGCATTTATTCTCAGGAGTCGTTGTTATATTTTCCATCTCCTCAATATTGCCATCATATATTAGGGGGAGAAGGGGTTGATGGAAATAATGGACTTTAAAGCAGGGTTTGGTGGTGGAGGAAAGAAAGTACAAGGGCATCTGGGCTCATGTGAAGGAGATATGCAATCCTGCACCCCTTCCTAAGGACGTGCAGAGTGAAGTAGGAAAGTGGGAATTAATGAGCCAAGAGAGAAGAAGAGAGGATTCTAGATGAAATAATATGATAAAAGAGCCATATCATTCTTGGTATACAAGTTGAAACTGGGTAAAGCTTTTAAAAGAGAAGGAAGATTAAACAGAACCCAAATGTATAGAGCTGGGTTTTGAAGAGAGAAAGAAACAAGACAGTATAAAATTTGGTGCAATTGTTAAAGGAATGGTTTAGAATAGAGGTGGACAAACTGTAGCCCATAGGTCAATGCCAGTCCACTGCTGATTTTTGTAAATAAAGTTTTATTGAACATGCCTATACACACACACACACACACACACACACACACACACATTTATATCCTTTATACTACAATGGCAGAACTGAGCTGTTACAACAAACTATATATACTATAAAACCTAAAATCTTTCCTATGACCATAAGCAGAAAAAATTTACTGACCCCTATTTTAGAACAAATGAGGAATGTATTAGCACAACCATTTTGGAGTACAATTTTGTGTGGTCATCAAATTTTAACATGCACATCATCTTTGACCTGGCAATACTGCTACTAGAATTTTATCCAGCAGATGTTTGGCTACATATACAGGTAGGTCTTCTTAAACACTGAAAACCTGGAAACAAACTAACTGTCCAGTAGGTGAGCACTAGCCAAATGAATTATATGTATTAATGTAGAGAGATACTATTCAGCTTTTGTTATTGTTTTTTTAATTTTTATTTTAATGATTTATTTATTTGAGAGAGAGTGTCCATGATGTGGGAGCAAAAGTCTACGGAGGGGCAAAGGGAAAGAATCCTCAAGCAGACTCCGCACCAAGTGTGGAACCTGATGGGGGTTGGATCACAGGACCCCTAGATCATGACCTGAACCAAAACCAAGAGTCCAACACTCAACCCACCAAGCCACCCTGGTGTCCCTTCTTTTTGTTTTTTAGTGCAAGTTCTATATGTACTGTTTATTATGAAGGAATTTCAAGAAATGTGCCAAATAGAAAAATGTTACAGAAGAATATGTATTATTTTATCATATTTGTGTAAAAGCAACAACCCTCCCAAGAGATATACAGATATATGCCCAGCAACTTTTCACTTTATATCTTCCAGATCAAAGTATGAGTTTTTATGAATGTGTATTACTTTTTAAAAAATTTTATTTCCAATGTAGTTAACATACAGTGTTATATTAGTTTCAGGTGTACAATATAGTGATTCAACACTTGTATACATCACCCTGTGCTCATCAAGATAAGTGTGCTCTTGATCCTCATCACCTCTTTCACCCCTCTCCCCCCTCTGGGAACCATCTGTTTGTTCTCTTATCGTTAAAAGTCTATTTTTTTGGTTTGTCTCTTTTTTCTTTTTTCCCTTTGTTCATTTGTTTTGTCTCTTAGATTCCACATATGAGTGAAATCATATGGTATTTGTCTTTCTCTGACTGGCTTATTTCATTTAGCATTTATATTCTCAAGATCCATCCATGTTGTTGCAGAATGTATATTACTCTAAAAAAAAAAACAACAAAATCTAAATTAAAAAAATGAAAAATAATGGGATTCCCTGGATAGCTCCACAGTTTAGTGCCTGCCTTCAACCCAGGGTGTGGTCCTGGAGTCCTGGGATCGAGTCCCACATCGGGCTCCCTGCATGGAGCCTCTTTCTCCCTCTGTCTGTGTCTCTGCCTCTCTCTCTCTGTATGTGTGTGTGTGTCTCATGAATAAATAAATACAATCTTAAAAAAAAATAAAAAAATTTTAAAAATAAAAAAGTGAAAAATAAGAGGGAGAAAAGAAAACAAACAAAGCTAGGTCTCTCCCAAACTGAAAAATTCAATACTGAGGTATTCATTCAGGAGGGTAAGTGCCAAGTTGGGACCAACAGAAACTGTCAGACTTGAAGAGATGTCTTTATGAGTCCTGTGCAGCGAAAGCAGAGAAGTAAAGTGCTAAAGAAAGCAAGTCAAGGGTGGAAAGGGAGAAGTGTTCCCCTTGTCTTGAGGAATGGCATTTGTAAGTTCCCCGGGTGGGAAGACTTCATGGAAGAAACTAGAAAAAACAGGAAGCTGGAGAGAAAGGAACCAAATGAAAGAAGGACACAGTGGCCAATGCTCAAGATGGAGAAACATTTTTGAGGAAGAACAGATGTTCCTTGGGATTCTGAGAAGACCCAGTCTCTACACAGATGCGTAGACCCACTCCACAAATTCATGTTTGCAGAGCACTTTGGTGTCTTCTGGCCTAGGATCCATGGCCATCAACAGTCCTGGTACGTTATCAGGTGTTCAGATGGAAGGGCCAGAAACAGTTTCCCTGTGTTGACTGGTGTGAGAACTTCCCCCAGCCCCCCACACAGCAAGCAGCTCTGCCTGGTGGGGGGAAGCCCTGGGAAGTGCCTCCCTACTCGCCTTGTGCCGCAGCACGTCCCTGCCTTGGCTTCCCAGACCAAAATGCACACAGCACTCAGTGCTAGTCATCTCTTTTTCTGGCAAAACTGTGGCAAGAGGAGTTTGTATGAGATTAACGGTTAAGAAAACCACACAAATAAATAAAAGTAAAGCAAACCAAAAACCATGGAGGAGGCAGGTGTGTTTTTTACAATGAGCCGTGTCTACCTCCCTGCAGCCCACCCCCATGTCTGCCTGCACTTTGCATGACTTGTGCCTGGGGTGGGTATGTCTGCGCCTGTGAGAATCTTTTTATTTAGACATCACAAGGCATTTGACCAATTTTGAACACGGCCGGCTTCAGTACGGGTACACAGAGACGCCTGCTCTTTCTTCACAAACCTCTCCAGTTCAAACATGTTTGCAGAGCATGATTCATGGTGTTTCTTTCTGGATTGTCCAGTGGGTAATTGCTATACGAAAACCAGAGAAACAGATGTAGACCGTGAACCTTGGCTATAAATTTTTGTTTTATGATTATGGGTTTCAAATGTGCTGTGTCACACTGACAAATCTACAGTTACTCCGAAACAAAATGGATTTTGGTCTCAAACTTTTGCTTTTTTTGTTTGTGGCTGGAAATACTTTTATTAGAGTTTCTTTTATCGTTGATCAAATACAAAACAGAGGAGATGACACATATCAGATTGTTATTCTATGTCACACCAAGAGAATATTTGTGAAAGGTTCCTTCCAACTGTTGGATTCATGTTTAAAATAGGCGTCGATAACTTAAACTTCATTTATCCCCAAATTAACTAGGCCATTTTTTGCCGTCTACCTACTCATTAATCTTTATGGTACATGGATATGTTCTTTAAAGAAGTGTGGATTGTTTGCCTGTCTTTCCTAAATTTTACTTAAGATGAAGAATGTGGGGGAAGACAGGTTTTCCAGAAGTATAAGAATTAGATTTCCTGATGAAGAAATGATAAGAAACATGTGGCTAAATTTGGGGGCTGCTTTATAAATTAATACTTGGATTAAATAATAGCTCTAATAGTTGCCATCAGCATAATTAACTCATGATGAGAAATGATGAATAGACTAGTGAATGCTGTTGCACTATAAGAAACCCATACTATTCTATTCACACGCATTGAAATAAAAGATCAGTATTCAAAAGCCCAAGTTTATTCCTCTACAGTTAAGAGAACCCCAAGATGATTATAAATTTAAAATGTTCTCTTGCAAAGAAAGAAAATATCCAATCTCCTACCATCTCCCCCCATCCCTGCACACTTTGTTATTGTTTTTGTGTCATGACATGGTATTCAGGGTAGAAATTAGGGAGCAGTCATTTCCCTTCCTAGGCTGTCCTCTAGCTTGTGAAATGAGAGTAAACAGAATTTGGGAGACACCATCCCCATCTTTACCTCCTTGTGACCAGTGCACCCTTCCCTTTGGAAAGATGTTTGAGCAGGAAGTGCTATGCATCCCCACCCCAACAGATACCTGAATACACACACTTGGGAGTTTGGGGGTGGGGAGATTTCTCTCTTGATGCCTCCTGCTGTGCTTTAAATGTAGCTCCTTCCTCCTTTCATCCGAAACACGTTTTCAGTGGCTTCCATTACAGCATATAAGATGAGTCCAGTTTCCAAGGAACTCTTAAGGACCGTAAGGACCGTAAGTTAGCATTTGAGCTGTAAGTCCACGCACACATGCAGAGGTTGGTACATAATGTGGTGCTTTGTGTATCTTTACAACTATCTTAATGACAGTGTGTTAAATGTTTTGTAAATTCCTCTGTGCAACCTAAGTCGTGTGTTTTCTTTGTAGTTAAAGAGTTTCTTATAAACCCCTGTTACAAAATGATGGCCACTTGAGAGAGAGAGAGAGAGAGAGAGAGAATAACAAACATAGTCTCAGCAAAATCTCACCCTTCTATTGCCCTGGACTTTTCAATAGCAAGAACTGAGCTTGCTGGGCTGAAAATTGTTTTAATGTACCTTCATAAAAGGATCTTTGACTTAGTAAGTGTGTGTGATGCATACTTTTCATGTTACACCATGAGTGCCACTTAGCAACTCCTGAAGACAGAGCAGCCGTTCAGCATGGGGCGGGGTGCCCCCTGACAGGCTTTTAAAGGGCCTGGATGCCAATGAGCATTCCAGCATTATCCACAGAAAGGAGACTGGGGCAGCACTTTTCCCTGCAAGGGGCAAGGAAACTCCCTCATGCCCACTTGCTTGACTGCCCTGTTTTGTGGGAGAGTTACAACAAGTAAATCCTGGAGAGGTAGTAGAGGAGATAGGGTGTTTTAAATCATCTGCAGAGTTTCCTTCCTTTGATGTACTTTGCATCCTTTAAGCAAGTTGTACAAAATGACTGCAATGTGGATCGGCTCTCCCTTTGAAAGCTCTCTGCCCGGGTTTATTTGTAAATTTTGCATCTGTCCTTCTCAGGGTTTTAGGACCTGCTACAAGCTTTCTCCTTCCTCTAGGTGGGTCAATATGGGAAGGATAAAAAAGAATCTCTCTTAAAATTATTCTAATAAGTAACCAAGATTGGGCAGGGGCTAATATTGGTGAAAACAGGCCTTTGGAGGTATAAAACCTTCACACTTAGCCAGTTTTCAAAATATGTGTTTAATTATGTGGTGGTGGTGGTGTGTGTGTGTGTGTATGTACGTGCATGAGGTGATGGAGGTCACCAACATGCTGTTCAGGGTGCAAGGCTGTGGGAACAGCAAAGTAATTTTCACATTGGGCTGGGATTCCGGGGAGTTGCGTCTGGTCATAGTTCTCAGCTTTGCGGCCTCAGACAGGTCTCAGCCTCCCGTCGCAGGGCTTGTTTCCCCAGTGAAAAATAAGAGGGTGAAATGAGAATTAGTACTTGTTGCAGGGTACATACTGAGTGCCATACAAGCGCTTTGGGGGAGGGGAGCGGCTCACAGCAACCCACCCAAGTGGGTAGTAGTCTATCTCCATTCTACAGATGAGAACACTGAGGCTAGGAGAGATTAAATACTCATCCCAGATCACACCGCTGGTAAAAAAAAAAAAAAAAAAAAAAGAAGTGGAATTGGAATCGATTTCAGTTTCAGCCCCACATCCACTCCTGACCAGTCTGTCTCCTCTGATCAGGACCTGAAATCCTGTGTATCTGTGTGATTTCTGTGTGTGTGCGTGTTTGGGGCAGGAATCATGCCTTCCTTGACGGCCGCCTCCAGACTTGAGAGAGTGCTTAAAAAAGTAAATGGATCCACGAAGTTGGATTTTTACTCCGGAGCAAATGCAATCCCTCCGGAGGCCCGAGGCTTTTGCAGGAGAGATGCAGGAGTGGGGTGGGGGTGGGGGGGGGAAGCTCTCCATCCAATGGAAAGTTTCTCGACCCAAGGCTTCCCCGAGGAGCAGCTCTCCCCTGCTCTACAGTTTAGGGCTTGCACGCGCTTTGTCGCGAGTGGAAAAATCCGTAGGTTGCGAGGGATTGAGCAGCCCGGCGGGCGCTCGGAGGGCTTGACGGGGCGGGCGCGGGGCGGGGCGGGCGGGGCGGGCGGCGCGGGGCGGGCGCGGGGCGGGCGCGGGGCAGGCGCGGGGCGGGCGCGCTCCCGGGCTCGGGCCGCCGCGGCGCGGGCGAGGGCGAGGGCGAGGGCGCCGGCGAGGGCGGAACCCGGAGCGGAGTCGGCGCTCGGCGCGAGCCGGCGGCGGGGGCCCGGCTCCTCCCCCGCCCGTTTGCACAAGCACCCCTTGCATTGTTTTTCAGGTGAGAAATGGGAAAGAAAGAGGCGGCTCGCGCGCTCGCCCGCTGCCTGCCTCCCGGGCTGTCTGCTTTTGCAGGGCTGCTGGGAGTTTTTAAGCTCTGTGAGAATCCTGGGAGTTGGTGATGTCAGACTCGTTGGGTCATTTGAAGGTTAGCAGCCCGGGAAGGGTTCACCGAAAGTTCACTCGCATATATTAGGCAATTCAATCTTTCATTCTGTGTGACAGAAGTAGTAGGAAGTGAGCTGTTCAGAGGCAGGAGGGTCTATTCTCTGCCAAAGGGGGGACCAGAATCCCCCAAGCGCGCTGCTGGAGGACCGGGATGCCGAGGACGCGAGCGAGCCGGGCAGGGTCTGTCTGGGCACCGTCGGGCTAGGATCCGGACCGCCTTCGGAAGGCTTCTTGCAGGCATTTGCTTGGAAGGAGAACTTGGGATCTTTCTGGGAACCCCCGCCCCGGCTGGATTGGCCGAGCGAGCCTGGAAAATGGTAAATGATCATTTGGATCAATTACAGGCTTTTAGCTGGCTTGTCTGTCATAATTCATGATTCGGGGCTGGGAAAAAGACCAACAGCCTACGTGCCAAAAAAGGGGCAGAGTTTGATGGAGTTGGGTGGACTTTTCTATGCCATTTGCCTCCACACCTAGAGGATAAGCACTTTTGCAGACATTCGGTGCAGGGGAGATCATGTTTGACTGTATGGATGTTCTGTCAGTGAGTCCTGGGCAAATCCTGGATTTCTACACTGCGAGTCCGTCTTCCTGCATGCTCCAGGAGAAAGCTCTCAAAGCATGCTTCAGTGGATTGACCCAAACCGAATGGCAGCATCGGCACACTGCTCAATGTAGGTTTATTTTTTCCCTTCTTCTACCAAGAAAAAAAAAAAATGAATTGTCTCTCTTGCATGCAATAAAGACGTTGGAAACAAACTGCATTGGTAGCAAGACAAAGGATTTAATGATTTAATGCTGAAAGGGTGTGATATGCTGGCGTGCATATTGATTCCCTCTGCTGAAAATTTCCTGTTAGATGTTTTCTTCCCAAACAACCCCTCCCGAACCCCGCTCCTCTCCTTAACCAACCTTAGGGTCTCTCGAAAAACGGTTTTTAAAAATATGCATGGAGGGGGTGGTGGTGAAAAGTAGAGTGTGACCACAGGACTTTGAAACATTCTTCAAGTAAGGCAGTTTGACACATTGTGCAGTTTTTTACTAAAATGTATGCAGAGGGGAATTTAACTTTGCTGTTCTTTGGATTAGCTGCTAGTTGTATATATTCCCCCCTTGTGTGTTTCAACAGTCCCAAGTAATTAAAATATGACATCGTCCTTGCAAGGAATTTAGCCTAATTAGGGTGGCTGCTGCTCCTGAAGTTCATAAACCACCAGTTAAAGCTGCTGCTTCCAATGTTTTCCTTGCTAAGGAAAGGCAATATTTCTTAGCATTGACCCTGCTGCCACCTTTCCGAGTCACTTTGTTGCTCTAAGAAGTTGCTGTTTTGCTAGAAAACTACTGGCAATGAACACCCCTTGGGCTGAGCCATCCATTATTTCCATATCTTGCAATTCATCCTCGAACCTGGACATCACTTAAAGGAAAGGAAATATAAGTGGAGTAGCCCGGTTTTTTTTTTTTTTAATATTGACTATTTGGTTATCTGATGCTGACATGATGCCGAGGCACGCATCTGGTCAACAGTAGTGTGGCTGCAAGGCTTGAGAAATGACCAGGAGCCCCAGAAAATCCCACCTTCGGGTGGCTGTGGTGGGAGCCTGCAGGATGCATCGCTGCCCTGACAGTGATTTAGATAAATGGCTCAGCTATCTATCAAAATGTTTTTAGTACTTTATTTGACAATTCATTGGAGCATTAGCCTGAAAATGACATTTTAAATCTTTGTTTTCAAAGAGGTCAAAGTTTAACTGGAAGAAATTGAGTTTTCCTAATAACATGGTGCCTTATGTAAAGAGGGAGAAGAAAAGGGAAAGAGAGTGGACAGTGACCAGATTTAAATTGCTCTCTCTGAAACTTTGTCTTAGCAATAAAGACTCGCTTCTTGGGCCAGGAAATCAACAGGTTTGTAGCTGAAAAATCAATAACCATTTGATGCCAACAGTCTGGCTGTCTGACTTAATATTTCGTAGAGCCATAACCAGGGCAAAAAGAATATAGTTTTCAGAAAGTGTCTTCATCTTCAGCGGCTCCCCAAATGCCTTTTCTTTCCTGCTGTGCCTGTTTTCTTTCTGGAGAATTCAAAGAAACTCAGTGTTACAAAATAATTTTTATAATCCACTAACAGATCTTTCAGACCTGTCCTCTCCGTAGCAGTTAAAAGAGTGTGAACAGTTTCACTCGGGATCTCAGGGAACTGGGGCTCTCCAGAAGTTTTTCTTATAAGAGAAAGTTCTATGAAACATATTTTTAATGAAGGGGGGGGGGAATGCTCGGGACCCTTGGCGGAAAGCTATTAGACCTAACAGAGCCTTCACAAGTAGACATTCTCCCTTTTGTAATTAACCCTCCAAACATGCCTATTAAGTTGTAGGAGTAGGGGGAAAAGCTTTGTTTGTTCTTGAACAAGTTAAACAAGGGATTTGCCTTATCTAGGGAGAGCGAGTGGTGAATGTGTCATTCGCCTAGGGCCAGCCGATAAGCAAGAAGTGTTGATAACAGCAAAGTTCAGCTAATCAAAGAAACTTGCATTAGAAAAAGTAAATAAAGGCGTTTGACAAAGGGATTTCAGAAATTCCAGTGTCTTATTTTTGTAAGCAGGGCAATTAGAGCTTATTGTGGTCAATTTCACAAGAGTTCCACTCGCATACCCCCCAGCTATGGGTTAAATGAATAAATTGTAAAAATTGCATATGCCCCTGCAGAGCACTTTATCCTCCATCAACCACTTTATGACGGTCAGTTTAGTTCTTCAAGAGATTCAGGTTTTTAAGCGTAAATAAAAATTCTAACAAATGTCTGCCACATGGTGTTTGGTTCGGGGTGGCATGGGTAGTAAGGACTTTTGAAATGAAAGCATATTAGGGCTTCATTTGGATAAGTAAGAACATAAAAACCACAACCTTTTCCATTTTACTTAATGACTGTTTTGACGAGAAGCAGATCTGTTTGCGCTCTTCACACAGAGGAAACAGTGGGCAAGGAGAAAAAAAAATAGCACTGATTCCTACCAAAAGTATTTTCTGCTTTGAGATTCTATTTTTGACATGTGGTGTGTATGTGTGTGTATGTGTAGTAATTGGAGTAAACCCTTTGAATGAAAAAACACATCAGAAGCGGTCTTTGAAAGGGGTCAGGATATTCTTTTTATTTTCTTTTTAAAATTTTAACGACAGATAAATGATATGCCAACCAGCTACCGGTTGGAGTGAGTAGGGCCTGCAAATGGCTTGTTATAAAAATTCGAAGTCAGGATTAGCGGGCTCTAAGGGAATGTGGTATAAATAATACGATTTCAGACTGCCCCTGGAAGGTATCATAGTCACAAAGTTTCTATTCATATGCCTCCTGGATTATCTCGGTTTTAGGGCTGCTCCAGATGTTTTCAGCATTCATTGCTCAGTGGGCATAGGATAAATCCTAATATTTGTGGTCTAAATATAGTTGCTTTCGGTGAAATCCTGAGTGTGACAACTTCTTGGCCCTCTTCCCCGTCATCTCCATACTCAGCCCATCAAAAGAAAAAAGGAAAAAATATTTTCTTTTTGAAATAGTATTTTGCCCATTTAAAGAGGATAAATCATCTGTTTTAAAAACAAACAGTGATGTGTGATCAAGGAAGGAAGAAAAGTCCCCTTCTCAAAGCCCTGGGACCTGAATTTTAAGTATTACACAGTATCCAAATCCTCTCCTAGTGAGATATAAATTGGGGTCAAAGTGGCAAAATCAAAGATACTCTCTGAAAGAGACGAAATAAAGACTGAAATAAAGACTGACAGCCACCGTATGAATTGAATGGGGTTTTGAATAAATATTTCGATGAAAAGGCTCAATTGTTTTTCTAAAGTAGGACATAATTTTCTGCTTCTCAGCCACATGACAGTGGTAACTAATACCATCAGAAAGAAAAAAGAAAAGGAACTTTTGCTTACATCTCCCGAACACAAGATAGGGTCACTTGAAAACAAGCAGAAGATTCACAAAGTTTTCCTCCCCTGTAGGAAAAAAAATACTAAAATTTTGTCATTACGCTGATAACTTGGTACTTTGGGTAGGGAAGAGTTGATGAGCAACCTAGAAGGAAAGAAAAAAAAAAAAAAACCAACGCAGAAGTTTTAAATTTTCTCACCATAGAGTGTGGATTCCAAAAAATAAGATAGGAGAAGTAGACCTCTGTCTTCTTAAACTTAGGCTATGGAATTGATCTGGAAGCTCCAGCTGGCGTTCGATTCGCCAGCCCAAACGCGAAAACCTTTGGTTTGAAACAGGCCTTTTAAAAATATTTATTTATTTATTTATTTATTTATTTATTTATTCATTTATTCATTTATCTAATAAGGTTGGTTGAATAAATAATCAGAATTGCCGTTTCTGATAACTGACCTGAAACAGAAGTTTTGTTCTTATTTCTGGAAGCCTGGCTTTGACCATATATAACCAGTCAGTACTGTCATGAACTTTAAAACATAAAAGTAAAAGAACGTTCTTCTGGATATCAGATGCTTGTAATTTTATCTTCAACATGTTAAGTCTCTGAGATGAAAAGAGAAGAAAATCATACATTTTCTCCTTTGTACATTCTCCCAGCATCAATAAACTATCTCTGAACGGAATACATGAGAAATGATTAAGATTGTAAATTCTGCTCTCAAGGAATTTGTAATCTTTAAAATCAGATTTTTTTGTTTCTTTCTTTTCTTTTCTTTTTTTTTTTTTTTTTACAAAAGGCTAGGAATTTTTAAATGAGAAAGTTACTCTCTAGGAGGAAAATAGAGATGTGAAACCGAGATGCAAAATACAGAACTCTCTTCAGGTCACACAGGACTTATTAAACAATAAACGCAGTATTCATATTAGAACATCTTAAAAAGAATCTTCTACAGAGTTTGAGTTACATGTAAGTGCTAATAAATTTATCTTTAAATGACATTTTTATATTTTAAATGTTCTACTATAGATTCAGTTAACTGTCAATTAAATACATTCTTTTGGAAATGGGAGCTTTTGATGAAGGTTAATCAGAAAAATCTTGGCTAAAAACCTTTCCAAAAGATATTAATGTAGAATCTTGCCTTTCAAATTATAGGGTAGTTAGGGCAATCGTACATCTCTGGTTTTCTAGAATAACCCACTTCCAGATATACTGCCACAATTCCCACATAAATCATGGAAATACGCCAGATATTTCAATATTACGACATTTCTGAGGCTGCCCCTTGAACCCAGGAGTGGCACAGAAAGTCTTTGTTTGGATTCTATGGTCAATATAGCTAGAGCGCTCGCAGTTTAATTTTTCCATTATGACTGAACACTGCCTTGTGCTTCTGGGTCATTCTTCTGAACACGAATTCCTTTTGTGGCAAACTGTAGATCTGTAAATAGCACCCCTTGCAAAATGGATTTAAGTATTATGGCTGTGGTTCTGATTCCAGCACATGTGTGTATTGGGAGTGGGGGAGGGGTCGACTTATTAAATGGAATCACTAGGAACAAATCTGTATCAGTTCTCGGCCAGCTTCTTTTAAAAAGTTGAAATGGGTGGTGATGGGGAGAGGAGAGCAGAGTTAACTCAGGTTCCAGATTTATCAGTATCCTGTCTGTAAGTGGCTTGGCCTAAGTACCTCTTGTTAAATAGGAGATGAGATAACCTTCCCCATCTGTAAGATCTAATAACACAACCTCATCAGTCAATATGTTGCCCTGAATTCTTTTTTCCTTTCTGGCTTCCTTACCTCATCGTTAAGAAGTTATGATTCCCGCCTCACCCCACACCCCTAAACCCCTTTAAATGAATAATAAAAAAAAAGTTGCCCAAGTTCTCTCCACCTGGGAAGTAGTAAGGGTGAGTCTGCAGGTATCATTTATCTTGAGCTTTATTATTTATCTTGAGCTTTCAGAGCTTCTTAGATGAGAATTCAAACAGGCAATGGAACTGCTGACTTGCTTTTTCTTTGGACTTGCAGGGTGGGGAGCTGAAAGGGGGCCATTCAGTAAGATAAGACTCTTGGTCCCCTGTACGATAAGGCGAGGATAACAGGAACTGACGTCAGCCAGGCGACCCAGGCTGGCCAAGCATTTCCTCTAGTCAGGGCCCATGGATTCCAGGAGTCTCCAGGCCTCCCCCCGCTGCTGCTGAACTGAACCAGCTGGGGGTGGGGGTTGGGGGGGGGCATGAAGAAAGCTACTTTCCACAGGAGTGATGGTGGGTGACCATGTCCCTATTCCCCAAAGGAGATTCCTCTAAATAGAACAAAGAATCACTGGGGTGGAAGGGAGTGATTTCTCTAAAAGCAGATTCTGAGAATATAATTGCAATTTTACGTTGTCCTAGAATAGGTATTTGTTTTCCAGCTGTCCACAGTTTTCCTCTGATGTGTCTTGAGCCGGTCTATCCAGCACTCACCAAATCCCATCATCCCTGAGCCCCGCCAACTCTCTGTATAACAAAATGGGAGGGAATTCACCTTGTCAGTCAGTCCCTGGGACTCCTATTTACTTTCCCAAGTACCAAGTTCCCACCCCCATCCGCATCATATGACAGCGCTGCTAAAACCATTTCATCTGCCACCAGCCCTGACAGCGTCCAGCAGTTTTTGCTCTCCTTTCTCCTGTCTTTTCTCTTAAACACAGATTATTTTTGCCTTCGCGAGTATCTGTGATTTGAGGTCCGGAGGGGAATCTCGAATGAAAGAGCCTATTTTTTTTTTTTTTTTTTTCCCAAGTTCACAGGTTCTCCAGACTCTACTCTTTTCTCAAAGATTGCTCTGTTGTTGTTGTTTTCAAGTTTGAGTGTGGAATAAAGGGTGACTCTCCTGATTTGACCCAGATATGGTGAAATGTTTTTTTTGTTATTATTGACCAATTACTGTTTGCCACAGATTGCATTTGACCACATCAGGAAAGACCAAATTGCTGATTCCAAAATACTCTCTGGTAGAAGTAATGCAGATGAGACCATAAGACGAGTATGTCTGTTAACTGGTAGAAAATTTGGATCAGACGTTTATCTCGGTTTTTCTCTAATTTCCAGAGCAAATGAAGACCTCACCTAATAAATGCCTCTTCTCAGAAATATTAAAGCTTTCGGGGCTACAGTACCTATGTCTTGTTATCAAAGTCCATAATTATAAAAAGGCTGATGATCTGAAGGCTGTTTCAGCTTCAAAAGATTTTTTAGGGTCTGGTCTATTGGAAAGCTTGGGGGTATAATTAAGTAAAATGGAAATGGAGGCAAGCGAAATTTAGTTCCTGATGTTTTAATTTAGCTCAGTACTGCCATGTGTTATTGAAGAGAATTCTTAAAGGCAAACATAATTATTTCATTATGGTCCTCAGAATGCTTTCATTGGCTTTAATGACAAGAAGCTGTATAAAAAGGCATACATTTTAATTAGTCCTTCTTATATTTACATCAGATAAATAACAAATAATTGATGAAAAACAAGTCTTTGGAATGGATGATTTCACATAGTGCGCTGGTTACAGTTTAATGATGAAACATTTCTCTGTTGCTTTGCATTTTAATTATCCAGACATTACAGTAGTGGTGCCATGGAGTTAAAATACTGTTGTTGCCATTTTATTACAAAAAAATCACAATTAATGCCTATGAATCAGAAGCGGAAAAAGGTAGCTAGAAGCGCATCTTAGAGGAAGCAAATTGCCAGTCCCATTAATTTTACTACGTTTGTTAGCACTCACTTTGATCACTTTTTATCTTTTATGCTTTATCCTTTTGGGTTAAGACTGTCAGGGGTTTCACATGCGTTTTTATGGCCACATCTTCTCCTAAATACCTTTCTGTCTCTCTTGCCGCCTGTTAGGAAGACTTGCCTGAAAGGTACTTTGCCAAATGTGTGCTGGAAATTCAGAGCCTTTTTTCCATGTTGCAGGCTGCCTTACCTTTGATTTTATATGAAAACCCATTTCACATGATTCATCCGTTTTGGTGTACAGAACACTAATTGTTATTATTGATTTTAAATTCCGTGACCATTACAAGTAACCCAGATGACTGGCAGATAAAGGGTAATAATCCATGGAGTTCTGGAACTGTTTCATGTTTGTCTGGAGTACTTTATGTGATCAATATTAACTGCCCCATTGAAACTAACTGCTGTATCAAATAACAGTCAATCAAATGAATGTGCTTAGAGATTATTTATTGAAAGCTTTAATTGTTCACTGGGGCCCTGCTTATCAGAGGGAACAATAGGAATTAGAGATAGGATGAACAGGTTTGGATTTGCAAAGAAAGTTGGAGGATGCAGTAGAACAGGGCATCTCTCTGCTACTTGGGCAAGTTTCCAGAAACCCATGTTGGGCTTACAGTGGACAGAAGTTGCCTATATTCTGACAAAGGTTATCCTATTACCTGTCCCTCTAGAGCTCTCTGGCAAAGAATGATTTTCTTGCCCCCAGACCAGGGGCTGTGAAAAGTTGCCATTCTCTCAGAGTTTTACCACTTCTCCTCTGTGTGCCCACTCGTGTTGACTGCCCTCCCATGCATCTCTCCACCCGTGTGCCCTGCCACTGCCTGCTGGTCTGAGATGTTGGGAATAGCCTGACTTGACACAGGATTAATTTCTGCAGCTGTGAAATGGGCATAATAATGTCTACATTGCAGGATTTGCAGAAAGATCAGAGATCCTGTAAAGGAGGATTCTGTTCTCGCCCAGAAAGCATATGGAAGCCACCGAGGAGACAGACTTTCTGCTCTGATTCCAGCGTGACACCTGTAGCTCATGTGTCTTTGCTAATAGCAAACATGCTGTTTCAGTTGGTATCTCTTGTCCCCAGTGAAATGGTTCCTCTGTCTGTGGCTCATAAACTAGGTGACAGTTCTTCCCACTGGTTGCTGTTTGGGTAGCCCTGGCCCTGATTCAGTGGCATCCATTGAACCAAACCCCCAGATTTAGAACAAATGATTGCTTTTTTACATGTGAGCACTGTTACAACGCAACTTCACCCAAAGGTGCATCAGGGGTGTAGTCCATTTTATTGCTCAGCGATGGATTAGATCTTGCATTGTTACTCAGCAAACACCTCTTGGGTTGGCCATGTTCCAGGCACTCTGTTATGTTCTGTTCTATGGGCAAACACCAAGATGATTCCTACCCGGTTCTGGCTCTCTCTGGACTCGTAAAGTGTGGGAGAAATTGTGTACACAAGTCACCGTGACACAGCCCCCTTATAACACAGACACAAGTATCTCCTCGGGACTTGGCACATGACTTTGATTATGGAAAGAACTCAAAACTCCTGTAACTGCAGCTGGTGCATCAGGTGAGGGATCAGGCGGGTGAAACATTTTTGTCACAGGAGCAAGCAGAGGTTTTCCTGTGTGTAGGCCTCATAGGTAATTTCTAAATGTGGCATACGTAGCAGTGTTTTAAAATTCACTTGAGCAGTAGAGTAAGTGTATACCTTCTGAACTTGCTTCATGAAGACTCTTGTGTGGATATTTTTAGTGTGTTTGTTAAATAATGTTCTTTGGGGGTACGTCTCATTAGCTTAGCTTTCTTTAATTTTTAAAAAAGTTTTTTAAAGATTTTATTTATTTATTCATGAGAGACACACAGAGAAAGAGAGAGGCAGAGACACAGGCAGAGGGAGAAGCAGGCTCCATGCAGGGAGCCTGACGTGGGACTCAATCCGGGTCTCCAGGATCACACCCCCCGGCTGAAGGCGGTACTAAATCGCTGGGCCACTGGGGCTGCCCTTAGCTTAGCTTTTTAACAAATCACCTCCTTCTCTACGATTGTTTCTATGACTTCTTGCTATGTAACCATCCACCCCCCAAAGTTAGTGGCCTAACAATTTACGATCTCATTAGTCTGTGGATGGACTGGGCTCAGCTGGGCAGGTCTTCTGCTCCACATGATGTCAGCTGAGGCTGCACGGCGGCAAGTCCCGGAAGGCTCACTCCCATGGCTGGCAGTCGACGATGTTGCTCGTTGGCAGAGAGCTCAGCTGGGGCTGTCAACTGGAGTAGCTGCATGTGACCGGCGCTTCTCACAGCATGGCAGCAGTATTCTGAGAGGCAAGGAGGAAACGGAAGCTCCCAGTCCTCCGAGGGGCTGGATGCAGAGCTGGCACAAGTCACTTGCACAGTATTCTGCTGGGTAAGGTGCCCCGGGGCCAGCCCAGATCCCCCAAAAATCCGCCTCTGAATGCAGATTGACAAAGAAAGTGCATACATCCTTAGTCCACCATAACAACCGTCTTCTCGAAGAGGCACACCTTCTCTAGGAAAGGAATGATTGTCTTCTGGCAGTAGAGGCTAAATTGAAGCAGTATGGTGGGCTGTGGTTTGTTATTGTTTGGCTATTGTCTGGTTATGTATTTCACAAAATTCTACTCTCACAACTCTGGGAACGTTGTCATCAGTTGATCCTCGCAAACAATCCGATGTGGAAGGTGCAGTTCTCCTCATTGTATAGGGGAGGCAGTTGTCACTCAGACAAGGAGAGGAGTGTGGCCGAAGGCACAGGGACAGGGAGTTGCACTGTCAACCCCGGGAAGGTCTTGCCTCCATCCTCCGTGTGGAGGTCCTCACTTCCAGTTTAAATCTCATCTCTGTCAGCTGCGTGAAGAATTCCTGGAAAAATTTCTTAGGCCCTCATCATGCGGAGAAAAGACCATGGCGTGTTTTGGTTTGGGGGGAAATGTGAAAAAGAGAGAAGTCAAGGAACTGTAACTCACCTAGGTCCCTCTGACATTATTCCTCCAACAGAAGCCACAGGCTTTTATGTTGTGGAAGAAAGTGTGAGGCCATTTTCTCCTCTTTTGTCCTGTTTTCCATCCTGTCTGGCTCAAGTCCACATGGTTCTTATCCCTCCACAGCTCGTAGGCATTGGGGCAGGATGAGTCTTGTATTTATGGAGGAGTCACAGGAAGGTGAGAGATGAGGAGTAAGGTTTCTTGTGTTATTCCGGTTCATTGGTTACCCTCCTGTAGGGATGGCTACTGGCAATCCTACTGGTGATACCTCCGCCTGAAGCATCACCGTTGTACACTTCCATCACTTGAAAGGAAAGGGCGGGCAAGAAAGCTTCCTAGGAGATGATGAAGTTATATCGCCATTTTGGGATTTGCCATCTGTCTTAAGGATGTTTTTTCTTAAAGATTTTATTTATTCATGAAAGACACAGAAAAAGAGGCAGAGACATAGGCAGAGAGAGGAGCAGGTTCCCTGTGGGGAATCTGATGTGAGCTCCATCCCAGAACCCTGGGATCACAACCTGAGCCAAAGGCAGACACTCAACCACTGAGCCACCAGGTGCCCCAAGTATGTGTTTTCTTTTTCTTTTTCTTTTTTTTTTTAAGGTTTTATTTATTTATTCATGAGAGAGAGACACACACACACACAGAGAAAGAGAAAGAGAGAGACACGCAGGCAGAGGGACAAGCAGACTCCATGCAGGAAGCCCAACACAGGACTCAATCCCGGGACTCCAGGATCACAGCTGGAGTGGGCTGAAGGCAGGTGCCAAACCGCTGAACCACCCAGGGTTCCCCTAAGTATGTGTTTTCTGTAGAGGGTCCCAAACCTCACAAAACTATTACTGCTTAATGAAATTTACATAAATAAGTACGATTATTAGCCTCTCCCATAATGCTCTTATTTCAGTGATTTCAGGTACATTTGAAATGCATTATAGTGCTCTGTGTTTTGGATTTTTATATGCCATGTTCTACCTGGGGTTTTGTTTGTTCGGTTGTTTGGAAACTATTGTTGAATTATTTATGTTGAGGAAATAGAGACAGACGGATGCAATGAGGTGACTTACTAGAGATCATAGTAGGTTCTTGGGGATCCCTGAGTGGCTCAGTGGTTCAGTGCCTGCCTTCGGCCCAGGGTGTAATCCTGGAGTCCCAGGATCAAGTCCCTTCATGGAGCCTGCTTCTCCCTCTGCCTGTGTCTCTGCCTCTGTCTCTCTCTGTGTCTCTCATGAATAAATAAAATCTTAAAAAAAAGAGAGAGAGATCAAGGGATCATATAGTAGGTTCTGAATGGAAGTGGATCTAAATCTGGAAATGCTGCCCTGTGTTATAGGAATACAGCGCTGTCCTGTGTCCCTGTGCTCATGTGTGATGCAGTGGAGCTGGACATTCTTTATGCAGTGCATCTGCTATGGGAGCTAGAACTCCAGGTTCCCTCATTTTTCCATCTGTAAAATGGATCCAGGCTACTTACCCTGAAAGCTTACCATAGACTTAAATAAAAATGTATATAAAGACCCTGTAGTACTCAGTAAATAGATGTTCCCCCCATATTTTATTCAGAAAGTATTTTTGAAATATTTTCAGAAAAGCTGAAAAATTTTACAGGGAACACCTAGCTACTCTTGTGTGTCTACCCGTTTCTCCTTTTTTGTGCTTGTGTTTTTTTCTGTTTTGTATTATCAGTTGTATTCCCTTTCTAAGCTGGCACATTTTTGAGGTCAGGTATTGTGTCTTTCTGTTTTCCAGTCCTAGCTTAATACTTAGTACCTGGTCAGTACTGAATGGATTATGGTTAAGTCAATAGATATGTTCAAGCACACCACCACTTGGTATACTAGTTATCGGTGCTGTCCGATAGAATTTCCTACAGCGATAGAAATGATCTATAATTCTGCATTGTTCAATATAGTAGCTGCTCGCCCTGTGTGGCACTGGAAATGTGGCTAATATGTCTGAGGAACTGAATTTTTTATTTCATTTTAATCTATTAAGGTTTCAGTAGTTGCATGTGGCTGGTGACTATTGTATTGAACAGTGCAGCTCTCCATACTATTAATACTTTCCCAGTATTTGTTCCTTCTCAATTTTCCTTTAGCCCTTCTTCTTTCCTATTGCTATTAAGGAGCTCTAATTATCTCTTTATGTAGATGGTGAATAGATTGGGGGAGTGGAATGTAAACAGAATATTAGGGTGGTGATTTGGGTCATTGTTTAACTTGTTTTCCTTCTGGGTGGAACTAGTTTTCCTAGGGCCTGGCAAATGCAGAGCAGCACTTATTGACTAACTATAGAGCTAAACCAAGATTTTCCCAGAATCCCGGTGCTCTGGACTTCAATTATATTCCTTGTAGCAATCATATCTCAGGTAACATCAAATTCTATTCCTGTGCTCTGTGCCCTCTTGGCTTTCAAATGAACACACAGTGTCTTCCAACATTTTCAAGCTATGTTCAACTCATTTGAAAATCTTCAACTGCAGGGAGGCAGAGATGAACAGGTTACACTCTAGGGAAGGCTCACTGTGTGTTCTAGAGAATGCCATGCTGTCTCTCCCACAGGCACCTTCTCCTGCTCACGTAGGCATACTCTACTTCCTAACCCAGTGCCCGGCACACAGTAGGTGCTCAGGAAATATGCTGAGAAGAGTTCAGTAGTAACGAACATAAAATTCAGAACATCTCAAGTGGTTTCTGATTTATGTGTATATTTTGGGGTCTCTTAGAAGACCCGAAGTAAACTTGCAGAGAGCTGTCAAAACTTGGGAAGTACAAGTTGGCTGTTAGGATGAGCCTTAGTCCATGTGTTAGCTGAAAAGCTGGCCTGAACGGGCATGGGATGTTTTCTTGGACTTCTGGCACTTGTTTTCAGATCCTGGGAATGGATTTTCTGTTACCCAGGACATGGTCATTCCTCTCCTCCCCATTTTTTTATTGTCTATCCTAGGAAATGATGTCAAGAAGGTAAAGAGAAATAAGACCAAATCAAAAATCAAGAGAAAATTTGAGCAAGGTCTATTCCACCCACCTGGGCCCCAAATGACTTCAAGCTGTGATTGATTTTCATGAGACTGCAAAACTACCATCATCGTAATTATTTATTAAGTGCATATTATCTCTGCCAAGTGCACAAAATGAATTATGTCACCTGGGGAGGGCCCTGTTACCGCTCTTTTGTTTCTTACAGATGAGAGTTCCCAGGCACAGGCCGGTTCTGGGACCAAATTCAGGTCTCCCAAGTAGGAGCAAACAGTTGGAAGCTCCCATCCTAGCTTTGCATAATGTGGGTTGCCTTCCCTCTGCCAGCTATGCAAAGTAAACTCCTATTTGCTTTGTGGGGAGGGGGAATAAGAAAGTTGGAAGCCTCAGAACCCACAGAATAATAGGAGGGTTTCCAAGTGAAAGCTGGAAACAATACATTTTTAACAAAATGGGCAGTTACTCTAATTGCTGTGCCCCTACTGTTCAATTCCTTTTTATGTCCTAATTCATTAAATTATGTGCACACACAGGCTTATTATTTACAGATGTATGCACTTTTAACTGGCTCATATGAAACAGATGTTTCACGAAAGGTAACGGAGAGCAAGTGTTCTAAACCCTCCTTTAGTGGGTATCAAGTGAGTATTATAGCCCATTACCTGCAGGTCTTTTGCTATTATTTTGAACCACAATGTCCAGTGTGGGGAGAAGAATTCAATCTGTCCCCTGGAGGAACAAATAAAAATACAACGACCCTATAAGCAGACATCTGCATCTCAAAATAAAAGAGGGTGTGTGCAGGTGAGAGGCAGGTGGTGTTCACATGTGGGCTCAGGTGGATATGAATGAGTTTTATAAGCAGTTTGAGAAAAAAAAAGGACCCACTGCATTACAGTCAACTTTTGAAAAAAAAATTAATAGCCTTATTCTATGATATTTTAGTCATTACTGTCCTGGAATTTATAGCTGAGCAATTATCCTACTCCTTTTCATGCAGAATTTCTTAATAATTTTTTTAGATGGAATTATTCCGTTGCTCTTGTACCTGACAGGGATGCATGCAAAGCGCACAGTACATGAGATGTCAAGTTATTGTCTAAAGAATCTAAGAGTTGAAGTGAGCCCTTTCTGCAGGTTCTTTATGACTCTGCCAAAATTATCTTTAATTAATAATTATAGAGTTAATTAACTTATTGCTATGTAACAGACCAACTCAATACTTAAGTGGCTTAAAATACAATTGATTAACTTTCAAGGTTCTGTCTCACTTGGGCTCTTTCGCATGGCTGCATTCGGAAGTGACCAGGGCTGGACTCATCTCTGGGTTTGAGCTGGCTGGATGTTCAAGAAGGCTTGTCAATGTGTCCAGCTCCCCAGTTGAAATTGCTGGAATGGGTAGAAACCCCCATAAGCATCTTTCTCTCCCTGTGGCCTCCTCCCGTGATGTGGTCTTCCTTATGGCATGGTGGTCACAGGGCTCTGTATATGGCTTCCCCTAGAATAAGCATTCCTGGAAACCCAGATGGAAGCTGCGAGGCTTCTTATGATCTAGCCTCATGTGTCACACAGCATTACTCTTGCTACATTCTGTCAGTCGGACAGAAATCACAGTAGCAGCTCAGATTCAAGAGGAAGGGCCTTATACATTGGCATGGATTCCTGGAGGTGTGGTTCATTGAGCAGGCCATCTGTGGAGGCCGCTTACCATACAAATAGCTGTAAAAATAAATGTATACCTCTGTCAATGCAAGGCAACACGGCCTAATTGAAAATAAGCATGACCAGTTCACATCGCAGTGGACTGGGTGGCATATGTCAGAGGACAGTCATTTCAAGTACCTCTTCAGAATATCGGGGAGCAACAATAGTCACCCCTGAGAGTCCACAGTGAGATTTATTGTTTATGATTTGTCCGGTCTCTAAACAAAAAAAAAAAAAACAAAAAAAAATTGGAGCAAAAGATGGCTGAAAAATATGTCATTTTGCACATTGAAAAAGCTGGAAACCATCACAACTGAAATATAAAATGGGACATGAAATATTAAGTGGTATATTATATTAGGTCTATTGCATATATGACCATGAGAGTGCATTTTATTTTGTCTTATGGAGCTCTAAAAAAAAAATCCATGTAATGGATTAAAGGTATTAAAACTCCCATATTCTGCTTGGCTCTGGGCCAGGGAACAAGGCACGATAAATAATCCCAATAGACAGAATATGTAGGAAGGAATTTTAAAATGTATTTATGATAGACATATTGACCTCCCTAACTAATAAAAATGTGTACATGAGGTTAGTTTTGAAGGAAATGTGCAGACCTTACACATTTATAGTGCATATAAATACTATATGCACTATAGTGTTAGCATCCTTAAAATACTTCCCACATCTCTGTGACATATGGCTGTCATACTCTATCTTTACCCTGGAAGCAAAGAAAAGCACGGATTTTATAGTAACAAGTACAGTTACTATAAGAAGGGATAGTTTTAATTTCCTTTATCTTAAAGCAGGGGTCAGGAAACTAAGCCAAATCTGGCTTGTAGTATGTTTTTATAAATAATGTTTTATTGGAACATGCCACGCCTGTTCATTTATGTCTTGTCTAGCGCTGCTTTCTTCCTACAGTGGCAGAGTTGAATCGCTGTGACAGAGACCATATGGTCCTCAAGACTAGTATTTACTACCTGGCCCTTCACAGAAAAAGTTTGCTGACCTTGTCCTAAAACATTAACAAATTAATAAGAGGCCTCGGAATAGAAACGAGTGCTTTGTTTCTCATTTATAATAACCCCCTACGTGGATTCAGGAAGCCCATTCTAGATCGAGCCATTCCCTGTGTGACCTTTACCAAGTCTTGTAGCTTCTCTGGGCCTCAGTTTCCTCCTGTGAATAATGGAGATTAACACACAGATAATGATAATAAAGCCTGCTCTTCTTCATGCTCTAGTCACAAGTGAGCACACAGGGGGTAACGTGAGAGCAAACACATCGCGAGTCATCCGATGCCACGTAATGGGTGCTGTTGGCACATTCCCCTGAACTGGCCACAACAATCATCATTGGTTTGATACTGCATATGAAAATTTTTTTTTTTCAGATTGTGTTTATTTATTCATGAGAGGCACACAGAGAAAGGCAGGGACATAGAGGGAGAAGCAAGCTCCCCGTGGGGATCCCCATGTAAGACTCAACCCCAGGACCCCAGGATTACACCCTGAGCCACCCAGGTGCCCTGCGTATGAGAATTTTTGCACAGATTTTCTTCTTTCACTCACTCGGTTTTTCAACTAATGTGAATTGAGTCCCTCCTGGGTGCCAGGCACTCCTTTAAGCACCAAGTGGCATGTAAGGAGGTATTCAAGGAAGATGTTTCTGAGGGTGCTGTGCTTACAAAAAAGGGATGAGCCAGGAGAAGAGCCAGGAGAACCCATGAAGAGAGGATTGTAGTAGGGCTTAATGCCCAAGTGGCTAGGAAGAAAGGGAGTTGAGAGAGATCATAAGGAGATAGAGCTGACACATAACTGCTTTCCTGGTATAAGCTTGTAAAGAATCTCTTCTGTGAGGAAGGACAACTATTTGGGCAAGGAAAATGGGAAAATGGAAGTGAAGTCAGCAAATCAAGACATGAAAGTGTAGTGTAGAAGAAAGATGGGAAGGTAGGGGCACTTTGGCTGGTGCAGTCAGTAGAGCGTGGCTCTTGATCTCCAGGGTTGTGAGTTCTAGCCCCATGTCGGGTGTAGAGATTATTTAAAGATAAAACCTAGAAAAGAAAAGAAAAGAAAAGAAAAGAAAAGAAAAGAAAAAAGAAAGAAGGAGAAAGAAAGAAAGAAAGAAGAAGAAAGAAAGAAAGAAAGAAAGAAAGGAAAGGAAGGAAAGGACATTGAGATTCATCAACACAAGTGTATTCTTGATACCTTAGTGATGTTAACTGCACCATACTATGTGACAGGCATTGTGCTTGTCATTGTGTCACTTTACAGTGATTTATAATTTAATGCTCACGATGACCCAATGAGGAGTACACTCTCATTGTATACAAGGAGAAATTGAAACTCAGAGAGGTTAAGTAACTTGCTCACAGTCACACAGCAGGTTGCAGAATTAGGATTTGAACCCAGACACATCTCCAACCACATGCCTTGGCTTATCTGTAAAGTTGGAAAGTTCCCTAAAGGAAGGAATATCCAAAAAAGACTCGACCTTGGGGACTGCTCATGATGGGAACTTTGGTGAACATTTCTTTGAGTTAGCCATTTTGTTTTTAAGAACTACAATTAAAACACTTTGAAGCTGTCATTCTTCTCAAGAAACATTGAAAAAAAAAATCAGTTATGAAAGAGAAACACAACAGTTACAGCATTTCCATAAACCTCATTCCATATAGAAACTTCAGATTCTTTTAAATGTCCCCAAGCGCATCATTCTTGACCTGATGTGTTAAAATCTTCTTAGGTAAGTAGAAGGTGCAGGGAGTATGTTCTCTATCATCCTTCTTCTAGTTATTCTCTGACCCACCCTGGTCCTCCTGGGAAGAGAGTAATGCAGCCCCTAACATGGAGAATTCCAGATCTGTAGACAGTGACCCAGAAGCCACGGCACAACTTTAGAACTCTGGATGTTGCCTTCATTTCTTGTGCCAATTAAGCTTTGGTTAGAGGAGTATATATGGCCCACTGGCAAGAGAGGGGGAAAAACCAGCTCAGGGTGGGGCTTCCAGAGCTGCCCCCCACCCCCCACCCCTGGCCCCCAAAGCTGGCAGTTGTGCAGGTCACATTTGGCCTGAGTGACTGCTCCCGACAGTGTGTAGTCACACGCCCTTGGAGCACCGCCAAAGGCCTCTGCAACCTTGGTTTTAGCTGCTGCCATTCTGCCTGCTGGGGGTTGGTTTCTCGGCAGGGCAGGGAAGATGTGGGAGGGGTTTGTGGGTGTGTGTGGGTGTGTATGCGCCTTCTAATTCCTGTGTTTGCTTCTGGGGGACTTTCCTACTTTATTGCTCTGACTGGAAAGAAAAGAGGGCATTATTTCTCTATGCGTAGTTTCTTTTTTATTTTCCAGTTTTACTTTTAGTCTTTATGCTGGGATAACTGTGTGTGTGTGTGTGTGTGTGTGTGTGTGTGTGTGTGTGTGTATCTTAGATGTAGTCTGTATATTCTCAAACTTGCTGGCAGGGAATATGTCAGCCTCTTGCTGGAGAAGTTCCATGTGGTCGTAGGGGCGTCATTATTTTCTGCCAACACCATGGTCACACTCCTTCTCATGAACCCCAGACCATTTGCATCCCCATCCCTGCCCATGGGTTCCCATCTGTGTGGCCTTAAACAGTTACGTAACCACTGTGCCCCCAGTTTCTTGCCCGTAAAGACAAAATACTAAGACTGCTTATTTCCTAGGGTCATTATGGGGATCAAGCCGGTTACTATATGGAACGTTCTTAGAACAGAATGGGGGCTGGAGGCTAGGTCACAGTACATGCTCTATAAATGTTAGCTATTAATATTGTTATGTTACTATTTGACTAGACTCTAGAGATGTTTCTGTCATCTTCTCAGGTAACAATATTAGTCATATTCAGATAGGACTTATCCACCTTTCCCTAAATACCCTAATAATGAAGTTCTGACTGTTATTTTCATGTATTTGTATAGAGTTCACAAAGTGTTAGCCCTGCCATGTAGTAAGTATGCTTGCCATCTCCACGTTTCAGATTCGGGAACCTGAGGCTCTGGAAACTAAAGTGACTGCTGGTATGTGACAGGGTTAGGAACCTAGTATAGGCCTTCTGTCGGCTAGGATGCTGGGCCCACTTCTCTGGCGCTGCAGGAAATCATCTTCTTTGCTGTTCCACAGCTTTGTCCTAAAGTCTCCCCACAAGTACCATCCTTACCCTAGATTGAGGTTTTCAGCCTCAGCACTCCTTGTAATTTGGGCCAGATAATTCATTTGGGGGAGAGGGAGGGTGCAGGGCTGTCTTGTGCATTGTGGGATGTTTAGAAGCTTCCCTGGCCTCAGCCCACTCACTAGCTGCCAGTAGCAGCCTCCAATCATGACAGCCACAATGTCTCCAGAGATTGCAAAATATCTCTTGGGGGGCAAAATCAATGTTGGTTAAGAACCACTCCTTGGGTTAAGAAAGAGAAGGGAAATGTTGGGGGAGGGTGATGGAGGTAAGGGTTGGCTGTCACTCATTAACCACTTATTGTGTGCCAGGGAAGTTGCAAATATTGTCTCCCTTTCACCCACAAGAATTTTAAGATTATCTGCATTTTCATGAAAGGGAAACTGGACTCAGAAAAGTAGAGAAAATAGAGAAAACTGTATGGCCATTAAATTAGTAAGTGCCTAAAGAGGGACCCAAATCCAGGTTCATCTGGCAGGAAGCCCATGCCCTTCCCATCACTTCCTACGCACAGTTTTCTGCAGGCTTCTGTGTTGTAGTTCTTCTTAGGACCCAAGAAAACCCACCCCGTGAGGATTATGTGGGTTTCAAAGTTATTTTGACACCACTCATGAGTGTGTACCTATAAAAATAAAACAAAACCAAAAACCTTCTTTGCAGCCAACTTACAAGCCAAGTAAGCAGATCATCATTTTGTTGAGAAAGGTAGTTTGGGCTCAATTTTGGTGTCACCACCAAACTTGAGCTTTCTCAGCTCTTGGGATATAGCAAGAATCCCCATGTGATACAGCATAATTTCATTACCCTCTCCTTTAAATACAGTATTCCAAAAACTATCCCTTCATAACTCTTCTGTTAGGCTGATATCACCGTGGTTTTTAGTATATATTAGCAATACATAAGCAAAGAATTTTGTATGTGAGATGATATATATTTTAGTGCTACAGTTTTAATCAACTTTATGTGCAGGAAATTTGAACAGATAATAGAATGTCATTTATTAGTGCAATAATTGCTTTTTTAGAAATTATGGGAATCCTGATTAGAAGTAGAATATTGAACTGAATCATTTGGTGTTGAGATAAACTCTTCAGGGGGACCTTAATATTGCAATGCAATTAGCTTCATCTATACATGACTCCCGAGACTGGTTCCAGCATTTGCTCAGTTAATGCAGTTCCATTTCTGATGCCTCTCAGTTCAGATCATTAATAAGTAGTTAGATGTGTCGGCCCGTTAAGTGATTTTAAGGGAGAATTTATTTGAACCCTGTCATAAGCTATCTTAGTATGTCCTAGAAAATAGTGATATAAAGCATCGTCTGTTAAAAACGTCACCCAAAACAACCTATGAGATAATTTTCGACTATGTTCCTTGAAGCAAGAAAGCATATTATCAAAATGAAAGGTAGGTGTTGAACGTGTCATGGTCCCTTATGAAAATATGACAGCACTTCCCATGGTAAAAGTCAGTCCCAGGAGTAATTTCTACTGCTGGCCGTGAGCCCAGGCAGGTGTAGCTATAATATAGAGTGATTAGTGGATGCTGAGCCTCTCTCTCTCTCTCTCTCACTCATTTTAAAGCCCAAAGTATCTTGTCGAATTTAGCCATGTCTGGAATCAGATCAGTGTTTGGAAAATTATCACCATGACTTAAAAGAAAGGGGGGTACACATCCTGCAGGTCTCAATTTTAGTCAATAGGCCTGACCAGACCAGATCCAGTGACGTTTCTAGCAAAGAAAATAAATGAGAAGGTTAAAAGCTGTGGATCTTCATAAAGTAATAGCGATAGATATTAAGCCATTTCCGCCTCTTTTGTAAAGGCTGAGAGTGGTGTTTTTTTAAATTCCTAATCCTAAAGTGCGGAGTTCCTGGTCCCTTCCCTTCCCCTGGTTTTGGGGAGGAGTCAGATGTGTTAATAGGTATTAAGCAACTAGCACCGCCCCTGGCACCTAGTAAGTGCTCAGTAAATAGCAGATACTATTAGTTCAGGCTCTTCCTGTGCAACTTTGAACCCGCTGCCAACTACAGTCCACTGCCAGGATTCTGTGGGAGAGAAGGAAGGCTTCTGGCTTCTGGTGAGCATAAACACTCCGCCTGAAGTTCTCAATGTATTAAGTACTTAACAAGGTGGGGTATTTAGTAAGGACCTGTGCAAGGGGGAAGCTGACAGAGTTTCCACGCCAAATTGACTCAGCAAACTGGGATTCTCGGAAGATTAGAGCAGTAATAAGACATTATCATGTCACGGTGTCTCAAATGTTCACACGCATAGGAATTTTTTTTTAATTAAAATTTTTTTGTTTTGTTTTGTTTTGAGATGCCTGTTTTGATCCGGCAGGCCTATCGCAGGTGGAGCTGAGAGCCTGCCTTTTAACCAGTTGCCAGGTGATGCCGATACTGCTGGTCCCGGGACAAAACTTTGAAAAGCAAGGCTTTTCTATAAGGACTCCAAAATCAAAGTCTCCCCCAACCCCCCTTCCCCACCCCCCCACCCCGCCCCTGCTTTTGTCCCCTGCCTGTGTTCAGCACCTGTTGCATGTGTGGTCAGAATAGCAGGGATTCTCATAACCCAGCTCCAGCCCTCGGCCAGGATCCCGGGTGACCCGGGCAAACACACACTCCTCAGGGTCACGGGCAGGTTACTGAGTCAAGACTGCCAGAGCCCCGCGTTGATGTTTTCCTTCTCCCCCCCGCCCCTTTGCCAGCCCCAAACCCAGGACTAATCTTGGAGCTGCTTAATAATAACAAAGCCAGCAGCAGAGTGAGGCGAGACCATTGGAAAGCAAAGGTTTTCTTGTTTGGCAGTTACCTAACTTCACAATGCGATTCACAGATTTGCAAATCCCATGCGTGTGGAAACAAACCGCTTCTACTGAAAGACGATCAAAAGCTGACCTCGCCCCCCCCCCCCCCCCCCAGCCCCCGCCACCGCCAGGAGGAGGCGACAGGAAAATTAAATGAGCGACAGTTTGGAGGAGCTTTTTTTCCCCCTCCCCCATTCTACCGTGTCGAGGCGTGCAGATTATATTTTAATAAAACGTCTACACCCGCGCTCGCACGCGCATGCGCACACGCAGGCAGCGGAGAATCTGGTTCTAATTACTTGTACTTTAGTTGAACTTTGGCGTTTCCTTTGACTTTCTCCCTAATGTATGTGAGCTGTGGGCCCTGCAATCCTGCAGTGAATCCACAGAAAAAGGGGGAAAAAATCCAGACCGGCTCTCTTTGGTGCCAACAAAAATGAAGCCCCACTGAATGTTTTGACCAAATGCAACACTTTGCTATTCTCCCTTAATTAGCTGAAATTACTCCCTCCCACCGGGTCCCGGAGCTCTGGGCTCAAAATTCCCCCGGGGCCATGCAGGAAATGCCTTTTGCTTTACAACTCCTTTTTCTTTTAAGGTTCAGCTGCCCAGAGAGTGCATTAAAATACTGTCTTAATCATCCGAAGGTTCTAGTAAAGAGGCAGGGCTCTCATAACGTTTGATGCCTGCCTGCTGCTAATCAGGCCCCACATAAAATCCTGAAATCTGTCAACATGGTTTAGGCAGCACTAAATTAGTTCTCACAAAGGGGAAAAAAAAATAGTATACTGTGCTCTCTCTTAAAAATGTTATCTGCTACTTAATCTAACCTTTAGAAAAATGCCAAGCATGTTAGGAATCGTGAAGGGAGCTATTGTTGGAGACTTTCTGTGTGTTTAAATGACACTCAGGTGTGTTGTAACAACAAGGACATTTATACTGTGTTTTCTCAGGTGAGTTAGGTTCGCAAGTGCCAAGTCCTTTTAAACAGGCAACAGCGTTAATTCTTTTCTTTTTTTTTTTTTTTTTTGGTTTTCTTTTCTTTGGGGGCATGAATTCACTCCCAGGGTTGGGGCAGTCACTTGGGAGCGCTGGTATTGTGCATTCACGCCGGCTCAGTCGGTGGAGATTCCCTTTACTTTGTTTTTGTTTTGTCTGCCGAGCCCTGGAGTCGAAGGCCCTCAGAGTGGGTCTCCTCCGTGCCACCTGCTCCCAGGAAGGGAGGCATAGCGGCCGGACAGCCCGGGTTAGAAACTTCTACAGCAGCTTGACAGAGTAGTTTTATGTCGAGTCCGGCTTTCCTTTTCCTTTAAGGTGTCGCTTGCGTTTCAAGCATCTTATTCTTTATTCCCTTTTTCCAAAAATTCACTTTGTGTGCATATGTTTTTTTTTTTTTTTCTCCTAGGGACGTGTTTTTATTGGATTTTGTCACCCCCCAAGGGGCTGGGGCGAGGGAGTTAGAAACGGTCCTTTACCTAGAGAGTCTGAAAGTCACTAATTTAAAGCAAATGCCTCCCCCCGCCCAGGAATGCTGTTGCTGGTTGCTGATCTGGATCACACTTTGAGGAATATTCATTCATTCTTTTAAAAAGATTTTATTTATTTGAGAGACACAGAGAGAGAGAGGCAGAGACACAGGTAGAGGAAGAAGCAGGCTCCATGCAGGGAGCCCGATGTGGGACTCGATCCCGGGACTCCAGGATCATGCCGTGATCTGAAGGCAGGTGCCAAACCGCTGAGCCACCCAGGGATCACAAGGAACAATAATTTAAAGGCAAACAAGACCTGTAATGAATTTTTTCCAGAAGGAAGGTGATTCTAGCTTTGTTTCCCCAGTGACAGCCATCTTTACATTGCGGGGATGGAAAGGTCTCAAATAGGGGCTAGAAGCTTCTGTCAGTGCAGGTTTGAGTTCAGCTCACTCTCTCCTTTTGCATGTGTGCAGCCCAGAGAAGCCCCCTCAGCACCCCTGGTGCTGACTCTGCTCTGGGCAGGGACCCACGGAGCCAAGCATCCATCTCACTCGAGGAGCAGAAGTTCCTGTGTCTTGGCCATTCCCTGACAAAGCAAGGCAGCCCATCTGGTTAGCAGTTTGGATGCCACATTGGAGGCTGCTGCTTACTGGGGATGCACTCACCAGACAGACTGAGTAAGTCAATAAGTAAGCAAGGAAATAAATAAAAGCAGGAGGCAAAAAAACAGATCCAAATTATTCCTCAAAGACTGCTTCCCCAAACTGAAATCACATCAGGATGGCTGGAGTGCAGTTGTTTTATTGAATGACACAAGCCTCTTTCCCCCTGGGAAGTCTAAAAACTGCTTTTTTGGCCTGCCTGAGATCGCTGAATGAGCTAATACAGGACACATTGTCTGCTGAGCCTGCAGAGTTTTCGAGCAAAAATTTTATCATTCCATAGACTGATTGTGCTTGCCTGGAATAAGGAACAAAATGTTTGAGACCTCTCAAGGGCATTTGATGAATCTAACTCTAATTTAAAGGGACTAATAGATTATTGATTTAAGCAGGATGACAGTGAACAGATCAATGGCCAAGCACTGTGTAGCTCTCTTAAATACCAACAATGGCTAGTGAGAGGGAAGCTATAGGCTGCCCCCCCTCCCTGGTTTCCCATTGTCTTTATTGGTGGTGCTGCTAAGGGGTGGGTGGGGGGTGGGAGGAGGTAGGGACAGGAGGGGAAGGGGATCGCTGATAAACTTTGCCAAAGTATATTTTACTGAAAAGTCCAGAGGTTGCGTTAAAGTACAAATGTGCGTTTATACTGATGCCATATCCTGGTTGTAATTCTAGAACTTGTCTTGACGAGTTTGCTTAAGGCTAGCTTTGGCATTCAACCATACCACAGAGATTTGCTTTTCTGTTTTTGCTTTGCATTGTTCTCTGTGGTATAGACCACACAAAGGAAATACAGGACCATCGATTATCAATTTGGAGGGGATATTTGAGTGTATATATAGCACCAGTATTGAATTCTTTACCACCAGTGGGACAATTTTTCTGAAGATGATTATTTCTTGTCATATATGTCTTTTCTATTTATGTTTGTATGGGATTCATTTATGGCATTTGTAGGACTCAGATTACAAACCTCAATAGAAAGAATTCATTCATCCTTCAAAACACAGCCTGGTCACTTCCTCTGGGAAGTCTCCTGTGATTTCTCTGGGCTCAATAAGGCTTTTAGCTCTCCATGTCATTGTATTTTATCAGTGGTTCCCAAACTGCTACGTTTTGGACTCACCTGGGATGTTTTTTGTTTTTGTTTTTAACACCGATATCTGACTCCCACTCTCAGACATTCTGGCATAATAGTTTTGGGGTACAACCTGGGCATTAAAATGTTTAAAAGCTCCCTACATGGGTCTAATGTAAAATCAGGTTAGAGAACTGTCTGTATCATATTCTCATTGTTGGTTTACTATCCATCAGGCGAAACCATCAAGGCTAAGGCATTATACCCATTATACCGTGCACCATCCATAGAATATAACACAATGCCTGGCATACTCTGGTCACTCCAAAAATGACTGAACACGTGAACATCCACTGCACAAATATGGAAAGGTTCATACAAACATTACTGCTGAAACCACCACAGCTTTATTTTTTTATTTTATTTTATTTTTATTTATTTATTTATTTTTATTTATTTATGATAGTCACAGAGAGAGAGAGAGAGAGAGAGAGAGAGGCAGAGACATAGGCAGAGGGAGAAGCAGGCTCCGTGCACCGGGAGCCTGATGTGGGATTCGATCCCGGGTCTCCAGGATTGTGCCCTGGGCCAAAGGCAGGCACCAAACCGCTGTGCCACACAGGGATCCCTATTTTTTTATTTTATTTAAAAAATTTTATTTATTCATGAGAAACACACAAAGAGAGGTAGAGAAGCAGACTCCTGGCAGGGAGCCTGATGTGGGACTCCATCCCCGGACCAGGATCACGTCCTGGGCCGAGGGCAGATGCTCAACCACTGAACCACCCAGGCGTCCCTCACCACAGCTTTAATAAAAGTCTAGAGCCATCACTATTGGTTGGTTACAACAGAACTTCTCCATTCATGGCAACTGCTCAGGAAAAGCATTCTGGATTCATTTGTTTGTTTTAAGCAACTCTTATCCATAGAAAAAGGCTTTTACCAAACCTTGTAAAATGTTTTGGGGTTTTTAAGGTCTCCCCGTTTTTCAAAAGTGTGCTTTGCCCTAAATTTCTTGGGAATTAAATTGCCCAAGTTCTGCTTCCTCTCTTTGGGAGGGTGAAATGCTGGATTCCCTTTAGGACATGTATTTGAAGTGACATATTTATGGAAATTACCACCCACTTTTGAAATTCAGGGCATAACTCTGACAGCTGAATCCAGCCCTAACAGAATTCTATTTACAACTTTCCTAGACAAGCCAGATTAGCTGTTCTACACGAGCGAATACACGAGCAAGTAGAACATTAAAACACACACACCCCACATTGCTTCTGTGGAGAACACAATGCAGGATTGATCATGCTGGTGATGACACAATTCTTTCAGAGTTGTTGAAACACTTGGGTGGAAGCAGAGCCATACAAATAAAACTAATCCAAGAGTTTGGGGAGGCATTTAGGGAAGGACTCCTTATGTTGATGTATTGGGAATGACATAGCCTTTCTAGAAGTCAGTTTATCAATGTGAATTAAAAACTAACAAAATATTTCTAAATAACCATACCTTTTGAGCTAGTAATTCGGCTTCTGAGAATCTATCTTAAATAGGCATGTGCTGAGATTAGCTACAAAGAGTTTCATCATAATGGAAACTGTTTTGCAGGAAAAATATTTATGGACATAGAAATAAACTCATGACATAAGTTAAACAGAGTCCCAAACAAAATCTATGCTATAAATCCACGTTAGTAAACAAACACACCAAAATCATTTATCTGCATAGAAAAGTGGTTTGGAAAGATGTATGCTAAGGTGATAACAATGTTTTTCTCTAAGCAGAAGGTTTGGGGTGATTCTCTGCATGTTTGTTTTTCTTACATTTTAACAAAGAGCGATAAATTATTCTGTACTTTTAACAAGTACTGTTTTCTTGTTGATGTCATTATTACTAATTTGCTTTCAGTGAAGCTGATTAGTGTGTGGACTGCTTTTGCATTTACAGCTTGGTAGCTGATCTGATAGGCCTTAGTGACATCTCAGATGCCAACCTTTATGTAGCATACTTGTCATAATTGTGCCAAACTACCCAGAGTAAGGACTGTCTTCGTCCCGGATGTCTTGCTTCTAACCAGTAAGGACTGTAATAGATTTATCTCCTAGACCTGCATTACTGTAATGAATTCATTCCAAGATACTTCTGAATTATGAAAATACTGTAATTATAGTTGATTCTACTCCAAAATGGATAATTAACTTTTTAAGGAAGCAAATGAGTATATGAAAGCTCTTTGATTTGTAATTGTGTTACCCTAACACATTAGAGGGGCACTTGGTACTTAGAATGAAGAAGCATAAGGAATAGGGAAAAGTTCATGTATTAATTCAACAAATATTTATCGATAGCCTATCTACCATTTATCGATAACCTACCTGGCACCTAAGAAGAGGTGCCAGGATCTCTTCTTGGCCTGGAACATAGTTGTAAATGATGCAGTTAAGTTCCTTGGCCTCATGAAACCCATAGTTGGAAGGTAACAGAGGTAGAATATAAAATTGTACATAGGGGGATTGCTGGGTGGCTCAGCGGTTTCGCGCCTGCCTTTGGCCCAGGGTGCGATCCTGGAGTCCCAGGATCGAGTCCCGCGTCGGGCTCCCGGCATGGAGCCTGCTTCTCCCTCTGCCTGCGTCTCTGCCTCTCTCTCTCTCTATGTCTATCATAAATAAATAAATAAAAATAAATCTTTAAAATAAAATAAAATAAAATTGTACATAGACTTTCTAAACTTTGATACTAGGTAGGGTTTTGCAGAAAATAATGTGTAGTGATTAGGAGCGGGGAGGAGCATTTTACTTAGAAAAGCCATCTCTGAGGAGGTGACATTTGCTTTAAGATTTAAGAAATGAAACGGAACCAGATGTGTGAAGTCTGAGGATATCCAGGTGGGGGAAATGGTAAGCAGCCTACATTGGTATGAGATCTTGGCCTATCCAAGAGCTGGCATAGAAGCCAAGTATTTAGAAGTTGATAAATGAGAATGATTGAATTCAGTGATGTTGATGTTGCGAGGGGCCATATCCTAAAGAGCCTTATTGAACACAGCAGTGAGATTGACTTTGACCTAACTGGTGACTCTTGGAGGGCCTTAGACATGTAAGGGAGAGGGATTGCTTTTAACTTTTTGAACAGTTATCTGACTATGTATTTGAAGAAGGGATCCTAGGATAGAAGCACAGACACAGGGAGACCATTGAAGAGGCTGTGGTAGTAGCTCAGGTGAGAGGTGATGGTGGCCTGCTAGCCTAGCATGGTAGCAGGATTATGAGATGAGGATGGATTCACAGAGTGTGTAAGGAGTAGAGTTGCCCTGACTTCCTGAAGGTTTGTCTATAGGACAATAAAGTCAGTGGAATGCCTAGTCTGGAGATTGTGAGTAATGGAACAACTGGAAATCTTATAATGTGGGGACTATCCTGTATATTGTAGAGAAATTTGGAGATTGGAATATTCTGGAACATTATTTGATGACTTTGAGTCACACCCTCCCTTCTCCATTACCTTCAAACTTTATTTGCATTTTTGCCTGTGGTTGGAGAAGGGCCAGGTCTTGCTTTGACTTGGAACGTAAATCTGAAGAGAAGGGATGGGAGAGCCATTGGGTCTTAAATTTTATGTATTCCTATTTGGGTGTTTAGAAAAACGAAATGGGGAATACTATATTTTTAAATCTAGGACAAAGAGCAGTGTGACTCTGCCGTCATCAGCATATGCTTCTCAAACATTAATTGTATATTTGGCAATCTGAGAGTTTTGTTAAAATGCAGATTCTGATTCCCTCGGCCTGGGCTGGTCCTGATGCTATGTTTGCTGATACTCTCTGAGGTGATGCTGTGCTGCTGGTCCAAGGAGCAGTCCTGGCGTAGTAGCAGAGGTCTTCCGGGTGCTGTTATTAGTGGAGATCCGTCATGGCTGCATGCTACAGGCCCTCCTCATATGCTTGTCACATGGCTGCTATGGCATTTTCTTGATTTGTCCTAGGAAATTTACTTTTGGTTGAGTGAGCAACAGGGTCAAAGAAGTCCTTTCAGAGACTACATGATTCAGAAGCTAGGGGAAACAGAAGAGCAGAAAGAGCTTGGGGTTTGCAGTGTGAAGATCTGACTTTGTGTCTTGGCTCTACCACTGGGCCTGTTCATGTCGGAGGAGTCTTGGCACTCCTCTGAGTTTGTTTCTCTCGAGGGCAGCAGGGTCCTAAAATTATCTCCCTCACAGTGCTGAGGTACGCTGTGAAGAAGAGAGGTGAATGGGCTTGCTCTGTGAACTACAGAGCACCACGTCGATGTCCATATCCCCACTGCTGTGCCTACAATGACGACTGTTTCTGTGGGCCTATCCTTGCTGGTGTTCTTGCTGGATTGGGAGCAGAGACCTATGATTCCGCTGGTGAAAAAGAAATGACACATTTTCTCTTTTCTCTCCTTCCCCTTACTCCCCACCCCGTCTACACCACAGCGATTGAAACACAGAGCACCAGCTCCGAGGAACTGGTCCCAAGCCCTCCGTCTCCACTTCCTCCCCCTCGTGTGTACAAACCCTGCTTCGTCTGCCAGGACAAATCATCGGGGTACCACTATGGGGTCAGCGCCTGTGAGGGCTGTAAGGTGAGTATCCACGCTCCTGTGTCCTGTGGGGGTCACCTGCTCAGCTCCAGAAGCAGGTTGCTTTGCCACCTGTAATGCCACCTCTGGTGTGATGGTCTCAGCTGGACTTGATGGTTTAATTTCTTCCTTATATCTCATGAGTTAAAAATTCCTTAACTTCTGCAAATGACTGATTGGGGCCAAATGTTCTGGGGCCCTTAAAATAACATAACAGTTCTTTGCAGGTAACAAGAGCTTTTTGAAGGAGTCCTGAAAAGCATCATCCTGTTTCTCTTTAAAACGTGCCGTCTGCTGTCTTTGTAGTTTTATTTTATTTTTAAATATGACTGACAATCCACTAAATCAACTTGCTGAGAATCCAAGGTTGAAATTGGGATTTATCTTCTGGCTGTTTCCTCAGCCCTGTGGCCTTTGAATTACAGTTTGATTTTCAGCCTGTAGGGACTTGCTACTGTGTGCATGTCATAAATTCAGGAGAGCTGGATTTAACGTTCCAGCCTGCAGAGTAGTGGAGGCTGAACATGTGTCAAAGAGGGTATGGCTGCTTTGAATCAAGCTAGACAATTGCTATCGAGTCCAACAGTCTTAATTGAATGAGAGAGCTGCTTTTTTTTTTTTTTTTTGAAAGAGAGAAAAGAAACAAAGAATGACTTCATAGACAAGTCCAACTCATCCACAGATAGTTTTTCAAAGGAACTATTGCTGTCTAGAGCTAGCCCTTCCCTAGATAGATAGCTTCTTTATGGTCTGTCCTACAGTTGGTCAGACCTGTTCTTTATATAGCTCCATTGGATGATTCTTTGTAGTGGTAAACATGTTGCAATAACATTACAGGTGCTCCCCTCAGGTGCTCTGTGGCATTTTGTATTTGGCTTGTCAGAGCTAGCTTCATTGTCATTGTATGTCTGGGTTAGGCACTGTGATGTAACAACCATCCTAAGGCTGAATGGCTTAACACAGCCACTTTTCATTCAGCCTACAGTTCTATGTGGTAGCACTTGAGGCCAGCCTCCTCTGGATGGTCACCTGCTCTCAGCCATGCTATCTCTGGTCAGCTGTGGGTTCACTAGCTGGATGTGTTTCTGGGGGTTGCAGAGGGCACTTGTTGGCTGATGACTCTTGGTGCGCTGATGACATATGGTGTCTCATGCCTATTGGGCTGGTACTGGCTTATTTGCACTGGCAGGGTTCCAGAAGAAAGAACAGAGGCATCCAAGATCTCCTGAGGCCTAGGCTCATGTATGGCACACCGTCACCGCTGACACATTCTGTTGGCCAAAGTAAGACATAAGGCCAGTGATACTTGGGAAGGTAGAAATATAAACTCAACTTTCTAATGCAAGGTGCCGCAAAGTCACATTTTAAAAGACAGGAATATAGGAAAAGGAGAAACGGGGTCATTTTTGCATGAAGTCTACCACACTGAATGCCTTACTGTCCGTGACGAAGAGTTGGAATCCTAGCTTGAGTGTGCAGAGCCTCACACACAGTCTGGCGTATAGTGGGTACTTTAAAGATATAGGCTGAACAAACACAGGAATGTCACTCAGCTCCTAAAAGAAATGATGTGAGTTTTCCCTTCTTTTCAAGCCACTTGAATAAACATGGATTACTGTACTGAGGAAGGCTAATTTAGAGAGCATCTCTCTCTCTGCCTTTGGGATTGTGTTGGTTGTTTTAAAGGAGTGTCTTTTCCTCTAGTAGCTTCAGATAAGGTGGTCAGGAAAGTTCACACAACTGCCACTTGGCAGCTGGAGAAAAAGCAAAACATTTGTGTGTCTAATTATTACTTTTATTATTGATTGCTAGCTGAACCTGCTTAAGTGTATCTTGAGATTTGAGAAAGCCACAACCAAACACCAGTTTACTTTGCCCACTTGTACAACATATAAATAAACCCTTTCCTAGTGATCATTTGAAAGTTAAATCAAAAGACACTCTTTTATTTCAAAAAATGTTAAGTCATGTCCTGTCCAGAAATTGGAATGCAGTTATGTTCTAACTCAGCTTACCTGCTCCCATTATGTCCTAGGAAAAAGAAATTATCCAGCATCTCTCGTCCCTGCCAGATTCCAGGCCCTACAATATTCAGCTGTTTCACAGTCTGTACAGTACACACTGTTTTAATCAGCTCTTAGTCAGCTAATTCCCTGACCTCTTGCTTTAATTTTGAACTCTGATTCTTTTTAGGAAAAACCCCAACAAAAACAAAGTCCGTACCAGCACAGGCAACTTTGATAAACTTGGTGAAGCTGTTCAAAGTCATGTTATGGCATAACTTTGTAACAGAGTAAGAGGCCAAGAAGGCTGGCCAGACTTATTGAGGTTTGAGGGGTTCTGTATTGTGGGTACGTCTCTGAAAACGTGGACTGCCTTTCCCCTGGGTTTGTTGAGAAAGACTGGTCTGCGTTTTGGCTTACTGGGAAAATATAATTGTAGAATTCACAGAACTGAAAACCGTTAAGGCCAAAGTATAACGTAACAGATGAAGGAGAAGAAATACAATTTAAAAAATTAAATATAACAGCATTTTTGAAAGTTACTAAGACAGTGCAAAATTTATTGTATAAAAAATAGAAAATTAAAACCACCATAGTTCTACCCTGGGAGAAAACCTCTGTTAAGTCTATTTTTTCTATGAATATATGTGTGTGTGTATTGTTATCTTTGGTTTTTATATATATATATAAAAGAATTTTGGGCTGCATGCCGGTTTTAATCTGCTTTTTAAATTTAATAATCTTTCATGACCAAAATTTAAATAACTGCTTAAGTGTTTGTTGTTAGAACATTAATGAGTAATTTATGGTTATATCATAGTTTATTTAATGAATTCCCTGTTGTTCATTTAAGGTGTTTGCAGGTTTTCTCTGTTATAAATAATACTTTAATACATAACCTTGAGGTATACCTGTGATAATTTTTTTTAGGATAAATTATAAGAATTGGAATTCCTAGGTCATTGGCTTTGAATATTTTAAAGACTTTTGATACACATTGCCAAAATGCCCTCTAAAAGAGACATATCAATTTATGTTCTGTTAGTCTGTTAAAAGGTAATCATTTTAGAGACTATCTATTAGGAATCTATCCCATGTGATAATAAGCTAATGAATCAAGAAACAACTTCTCTTCTGGAGTTATGCCTATATTTCCTTTGGTTGTTTATAATGAGTCTAATACATGTTATCATTTTGGGCT